>NC_138821.1:860585-1460585 GCF_965178545.1 Coloeus monedula | reverse complement strand
CTATGGGTTCCGGCCAAATGGACTAAGCCTGTTGTCACTGATGAGCAACCCACAACAGAGGAAGAAAAGAAGGGTACAGAGGAAGATATCACAGATCCTGCAGGAAGTTGAGCAGCGGTTTTGCATTACCTTCCTTGTGGACTCTGAACAGGAGATAGAGGGTTATCTCCTCCCACATTTGCAGAGACACTTTTTACGCTTTTGCCAATCTGCTTGCTTTGCATGTAATTGTAATAATCATAAGGCGTGGGTAAGATTGCTTTGCGGAGGCTGTAATTTACAGTGGTGGGTCCACCAGCAACATCTATCAGAAGGGTTTTGGTGTCAGTCTTGCAGTTTTCACTGGCACCGTGAGACGGCTCAAGGAGCATTAGTACAACTCACAGGCAAAAATATCATTGACAGTTTGCAATTAGTTGAAAATCTTGAAGATCTGCGGCTAAGAGAATTAGCGTGGTCAGTACAGCATTTAGCAAAAAAGATCTTAGCCGATAGCTACTCTGTAATTTTGCAATCCTCATGCCAACCAAATATCGGGGTCCCCATTCAGTGGCAAGTTGACCCAAGAAAGTGGGATCATGTTTGCCGGCGGTTTAAGCATCGTGCTGCTAATCGCAGGCTCAGTAATGGGTCACCCCCTTTCCTATCCTCCTAAGGTGTTTGACCCTAGAGATAATATCTGGGTCTCCTTGGCACGTGAATTGAACACCACAACATTCTGTGCCTCCTTAGCCACACCCAGTACCCCATTTTTGACATGCTTAGTTGGAGTACCACTAACAGATAATACATGGCGTAACTTCGTAATCGAGACCCAGAACCAGTTCAAAATTATTAGACCATTAAAATCCACAATGAATATTACCGCTGGCCTACAAGAGTATGATAGCTGGGATGATAAACTCCCGGTGGGCCCTGAGCCACAAGAGATAGAACTAGTTGATTCTCTTAACGCTACAGCCTGGATTTATATTAATAGTTCACGTGATTTATGCCAAGAGGGCAGCCTTAATGGCTGTCGACTGAATGAATCCAACCCCACCTTGATTTATCCTATTGGCAATGCTTCACAGTGGGATTTAGAATGGTGCAACGTTACCGTGAGAAATCGATCTCTTGCAGCCCCTGGAACGTTTTTCCCTCGAAAGTTACCCAGAGGGTTTTTCCTAATTTGTGGGAATCGTGCCTGGTCAGGTATTCCATCCAGGCCTGTAGGTGGGCCCTGTACCTTTGGCCAACTGAGTCTTGCACTTCCACAGCACCATCCTAATGCTACACACCGAACACGATGGCGGAGGTCTTTAACAGAAACTATAACACCTGAATGTCAGGATGACCTCACGCTATGGAGCAAATCAGAAGTGCTTTTTACCTCCCTTTTTGTTCCTGGTGCAGCTGCGGCACGAGCCCATCGTCACTTAGAAAAACTGGCATGTTGGGTAGTTAAACAGGCAAACAGTACCAGCCGAGTGTTGTCTGAACTTGCAGAAGATCTGAGTTCAGTCCAACACGCCCTGCTTCAGAATAGAGCAGCTATAGATTTTCTACTCTTAGCCCACGGCCATGGCTGTGAAGACTTTGAAGGAATGTGCTGTATGGATCTTGAGGATCATTCTAAGTCCATCCACGCCGAAATTAAGAATTTGATTGAACACTCCCAAAAAATAAAAAAAGACTCCGGATTTTTCGGATTAGAAGGACTTACAGAGTGGATGGGCTTAGAAGGATGGATGAAAAGTGTGATTAAATCTTTAATGCTGTTGCTAATAATTGTTTTGCTTGGTTTACTTATGCTTAGCTGTATAATGTCATGTGTAAAAAATTTAATTTTGAAGTCAGTCAATATGACTATGATCATGCAAAAAGAAAACAGGGGAAGTGTTGAGAGTCTTTCTGAAGAATGGCTAAAAAGCAAAGGTCATGATAACACAGCAGGCTTAGTAAAGATGCAGACACTGAGTCCTTGAGCAAGAAGTTGCATAGATAACAGAATGTGCATTCAGATAAGAAAGAAGACAGAAACCATATGGAAGAGAAAGATAAGACCACCGTGTTTGCAGATCCCACGGAATAGCTCCCACCAATGAGGAGCTCAACTTTTGCAATATGTATGAGCTAATTAAAGGTACTATAAGTAAGTGTAGTTTTGAAAAATAAATCGAGACTTGCTGAACATCATGCCTTGAGTGCTTGTCTCCCGCGACTCCACCCAACAGGGGTCAGCCCCAAACTGATGCCCTGCTCCTGCAGTGGTGGCCAAGCATCCCTATCACCATTCTGCCATGGCTGTGCCACTCTCACAATGCACTGCCCTTTCCGAAAAGGCTCCTGAATATCAAGTGTTCGGGCCTCACAAGAAAGTTAGAACACCTTGGACAGTATTTTAAGCTTTAAGCCATAACCACTTTTGGTCAGCGCAGGTGATCGACCATGTATGGACAGAAGTGGGGTTTGATGCATGTGCTCAGCCAGTAGCCTTCCCCCCACAACAAAGGCTTTGGATGCAATTCTCTTTTGGGTTAGAAAGACACAAAATAACTGTACCTTAATTTTTTTCTTTCTGTCCCTTCAGGGTGCTGGTCTGCTTTGTTGCCTTTGTTTTACCCTAGGTTTAAAACCTGTCCATGTTTTTTACCTTGATGCTCTGTAACACTCCTCCCCTGTAGCTGTGGTTTCAAGTCATGTGTAGATAGGGGGTTCAGTTGTCCTCCCTCACAGACACTGTAAAAGGCATGAGTAAAACAAGGAGCAAGCAAACAAAAATCTCCTTTAATGACCCAGGCTAGTGAAAGAATCACCCACACTTTTGTATTCCTGCTGCTGTTCTGTTGTTCTGTGCGACATTTTGCTACATAGACTATTTTATAGAAAAAAAACTAGAAAAATATTTATTATTAATATTAAAACAATTGTGCATTGAAGAAATGCAAAGACATTAGAAATTGTGTAAATGCTTAATTCACTTCTGGTGGATTTTTTGTCCTTTAATTATAACTAATAAAACAAACTCTACTGCTAACTATAAACCTGTGCCACACAGAAGTCACCTAACAGGGTGATCAATTGGTCTTTATTTACTGCTGGTTTCCATTTTTTTAAATTGGAGTCAGTTCTTCTTTCACTGCTTATGCCTTTGGGCTTTCATGTGCAAAAGAGATGGTGCTGGGGTATAAAATACTCTGTCCAGCTCTGTTTGCAGAGGCTGTTGGTGCTTGAGATCAAAGTGTATTGGTTTGGCACAGCCTGGTTTTGGGTAGCAGGGGGGCCACAAAGATGGCTCCTGTGAGGAAGCTGCTGGAAGCTTTCCACCATGTCTGGCAGAGCCAATGGCTGATGGCTCTGAAGATGGACATGCTGCTGGCCAAAACTGGGCCAATGAGAGGGAGGTTGGTAATGCCTCTGTGATAACATATTTAAGAAGAAAATCAAAACAAAGTCACAAGATTTTGGGATTCTACTCAGAGAAGAGGAGGAGGTGAGAACATGTGAGGGAAAACAACATGGCAACACCAAGGTCAGTGAAGAAGGAGGGGGAGGAGGTGCTCCAGGCACCAGAGCCGAGGTTCCTCTGCAGGCCATGGTGAAGACCATGGTGAAGCAGGTTGTCCCCCTGCATCCCATGGGTCCACAGGGGATGCAGAGATCCACCTGCAGCCTGTGGGGTAGGTGCCCATGCCAGAGCGGGTGGATGCCTGGAGGAGGCTGTGTTCCAGTGGAAGACCCAGTGGAGAGAGAGGGTGCTTGATTCCAGGCTGGAGCAGCCTGTCCTTGGAGGACTGCACCCCATGGAAAGAGACCCACGTTGCAGCAGTTTTGGGAGGACTGTTTGCCCATGAGGGGAACTCACGTTGCAGCAGGTGCAGTAGGACTGCTGCTCGTGAGAGTGGACCCACATCAGAGAGGTTCATGGAGAACTGTCTCCCATGGGAGGGACCCCACGGTCTCACAGGGGAAGACTCCTCTCCCAGAGCAGCGGAAGGAAATCTCAGTGATGAACTGACCAAACCCCCATGCCCTGTCTCCCTGTGCTGTCGGTGGGAAGGAGGGAGGGGCTGGGGGGGTGAAAGGTGTTCTAAGGGCTTATTTTACTTCTCATTATCCTCCTCTGATTCTGTTAGTAATAAATTCACTTCACAGCTTAAGTTGAGCCTGTTTTGCCCTTGTAGTGTTTCTCCCAGTCCTTATCTCACTCATGAAGCCTTCATTAACTTTTTTCCTTTTCCCTCCTCTGCCCAGCTGAGGCAGGAGAGGGTGAGCAAGCGGCTCTCGTGGGTGTCTGGCACTGGGCCAGTGTCAAACCACAACACAGAGGTGAGGTGAGGCTCTCTGCACTAGATACACCACAGAATCACAGAATCAATTAGGTTGGAAAAGACCTCAGATCTCTGAGTCACACCTATGACCTAACACTCTTGGTATGACCCAGCCCACTGCGGGGCTGGGGCAGTGTGATGCCAATCAATCCCAGCCCCTCCCCTGGATCGAGTTTCCCGAAGAGGCAGACTCAGAGGGCGGGTCGAGGGGCGGCTCAGAAGCCTAAGCTGCACCCCCTGGGCGGTGCCCGGGTACAAGCCACCTCCCCCGGTTTAGGAAAATTCTCGGTTACTTGGTTGTTCATTGGTTCTCTGTTATAACTCCCGCCTCTCGGTTTCCCCCAGTGGTTCTTGTTACATTGTATCCTCCCCCTGGCTTGTAACTCATTGGTTGTTTTCCCCTTTCACCGAGGTTTTCAAATTCCCTATAAAACTGAGGGAAAAGCCTCAAGGAAGGATCCCATCACAATCCCATCATTCCCATCACATCAGATTCCAGCCTTCCGAGCTTGTTCGGGTTGCCAAACTTCTAACAATAAACCTGTTAGAAGCCAGACCCAAACAGCCTCTCTCTTTGTCTCCAAGCTTACGTGAGTCGATCCCATCGGTTCCTGCCGTGTTTCCTCTGCCGAGAAGCCAGCTAGCTAGCCCAGCAAGCAGCTCTTTTCCTGATGCCGAAGTTGCTTCTGCGACCTGCAGAAGTAGCACAGCTGGACTGACTCTGACCTGGGGCATGCCAGAGTTGGTGCCTCGAGCACCAAACGCTGCGTTATAACACCACCTTGTCAACTAGACCAGGGCACTAAATGACATGTCCAGTCTTTCCTTAAACACCTCTGGGGCCGGTGACTCCACCAACTCCTTGGGCAGCCCATTCCAATATCTAATGACCCATTCAGTGAATAAATTCTTCCTAATATCCGACCTAAACCTCTCCTGGCATAGCTGAAAACTATGTCCTCTCATTCTGTCACTGGTACCTGGGAGAAGAGGCTGAACCCCATCTGGCTAGACCCTCCTTTCAGGTAGTTGTAGAGAGTGATAAGGTGCCCCCTGAGCCTCCTCCAGGCTAAAGAACTCCAGCTCCCTCAGCTGCTCCTCATAGGACATGCGCTCCAGACCCTTCACCAGCCTTGTTGCCCTTCTCTGGACACACTCCAGTACCTCAATGTCTTTCCTGAATTGAGGTGCCCAGAACTGGACACAGTACTGAAGGTGTGGTCTCACCTGTGCCAAGTACAGGGGGAAGATCACATCCCTAGTCCTGCTGGCCACACTATTTTTGATACAAGCCCGGATGCCATTGGCCTTCTTGGCCACTGTCCTGGGTTGCAGTGTATTCTATTACCATCCCCATCAGCCGTTGAAATCAGGTGGGGCAGTGTTTCCTTGCCTCCTCCCCCCAGACTATCTTGCTGTTAATGGTCCATCATTGTCCTGCCGCATGACTCATAGATAACTCCCTCTGGACTATCATCTGTTAATGAGCCCAATCAACACCTGGCCTCATGACTCATTACCCCATTGTGAGATGCTCCACCCAGAGGGAGGAACCAAGCATCCCAGCGTGGATATAAGCTGAGGCTGAACACCAGAGACAAGGCCTTTCCACTGGATTTCCAGAGGACAGGAGCTACAGAGCCACCACTGGACCTTCTGAGGAAGAGCAGACCCTCTTTTCTACAGGATCACTGCTTCAGAGGACTGCAGCCACCATTCTAGCAGACTGCTACCACCACCCTGCCTAACAGGGACTCAGGTTGTATCTTGACTCTGTCAGTTTGAACCAGTGTTTTCTTTTAGTTTTTTTTCTTTCCTTTTCTTTAACTTCCCCATTAAATTGTTATTCTGACTTGGTGCCTCCCACTGGTTTGTTTTCAAACTAGTACAGCCACCTGGGATCACTGCTGGCTTATGTTCAGCTGGCTGTCGACCAGCACCTCCAGGTCCTTTTCTGCTGGGCTGCTTTCCAGCCACTCTGCCCCCAGCCTGGAACACTGCATGGGGTTGTCGTGGCCAAAGTGTAGGATGCAGCACTTAGTCTTCTTGAACCTTACACTGTTGGTCTCAGCCCATCAATCCAGCCTGTCCAGGTCTCTCTGCAGAGCCCTTCTACCCTCCAGCAGATCAATACTTGCACCCAACTTAGTGTCATCTGTAAATTTGTGTCGCTATTATCCCCAGAGAGACGGCGAAAATCACTACATAAGTCCAGGTCAGATGCGTATGGCCGAAGCCTCATTTAATCACCCATACCTTTTATAGCATGGTTCGCAAAAGAGAAATGACATGATTGGCCTGTTGACCCACCACCTCTCAAGGTGATAGGTTGAGCAGTAAGACACCCATTTCCAAATATTATTCTTAAAGAAGGAAAATAATTTTCACAGTTCTCATAACAACCTGCAGGTGTAAAAATGGTTTACATTCTCTCAAACTGTTGTCCCTCCAGTTCGCATGAGAACAAAAGCTTTCACAGAGAAGCTGTGAGAAGCTAGATTTCTCTAACTGCCCTCTCATGAGAAAGAAAATTTCACAGGAAAATTCCTCTGCCAGGTGTTCCTAGTATCCACAGTTCCCCCTTTTTGTTTTAAAAGGACTGAAAGATCACGTTTGTAATCCTCTGTGGGATCCCATGCAGCAAGGAGAACAAACACAGCATAAGGGGTCTGTTTAGTCATGGCCAGTTACTAAACATGTTGGAACCCAAAGTGCAGGGAGTGTTTCTCTGCCTGTTCTGAAAGACCCATCCCCCCTGGAAAACACTGTTTTTAACCTTCGTCCATGGAGAAAGCTGCCAAGGCTCTAGGATGAATTAGAATCTACAAGGGTGTGAGTTAGGTGGTAGTAGAATATATAGTTTGTTACAGAGTGAAAAATTTAGCGTTTTTAGGTTTATTAGTATAGTAAGTAGATGAAAGCAAGATGGAGGATCCTTGTAGTTTTTCAGGTTTCTTCCTTCTTCTTCACCTACTCAATTTTCTGCAGTATTGGTAATATAGAATGATTGGTTAGAAAACGCCGCAGTACAGGGCTACATGAAAGGATAGTTCATTAGGCATTGGTAGAAGAGTAACAATAATGTATGCTTTTAGTGACCATTGGTCAGTTTACCTTTAAAAAGCCTTGAGTTTTCCTGCATTTGCCTTTTGGTATTTGCTCTGCTTCATGCTATGTTGCCGGCATGTAAATTACTGATAAGATATAATAAACAATCCGAAGACCGAGAAGTTCCAAAAGACCCGTTCATCTCTTATTCCTGGCAAGGACTCTCTCCCCCATCCGGGGAGGACATGTGGGGGTCGAGAACCTTCACAAAACATAATCCAAACCAGATACCAATTTAAAGCAGGCAGAGGGATTCTCCAGCAATGCCATGAGAAATACATCTAGCGAACACAGCTATATGTCCAGTCATTAATTCTGAATAGCCTTAAGGGCTCTACATCAATTACTACTTCTGGATAGCCTTAAGGGTTCCAATATTCTGCATAACATTCTGACTCCATAACATACAAAACTTAAAATTCAGTCTCTGTTAAAATTCATTCTCTGCTTGTAGAAGGACCAGGCTGAGGGTCAACATCCTGGTCATCATCTGAAGGATCATTCAATGGTTGATCTGCATTCTGCTCATCATTTGAGGGTTGCCTTGGAGGTTGCCTGTTCTGATTCTGGTGCCGCAGGTCAGGGCAAACACATCTTGCAGGTAGCCATCGTACCCCAGTATCTGTGGAAACGCAAGCATACCCACAATCCCAAGCAATAAGCTTGTGCGGGCCTTCCCACTTCTTAGTGAGGAGGTCCCATACCCAGACCTTCACTCGAGGCAGGTGCATCTTGCCTGCAGACTGCAATGAGAGAAAATTATTCAAAATAACAGGATTATTTGAATTTGGTGGCACTGTATGGTGATTAATTGTATATAAAGCTTTTTCTAGTCAGCTCTGTGGGGTTTCTCCAATCATTCCCCCTTTTTGTTTTTCCAAAACACACTTCAAAGTACCATGACCGTGTTCAACAATGGCTTGGCCTGTAGGAGAATGCGGAATACCCAAAGTATGATCTACGCCCCATAGGTGCAAAAACTGCCGCGTCTTCTGACAGACATCGGCAGGGCCATTATAGGTTTTCACGGAATAAGGTACGCCCAAGATCACAAAAGCAAGTTTCCAATGGGTGATGACATCGCAGCCTTTCTCCCCAGTATGAGCAGACGCCCACATAGCTGAGGGGAACGTGTCAATAGACACGTGCACATACTTAAGTCTGCCAAATTCAGGAATATGTGTTACATCCGTCTGCCAAAGCTGAAAGGCTTGTAGGCCTCTGGGGTTTACCCCCGATGGCAGAGGTGCAGCGAGTCCATGACAGTCAGCACAAGAGCTGACAACATCCCGAGCCTTAGTTGGCATTAGGTGAAACTGCTTTTCCAGAGTATGCGCACTTTGATGAAAGAAATTGTGCGATGCCTTGGCTTGTGCAATTTTATCAGTCTGAGGAGCTACCCATGCAGGGTTAGCTAACATGTCAGCCCTAGCATTACCCTCTGTGATAAAACCTGGCAAATTGGTGTGGCTTCGAATATGTAAGATGTAATATGGATGTACTCGAGCTTGAATCACACACCACAAGGCTTCTAATAGTGAAAACAGAGTCGCATTATTCACTTCCTTCAAAAGTGAACAATCTAAGTGCTGAGTTATGTCTGCCACATAGGCAGAGTCGGTGACCAAATTCAAAGGACCCTGAGAAAACTGCTGAAAAGCCATGGCAACAGCCCTTAGTTCAACCAGCTGGGCTGAGCCTGACACATGGCCTTCCAGCACCTGCCACTCAGATTCTTCCTTTTTTTTTTTTTTCTTTTTTCTTTTTTCCAATGTTCTAAGTTGACTGTTGCTACGGCATGCACATCAACACCAGCCAATCCCTGGGTGCCGGCTGCAAGCTGGCTGAGTAGGCCTGTCTCAGAGGAGCTATGCCCTGAGGAAATATTTGACTCCCCTTTTCGTTCCTGGTCAAGTTCCCTAAACATTTCAGAGGTTGACCATTGTCATGATAAATAGACTGGCAGTAGTCTGAAGAATGACCTGGCCTACCACATCATTTGCATTGACCAACTCCCCTGTTCTCCTTATTTTTCTTCTTTTGCTTAATCTGTTTCTGTTTTTCCTCAACCTTAGGTTGCTTTTTTGATCCACCAGAATTTAATTGAAGAGGTCTTAGAACTGCTGCTAAAGCAGATTTATGCTCTCCAGATCCCACCTTAGCACAGGCACCGACCATTTGCACTACTATGGGTTCTCCAGGCAAAGCATCTATGATCTTTCTGCATTCATCATTCGCATTATCTCTCACCAGCTGCCTGCACATCTGTCTCATGGTGTCATCCTCAACTTGTTGCTCTAAGGCTCCAGCAAGACGTTCTACAAAAGACAAAAAGTTCTCTTTCGGCCCCTGAAATACCTTCGTATATTGCATCTTTGGAGCAGCTGTATCCAAACTTTTTAGCAAAGCTGCCATGCCAACCTTCTGAATTTGTTCCAGGATCTGGGGATGCCAGGTAGCCTGAATATCAGGGTCCCAAAATTCATTGATCCCCAGAAAACCATCCACAGGAACTAGACACCTGGGATCAGATTCAGGCAGCTGCACATTCCCAGCTACAGCCTTCTCAGCCAACCTTCTCCAATTAGCTTCAAAAACTGAATATTGTATAGGTTGGAATAAAACTTGACCTAAATGTTTAATATCAAATGGAGAAAGCAGATCAGTATTCAGCACTCTAATAACCTGCATGACCTGAGGGGAACCTAATCCATACCGAGCAACCTTATTCTGCAAATCCTGGACCACCTTCCAAGCAATACTCTCGTGCTTGTCAGCCCAGCCTGAGTTAGGAGGAGGAGCTTTCTGCACTGGGAAAGCCTGGACAGCACCCTCTGTGTCGCCGCTAGCTGGCTTCATCGTTGCATCTCTTTGATCTACCTGCATACTATCATCAGATAAGGCAGCAGGTCACTCAGGTGCCGTCTGCCCAGCAGGCATCCCAAGTCTTTCCAGCACGTCCCAAGCCCCGTCTCGCAAGGCACATCTTTTAATCTCTTCCCAAAACCGTCTCGGATTTCTGGGACCCAGAGTGCCATCGCAGCCCGGAGAAGTCCAAGGACAGCTGCGAGCTCGCTGCATCGCTTGCTGCCGGCGCCTAAGCTCTGCCACGGACTCCCGCCGGGAAGCGGACGTCTCCATAGCAAGGGAGCTTTTCTCATCATCCAGGGGTGTATCAGCCGAACCCTCTGGAGACTTGGCACAGCAACTCTGGGCCAGTAGACGGGGTTACAACAAGGGCTGGATTCGCGGCTGGGACAGCAGCGGAAGCTGAAGCAGCGTCAGGCGGCGCGGCGGGGGGAGGAGTAACGACTGCCGCACCCGACAATGGGGCCAGCAACGTTGCAAGCCGAATCAGAGGCCGCTGCCGCCCAGGCGCAGGCGGGGCGTCGGCCAGTGCCATGGACGCCTCCGACCCCCTCGCCGATGCAGGCGGGGCGGCGGCGAGTGTCATGGACGCCGCGGACTCCCGCCCCGGCTCAGGCGCCGGGACCGCCAGCTCCGCACCCTGCTCTGGGGGCACGGCCAGTTCCGGCGGTACGGCCAGCGCTCGCGGAGGCATAGGCAGCGCTTGCGTGGCCGGCTCCGGCGGTGCGCTCTGAATGTCTGGCACTGAGCCCGGTTCCGGCACCGGGACTATCTGCCCCGGCTCCCGCCCCAGCTCAGCAATAACCGCCTCTGCTATAATCCCCAGCAGCGCCGCGAGCTCCAATTTTATGTCCTGCAGCGCTGCCAAGATCCGTTCCCCCATAGAGACAGGAATCAGGGAACTCGGCTGCTGCTGCTGCTGCGCCTGCGCTGTGGAGTCCCCGGCTGTTTTAGCAGCCGTAGGATATCCGAGCCGCACAGGAGCCGGACGGTGGCCCTGAGACCCCGAACACGCGGGCGCGGGGGGCCAAGACGCCCCGCCCGCGGTCGGGAATACGGACTGCCCCTGTAACAAGGGTGCAGCGAGCTGCGCTGCAGCAGACAACAGCGTTGCCCCCGCGGAAGCTGCGCTCGCAACGGCAGACGATGCCGAACCCAGCGAAAGAGCGGCAGCCGCCGGTGCCGCGTCAGGCTGAGAAGCCGCGGGCGCTATCGGTGAACAGCCCCTCGAGAGAACATATCTCCAAGGGCAGGGATAACCCTTAGTCTTCCTCCGAGGCGATACCAGGAGTGATTCTACCACGCTACCCGCGCTACTCGGGGCGTCCGCGGTGCTTGGAGCGCCCGCGGTGCCCGGAGCGTTCCCCCATCCGAGAGGTCCTCCTCGCCCGAGCTGGGAAAGCACATAACTTCAGACTCATCAGAGCCTGAGTTAGCTGCACTATCCCATCTTTCTGTCCATGTCTGCAGTATATCGTGTAAAACCGCCCAGGTGCGTAATAAATCAATCAGGCACCTCGGCGTTACCAGCTGCGAATTCCCGGAGTAACGCGTCTCCCAGCCGCCTCCAATCTTCCGAGGTCAAATCACTATCAGTCTCCGCATAATATCCACACAGAAGCGACCAGTCCAGTAACGCAGCGAGCTCGCCATCTCTTACGTTAGCTCCTGCGGTCAGTATCACAGACTTGAAGGCGGAAAATACCGCACAGTTCCAGGAGGATTTGTGCTCCATGGCTCAGTCTGTGTTCCGCGCGGCCCCAGAGGGAGGCCAGCCGCGGCTCTGGAGAAACTCCCGTCCCGCGGCCTCGGGGAAGTTCCCGTCCCGCGGGCTCGAGGAAGGTCCTGTCCCGCGGCCGCCGGAGTGGGGGGGGGGCACGCACCTTCCTAAAGTCCGGTTTGCTGTTGGGGTCTCCTTCCCCACCGTGTAGCCCTGGGAGAGGGGCCCTGAGGGGACAGACACGGGGTTTCCCTGCCCCTGCTCAGCCTCGTTCCCATTGGTTGGTTTGTGTTCCCCTGCGCGGGCAGAAGGACCCTTGGGTCCCGTGACTGTAACAGTTCCTCGGCAGAGCCCCGGCCATGCGGCTGGAGAAATAAACATCTCTGAAACATCTAGCAAGAATCTGTCTGTCCATATATATTTCCTTTCCACGGGACTCTTGGTTTGATATATGCATGTTGCAGTATCCCCACTGCAACAGTTTGCGGTCTTCGGTACACGTCGGTTGGTCACCAGACCTTCTAAGTCCAGTTGTGGTTGTAGTACACACAGGGTCACCAGACCGTCTAAGTCCGGTTGCGGTCTGGCATGTACCTTCTGTGAGAGGCTGCGGTTGCAGTACACGTCGCGGGGTCACCAGATGACGCTGTTATCCCCAGAGAGACGGCGAAAATCACTACATAAGTCCAGGTCAGATGCGTATGGCCGAAGCCTCATTTAATCACCCATACCTTTTATAGCATGGTTCGCAAAAGAGAAATGACATGATTGGCCTGTTGACCCACCACCTCTCAAGGTGATAGGTTGAGCAGTAAGACACCCATTTCCAAATATTATTCTTAAAGAAGGAAAATAATTTTCACAGTTCTCATAACAACCTGCAGGTGTAAAAATGGTTTACATTCTCTCAAACTGTTGTCCCTCCAGTTCGCATGAGAACGAAAGCTTTCACAGAGAAGCTGTGAGAAGCTGGATTTCTCTAACTGCCCTCTCATGAGAAATAAAAGTTTCACAGGAAAATTCCTCTGCCAGCCCTTCCTAGCATCCACAAATTTGCTAATGGTAGATTAGATCCCCTTGATGCCTTATCAGCCTTAAAATCACAAGCCAAACAAGATTAAAATGATAAAAGCAGCTACCATTTATTGAAGGTCCTCCAGGTGCACTTATGGCAGAATGTACATGTGATATATGGCTTTGACACTTACAAATTTAGCAAATTAGCATAATTGACAAGAATACTCAATTAGAAGTACAGTTAATGAAGTAATTCTCCATCTTGGTTCGGCCCCCTACTGAAGCCTCCCCCCTTGCTTCTAGCCCCACGTTGTTTATGTTTAAATACATGGGAAAGTGACATGGCCTTTGTTCACTGAAGAAGCAAGATTAGAATAGGATTCCAGGAATGTGTTTGTCTAACACTGTAGGAAAAGTACTGAAGTTAGCTAAGAAACTATATAATTATACAATAGTAGTCTACAGAGCTATGAATATATGAAAAATATATAAAAAGCAAAAATCTTTTGCCATCATCCTCATCCAGCTCATTGATAAAGATATTAAACAGGACTGGGCCCAACACAGATCCCTGGAGGACACCACTAGTGACTATCTGCCAACTGGATGCAACACCACTCTCTGAGCCTGGCCATCCAGCCAGTTCTTAACCCAGCAAGGAGTGTGCCTGTCCAAACCGTGGGCTGCCAGCTTCTCCAGGACAATGCTGTGGGAGATGGTGTCAAAGGCTTTGCTGAAGTCCAGGTAGACAACATCCACAGCTTTCCTTTCATCCACTAGTTGGGTCACCTGTTCATAAAAGGAGATCAGGTTTGTCAAGAAGGACCTGGCTTTCCTAAACCCATCCTGGCTGGGTCTGATCCCTTGGCCATCTGTTGGGGTTCCTCCCCCCTGCCATGTGGTCCTGGGAGAGGGGCCCCGGGGTAGAGGCAGGGCCTACGGGGTTTCCCTACTCCCTAATCAACCTCGTTCCCCATTGGTTGTTTTGTGTTCCCCTGACTGGGAAGGACCCTCTGGTCCCGTGATTGTTCAGTTCTCGGCCAAGTCACCGACCAGGCGGCTGGAAAAATAAACATCTCTGAAAATATCTACCAAGAATCGGTCCATGTATTTCTTTCCACGGGCCTCGTTGTCTGATACACGTGTTGCAAGAATCCCCACTGCAACAGCCATCCTGTATGTGCTGTGTAATTGCACTCAAGATGATCTGCTCCATAACCTTGCCAGGCCCTGAGGTCAGACTGACAGGCCTGTAATTTCCCAGATCCTTCTGGCCCTTCTTGTGGATGGACATCGCATTGGCCAGCTTCCAGTCATCTGGGACTTCCCTGGTGAGCCAGGACTGATGATAATTGGTAGAGACAGGCTTGGTGAACTCTTCGGTCAGCTCCCTCATCACCCTAGGATGGGTCCCATCTGGTCCCATAGACTTGTGAGCATCTTAGTCTCGCAGCAGGTCACTAACTACTTTCTCCTGGATTTCAGAGGAGCTACTATGCTCCCCATCCCTGTCTACCAGCTCAGGGGGCCAGTTGCCCTGAGGATAACTGGTCTTACTGTTGAAGACTGAGGCAAAGAAGGTGTTAAGTACCTCAGCTTTTTCCTCATCTTTGGTAACTAATTCCCCCCCACATCTGTCATGGTTTAGCAATGGTACTCCCCAATTTAGTGCTCCCACTGAGACTCTCCAAACCATATGCAGCTCACTTGCTGTCCCCTCCCCCTGCTGCAGGCTGGAGAGGAGAATTGGAGGCACAAAAGGTAAAGATCATGGATTGAGATAAGAACAATTTAGTGGAAACAGCAATAAGATAAGAAAACAAACAATAACAGCAACAATACTAATGACAGAGGGTATAAGAAACAGGTGAATGATTCACACAGAAACCCCCAGACAACACACAATACCAGACCACTCCCTCCACCACAGTCCTCCAACCCTGGAAGAGAGCCCTTCCCCTGTCCCTGGCAATGACATGAGGTGGTATAGAACAACCTCTGTGTCCTAGCCTTGCCCCCTCCTGGCTACTGTAAAAATTAACCCTGTCCTGGATGGAACCATGGAGGTTTTCCTTGGCCCTCCTTTTGTTATTTGTGGATGCTGAAAGCTTGATGCAGAGAAATTTTCCAGCTTTATGCCAGCATCATGTGAAAGTCTTGCTCTCACATGCAGGCTAGCTGTAAGCAGTGAGAGGTTTTTGTAAACTAATATTTTATCTTGCCACCTGCAGCTTGTTATGCAGCTTGTTATGATACTGACTGAAGAAATATTTTGAAATGGATGTTGTAGGGTTTAACCAATCATTCTAAGAGGTGGATGGTCAAAGGACCAATAAACTTATGCCATTCAAGTGAACCAGGATATATAAACGAGTTTGGAAATTAATAAATAATTCAATTCCATTCCATTTCCTCCTGGATCGAGGGCTATGTTGTTTTCTCACCGTCCCGGGTACAACAGTGACAGTTATTAATCTGTTTATAAAAACACTTTTTATTATCCTTTACAGAAGTGGCCAGGTTCAAGTTCTAACTGAGCTTTCACCTCTCTAATTTTCTTTTTGCATGACCTAATGGCATCCTTAAACACTTCCTGAGTTTTCTGCCCCTTTTTCCAAAGGTGATATACTCTCTTTTTTGCCCTGAGTTCTTGCAAAAGATCCCTGTTCAGCCAGGCTCTTCTTCTTCCCCATCGGTTCATCTTTCGGCACATAGGGATGGCCTGTTCCTGCACCTTTAAGATTTCTTACTTAAAGTATGTCCAGCCTTCCTGGGCCTCTTTGTTTTTAAGGGCTGCTTCCCAAGCATACTTTTTGAATCAGTGTCCCGAATAGGCCAAAATCCACTCTCTGGAAGTCCAGGGTAGAGGTTTGTTGATGCCACTCCTTTCTTCACCAAGTACTGAAAATTCTGTCATATTCTGATTGCTGTGCCAAAGACGGCCTCCAACCACCACATCTCCCACCAGCCCTTCTCTGTAAACAGCAGGTCTAGCAGGACACCATCCCTGGTAGACTCACTCACCATCTGTGTCAGGAAGTTATCTTCCACACACTCCAGGAACCTCCTAGATTGCCTCCTCTCCACTGTGTTGAGTTCCCAGCAGACATCTGGCAGGTTAAAGTCTCCCACAAGGACAAGGGCTGGTGATAGTGAAACATCCTCCAACTGCTTATAGAATAATTCATCCACCTCTTGATCCTGGTTGGGTGGTCTATAACAGACTCCCACCAGGATGTCAGCCTTGTTGGCCTTCTTCCTGATTCTTACCCATAGGCGCTCAACCTTATCATCACTATCCTCAAGCTCTATACAGTCAAACACCCTACTATACAGAGCCACCCCACCATCACTCCCTTCTGAAGAGATTGTAGCCATCCATTGCAGCACTCTAGTCATGCAAGTCATCCCACCATGATTCCACAATGGCGACTACATCATACCTTTCCTGCTGCGCAGTGACCTCCAGCTCCTCCTGTTTTGTTACCCATACTGCTGCATTGGTGTAGATGCACTTCAGCTGGGCTATCAGTTTCACCCCCAACACCAGCATGCCACCCTCAGGCTCATCTCTAGCAGGCCTGGTCTTATCCCCTTCCCCCTTCAAACCTAGTTCAAAGCCCTCTCAATCAGCCCTGCCAACTCGGGCAAGAATCGTTTTGCCCTTATTAGATAGGTGAACCCCATCTGTCTCCAGCAGGCCTGGTGCCATATAAACCACCCCATGATAAAAAAACCCAAAAAAACTCCACCGATGGCACCAGTCTTTAAGCCACTTGTTGATCACATGGGATTTCCTGTTTCTTTTGGCATTCATCTCTGCTACTGAAGGAATTGAGGAGAATACCGCCTGTGCTCCTGTCCTTTCAACCAGGTGACCCAGTGCCTTGAAGTGCTTTTTGATTACCCTGGTACTTGTCTCATCAACCTCATTGCTGCTGACCTGGACAACCAGCAGTGGGTAGTAATCAGTGAGCTAAATTAGTGCAGGGAGTCTCCTGGTGATATTCCGTACCTGGGCCCCAGGGAGTGTTATGGATTGAGTGGGAGCTTCAGACAAGCCCTGCCTTAGGCTCAGATTTTTGGCAGCAGTGTTACTTGGGTGACCTACACCTAAGTTGCTCTGGCTCGCAAGTTCTTAATGTCCAACTAGGTCTATTATAAAATGAGTTATTTATTGAATAGACAGAAGGTAACAGACAAAAGGCCTTAAACAGAGTTACTTACTTGTAGTGGTTTGGTCCAAAATACTCATTACTGTTTACCTTCTGTGAGATAAGAATTAGGAGAAACGCAAAGCAGGCACCAAACTTGAAAGAATATAAAGAAGTTTATTAACAGATCTAAAAGAAGGAAAAAAATTATACCACACCTTCAGAACACTTCTCCCCCCACCTTTCTCCCTTCTCCCACTGACAATGTAAAAAGACAACCCTTGAGATGTTCAGTCTGTTTACCACTTCCATAATAACCTTGTTCAGTCCATTTAGGAAGAGGAGTCTCTCTTGTCCATGCTATGAAAACATTATCACAATAAGACAGCCACCCAGGTTGGTTCTCTGCTCGCATGTGGTTCCCTTCCCCGACTTGCAGCTTTTCCCACAACTGCTTTTGAGGGTCCACTCTTGAAGTTTTTTGGGGTACAACTTTAAGGTTGAGCCGTTCAGAAACAAAAGTTCTCTTCACCCATCTCTGGGAGCATTTCATCTCTAAGAACAGGGGTCCTTCTCCTTCCCTGGGAGCAAAGGGTCTTCCTCATCTTCATCTTTAGGACTATCTCTGGGAGCATCTCTAGGAACTGAGGTTTTCTCCCTTCCCATTTGGAGCAAAAGTCCTCATCGCTTCCATCTCTCCCTGTCCAAACTTCTCATGAAATTACAGCTGCGTCAGCATCTGCCTATCTCAGCGCAGGTGCTTCTGCTCATAAGTACAAGTTGAACGCTCCACCACCCATATCTTCATGAAATTACAACGGGTACTCTGATACATCATAGCTTTACAACAGAATTTTAGCTTTAAGCATCTCGTCTTTCTCTTCCCTCAGGTTTTCAGCTCTTCATAGCACTAAAAGGGTTAATCTCACCTTGGCCTTGCAGCTGGAATGAAGTTTATCGCTGTTGGTCACATGACCTCTGCTGGACAGTAGTGGACAGCTTTCGGCTGAATCTTGGCTGCACTGGAGAGGGGGAGCCGAGCCACTCTGGCTGCCCACAGCAGGGCTGTGGGGGGGTTCCGCAGGTGGAACAGGGCCCATTGGTTCCAGGATGGCTGTGGCCCAGCCCGGCCCAGGGCCTGAGCAGGGCCTGGGCCGGGCCCGCTGGCCACAGCACGGGGCCCGCAGCCACCTGTCCCAGCACCGGAAATGAGAGAGAGAGCTCTGCCCAGGGTTTCCTATTCTTAAGTGTGCATCTCAGAGGCGGTCACAATTTTAAGTGGCTCAAAGAATTGTCCATATTCAAACTGGCCAGCTGATAGGTTCTATCCAGTCACAGAGGAAGCTGTAAGCACCCCTTGGCAAGAACATCACTTCCGGGACTATGCTTGCTAACCCATGACATTCTCCACCCCTCGCCTCTGTGAAGAGACATTTAAGAATTATTATCAAAATTACTGTCTTGGGGTGACTTTATGATGTGTATCCCATATCGCTGCCCTATGCCCAGAAATTAACTTTGTGCCTTTCTATGCCTCAAAACTGAGCCTGAGAGGGGGAAGGAAAAACTGAGCAAAACTTTTTCAAAGCAGTTTGCAGCTTGTTCAAGGTCACACAGAGATAGCAACTTTTTTTTTTTCCACAGCTGTGGCAGGAAAGCGAGGAAGCACCCGGCTTGCTGTTTCACGAGTCAGTTTTTTGGCCAGTGGTTCAGCTTCTTTTTCTCCAGAGAGAGACTGAGAGTTGAATTTATTTTCCCTTCCCTGGAATTTCGGATTTTCTCCCTTTTCCACTGGACTGCTTCAATATTAGAACACATCGGGAGGACTTTCCACCGAGCGCAGAGGGCCTGGCCCTGGGCCAAGCTCCAGCTCCGAGGAGACTAAAGGGAGGACTCTAACACTTTCCCAGGTTTTTTCTCCATGGTCATCCTGGAGCCAATGGGCCCTGTTCCACCCATGGAACCCCCCCACATCCCTGCTGTGGGCAGCCAGAGCAGCTTGGCTCCCCGTCTCCAGTGCAGCCAAGATTCAGCCAAAAGCTGCCCACTACTGTCCAGCAGAGGTCATGTGACCAACAGCGATAAGCAACATTCCAGCTGCAAGGCCTAGGTGAGATTAACCCTTTTAGTGCTATGAAGAGCTGAAAACCTGAGGGAAGAGAAAGACGAGATGCTTAAAGCTGAAATTCTGTTGTAAAGCTATGATATACCAGAGTACCCGTTGTAATTTCATGAAGATATGGGGGGGTGGAGCGTTCAACTTGTACTTGTGAGCAGAAGCACCTGCGCTGAGATAGGCAGATGCTGACGCAGCTGTAATTTCATGAGAAGTTTGGACAGGGAGAGATGAACCAGATGAGGACTTTTGCTCCAAATGGGAAAGGAGAAAACCTCAGTTCCTAGAGATGCTCCCAGAGATAGTCCTAACGATGAAGATGAGGAAGACCCTTTGCTCCCAGGGAAGGAGAAGGGCCCCTGTTCTTAGAGATGAAATGCTCCCAGAGATGGGTGAAGAGAACTTTTGTTTCTGAACGGCTCAACCTTAAAGTTGTACCCCAAAAAACTTCAAGAGTGGACTCTCAAAAGCAGTTGTGGGAATAGCTGCAAGTCGGGGAAGAGACTCGCATGCGAGCAGAGAACCAACCTGGGTGGCTGTCTCGTTGTGATAATGTTTTCATAGCATGGACAAGAGAGACTCCTCTTCCTAAATGGACTGAACAAGGTTATTATGGAAGTGGTAAACAGACTGAACATCTCAAGGGTTGTCTTTTTACATTGTCAGTGGGAGAAGGGAGGAAGGTGGGGGGAGGAGAAGCGTTCTGCAGGTGTGGTATAATTTTTTTTTCTTCTTTTAGGTCTGTTAATAAACTTCTTTATATTCTTTCAAGTTTGGTGCCTGCTTTGCGTTTCTCCTAATTCTTATCTCACAGAAGGTAAACAGTAATGAGTATTTTGGACCAAACCACTACACTAAATTGGTGTTTCCGCCCGGTTACAAACCCGACCCACTACATTACCACACAGTATAAAACAAAAGAACTACTAGTAAATTACATCGTGCATGACATTAAGGTACCTGTATTAAAGCTAGCAAAGAAATAGTATAGATTAGGAGTCAATATAACTTACCACCAAATTGACGATGGAGTACACATAGAGTCCTTTCACTCAACCCCTGTGATAGTAACCACAGAATTCAGCGTCCTGACTTCAGGGAGAAGACCTCCCACATTTCCAGGGAATGTGCAGGAGACTTCTGCTTTGTGAAAGTTTATTATAGCTTTTACAGTTTGTAAAGTGGAGTGTCTGTCAGTCAGAAATTCCAGTTTATCTTTTCACATCTCTCATCCACAGCAAGATGTTTATCATCAGCTGGGAGTGTTACTCCCATGGCACTGAAATAACTCACTACAAGACAAGTGGTCCTCATTGAGTTATTTCACCAATTAGCAAACACGTGTGAGGGGCGAGATGCCCTGAGTTATTTCACCAGCTAACAAGCAACCGATAAGCTGTTTTTTGGCAGGGGAAATGCCCTGCTGCAGGGAAGCAGCAGACTTCCCTGTGGAATGGGTCCAGTTGGAATAAGGGGCCTTCTGTTCCCCTCAGAAATAAGTCACCCACTACAACGACCTTCTTTCTTTTTTTTAATACCAGAAGTTGTGATCCATCAGGTTGACTGTTGATCTGGGATATCCCCCAGATAGACCTTCTTCTCCACTGTTGTCTGCCTGACCCTCTGTTGAGAGTCTTTCTGAAGAATGGCTAAAAAGCAAAGGTCATGATAACACAGGAGGCTTAGTAAAGATGCAGACACTGAGTCCTTGAGCAAGAAGTTGCATAGATAACAGAATGTGCATTCAGATAAGTAAGAAGACAGAAACCATATGGAAGAGGAAGATAAGACCACCGTGTTTGCAGATCCCACGGAATAGCTCCAACCAATAAGGAGCTCAGCTTTTGCAATATGTATGAGCTAATTAGTAGTACTATAAGTATGTGTAGTTTATGATAATAAACGAGACTTGCTGAACATCATGCCTTGAGTGCTTGTCTCCCGCGACTCCACCCGACATCTGGCGCCCGAACAGGAGAAGTTGCCCTTGCCTTATGCGACGGGGGAGTTGCGTTGGGGTCGGGTCCCGCAGCTAGACGGACGGCGAAAGAGGTCGCGTATACTGCAGCGTTTTCCTCCGCGCCCGAGTGACCGCACAGGCGGGCTCGCCGATACGTGCTGCCGAAGCCTGGAGGGGCTAGCAACGGTACCGTCGTAAGTATGGAAAGGCAAGCAGCACAGGAACTTTTTAAGGCTTTTTTGCTTAAGCGTAATTTTAAAGGGATTGATCTTGATAAAGACCTCCCCGCTCTTTTAACGCATGCGCGCTCTTACGGTTTTTTCGCTGACCCCCACTCCATTCATGAATTAAGTCAGTGGCGCGCGTATAGTGACAAACTCTGGGATCTTGTCTTAGATGACGATAAGCCAGCTAAAAAGATGGCTAAACTATGGAGAGTTGTTTACAATGAACTTTTAATGGTACAGGCAGAAAAGAAAGCCGCAGAAAAGATTAAAGTTGCACAGGACCGTAATCGTCTTTACGGGGAACATGGTCCCTCTCCCTTCTCTGGTCCGCCTAATCCCCCCACCTTTGCTACGGTTCACGTACCCCCTGAGGCTCTTGCCTCTGAGTTGCCTTCCGCGCCTCCCCCCCCCCCCCCCACCTCCTGCTCCTCCCACGCCTTCCTTGCCGCAGCCTGCTCCTCCGCCCTTGGCTCACCCGTCTCCGCCGGACTGTTCTCACTCGCGAAACCCCTTTGTTAGCCCTGAGCCTGTCCCTGGGGCAGAGTCTGACCTCGCGGAGGCCATGGCTAGGGGCCATCGAGAACTTTGGGCTGCGGTTGCTCGTGAGGGCTTACAAAAGGGTGATTCTGACATGCTAGCGGCTGCTCAGGACAGCATAGCGTTCCCTGTCTTATTTGTCCCTAATCCGCAAGGGGGCGGCAATATCGCGCAGGTGACTAATCTGGATTGGAAGCTGCTAGCACAGCTGCGAGCAACGGTGGGGAATTACGGTGTCACCAGTGAACCAGTTAAACAGATGCTTGATTATATTTTTAACGCTTTTACCCTTCTTCCTGCTGACATTAAAGGCATTACTAAGCTCATGTATACCCCGCATCAGCGACTGCTTTTTGAGGCTCGCTGGAGGGAGGAGGCAGCTGTTAGTGCAGATCTCGCTAGACCCCAGGGAGATCCGTTAGCAGATATCACTGTAGATGAACTTCTAGGACAAGGTCAACATATGAGAGTAGAAGCTCAAGCGGCACTAGGACCTGCCAAGCTACGGGAAGCTATGGCAGTTGCTAAGAAAGCTATGGATAAAGTCCGAGCCCCGGGTGGGATCCCTATGTATATGAACATTAAGCAAGGCAGAGAGGAATCTTTAGGCTCTTTTGTTGACAAAGTTATGGAAGCCATCTCAAAAGCTGGGGTTCAAGAGCATATGCATGACCCGTTACTTAAGCAATGCCTTTTACAAAATGGCAATCAGGCCACCCGTGCCCTTATTACTTCCACCCCAGGGGATTGGACTGTCCAGCAACTTTTAGAGAAAGCTGCGACCATGCCCACTGGCTCGCAACTATTCTTAGCACAAGCCTTAGCAAAATTAGGTGAAGGGCTTAAAGAACAGGCTATTAGCTCTCAAAATCAGGTTATGGCAGCCCTTGCTCCTCTCCAAGCGGCAGCAGCACGTCCCCACCCAGCTCCAGGTGGCCGCATGAAGTGTTATTGCTGTGGGACACCCGGTCATATTCGTCGCGAATGTACAGCCGCAGGAATTTGACTATTCCATTGCATCCAGATGACACCAAGCGCTTTGCCTTTACCTTACCTGCCCTGAATAAAGGAGAACCAGCTAGACGATTTGAATGGACTGTATTGCCGCAAGGGATGAAAAACTCACCTACTTTGTGCCAACTGTATGTTGATGCTGCCTTGCAACCCTTACGGAGACAGATGCCTGATGCCATTATTTATCACTACATGGATGACATTCTCTTTGCTCAAAGGGATCCCTTCACCCCTGCCCAGATGCAAATTATTGTTGCCTCCTTGGCTGCCTGGTCCCTTGTTGTGGCACCCAACAAAATACAAGTTTCTGCTCCATGGAAATATCTAGGATGGACTATTACCGCTCAGAGAATAAAGCCTCAGAAGTTACATATTCAAGCATCTATTTCAAACCTAAATGAGGCCCAGAAACTTCTAGGAGACCTACAATGGCTTAAACCCATTACAGGAATTCCCAACATGCTATTGGAACAGCTACGTCCTTTGCTAAAGGGCACAGACCCATGTACTCCTGTGACGCTTACGCCGCAACAGTCTAAAGTCTTGCAGCAAATTACATCCTGTATCTCCAGAGGCTTTGTTGACTGTCTAGACCCCGACACCCCCTTATCCTTAACTGTCTGGAACAGTAGAGAACATCTCTTAGGAGCCATTACTCAGCAAAAGAAAACGGGGGACATCTCCGTTCTAGAATGGATTTCGCCCCCCTTGCAGCAAAGAAAAACAGTCACTCCAAAGATTGAAAATTTAGCAACTCTTTTAAAGAAAGGACGTCTACGCACCTGGGAAATTAGTGGCCTTGAACCTGCAGTTATCTACCTCCCCATGGAAAAACCTACCTTAGACTGGTACCTACTCAACTCCTCGCAGCTCACTGAAGCATTGCTCTCTTCTGGAGCAGAAGTTCGCACCGGCCCATTAGCTCCAAAATTACTCAACTGGTTGGGAAGCTGGACCTGGATATCCAAACCGTTGCAGCACCGAGGGCCTATCCCTGATGCTCTGACAGTTTTTACTGATGCCGGACGCAGAACCAGGACAGCTGCCGTTGTTTGGCACTATAATCAACAATGGTGCCACCATAAGATCGCAGCTACCCCTACTGATACATTACAAACCTTAGAACTTGTAGCAGTACTGTGGGCCGCCCTTCATTTTTCGGAACCCCTCAATGTCATTTCAGACTCTCTTTATGTTGTAGGAATTGTTTCTAGAATCGAGGACGCTGTCATCAAGGAAGTGAAAAACCAGCGACTTTTTGATCTGTTATTACAACTAAAACGTCCCCTATGGGTTCCGGCCAAATGGACTAAGCCTGTTGTCACTGATGAGCAACCCACAACAGAGGAAGAAAAGAAGGGTACAGAGGAAGATCTCACAAATCCTGCAGGAAGTTGAGCAGCGGTTTTGCATTACCTTCCTTGTGGACTCTGAACAGGAGATAGAGGGTTATCTCCTCCCACATTTGCAGAGACACTTTTTGCGTTTTTGCCAATCTGCTTGCTTTGCATGTAATTGTAATAATCATAAGGCGTGGGTAAGGTTGTTTTGCGGAGGCTGTAAATTACAGTGGTGGGTCCACCAGCAACATCTATCAGAAGGGTTTTGGTGTCAGTCTTGCAGTTTTCACTGGCACCGTGAGACGGCTCAAGGAGCATTAGTACAACTCACAGGCAAAAATATCATTGACAGTTTGCAATTAGTTGAAAATCTTGAAGATCTGCGGCTAAGAGAATTAGCGTGGTCAGTACAGCATTTAGCAAAAAAGAGCCTATAGCTACTCTGCAGTTTTGCAATCCTCATGCCAACCAAATATCGGGGTCCCCATTCAGTGGCAAGTTGACCCAAGAAAGTGGGATCATGTTTGCCGGCGGTTTAAGCATCGTGCTGCTAATCGCAGGCTCAGTAATGGGTCACCCCCTTTCCTATCCTCCTAAGGTGTTTGACCCTAGAGATAATATCTGGGTCTCCTTGGCACGTGAATTGAACACCACAACATTCTGTGCCTCCTTAGCCACACCCAGTACCCCATTTTTGACATGCTTAGTTGGAGTACCACTAACAGATAATACATGGCGTAACTTCGTAATCGAGATCCAGAACCAGTTCAAAATTATTAGACCATTAAAATCCACAATGAATATTACCGCTGGCCTACAAGAGTATGATAGCTGGGATGATAAACTCCCGGTGGGCCCTGAGCCACAAGAGATAGAACTAGTTGATTCTCTTAACGCTACAGCCTGTATTTATATTAATAGTTCATGTGATTTATGCCAAGAGGGTAGCCTTAATGGCTGTCGACTGAATGAATCCAACCCCACCTTGATTTATCCTATTGGCAATGCTTCACAGTGGGATTTAGAATGGTGCAACGTTACCGTGAGAAATCGATCTCTTGCAGCCCCTGGAACGTTTTTCCCTCGAAAGTTACCCAGAGGGTTTTTCCTAATTTGTGGGAATCGTGCCTGGTCAGGTATTCCATCCAGGCCTGTAGGTGGGCCCTGTACCTTTGGCCAACTGAGTCTTGCACTTCCACAGCACCATCCTAATGCTACACACCGAACACGATGGCGGAGGTCTTTAACAGAAACTATAACACCTGAATGTCAGGATGACCTCACGCTATGGAGCAAATCAGAAGTGCTTTTTACCTCCCTTTTTGTTCCTGGTGCAGCTGCGGCACGAGCCCATCGTCACTTAGAAAAACTGGCATGTTGGGTAGTTAAACAGGCAAACGGTACCAGCCGAGTGTTGTCTGAACTTGCAGAAGATCTGAGTTCAGTCCAACACGCCCTGCTTCAGAATAGAGCAGCTATAGATTTTCTACTCTTAGCCCACGGCCATGGCTGTGAAGACTTTGAAGGAATGTGCTGTATGGATCTTGAGGATCATTCTAAGTCCATCCACGCCGAAATTAAGAATTTGATTGAACACTCCCAAAAAATAAAAAAAGACTCCGGATTTTTCGGATTAGAAGGACTTACAGAGTGGATGGGCTTAGAAGGATGGATGAAAAGTGTGATTAAATCTTTAATGCTGTTGCTAATAATTGTTTTGCTTGGTTTACTTATGCTTAGCTGTATAATGTCATGTGTAAAAAATTTAATTTTGAAGTCAGTCAATATGACTATGATCATGCAAAAAGAAAACAGGGGAAGTGTTGAGAGTCTTTCTGAAGAATGGCTAAAAAGCAAAGGTCATGATAACACAGCAGGCTTAGTAAAGATGCAGACACTGAGTCCTTGAGCAAGAAGTTGCATAGATAACAGAATGTGCATTCAGATAAGTAAGAAGACAGAAACCATATGGAAGAGGAAGATAAGACCACCGTGTTTGCAGATCCCACGGAATAGCTCCAACCAATAAGGAGCTCAGCTTTTGCAATATGTATGAGCTAATTAGTAGTACTATAAGTATGTGTAGTTTATGATAATAAACGAGACTTGCTGAACATCATGCCTTGAGTGCTTGTCTCCTGCGACTCCACCCGACAACCCTCTGTTCCGGTTTGGCCAAATTTAGAAATATATCCTCTGAGAGAAGGCACAACCGACCCTTCCCCACCAGGTTCGGGAAAAATAAATTTTCCTCGAAGAAAAGTGAAGGAGATAAAACTATTTATTTAACAAACACACGGGAAAGGAAAATAATGCTAAATAATAAAATCTCTCGCTGTGGAGAAAAAAACCTGGGAAAGTGTTAGAGTCCTCCCTTTGGTATCCTCGGAACTGGGGCTTGGCCCAGGGCCAGGCCCTCTGTGCCCGGTGGAAAGTCCTCCCGATGTGCTCTGATGTTAAAGCAATCAAGCAGTCCAGTAGAAAAGGGAGAAAATCTGAAATTCCAGGGAAGGGAAAATTCAACTCTCAGTCTCTCTCTCCAGAGAACAAAGCAGCTGAGCCACTGGCCACAAAAAAAACTGTCCTGGGCGCAGCAAGCTGGGTGTTTCCTTCCTCCCCTGCCACAGCTGGAAAAAAAAATCTCTATCTGTATGTGACCTTGAACAAGCTGCAAACTGCTTTGAAAAAGTTTTGCTCACTTTTTTTTCCTTCCCCCTCTCAGGCTCAGTTTAGAGGCATAGAAAGGCACAGGAATTAATTTCTGGGCATAGGGCAGCGATATGGGATACACATCATAAGGTCACCCCAAGACATTCCACCCCTTATCCCATATTGTTGGCTCAATGCCCAAACTAAGATATTCTTATTCTACACCCACATTAATACATATATATATATATACACACAGCTATATATGAACAGTGACAGTGACAATCAGCAAGCAGGGGTATACAAGCAATTTACACTACAGGGGGTTCTCATACAACAATCAGATCTCCCTATGGTACACAACGTGTTGCTCCATCTTTCTGCATTACCCACCATGTGCAACCAGGTCCCTGAGCAAAGACAACCCCACGGATGGGTTTGTCTGTACTCGAGGCAGAATTTATCCACACAGTTTTTTCCTAACAGACCCCTGACATGCATTACTGGGACCTTATCTCCATCTACTGTATGCAGGGATTCAGATTGGGCTGGACCAGCTCTATTGGTGGAACCTTGGGTGTTAACTAACCAGCTGGCCTTTGCTAGAAGCTGGTCCCAATTTTTGAAAGTTCCCCCACCTAGTGCTTTCAAAGTGGTTTTCAACAATCCATTGCACCGTTCCACTTTGCCTGCAGCTGGTGCATGATAAGGGATGTGGTACACCCATTCAATGCCATGTTCTCTAGCCCAGGTGTTAATAAGGCTATTCTTAAAATGAGTCCCATTGTCAGACTCGATTCTCTCAGGGGTGCCATGCCTCCAAAGGACTTGCTTTTCAAGGCCCAGAATGGTGTTACGGGCAGTAGCATGAGGCACGGGGTAGGTGTCCAGCCATCCAGTGGTGGCTTCTACCATTGTGAGCACATAGCGCTTGCCTTGGCGGGTTTGAGGCAGTGTGATGTAATCAATCTGCCAGGCCTCCCCATACTTGTATTTGGACCACCACCCACCATACCACAGGGGCTTCACCCGCTTGGCCTGCTTGATCGCAGCGCATGTCTCACAGTCATGGATCACCTGGGAGATACTGTCCATGGTTAGATCCGCCCCTCGATTTTGTGCCCACCTATAGGTGGCATGTCTGCCTTGATGGCCTGAGGCATCATGGGCCCATCAAGCTAGAAACAACTCTCCTTTATGTTTCCAATCTATCTGTGACACTTCTATATTTGCAGCATGATCTACGTGCTCATTGTTTTGGTGTTCCTCATTAGCCCTACTCTTGGGGACATGGGCATCTACATGGCGGACTTTCACAACCAGTTTTCTTACTCGGGCAGCGATGTTTTTCTACTCTTCAGCAGCCCAGATTGGTTTTCCCCTATGCTGTCAATCAGCTTTTTCCCACTTTTCTAGCCATCCCCACAGAGCATTGGCTACCATCCATGAATCAGTGTAGAGGTAGAGCTTTGGCCACTTCTCTCTTTCAGCAATGTCCAGGGCTAGTTGAACAGCTTTGAGTTCAGCAAGTTGGCTTGATCCACCTTCTCCTTCAGTAGCTTCTGCAACCCGCCGTGTGGGACTCCATACGGCTGCTTTCCACTTCCGTTTCATCCTTACGATGCGACAAGAACCGTCAGTGAAGAAAGCGTAGTGTGTGTCGTCTGATGGCAGTTGATTGTGCGGTGGAGCTTCTTCAGCACGTGTCACTTGTTCTTCTTCATCAGCAAGACCAAAGTTTTCACCTTCAGACCAGTTTGTGATTATTTCCAAAATCCCAGGGCGATTCAGTTTTCCAATACAGGCGCGCTGTGTGATGAGAGCAATCCATTTGCTCCATGTGGCATTGGTGGCATGGTGGGTAGAGGGAACCTCAGCTTTAAACATTCACCCCAGCATCGGTAGTCCGGGTGCCAGGAGGAGTTGTGCCTCCGTGCCAATTACCTCTGAGGCGGCTTGGATTCCTTCATAGGCTGCCAAGATTTCCTTCTCTGTGGGGGTATAGTTGGCTTCAGACCCTCTGTAGCTTCAGCTCCAGAATCCCAGTGGTCGACCTTGAGTCTCACCAGACACTTTCTGCCAAAGGCTCCCGGACTGGCCATGGCTCCTGGCTGCAGAGTAGAGCATGTTCTTCACTTCAGGTCCTGTCCTGACTGGGCCAAGGGCTACAGTGTTGGAATTGTAAAAGGACGAGAGCCCGGGCATCCCGGCGGGGGGAGAGATGCAGTCCAAAACCAATTTGGTTGATAAGCTCAAAACTCCGTTTATTAGCAATCCAAAGGCACTTATATAGTATACCAGCTTGTTAACTCCTAAGTGGCTTAAAGCTTATCACAGCACATTTCTACTTTTACATAATTGGACTTACATTGGCAAGCTTCCTGGTCAGTTATGTTATGATTAAAAGAATTCAGTGGTCACCTCCCTTCTCTGGGGCTTATCTGAACAGCTGCATCGTTTCAAAACTCCCTCTTTATTCTCAGGCTTGTTTCTCACACCAGTGCTTTCTCATGCAGGCAGTTTCTCACACAAACCTTTGCTTGCAGGCCTTTTTCTTGTACAGGCCTATTGCTTGTACAGTTTTTCTATAGATCCCATAATTCTATCAATGATCCATGCCCCAGATCCTTTAATAATTGCAACAATTCCCCCTTTTTCTTTTTGTACAAGCAATACTTGATCGGTCACAGATGTAGTGACTTTGTATATTATCCTTTGCAAGCATTGGAAGGCAAGGTGAACACACTATTATTAATAATATTACTAGTCCTACAGTAATCAAATGCTACACAAATAAAACTAGCCATGATTTGAAATGTAATAACTTTAACCATCCCTCTAAGTTGAGACCGTCTTCTTTTTTCTGTAATTGCGCAGTTAATTGAAGTAACTCACTTATCTGCTTGTGAAGTAGGAAAAAGTGGTTAGAATAATTCATACAGCACATGCCTTGGAACCTTTCACAGCCGTGGCTGTGAGCTAATGGTAGAAAATCAATGGCTGCTTAATCTTATAATATAATATGTCTAACACTAATAACATACACACTTAACTTATTGAGCATTTGCAAAGTCATATTAAACTTATCCCTCTCCCAGCAAGCAAGTTTAAGCAAAATAAAGTAAGCCCTGGCTGCTAAAATACTAGGTAAAACCATAAATGCTAGTTAAATTGACTGCTTTCACTTGATCTAAATGGGCAGACAGCTGATTGAAAATGCCTGCTAATGCTCTTGTTTCAAGACAGTTAAAAAACAATTTTTCACTTTACTTCTGTGTTTGGTGTTATACCCAAAAAATTATGCAATATACCCAAAAATTTATGCAATTCTTCTTCTTAGTTTTGTCTTTGGAAAGAGTTCCCCGACACCCACCACAAGTCACTAGCAACCACCCAGGGCAGCTGTTACATTCGCCCCAGAGTCTCACTAATTCTCCTGCTACGGAGAGTGCTGGATCTGGCAAGTCCTCAGCTCCTTCACTCAGCCACGTCTGCAGCCTCTCCCAAGGCTCCTCAGGACAGGTTTCAGAGTCCCAGCTGTTGAAGTAGTGGCGTCACTTTCCTCAGGAGCTGATGCTGACTGTGCCTTCTCGTTTCGGGGTCCTGTAGCATGGCACCACTTTGCTGGACACAGCTCTGGTTAGTGATGCAGCGATGACTTGTCCCTGTTGTTGCAGGACATTCTGTAGCATTGCAGTCCACGTTCGTTCCCAGAGCAGGAACTGTGAAGGGGTTAACAACAACTGTACGATGCTGGTGTAATCGTTTGAACACAGGACATCTGCTGTAAAGATAGACTGCAAAATGCTTTGTGTAGATAAGTTAGCAAGCTTTTTGATTACTTTTTGTATCAGTTCTTGGTGTTTCTCCCTGTCCCGGGGCTGACCCCCGGTCGGCTTTGGCTTTGCAGGCGAAACCGCAGAAGCCGCGCTGCTGCCGGACGTCCTGCTGTTCGGCGGGGGGAGGTGGTTTACTCTCCGCCGCTTTTGGCTGGGTTTTAGGACCTCTCTGTTGCTCTGCCGCTTTCGGCAGGACAGCAGGACTGCCTGTGTCTCCTTGGCCCGCCTGCGCTCCTCCCCCTGGATCGGGTGTCTCAGCTTCTGCGTTCGCAGTCATTTCTCCCTCGGTCGTCAGAGAGGTAACATCCGGCTCTGCCGAGTTTAGCAGCTCCTGCAGTGAGCGGACGCACGCTGCCGCGTTTTTAACCGGTTTTCTCGTGGACAGCCCAAAGGACCGTGCTACCCTGGGCTCCGTTCCAGTCTCTGCCCCCACTCCGTAAGACCCACATCTGTTTCCTTCTCAGAGTTGCTACAACCAGCGCTGCCACTGTCTAGAGTCTCTATGGCAGCTACAGCAACTGTCTTTTCTGGTTTTTTTTTTTTTGTTGTTTTTTTTGGTTGTTTTTTTTTTTTTTTTGCGAGAGTGCTAGTTACTGCTCTCCAGGTGAATTTGAGAGCTTTTGTTACTTTAGCTTTCTTTTTAAGCGATCTTGGATCAGCTAGTTCCTTATAAAGGTGCACTTCTTTAAGTCCCCGCTTTTCTAAAAAGCGTAAAAATAAGTCAAGGGCCACCTCTGTTTCTGTATCTGCGTCCGTCCGCAAACTACGTCCCAACCGCAAACTGCGTCCCAACTGCAATAACTGTGTCTTCCCACAAGCTGTGTCTTCCCACAAACTGTCTTCCCACAAAGCCGCGTCTTACCGCGCTGTCCCTGCTGTCAGGGTCGTGCAGCCTTCAGGTCTAGTCCTTGTCAGCCAAACGGCGAACCCCTGATGTCAGGTGGGTCCAGACTGGGATCAGGCGCCGGCCCGCAGCTGCTGATCCTATGCCCCCGGTCGCTGCTACCGTGCCTCAGTTGGCTCCCGTCGGGTCGAGAGGAATGGAGTGCTAGTCCGAGTTTGAGTTCTGAGTCCCGAGTCTACAGCATGAGCGATTTCCTGCTTGATTTGGGCAAAAGCTTGTTGCTGTTCAGGCCCCCAATGGAAATCGTTCTTCTTGCGGGTAACCAGGTAAAGGGGACTCACAATCTGGCTGTACTCGGGAATGTGCATCCTCCAAAAACCTATGGCACCTAGGAAAACTTGCGTCTCCTTCTTGTTGGTTGGTGGAGACATTGCTGTGATCTTATTGATGACCTCAGCGGGAATCTGACGCCATCCATCTTGCCATTTCACTCCCAGGAACTGGATCTCTTGAGCAAGTCCCTTGACTTTGCTCTTCTTGATGGCAAAACCAGCTTCCAGGAGAATCCGGATAACTTTTTCTCCTTTCTCAAACACTTCTGTTGCAGTGTTCCCCCACACAACGATGTCATCAATGTACTGCAAATGTTCTGGATCCTCACCCTTTTCAAGCAGAGTCTGGATCAGTCCATGGCAGAGGGTGGGACTGTGCTTCCACCCCTGGGGCGGTCGGTTCCAGGTGTACTGCACACCCCTCCAGGTGAAGGCAAACTGAGGCCTGCACTCTGCTGCCAGAGGAATGGAGAAAAATGCATTGGCAATGTCAATAGTGGCATACCACTTTGCTGCTTTGGACTCCAGCTCGTAATGGAGCTCCAACATGTTTGGCACAGCAGCGCTCAATGGTGGAGTCACTTCATTCAAGGCACGATAGTCCACAGTCAATCTCCATTCTCCTTCCGATTTGCACACGGGCCAAATGGGACTATTGAAGGGTGAGTGGGTCTTGCTGACCACCCCTTGGCTCTCCAGCTCACGGATCATCTTGTGGATGGGAATCACAGCATCTCGAGTTGTCCGGTACTGTCGGCGATGCACTATCGAGGCAGCAATTGGTACTCTTTGTTCTTCCACCTTCAGAAGGCCTACTGCAGACGGGTTCTCTGATAGCCCAGGCAAAGTGTTCAATTGCTTAATGCCCTCTGTCTCCATAGCAGCTATTCCAAAAGCCCACTTGAGTCCCTTTGGGTCTCTGAAATACCTGTTCTGGAGGAAGTCTATACCCAAAATGCATGGGGCCTCTGGGCCAGTCACAATGAGATGTTTCTTCCACTCATTTCCAGTCAGGTTCACCTCGGCTTCCACCAAAGTCAAATTTTGTGATTCACCTGTTACACCAGAAATAGAAACAGATTCTACCCCCACATGCTGTGATGGAATTATTGTCCACTGCACACCAGTGTCAACCAAGGCATCATATTTTTGTGGTTCTGATGTACCAGGCCAACGAATCCACACAGTCCAAAAAACACGGTTTTCCCTGACCTCTACCTGGCTAGAGGCAGGGCCCCTCTATGCCTGGTTATCCTTCTTTCCCTGGGCCTGCATCTTAGAGGTTCCTTCATGGGAATCGGACATGTCATCGTCTTTTCCATTATTTCCGGCAGTTTGGCTACAGGCAACTTGAGCTACTTCCTTTTTGGTAGATCCTCCTTTCTGAGACTTGCGCTCCTTCAATTCACGCACTCGTGCTGCCAGAGCAGAGGTGGGTTGTCCACCCCACCTCTTCGTGTCTTCCCCACTGTCACACAGAAATTTCCACAGTTCAGTTTGTGGCATGTTCCTTCTCTCTGGGGAACGTCCACGGAGAAGGCACTCTTTAATCTCCTGCAGACTCTTCTCCACCTTATCTTCCATTCTCTGCACATGTGTTTCCACAGCTGTGATTCTTGCATGTGTTGGGCCATGCACAGAGTCTGCATATGCTCGGAGCTTTACTGCCATATCCCGCACAGTCTCATTCGCTCCGTAGTCCGGTTTCATTGTTGCTAAAGCAGAAGCGTATTCTTGTGGCCCAAGTTGTATGAGTTTTCGCCACATATATGGAATATCTCTGGCCCGGTCTGGACTCCTCAATCCTGGGTCGTTTGTGAAGACAACCTCTACCACCCCTAGTTCTCTCTGGCATTGGATCCCTTGTTCTATGGTCTTCCACTGGGTTTGCTGCATGTAGAGATCATCTCCGCACATATATCTTTCAATCACACCTGTCATGACCGGTCTCCAGACATTGGCAGAGCCAGCCTCCCTTATCATCGCTTGGTCGATCACTGGATCACGTGACAGGGATCCCAGATGCCTCGCTTCAGCCCCGTCCAGCATCACATCATCACCTGCAGCATCCCAAATATGGACCATCCAACTTATTATGGATTCGTCAGACCGTTGGGTGTAATCCCTTCTTAGGCTGTGAAGGTCCTTTATGGACATGGACTTAGTAATGGTTTCTGTGCCTGAGTCATTTGGTGGTTTTGAGGTTCCTTCCCCTCCATTATCATCATCTTTCGCTGGACGATCAGTTTTGGTTGTGTGCTTTTTTCTCATGACAGGAGCCACTGTCAGTGGCTTAGACTCTCCATCTGGTTTGGGCTTGCTGTCTGGTTTATCTGCAGCCTGAGTGACTGGGGTGTCTGCAGGCTTTGCTGATTCATCTTCCTGCCTCTCTACCTTTACCTGCTGCAGTGTGGATAGGCATATGCCAAAGCCCAACATATTGCAAAGAGCTTGTTCTCATTAGAATTGTCATTGTATTTCTCTTTCAGATATTTTGCCACCTCAGCTGGTTTCTGAACTTGTTCAGGGGGAAAATTACAAACCATTGGGTCAGAGAATTTCTTCAAGATTTGGCCCATATCCTCCCATTCCCCACACCACTCAGGATGTTCCAACTCTGGGTCAGGTGTCTTGGCAGTCACCCTGGAAATCTGAGCTCTCATTCTAGACAAGCTGCGAACCACACAGAGGAAGCTTACCAGATAAAATACCAGGAAGGTGGTCTCTAACATCCAGGGGAAACTGAACATTCTCAAAAGATAACCTATCAAATTTAAAGGGAAGGGAAACCCCGTCTCCTCCTCCTCTAACAATCTGGGTGCAGTTACTAATAAATTCCCAAAACCGGCTACCAAAGCTAGGACTGGGTTTAGGACGGAGAAACCACATATCATACACACTTCGAACAGCTGCCTGTACCTCTGTCAACTTCTTATAAATCATTATCACTGAGCACAGCAAAATAGATATCTGAATTCGTGTCCCTGCTCTGCAAAAATTCCTTATCAAGGATAAGATCAGACCAAGCTGTGGGTAGGCAAATAGGCCTAAGGACCAGAAAGGCACTAGTACATTAAACAAGCCTACGGACCAGAAATACATGGATATATCAAACCAGAGAAACATTAGGAACTCAACCAACATGATGACTCTTTTACCCCAACTCAGAATAAGTAAATTCAAACCAAAATGTAATTAGCACAGGTTTTCACTTTCCTTCAAGCCACGCAGTTGGGCGCTACTAAATTTGTTCCGGTTTGGCCAAATTTAGAAATATATCCTCTGAGAGAAGGCACAACCACCCCTTCCCCACCAGGTTCGGGAAAAATAAATTTTCCTCGAAGGAAAGTGAAGGAGATAAAACTATTTATTTAACAAACACCCGGGAAAGGAAAATAATGCTAAATAATAAAATCTCTCGCTGTGGAGAAAAAAAACTGGGAAAGTGTTAGAGTCCTCCCTTTGGTATCCTTGGAGCTGGGGCTTGGCCCAGGGCCAGGCCCTCTGTGCCCGATGGAAAGTCCTCCCAATGTGCTCTGGTGTTGAAGCAATCAAGCAGTCCAGTAGAAAAGGGAGAAAATCTGAAATTCCAGTGAAGGGAAAATTCAACTCTCAGTCTCTCTCTCCAGAGAACAAAGCAGCTGAACCACTGGCCAAAAAACTGTCCTGGGCGCAGCAAGCTGGGTGTTTCCTTCCTCCCCTGCCACAGCTGGAAACCAATTGCTATCTGTGTGTGACCTTGAACAAGCTGCAAACTGCTTTGAAAAAGTTTTGCTCACTTTTTTTTCCTTCCCCCTCTCAGGCTCAGTTTAGAGGCATAGAAAGGCACAGGAATTAATTTCTGGGCATAGGGCAGTGATATGGGATACACATCATAAGGTCACCCCAAGACACCCTCAAGTTCCAGGCCCCCATACCTATACTGTAAGGGCACCTGGGGTGCTCACCTGTTCACCTGTGCATGATATCCTGTGGCACCAGTTTTATGATCAGATAACAAAATCACTTTCTAGAACCAGGCTGTAAATTGCCTGTTAAAGAGAGATTTCTCCTCTAAACATCCCATGGTGCCTGTAGGATACCTCTAGCCAGTCCTGCAGAAATACCAACGGGTCTTCCATCCTCCTGGTAGAGAAGCATCTCCCTTGCTGTGGGTCTCCTGTTGAATGACTAAGGAAGATGAAACTAATTGGAAGATAAAAAAATCCTCCAAACTAATAGAGATGGATTTGAGGATATTTTCAATCCTTTTTCCAATATGGTCAGACCTGGCAAACTGAATACATTGGACCACTGCCATAAACGCACCAAGGCAAGAGCTACATCCTCAGCACAGTAGTCAACAACTGGCTGGCTGGAAACATACCCGCTGCTTTACTTTCAAATGAGCACATATTTTGGTGCCCAATGTGGGGCCTCCTGAGACAATTTGGAATTACAATTTTGTATTGGGGAACAGAAACTCCCTGATCATCATGATGATTGATGTGTTTACGTGGATGTTGTACCTTACCCTATATATATTTCCACACATGGGGAACTATTTGCCTGTCATGATGCTCCTTTTGAGACCAGGGAAAGGTATGAAAATTGCTTTGTTGATATACTATGTCTATTGCATGATAACATCAGAGGCAATGAACCTCATTTGGAATGTATATTTAGTTTTGTTTGCCTGTCCTAGACTGGGCTGCTACCTCTGGGGCCTCATTAATAATTGCACCCAAACTGTGGAGGGAAGACAGAATGGTTTTTTCCACCCCTTCAGGCCTGATACAACAGTTTTTGAAAATGCTGAGTTCCCTCTAGACGTTAAGGATGGCATAATCTTGTTGTTAGCTCTGCTTTGTTTTCTCTGTATGGTCTACACAATGCTTGGAGTCAGGACAGTGCTTGGTATGGTACAGTACCTTCAGGAGGAGAAGAAAAGAAACAAATCAATTGGCACTGTGTCCACACAAACCATGGCTGAGCCAGAAGGAAAAGGAAACAAAGCAACAGACGCTGTATCCACGCAAACTGTTGCTGAGCCAGAAGGACAGCCGAAGCTGGTAGCAGTTGCCCCTGTTCAGAAAAGGAAATCCAAGACTAAATCTAGTCCACATAGTGAGTGAGGAGGAGGAGGAAGGACCTTCACACCCAGCAGAAGAGACGGAGCCAGAAATCATCACTCAGTCTTTATCCCTGGGTGAGCTGTGTGAACTGCATAGAGAGTTCACCAGCCAGGCGAACAAGTCCATACTGACCTGGTGTTATGAATGGATGATGTAGGTTTAAATCAGCTCTTGCCTTTGCCCAGACCTCTGGCAGCAGGCAGTAGCTGCATTGAGGTGGCCAGCACCCCAAGATTCACTCTTATTCACAAGTTCTTTAATAATGGCTGATTTGGTCTATTATAAAATGAATTATTTATTAAGACACAAAACTAACAGACATAAGACTTAAAACAGACTATTTACTACACAGGGATAAGACAAAAGGCAATACTAGTATTATACATGCGGAGTTAAAGGTACCATTAAATTTAAAGCTAGCTAAGAAATAGTATAACTTAGGATTCAATGTTTCTTACCATCCAATCTTGATGGAATACACATTGAAAAATCCTCTCTTTCAATTCCCAGGAAATTAACCTGAAGTTGCATCCAAAGCTCCAGGGAGAAATCTTCTCACACCTTTCCAAGGACTGTGTAAGAGACTTCTGCCTCTGTGATAAGTGTGTGGGCTTTTATAGACATAAGAACCGTGTCCTTTGGTCAAGAATATTTCTTTCATCTCTTCCCACATTTGCTTTCCAGACTAAGATGTTGTTTCTTAACTGGGGGCTTGAGCCCTTTTGGCCACAGAGATACCCCATGCTGGGCCTGTGACCCACCCGAGTTACCTCCTGCATATGCACCAGCCATCTGTAGATACAAAAATGCTGCTAGCAAGGATTTTCTTGCTATTTTCTAAGCCCGTGAGAGACTTTTCTCTCTCACAGAAGAGGTAGCAGAGTTATGTAGACAACCAAACGCCTGCAGCCTTGAAAAGTCTTGTTTCTAGTACAGTAGAAAAATATTTTGACAATGGATGTTTTAGGATTTTAGCCAATCACCCAAGGGGTGGCTGATCCTTTGTCCAATTAGACTAGGAAGAAAAAAGTCTATAAAAGAGTTTGTAAAATAATTAAATAAATCAATCTTGCTGCACAATTCCTGCCTGCTAGATCTTCTCTCCTCATCCCTACGGCTGCAGGACACGGTGATTTACCCTAAGGCTGCCGTAATATTTGGTGCACCAGACGTGATCTGCATGCTGCGAAGTGTCCTGCTGCTGTGAGCCAAGCCGAATTTCTCTAGAGGTACGCTGTTCCCCTTCCCCCCCTGGGACCAGGAGGTCCGACAGGACTGAGAAATGGCGAACAGCGGCTCACAAACAGACTCTGTGGTAATGGTCTGGAAAGGTGTGTTTAGCATAATGCATACCTCCATTCCTGAAAACTCAGTTCGGGAATTATTAGATTGGGCTACCTTAAAAGGGATTCCCATGGACAGCGATACTGCCCTGGACTTTGGAGTATGGCAAGAACTTGGCTGTGCTGTCCGGCACGAACTCCCATCTGGGGACCCAGCAGTGTTAGAATTATACCGAACCTGGTGTTCGTTATTTATGCTGCTGACAGACCTTGACTGTGGCAGCAGAGCTGCCTCGCCTATTTCGGTGATGAGTAGCAGAGAGATAGCCGAAGGGGACCCCACTGACTGGGATCCAGGGGCAAGTGATGGTGAATCCGAAAAAACACCCTCGGCTCCACAGGCAGAGCCTGCGCCGCCTCACCCTGCACAATCGCAGGGACCCCGTGCCGGCAGAGGCGGGGGTGTTGGGGGAGCGGGAGGGCGCGCAGTATGCCTTGCCGCTCGGCTCGGCGGCGGCCACGGCTTATCCAGGGTCCCGAATCAGCAGCTTAGCGAATTGGACCATGGCGCCTCCTAGCCCATTTGCATATGCACCAGCAGAGCCAAAACCGCCCAGATGTCCCTTCTTGGCCGGAGTAGCACCAGGCGTGACTGCACCGAGACTGCCTGGGTGAGGTCCGCTGCCCTCCTTGGTGCTGGACTATTCTGCGCAGTCACAGAACCGAGCTGTTGAAATTTTAATACAGTATCTGCCTTTGCTGACAGAGTTACCAAACATATCACGGGAGCTGGGTGAACTGCTCAGCTTGCAAAAGCAGCTGCTGCAGATGCCAGAGGCACCCAGCTGCGCAGGGTGCGCCGGGCCTGCGCCGCCCATGGGAGATGCGGCTCTGAACCAGGAAGCGGCGCGCCAAGCGGTGAACCCGGAAGTAGCACTGCTGCAGGAAAACCCAGAAGCGGTGGTGCCGAACGCGGCCAGGGAGCGAGAAACGGCAGCAGTTTCGGCAGCGGCGCCGAGCACTGGCGCGACCGCTGCACAGGAGCCAGCAGAGCCGGCAAAGCCGGAACCCATGGTGGCGGCACCGAGCACTGGCGTGGTGCAAGAGACGGGCACAGTGCCGGGCACGGCTGCAGACCCGGAGATAGCTGCAGCAGCTCCAGTACCAGTTCGGTTGGGACCGGCCGAGACAGCATCCCGTAAAGAGGCTGCTGTTGAAACTGCAGCACAGTCAGCTGTAGTCTGTGTTGTCTGTTCTGCCCCTAGCCAACCGAGCCAAAGTGCCCCTCTCCGTCCACCTCTGTTTGCTCCCAGCATCTCAGAGTTGCCTTTGCCTGATGATTCCTCATCAGGAAGTGAGGCAGATGAGGTTCTGGAGCTGGGGCGTAAAGCTGCCGTAGCCAGACGGCGAAGGAAAAGGCTGCTCTGGTCTCGCCCCTGGAACTTTCAGGACTGCATGGTAACAGTGCGTCTAACCCACTACAATAGCTTCTTAGAGTCAGTTAAAATGCGAGCATTGGAGGAGGGTGACTGGAGGTTATTGGAAATACTTGGAATGCCAAATAGATTTGAGGATTCTGGGGGTAATCGGGAAGCTGTTACACTGCATCCACAGGCTGTGCCAGAAGTTCAGGATGGTAGTGCTTCCCCAAAAGGGGAGATCCAAGCTTTCCCAGTGTATAAGGCTCTCCCAAATTCAGGGGAGCATGACAAGCATGAGGCGATTGCTTGGAAGGTTGTCCAGAACCTGCTATCCAAGGTGGCACAACATGGGCTAGGTTCTGCTGAGGTTATGCAGATAATAAGGGTGATAACTATAGATTTGCTTGCTCCATTTGATATTAGACACTTAGGTCAAATCCTATTTCAACCTATACAATTTACAGTTTTTGAGAAAACCTGGAGAAAGCTGGCCGACAAGGTTGAATTAGGGAATATGCAGCTCCCTGATGCCGATCCTAGACGGACAGCAGGAACGGATACTCTTATGGGGACTGGTCCCTTCTCTGATCCCAGCCTACAGGGTACTTTGTACTCTAGCATCCTGCAGCAAGCTCAACAGGTCAGCATGGCTGCCCTGTTGAAAACCATAGAGTTGTTGGCGCCTAGAAAGCGATATACTGAAATAGTTCAAGGGAAATCAGAGTCATTCCTCTCTTTTGTAGAGAAAGTCGCTGCTTCTGTCGAGAAGCAGGTTGAGGATGATGGGTTAAGGCAGATGTTGTTGAGGCAGTTAGTGAGAGATAACGCAAACGAGGAGTGCAGAAAAATCATAGATGCCTTACCAGGGGATCCTGAGGTAACAGACATGGTCGAAGCCTGCGCTAAGGTGGGATCTGGGAACCAGAAAAGGTCTGCTTTGGCTGCGTTCCTGCAGCCTGTTCACGCATCTTCTGGTCGTGAATCAAAGCAACCCAAAACAGGCAAAAAAACGGAAGTGGCCTAAGCCGAGCCAAAAAGAAAACACACCGATCCCCCAGTGCAAGAGGTGTGGCAGGCCAGGGCATTGCTCAGACTATTGTAGATCCCAGACTCATGCCAATGGTCGGCCTTTGTCGGGAAACTTCCGCTGGGGTGCAAGGAGGGGGAATTGCTCTCCGATGCAGTCGCTCCCCCAGATAGTTGCACAGGTACAGGCACAGGCCTACTCAGCCACCCTAGAAACAGCACCCAGGGATCAGACGGCACCCACAGATCAGACGGGTTTGACATCCACACCGCAGCCGCAGTCGTCTTAGACTCTAGTGGTATTTATAAGGTTCTCTTGGATGCATATGGACCCTTAGCCCAGGGATCCAGTGCGATGCTGGTGGGAAAACCTTATGTTGCCCATCAAGGAATCTTAGTGCACTCAGGAGTTATTGACGCTGACTTTAAAGGTCACACAGCTACAATTAGGCTTTATGTTACTACCCCTTCCCTTAACCTTTGGGGATGGGACGTGTTGGCAGCTTGGGGGAGGACCGATTGGGACAAAATTTTAGCAGGGGTCACTGTGTGTAAGGGCGCACAGAATCCTACACTGCCTTTGTGGTGGTTCATTAACACACCAATCCAAGTCAGGCTCTGCTCAGTTGGTTGAATTAAGGGCTGTTACCATGGCTTTTCAAAGATTCTCACAGGAACCTTTGAATTTGGTTACTGAAGCCGACTAGGAAAAGTTTTGTATACAATCAGTCACCTTACAGTACCACAAAATTCAAATAATCCTGTTTTTCTGAATCATTTTTTCTCATTGCAGTCTTCAGGTGAGACACAACTGCCCTGGGCAAAAGTCTGGGTACGGAATTGTCATAGGTTCGCTAGCATAGTCCCGGAAGGGGTGCTTACAGCTTCCTCTGTGACTGGATAGAACCTACCAGTTGGCCTGTTTGAATATGGACAATTCTTTAAGCCACTTAAAGTTGTGACCGCCTCTGTGATGCACACTTAAGAATAGAAACTCCGAGGCAAAGCTTTTCTGTCTCGTTTCCGGTGCTGGGACAGGTATCTGCTGGCCCTGTGCTGTGGCCAGTGAGCCCGGCCCAGGCCCTGCTTGGGCCATGCTGGGCTGGGCCACGGCCCTCCCGGAGTCGATGGGCCCTGTTCCACCCGCAGACACCCCCCCCCCCCCCCCCACAGCAGGGCTGTGGGCAGCTAGAGCGGCTCGGCTTTCCCCCCCCCCCTCCACTGAGGTCAAGATTTCAGCAAAAGCTGTCCACCGATGTCCGGCAGAGGTCATGTGACTGACAGTGATAAGCCACATTCGAGCTGCAAGGCCTAGGTGAGATTAACCCTTTTAGTGCCGTGAAGAGCTGAAAACCTGAGGGAAGAGAAAGAGGAGATGTTTAAAGCTGAAATTCCGTTGTAAAGCTATGATATACCAGAGTACCCTTTGTAATTTCATGAAGATATGGGGGGTGGAGCGTACAACTTGCACTTGTGAGCAAAGCACCTGCGCTGAGATAAGCAGATGATGACGCAGCTGTAATTTCATGAGAAGTTGAACAGGGAGAGATGGAAGCGATGAGGACTTTTGCTCCAAATGGGAAAGGAGAAAACCTCAGTTCCTAGAGATGCTCCCAGAGATTTCTTAGAGATGAAATGTTCCCAGAGATGGGTGAAGAGAACCTTTGTTTCTGAACCGCTCAACCTTAAAATTGTACCCCAAAAAACTTCAAGAGTGAAGCCTCTTCCTAAATGGACTGAACAAAGCTATTTGGAAGTGGGCAGCTGTCTCGTGATAATGTGTTCCTAGCAGGAGCAAGAGACACTCCTCTTCCTAAATGGACTGAACAAGGTTATTATGGAAGTGGTAAACAGAATGAACATCTCAGGGGTTGTCTTTTTACATTGTCAGTGGGAGAAGGGAGAAAGGTAGGGGGAGGAGAAGTGTTCTGAAGGTGTGGTATAATTTTTTTCCCTCCTTTTAGGTCTGTTAATAAACTTCTTTATATTCTTTCAAGTTTGGTGCCTGCTTTGCATTTCTCCTAATTCTTATCTCACAGAAGGTAAACAGTAATGAGTATTTTAGACCAAACCACTACACTAAATTGGTGTTTCCACCCGGTTACAAACCAAACCCGCTACAGGAATTTACTTACTAACCAGTGGGAAGGCTCGCATGAGCTTATCGTTTGGGGTCATGGGTATGCTTGCGTTTCCACAGATACTGGGGTACGGTGGCTACCTTCAAAATGCGTTCGCCCTGACCTACAGCACCAGAGGCAGAACAGGCAACCTCCAAATGATGACCAGAACGCCATCATCCAAATGCGGACCAGAATGTAGACCATCAGCCTAATGACTCTTCTGATGATGACCAAGATGTCAACCATCAGCCGGATGGTCCTTCTGCAAGCAGAGACTGGGATGATCCTTCCACAAGCAGAGAATGAACTTTAAATTTCTTGTTATGGAGTCAGATAGTTAAAGCCTTAAGGACATATTTAGAATCAATAACTGATGTAAATTTCTATTTAGGATTAATAGTAGAGTTGTTTTCTTATCAACCAAAAAGGGGGAATTGTAGATACAAAAATGCTGCTAGCAAGGATTTTCTTGCTATTTTTGAAGTCCGTGAGTGACTTTTCTCTCTCACAGAAGAGGTGGCAGAGTTATGTAAACAACCAAACACCTGCAGCCTTGAAAAGTCTTGTTTCTAGTACAGTAGAAAAATATTTTGACAATGGATGTTTTAGGATTTTAGCCAATCACCCAAGGGGTGGCTGATCCTTTGTCCAATTAGACTATGAAGGAAAAAGTCTATAAAAGAGTTTGTAAAATAATTAAATAAATCAATCTTGCTGCACAATTCCTGCCTGCTGGATCTTCTCTCCTCCTCCTCCCTATGGCTGCGGGACATGGTGATATACCCTAGGGCTTAGTGCTGCGGTAATAGCCATCTGTGGTAGAAAGGGGGTAGACATGTCCTGCTACACCTGGCTGCTCTGTATCTGGGACGCCTTGGCTAATGACACCATTCAGGACTGAAGTGAGGCCAGGCAGCTGGGATCCCTGTCCTGGGATGTGGTCATTGACCAGGAGATCAGGAAAACACGGGAAACTCAGCCTCTGGTGGCGACTGCTAGCAAGTGTGAGGGAAAGACACCTTTGTAAGGAGGACCTCCATGTGCAACAAGGACAATGGAACACAATGGAACAAGATATCCAACGCCTAAGGGAATTAGCTGTGGTGGACATCAATTTTTCAGAGGATGAGAGATTCTCTAAGAGCCCAGATGGTGTCCAGCACACATTACAGATGTGGTTGAAATTCTCATGGCTTGGACCAGAAATATATTCCTGTGACTTAGAGACGCTCTATTACTGTACCTGCCCGTCTCTGTGGAGTCCCGTGTGCACCCACAGATGCATGGGTGGGTTCAGTAATATAGTCGGTAGCAGAGTCGAGAAGGGTACTTGCGTGCATTCCAGCAGGAGCATTTATTGCTTCTACACTGTTGAAGATTGCAGAGGCAAATACAAACATAATCCCAAAACTCACAGTTTTATCCAGGGATGGGGAAAAGGCGGGACTAGGGAACGGAGACCAATGGGGAAGCTTTGGGGGAATTATGAGGGGTAGCGGCTGACAGCCAACTGGGGAAGCTAAACTGGAGTAGATTAACATAACAGAACAAGCATCCTGGGAGATGCCTTTTTGGTCACCCTAACCTAAAGAGGTTCTTGTGGTACCAAGGACTTGTCTTACTGAGAGCTCTCTGTCCCTTGTAACGTAGGTTCACTGTCCACCACAATGCTGCAATGGAGGGAGGGAGAGGACAAGGTGGGTGGGTTGGTTAGTAAATTAAAATTTATGAAGACACTGTCACTACCCTGTTATGGGCCGATGTCTCGTCCGTGGAAACAAAGCTGGCCGAGCATGTCCGAAGCCTGGAAGATAGAGTTAAAGAGGGCCATCAGAAACTGAGAAAAGAGCTTAAGGAGGGAATTTTACACATCTCACCAGGACAAACAAGAGTCTCTGTTATTAGAAGCGGGCATCCCCCAGCCAAGGAGAGAGGATACACTCCACGAGGCAACCTATGGTTTTTCCTTCATGAGCATGGAGAAGACATGAGGAAGTGGGATGGAAAACCCACCTCGTCCTTAGCAGCCCAGGTATGTGAATTGAAAAGTGGAGCAACTACCACAAGAAGCTCATTTAGGGTAAATGCTGCTCCAGTCTCTCATGGTCAAGACTCCAGGCAGTATAGGAGTGATGATATGACCGATCCTCTTGAAGGGACCTCAAGGTCATATTTACAGGAAGACAGCAATGTGTACCATTACTGTGACCAGAATTAGAGGGGCCCTGCATCTAGCCAGGTAGATGAAAGGGACAATTGAATCTATTGGACTGTGTGGATCTGATGGCCTGGCATGTCAGACCCACAAAGGTATACGGCTTTGGTCAACACTGGTGCTCAATGTACCCTTATGCCATGGAGATATGTGGGAGCGGAATCCATTTCCATTTCTGGGGTGACAGGGGGATCCCAGCAGCTGACTGTACTGGAAGCTGAAGTGAGCGTGACTGGGAATGAGTGGCAGAAACACCCCATTGCAACTGGCCCAGCGGCCCTGTGTATCCTTGGCATAGATTATCTCAGGACTGGGTATTTCAAAGACCCAAATGGACATTGCTGGACTTTTGGGTAGCTGCTGTAGAGACAGAGGAAATTAGACAACTGAATACCCTGCCTGGTCTCTCAGAGGACCCTTCTGCTGTGGGACTGCTGAGGGTCTGTCATGGTTTGAAGCTGGCTAGGTGCCAAGCCCCACGAAATCTGTTATTTTTCATAAGGGGAAATAAAGATTATTGAGGAAAATGGGAAAACCACAAGGTAAAACAGGCCCACACTTAAGCTATTACAATATAAAGAAAGTTTATTACTAACAGAATTAGTAAAAAAGAAATAATAAGAAATTAAAGCAAACTCCCATCTCCTCCAGCACCCCCTCCTTCCCACCAAAACTGCACAAAGGAAGAAAAACCCATGGGATTTGATCAGTGATGCATTTCTTAAAAGTGTCTCATATTTAAGGAAAAAGAGTTTCTTCTGCTTTAACATGGTTTCCAAACTGCCACCAGCAACAGTCTGCCCAGAAAGAAACAATCTGCTGAGGTGGAAAAACACCTCTCCCATGAAATCTCACAGTCTATTCATACTGCAGTCATGGGCCATAACATAGGGTTTTAGTCTTTTAAGGATGAGTTATTTGGGCCTGAAAAAAGTCTTTCTTCTTCAAAATCTCTAAAAGCCTTTCACTGCTTCTAAATAGCCTGGCATAGGCATTCTCATATCTTCACAGGCCGTGCGTGGATTCTCCATCCCCTCATGTACTTCAAATGGATTAAAGAGACAAACAGTGTGTGATATTACAGTTTTTACCACGGCTTGCAGGAAGCATTTTTAGGCTACGCACTAAAAGCGCCTCCGCCCTCTTTTCCAGCCGCCATCTTGGCTCCATCCCATGTGACTTACTTCCCCTTTCTCTCTGACTTTGAAGTCGCCATGTTAAAGAATTGATCTTGTTGGGGCTTTACATTGGAGAAAGCCTTGCTCCTTTGTACACTGCTGGCTGCATGGTGTTGTCTTCGGTTTGGTACAAGCTGTACTGGCTGCAGAGAGGCTCCGCCTGCTCCTGCCGGGTCTGCGCAGGGCTGCGCTGGCCATGTGGAGGGGGGGGTGAATCGCCCCAAATTGGGCCAAGAGACACTTCAGAGACAGAGTCCAAGAAGTGGGTATTTGCTTTATTCGGCTCCAGGTGCGTGGGGGATCGCTCCTCCTAACACACAGACCGACACTTCTTACAACACAATATTATGGGTAAAATTCATGAATATTCATCACATTCCTTGGGATAGGAGTGGTTATACAAATTAGTTCTCAGAAGTCATTAATATCATTAGCATATTGTGGGAACCCAGAATACAGAGAATATTTCTCTGCCTGTTTTGAAGGGTTCTACCCCCCTGGACAACACTGTTTTTGACCTTCGTCCATGGAGAAAATTGCCTACCCTCTGGGAAGAATTAGAATCTACACTGGTGTGAACTAGGTAATAGAATATTATGTAAGATTGTCACAGCGTGAAAAATTTAGAGTTTTTTGGTTTATTAATATAGTAAATAGATAAAAACAAAAAACTTCAAAATGGAGGATTGCTGTTGTTCTCCAGACCTCCTTCTTCTTCTTCTACTACTCCATATTCTGCAGTAGAAGTAGTTTGGGATGACTGGATAAAAAATTCCACAGTTCCTGTCTATGTGACCAGACAATTTACCAGACATTGGAAAAAAAGTGAAAATATCTTTCTTTTTAAGTTTTCATTGGGTGATTTACCTTTAAAAGACTGTGTAATCTTGATAATTTGGCATTCTCCTGCATTCTCTGCTCTGTGCTATGTCTGGGTCACATTAGTGGCTCTATTTCTCTGATAAGACTTAATAAACAACTATGTGAAAGCAGAGAAGGCTGAAGGTCCCATTCATCTCTTGGACTCCTGGCAAAGACTCTAAAATTCTCCCCCATCAGGGGAGGCACAATTAAGGCACAGACAGTGTCAGCATGTGTCACACATGCTTGGTGTGTCCTGGTGGTCTCACTGAGGAAGGCTCTTCTTCTCCCTCGGGGGTCTTTCTAATGAAGGCCAGTAGTCTTCATCACAACGCACTTTTAACCTTTCTTTCTGGAGTGTAGTCCTTTGTAGAATGATTCAGCGGTTTCTGTGTTGGTTCAAAACAAATTCTTGTTCTTCTTGATGCCTTTTCCTGGTCTTAAAATCAAGAGGCATAGATGGTTAGAAGGGGAAAAGGGATTTTACCTTGGTATTTATTTTTAAGGATCCTTAGGTGTACACGTCCAGGTCATATGCATCAAGATGTACCCCACTGAGTCTTTCCCTGTGTCTCTGTGTCTCTCCTCGTCTCTTGTCTCCCCCCCAACATTGGGTATAACATTATAGGCTTTACTAATTAGCATATCTATCAAAGATTCCCCAATGAGAGGTTCAAGTGCGCCCCCCCTCCCCAAGGAACCTTCCCCTGGATGGTTCTATCTTGGTTTACAGAATATGTTCTGGAGAGGACCTTGGGGTCTGGGGCACACTGATCCCTAGCTACAAAGCTTCTAAAATGTTTAATCTCTAAGCTTGACAAACAAGTCCAAGAATGTAGGCAAAAAGCACTAGGAATACAGAAGCTGTAAAAAGGTATAACAGGGGTATAAAAGAAAAGGCAAAAATCTTCATGGCATCATTCTTATCTTGACAAGATCAAGGTGAATCCTGCTTCTTAGGTTTTGTAATTAACATTTGCTGTCCCCCAATAGTTAACTCTGCTTACATGAGTTAATTATTGATCAAACCCTTTCTCAATGCCCCCTTTTTCTTTGGTCATTTGTAATTCTTTACAAATCTTGTATGTCTTGAAAGTAAGTACCCTTTTCTACTTTGCTTCAAAGTTTGTGCTTTTGCCATTGAGCATAAGCATTGCAATTCTAAGTACATAACATTATACAACAATAACTACTAATACAAACAGTAAATAACAATGCAGTAATACAAATAATTTTACAAACAATTTTTTAAGCCAGGAAAAGTTGGGTAACCATCCTGTAACTTTGTCCCATTGTAGCTGGTCGGGTTTGTAACCAGGCAGAAACACCAATTTAGTGTAGTGGTTTGGTCTAAAATACTCATTACTGTTTACCTTCTGTGAGATAAGAATTAGGAGAAACGCAAAGCAGGCACCAAACTTGAAAGAATAATAAGAAGTTTATTAACAGACCTAAAAGGAGAAAAAAAAATTATACCACACCTTCAGAACTCTTCTCCTCCCCCCATCTTCCTCCCTTCTCCCACTGACAATGTAAAAAGACAACCCTTAAGATGTTCAGTCTGTTTACCACTTCCATAATAACCTTGTTCAGTCCATTTAGAAAGAGGAGTCTCTCTTGCCCTTGCTATGAACACATTATCACAACGAGACAGCCGCCCACTTCCGCATATTGTTCAGTCCATTTAGGAAGAGGTCTCTCTGCTTGCATGTGAATCCCTTCCCCCGACTTGCAGCTTTTCCCACAACTGCTTTTGAGGGTCCACTCTTGAAGGTTTTTGGGGTACAATTTTAAGGTTGAGCCATTCAGAAACAAAAACAGACGCCCTTCTCCTTCCCTGGGAGCAAAGGGTCTTCCTCATCTTCATCTTTAGGACTATCTCTGGGAGCATCTCTAGGAACTGAGGTTTTCTCCTTTCCCATTTGGAGCAAAAGTTCTCATCGCTTCCATCTCTCCCTGTCCAAACTTCTCATACAATTACAGCTGCGCCAGCATCTGCTCATCTCGGCACAGGTGCTTTTGCTTACAAGTTGAACTGAACACTCCACTCCCATATCTTTATGAAATTACAATGGGATACTCTGATATATCACAGCTTCACAACAGAATTTCAGCTTTAAGTGTGGGATATGCCCAGCCACTGCCCTGGAGGGATGTCTGCTGAGATAAGAGATTTCGCAATCGCCCAGCAGGACTCCCTAGAAAGGAAAGGACTTTTGAGTCATGGTGAGGAAAAGTAGACCCACAATCCTTTGGGAGACCCTATGCAGATCTTTCTGTAACCCATTGGTCTATCCCAGACCCTCTGTAACCCATTGGTCCCCTTGCTGATCCCCTGTATCCCTATAAAAGAAGACAAGTTCGCCTCTGTGAGAGAGAGCTCGTCACTGGCCTTCCCTTCGCCGGAGGGAACCCCCAATAAAGCTACCTTCGTGCGGAACCAGCCATACGGGTCTTCTCATCTCTCTCTCCGGTCTGGTTTGGCCTAGAGGCAGCCCTGCAGAGCTGAGCTGAAATCACGAGCTGATAATCACTAAAGAGCTGATAGCTTCTGCAAGGGCTCCTCTGCCAGCAGCTGAGAGGAAGATACCAGACTTGGGGCAGGCGATTCCTTTCGGGACCATCTCCCCGGACCGGTCATATCTTCCTGGGTCGCAGCCACGGACCCCACCACCAGCTGTAATAACTGGCGCCCGAACAGCCTTGGATCCTGGACAACCCGGACCTGGCCTGAGCTGCGTCTTGATTGTCAAGACAGAACCAGCCGTTCGTGTGCTGCTCCTCTGAAGATAGACCTACGTTTTAGCAGGCCTTTCGGACGGGGACAGTTCGAAACCCTCATCTCCCACCGAGGACAAAGTCCCTGAGGATCGAACTGCCAGACCATCCCCCCAGCAGACCTTTCCAGGAGCCAGCCCCACCAGAAACGGGATTTGTAAGTTTAAACTTGGGGCTCTGCTCTCGTCTTGCGCGCATTTTAAGTTTTTTTGGGTTTTTTTTTCTCTTTTTCTGCTGAGGGAGGAACTAAGATGGGACAAAGGCAAGCTAAACACAGCCTTTCCCAATCTGAGAGAGACCTATACCCCTTTCTTCTGACTCTTCTCTTAAAATCTGACTTTAAATTCCGTAAAGGTGTTCTTTCTAAGAAAAATCTCAAATCTTTCAGTAATTGGATATCTCTAAATTTCCCTGAAGCTACCATCGATTCTGTTCTTTCTGATTCGTTCTGGGACAGTGTGGGGAACAAACTGTATTCCTCTCAAGCCTCGGGAAACCTGTCAGTTTCCAAATTCATTCCTTTATTTCATTTACTGGTTAAAATGTGTCGTGCGAAAACCCCCCCTCAGCCAAACCCCTTCTCTGCCCTTCTCCCCTCCCACCCCCCCTCTCCGCCTCTGGTAATGGCCAGCCAGAGCACGGACCCAGCCAGCTGCCCCGGCCCTGGCCCGGCTGGGGCGCTGGCCCCCCCACTTCCCTTCCCCGATCCCCTGTTCCCGGCGGTCACCCCGTGTCCGGCCCCCCCCGCTCGCCCCCTCGGTTCCGCTGTCACCCCCCAGGCAGCGCACGCGGTACCCACCCCAGACTCATCCCCCCTCCCCGGCGTGGATGACTCTGAACCCCCCCCAGCCCCGTCTCCCTGTGCCCCTGGCATCCCGCAACCCTCCCCGCACGACACCACCCTTCCCCCTCTCGCACCGGCCCGCGGTGCCTCCGACCCCCCCCCCCCCCCCCCCCCCCCCCCCCCGCGTCCCAGTTTCCTGCCGCGTCCCAGCTTCCTGCCGCGGCCCTGCTCCACGCGGCCCTGCCCCCCCCACACCCCAGCGCGGCGGCCCCGCAAGCCGCCCCGCCGCCGCTGCCCCCCCCGCACCCACGGAGCAAGCATGGTACAACACGGGACCGGTCCCACAGAGTTCCGTGCACACCCTGTGGGACACTGAACAAGCGTCACGCCCCCCGCCAGCGTCTGCCCCTCTCGCCGCTGGCGGAACGCAGCTATCCGCGGCACCGCCTCAGGCTATCGCCCATAGAATGGAATCTCCCTCCCCCCTTCCCCCACCGCACATAGCCCTGGCACCCTGGCAGGCGCCGGCACACCTGCTCTCCCCCCTCCCAGCTGCATCTTGCGCAATCCCTGCTGATGTTCCCCCTCTCCCTGCACCCCCCCCTCCCTCTACTACGGGTTCTTGCACAATCCCCATTCCCCCCGCTGCTGCGCTAGAGCCTACTGCCCCCCCCCCCCCCCATCCTCCTATCGCCCACCCCGACTCCACATGGAATTGCGAAACCGGCACTACCTGTAATCTGCCCCCCCCAAACGACCTCCTGCTGTACAACCTCTTCACCCACTTGCTGCCATAACAGGACCCCTTCCTACCCCTCAAAGCACCCCCGACCCCCCGCCATTCCCACCCTGGGTAAAGCAGAGCCGGCATTTCAAAAACGCCGCGCTACGCCTGTATCCCAGCCCCGCCCTGCCACGGCCTATCCCTTCTGTTCAGATGACAGTAGCAGCAGCTCTGACTCTGAATCTGAAGACCGGTGGGCACAGACACGCAGGGAAGCAAACCGGGAGGGGGATTGGGAGTTGGCTCAGAAAATTTCAGCTTTTCCAGTCATTATAGGGAGAGGGAGGAGGGGCGGCCTATCTACAAAAGCATGGGAGCCTTTCCCATACAGAGAAATCAAAGAGCTTAGCAAGGCAGCAAAAGACCATGGGAGAGGATCACATTTCTTTAGAAACTTATTGGAAGTCACTTTCTCTGCCAATACATTAGTACCACATGATATTAAAAACATTATTAATTGCATCCTTTCCCCTGCCGAATATATGTTATGGGAAAGGCATTGGAAAAGACATTTAAAAACACTGTCTGATACTTATGCTAAAGATGCAAATCAGACAGATTGGACAATAGAACAACTGGCTGGAGAAGGTGACCTCCAAAAACCCTTAGATCAAGCTACAACCTTACCTGAAGTAGCATTACAAGACATAGCTATTGCAGCTAAGACATCGCTGTTTCTCACCCCTGATGATTCTGTTCCTACACAATATTTCTCTAACATCAAACAGTCAGCAAATGAAAGCTTCATTCAGTTTGTTGATCGTTTGAAAGCTAGCTTAGAAAAACAGATAGAAAGTCCAGATGGACGAAAAGAACTCTTGAGCAAACTTGCCATGGTAAATGCTAACGAACAATGTAAGAACATCTTGAGGGCCCTACCCATGGACACAGAACCCACAATAGATCAAATGATAGAGACCTGTACTAGACACACATCCACAGAGAACACAATGACCCAAGCAGTTGTAAAGGGCATCACAGAGGGAGTTTCCGGTGCATTCGCTGCAGCAGTCTCTAAGGAGAATGCCTGCTGTTTCTACTGTGGCGAACTTGGACACTTTATAAAGGACTGCCCACAAAGGTCACCCACCCAGGACCATCGCGCCGCCTACCAAAGGCACCAGAGACAGCAACAGCACCAGCAGCGTCCAAAAAACTTCTATCGGAGCGCGGTGTCAAGGCCCCGCGCCCAGACAACAAATCAAAGGCCAAACTACCCTGCCGCAGCGTTGAACTCCACATCGGACCACCGAGAGCAGACAGCTGGACCTCGCCCGGCACCATCATCCCAGGCGATCCCAGAACACATGAGAAGGATCCAACACACGGAGCGCTACCGATCGGAACGAGACGCCAACTGGTAACATCACTGCCATTTAACTTTGTTGACAAGCGTTTTTATCGTATTCCCACAGGAAAGTATGAACCGCATGACGGCCCATGGGACATTCTTATCCTAAGCGACACCATCCATGGTCCAGAACAACTCTTTGTATTACCTGAGATACAAACAGTGCACCCTGGACAAGAGATTCTTGTCCAGCTTTGCTGCACGGACACACCTTTCTTTCTCCCACAGGGAACACCGATTGCTCAAGCTTTTTTACTTCCACAGAACCGCCCAGAACAGCTTCCCCTCAATCCTACAGCAATGTGGATAGAGATCGTGGGCTCAAACAAACCGACCATTGAGTGCAGCTTGTTCTGTAAAGGAGAGAGGGTCTACCGCCCAGGGATGCTAGACACCGGAGCAGACGTGACCATCATCGCCCGCTCCGAGTGGCCAGGGAATTGGGAACTGGAGCCAGTGGCAGGTATGATCTCCGGGATTGGTGGAGTTGCAGTATCCATGAGGAGCAAACGAAATGTTGTCATTGAAGGACCTGAGGGCAAGATAGCGACCACCCGACCATTCGTGGTAAGAGCCCCCATCACCTTATGGGGCAGAGACCTTCTATCCCAGTGGGGTGCCACTCTTATCATTCCCAGCCAGGATTTCTGACTGGGGCCACTGAGAAACGCGCGCTGCCATCCACTCCCCCGCTCACCTGGAAGACTGACAACCCAAAGTGGACAAGGCAGTGGCCCCTTGAAGAAGAAAAACTCAGCGCGCTGGAAGCCCTAGTGGAAGAGCAACTTGCCAAAGGTCATATCACTGAGAATAAAAGTCCTTGGAATTCACCTGTCTTTGTACTGAAAAAGCCCGGCATGAACAAATGGAGACTACTCCATGACCTACGAAAGATCAATGAGGTCATTGAAGACATGGGCCCCCTCCAACCCGGCCTGCCATCACCATCAATGCTGCCCCAAGACTGGCTGCTGGCCATCATAGACATTAAAGACTGTTTCTTTAACATCCCGCTCCATCCCCAGGATGCACCACGGTTCGCCTTCTCCATCCCCTCTCTTAACAATAAAGCCCCACTCAGAAGGTACCATTGGCTCGTCCTCCCACAAGGCATGAAGAACAGCCCGACCATCTGCCAGTGGTATGTCGCCCACATTCTATCCCCCATCAGAAGCCTGTTTCCAGAAGCAATCATTTACCACTATATGGATGACATACTAATCTGTGCATCAGACAAAACTTACTTGGACAGAACTCTTAAAAAGACAATTGAAGCCATAGAAGAAGCAGGGTTTGAGATTCGTGAAGACAAAGTGCAGCACTCCAGCCCATGGACTTACCTCGGCCTCCAGATCCGTGAGAGAACCATCGTACCCCAGCAACTCTCCATCAAAAAGGACCCTAAAACCCTAAGGGACTTACACAGCCTGTGTGGATCCATAAATTGGATACGCCCCCTACTGGGAGTTACAAATGAAGACCTTGATCCCCTGTTCAACCTCCTCCACGGCAGCAAAGACTTGGACTCTCCATGCGTCCTCACACCTGAAGCCCGAGATACCATCACTAAAGTTCAAGAAGCCCTGTCTTCACGCCAAGCCCATCGCATTGAACCCAGCCTGCCTCTTCAGTTTGCAGTTTTGGGTAAAGCTCCCTGTTTACATGGACTGATCTTCCAATGGGACCCTAAACTCAGACACCCTTTGCTGATACTTGAATGGGTCTTCACAAACCATCAACCTACAAAGAGATTAACCACCTTCCAAGAAGTAATGGCACATTTAATAAAAAAGGCCAGAACCCGTCTCCGCTCTCTTGCAGGGTGTGAGTTCACATGCATATACTTGCCATTGACCACTGAAGATCTGAAGCTGTTGCTTCGGACCAATGAGAGCCTCCAGTTAGCCCTAGATAGCTACACAGGCCAAATTTCCGTTCACATGCCAAAACATAGACTTTTCTACCGCGAAGCAGCTTTTAAATTGATTCCAAAATTAATCCAAAGTAGAAAACCTCTTAAAGCTCTGACCGTCTTTACTGATGGTTCATCACATCGGTCTGTCATGACATGGAGACAACCCAATACCCAGAAATGGGAATCTGATATCCAAATAGTAGAGGGATCCCCACAGATTGCTGAATTAGCAGCTGTTGTCAGAGCCTTTGAGAAGTTTAAAGATGAACCTTTTAATCTGGTCACAGATTCGGCTTATGTCGCTGGTATAGCTATGAGGGCTGAACATGCTTTTCTAAAGGAGGTCTCCAACCAAAGATTATACCAATTGGTTTCTACATTAATTCATTTAATCTCGCACAGAAAACAGCCTTACTACATTATGCATGTGAGGTCACACACTAACCTCCCTGGTCCCATTGCCAAAGGGAACAGGAGAGCAGATGCACTGGCCATGCCAGCAGAGACTGCAAATGTGCCTGACATCTTTGCCCAGGCAAAGTTGTCACATGCATTTTTTCACCAAAACATTCCTGCACTCGTCAGAATGTTCAAGCTTTCAAAAGATCAAGCAAAAGCTATCATTGCAACGTGCCCGAACTGCCAGAACTACCAAATACCATCTATGGGTACCGGAGTCAACCCCCGCGGTCTGAACAGCTGCCAATTGTGGCAAACTGATGTAACCCACTTCCCATCCTTTGGGAGATCCAAATACGTGCACGTGTCAGTTGACACATTTTCTGGGGCAGTGTTTGCGTCAGCCCATGCAGGAGAAAGTGCCATCCACGTCATCAAGCATTTTCTCCTTGCCTTCGCCACCCTGGGAGTCCCTGAAGAAATCAAAACAGATAATGGGCCTGCCTACACCTCTCACAAGTTAAAAGATTTCTTCAACCAATGGGGAATAAAACACAAGACAGGCATACCTAGCAATCCCACAGGACAATCCATCGTAGAAAGGACCCACCAAACCCTCAAAAGAGTCCTCAACCAGCAACGGAGAGAAACAGAAATTTTGTCTCCTGTTGAAAGACTCTGTAAGGCTCTCTATGTCATTAACTTCCTAAATGGTACCTCGTCAGAGCCTGACCCCCCAGTACTCCGCCACTTCTCAAATTCAACCCAAGCTAAGCTCACGGAGAAGCCACCAGTGCTGGTGAAGGACCCTGAAACACACCAGGTATCTGGGCCTTTCCAATTGATTACCTGGGGGAGAGGCTACACCTGTGTCCAGCTACCATCTGGCCCAAAGTGGTTCCCAGGAAAAAGCATTAAACCATACTTAGGCCATACAAACACTGCTCCTACAAACACCAAGAACTCTCCTGAGACAAATACAGGACCTCCACAAAACCAGACCAGCTCAGCATGGAGACGAAAACGTCGCCGGATGCCCACCAACCAGGAAAAAGATCGTCCCACCACACACGGCAGCAGACGAAACAGAAAGCTGAACAAGAAGCTACAGCAAACAGTCAAGCCGTAGGCCAGACACAGCCTGGAAAAACTGATCCCTAGTTTATATGTTATCACCCCTTGCTACCCCAAAATATCCCCTTCCCTCAACCCTTGTCAAACTTCCCTAAACCCCAAAACCTCCCCTATGACCACAAAGCTAACAAAATCTTGCTTGTATTCCCTCTCAGAAGCCCCATCCCTGCCCAAAGATGAAATGTATCTACATTGATGCTGTCCTCACCACAGCCTTGATGACCTAAAAGTAGACAATGACTTTTTGGACTATGGGGAATAACGGGATGGATTGCATCTTTGATTAAGGGAGCTTTGTGGGTATTCATTGTAATTATTATTGTGTTACTTATGTTCTTTTGCCTCCTACGTTGCTGCAAAAAGGCTACTGGGAATGCCCTTTTAATAAATACAGAAGGGGGAGTTGTGGGATATGCCCAGCCACTGCCCTGGAGGGATGTCTGCTGAGATAAGAGATTTCGCAATCGCCCAGCAGGACTCCCTAGAAAGGAAAGGACTTTTGAGTCATGGTGAGGAAAAGTAGACCCACAATCCTTTGGGAGACCCTATGCAGATCTTTCTGTAACCCATTGGTCTATCCCAGACCCTCTGTAACCCATTGGTCCCCTTGCTGATCCCCTGTATCCCTATAAAAGAAGACAAGTTCGCCTCTGTGAGAGAGAGCTCGTCACTGGCCTTCCCTTCGCTGGAGGGAACCCCCAATAAAGCTACCTTCGTGCGGAACCAGCCATACGGGTCTTCTCATCTCTCTCTCCGGTCTGGTTTGGCCTAGAGGCAGCCCTGCAGAGCTGAGCTGAAATCATGAGCTGATAATCACTAAAGAGCTGATAGCTTCTGCAAGGGCTCCTCTGCCAGCAGCTGAGAGGAAGATACCAGACTTGGGGCAGGCGATTCCTTTCGGGACCATCTCCCCGGACCGGTCATATCTTCCTGGGTCGCAGCCACGGACCCCACCACCAGCTGTAATATTTAAGCATCTCCTCTTTTCTCTTCCCTCAGGTTTTCAGCTCTTCACAGCACTAAAAGGGTTAATCTCACCTCGGCCTTGCAGCTGGAATGTGGCTTATCGAAGTGGAGGGGGGGGGGGAAGCCGAGCCGCTCCGGCTCCCCACAGCAAGGCAGTGGGGGGGGGGGTTCTGCGGGTGGAACAGGTCCATCGACTCCAGGATGGCAGTGGCTCGGCCCGGCCTGGCCCGAGCAGGGCCTGGGCCGGGCCCACTGACCCCCGCACGGGGCCCGCAGCCACCTGTCCCAGCACCGGAAATGAGAGAGAGCTGTGGAGGGGGGGTTTGTCTATTCTTAAGGGTGTATCACAGAGGCGGACACAACTTTAAGTGGCTTAAAGAATTGTCCATATTCAAACTGGCCAGCTGATAGGTTCTATCAGGTCATAGGGGAAGCTGTAAGCACTCCTTTGCGAGAACATCACTTCCGAGACTATGCTAGCTAACCTATGACACCCATACTTCTTTAAACTCCCAAGAAGTGTCATCTAAGGTGATCTGATGCAATGTTCGCTTTAGATAAATAATTTTAACAGTTTTGTGGGTATGACTATGAGATTCTTTATCCTAGCCCAGCCGTCTCCTCCTATTTGTCCCTTTTCTTCTTGTATCTAATTTAAATCCATCGGTGTCATATGGTGGGGGGTTTTCACCCATAAGGATGTTAGAAGGGATTAGAGCTAGGGCTTGGATCTGAACCCCACTAGCCACTGCCTTTGCTGTTTTGTCTGCCATAGCATTTCCCAGTTCAGGGATGGTGCTGCCCTGGGATTGTCCTTTGCAATGCATTGTAGCTACTTTTGAAGGTTTTAGCACTGCTTCCAGCAACTGTAAGATTTCAGTAGCATGCTTGATTTCTTTCTTCTGTGAGGTTAATAAACTTCTTTCTTTCTAAATCACCCCATGAGGGTGTACCACCCCAAAATCATACCTTGAATCAGTATAAATGTTGATAGGTTTTCCTTCAACTAATGCCAGTGCTCGAGTCAGGGCTATTACCTCCGCCTTTTGAGCGGATGTTCACACAGGTAACGGATTTGCTTTGATGATGGCATCTGTTGGGGTTTTAGTTTAGTCTTAGTTTTTTTCTGTTAAAGGAATTTTCTCCCATATGCATGTTGCTAGGGGACAAATAGCTGTACTTAAGAAAGACAAAAAAGGGAGTGGGGCGGGCCTGGCTACTCCTTTTGTCTACACCTGGGTGTGGGGTCAGTTCGCTCTGAGCGTCCGGAGAGAGAAGCTGCAGAGAAAGGAGCTGCTGTTTCTTTCTTTTTGGCCGTTCTTCTCTTCCTGCTGGAAACAATGCCGGGACCCCAAAAGCCGCTTTCCCTGCCCTGCTGGAGGCCGAGCTGTGGCTGCCCTGCCCCACTGCTGCTGCTTCGAGTTTTCGCTACGCTGTAGCCCTGCTCGCCCTGCCTGCCTGGGCATCCGTGGGGTTCTCCCATCTGGATACATCTCGCCTGCCACCCGGGATTTGCGTTCGTCCCTGCCGCTCTAGCCTGCCGTTCTATCCTGCCGTTCCAGCCCGCTGTTCCCGCCTGCCGTTCCAGCCTGCTGTTCCTGAGAGTCCGGGATCGGCTGCCCAGGGGTTTGTGAAGCCTTTGTTCCTTCCCTTCCCGGGATCCCAGGGCACGGGTGCCGCGTGTTTCCCGAGCTCGCTCCGGAGCGCCCCCTGCAGCCGCGGGGGAACCATCGCACCTGCCCTGCTCACCGGGAGCCGCCAGCGCCCCTGCCGGCTGCGGGCGGAACTGCACCCGAGGGGAAATAGCCTGACAGCCGAGAAGGCTGGGACTGGGTTTGTGTGTGCTGTTACTGCCATAGGTGTTGTTGTTTTGTTTGACCGGTTATATACATATACATATATATATATATATAGTAAAGAACTGTTATTCCTATTTCCCACATCTTTGCCTAAAGGCCCTTGATTTCAAAAATATAATAACTTGGAGGGAAAAGGGGTTATATCTGCCACTTCAAGGGGGGCTTCTGCCTTCCTTAGCAGACACCTGTCTTTCAAAACCTAGACAGGATCTGTGGTTGTAACTGCATACCCAGCAGACTGCTTGACATTCTTGACATAACTGCTCCCATCAGTGAACCAGTTGTCCGCATTTTCTAGCGGAGAGTCCTTTACATCTGGGCGGCTAGAGTAAACTGCCTCCATAGTTTCAATGCAGTCATGCTGTACAGGCTCCTCAGCAGCCTTGTCCTGGAGGTAAGCTGCTGGATTTAAGGTGTTAGTTACTTGGATACTCACATCTTCCGATTCTGCTAGGACAGCTTGGTATTTGAGAAAGCAAGATGGGGTTAACCAGTGGTTTCCTTTCTGTGTTAGCACTGCTGACACTGTGTGAGAGACAAAAACAGTCATCGGATGGCCCATTGTGAACTTGCGAGCTTCCTCTATGTTCAGAATCACAGCTGCCACTGCACTCAGGCAGGCGAGCCATCCCCGGCCGACCACGTCTCGGAGAAATAAGCCACTGACCTTTTGTATGGTCCCAACTTCTGTACCAGAAGTCCTAGAGCCAGTCCTTGCCTCTCGTGTGAGAACAACAGAAAAGGTTTAGTGACATCCGGTTTGCCCAGTGCTGGAGCTTGCATCAACTCACGTTTTAGGGTTGCAAATGCATTATTAGTCTCTGGTGTCCAGCATAGGTGAGTTGCCCCAGTCTCTTTTAGGAGTTGGTATAAAGGTTTCACAACGAGTCCATAGTTGTAGATCCGTAATCTGCACCATCCTGTCATTCCCAGAAAAGTTCTCAGTTCTTTGGTTGTAGTTGGCCAGGGAATTTGACAAATTGTCTCCTTCCTGTTATATCCCAGGGGTTCCTCTCCTCCCACCAGTTCATATCCCAGATATGTAACTTTCTGGAGGACTAGCTGAGCCTTTCCAGGGGAGACCTTATATCCACTTTGTCTCGGAAAATTTAAGACTTACAGTCCAGTCTTCACAGGTCCTTGTTGCTATCAGTAGGTCATCAACGTACTGCAGAAATGTACCTTCTCCAAGTGGCAGTGTCCAGGCTTCCAGTTCTTGGGATAATTGATCTCCAAATATCGTGGGGCTATTTTTGAATCCTTGTGGCAATACAGTCCATGTAAGTTGACTTTTTATCCCTGTTTTGGGATTTTCTCATTCAAAGGCAAAAATTTCCTGACTGCTTTCAGCTAATGGCAGACAAAAGAAAGCATCTTTCAAATCTAAAACTGAAAAGCACACCCAATCAATTCGTAATTTTGCTAGTAAAGTATAAGGATTGGCCACTATGGGATGTAGTGTTTTTGATATTGTATTTATTGCCCTCAGGTCTTGAATTAACTGATAACTTCCGTTTGGCTTTTGTACTGGTAGAATTGGGGTATTGTAGGAAGACCTACACTCTCTCAACAACCTTTGATCAATAAATTTAGTAATTATTGGTTCTATTCCTACTCGTGCTTCATGCCTAAGTGGATATTGTTTAACTGGCACTGGTTGTGTCCCTTCCAGTAGTTCAGTAATCACTGGGGAGCCTGTTTTGATCTCCTTGGAATTTCAACATCTCATGCTAATTGGATCACTTGATCTGTTATTTTACTCTCAATGGGTATTTTTCTTCTTTCAGTCTTGTTTGTCTGTTTGTGGTTTTTTTTTCCTTGGCCTGAGATGATCAAAGAATAGGTTTTCCCTTTATCTAATCTTAGTGGTTTAACTTATAATTTAAAGTCCTAGTCAGGTATCTTCAGGGGGGCTTCTTTGGTTGTAGCTTCTTTATACAGTTTTTGTTATAATAATATTCTTACTCTGCTGTATAATTCTATACATTATGAAGGATTTGTTTTTATGATACAAAACTAACACACAAAACATTTTCATACAAAATGTTCTCATGCAAACATATCTTTACATCAGGGCTATGCTCTGTTTTCTAGGTGTGGATAATTTAGGATAGGGGGGGGGGAAATGTAGGAGATTAGGGACAGGCGTTCGGAAGATATCGCGTTGTGCGGGACAGGTAAAGCCCCTCCCCTCTACAGGTAATACCTGACCAGAAGGAAGTGACGCGGTAAACCCAGGTTATTTAACCCTGTGTAACCCATGAATAAACGCCATTTGCCGTCCACCAAATTGGTGTCTGTGAGCTGATGGCCCGAACGACCTGAGGTGGTCGTCGTACCGTTCCTGAACCAGGTCGCTACGCCTCCGTCAGAGGCAACACTAGGAGACAGATTGTGGGATATGCCCAGCCACTGCAATGGAGGGATGTCTGCTGAGATAAGAGATTTCGCAATCGCCTAGCAGGACTCCCTAGAAAGGAAAGGACTTTTGAGTCATGGTGAGGAAAAGTAGACCCACAATCCTTTGGGAGACCCTATGCAGATCTTTCTGTAACCCATTGGTTTATCCCAGACCCTCTGTAACCCATTGGTCCCCTTGCTGATCCCCTGTATCCCTATAAAAGACCAGTTCGCCTCTGTAGAGGGGAGAGCTCGTCACTGGCCTTCCCTTCGCTGGAGGGAACCCCCAATAAAGCTACCTTCGTGCGGAACCAGCCATACGGGTCTTCTCGTCTCTCTCTCCGGTCTGGTTTGGCCTAGAGGCAGCCCTGCAGAGCTGAGCTGAAATCACGAGCTGATAATCACTAAAGAGCTGATAGCTTCTGCAAGGGCTCCTCTGCCAGCAGCTGAGAGGAAGATACCAGACTTGGGGCAGGCGATTCCTTTCGGGACCATCTCCCCGGACCGGTCATATCTTCCTGGGTCGCAGCCACGGACCCCACCACCAGCTGTAATATTTAAGCATCTCCTCTTTTCTCTTCCCTCAGGTTTTCAGCTCTTCACAGCACTAAAAGGGTTAATCTCACCTCGGCCTTGCAGCTGGAATGTGGCTTATCGAAGTGGAGGGGGGGGGGGAAGCCGAGCCGCTCCGGCTCCCCACAGCAAGGCAGTGGGGGGGGGGGTTCTGCGGGTGGAACAGGTCCATCGACTCCAGGATGGCAGTGGCTCGGCCCGGCCTGGCCCGAGCAGGGCCTGGGCCGGGCCCACTGACCCCCGCACGGGGCCCGCAGCCACCTGTCCCAGCACCGGAAATGAGAGAGAGCTGTGGAGGGGGGGTTTGTCTATTCTTAAGGGTGTATCACAGAGGCGGACACAACTTTAAGTGGCTTAAAGAATTGTCCATATTCAAACTGGCCAGCTGATAGGTTCTATCAGGTCATAGGGGAAGCTGTAAGCACTCCTTTGCGAGAACATCACTTCCGAGACTATGCTAGCTAACCTATGACACCCATACTTCTTTAAACTCCCAAGAAGTGTCATCTAAGGTGATCTGATGCAATGTTCGCTTTAGATAAATAATTTTAACAGTTTTGTGGGTATGACTATGAGATTCTTTATCCTAGCCCAGCCGTCTCCTCCTATTTGTCCCTTTTCTTCTTGTATCTAATTTAAATCCATCGGTGTCATATGGTGGGGGGTTTTCACCCATAAGGATGTTAGAAGGGATTAGAGCTAGGGCTTGGATCTGAACCCCACTAGCCACTGCCTTTGCTGTTTTGTCTGCCATAGCATTTCCCAGTTCAGGGATGGTGCTGCCCTGGGATTGTCCTTTGCAATGCATTGTAGCTACTTTTGAAGGTTTTAGCACTGCTTCCAGCAACTGTAAGATTTCAGTAGCATGCTTGATTTCTTTCTTCTGTGAGGTTAATAAACTTCTTTCTTTCTAAATCACCCCATGAGGGTGTACCACCCCAAAATCATACCTTGAATCAGTATAAATGTTGATAGGTTTTCCTTCAACTAATGCCAGTGCTCGAGTCAGGGCTATTACCTCCGCCTTTTGAGCGGATGTTCACACAGGTAACGGATTTGCTTTGATGATGGCATCTGTTGGGGTTTTAGTTTAGTCTTAGTTTTTTTCTGTTAAAGGAATTTTCTCCCATATGCATGTTGCTAGGGGACAAATAGCTGTACTTAAGAAAGACAAAAAAGGGAGTGGGGCGGGCCTGGCTACTCCTTTTGTCTACACCTGGGTGTGGGGTCAGTTCGCTCTGAGCGTCCGGAGAGAGAAGCTGCAGAGAAAGGAGCTGCTGTTTCTTTCTTTTTGGCCGTTCTTCTCTTCCTGCTGGAAACAATGCCGGGACCCCAAAAGCCGCTTTCCCTGCCCTGCTGGAGGCCGAGCTGTGGCTGCCCTGCCCCACTGCTGCTGCTTCGAGTTTTCGCTACGCTGTAGCCCTGCTCGCCCTGCCTGCCTGGGCATCCGTGGGGTTCTCCCATCTGGATACATCTCGCCTGCCACCCGGGATTTGCGTTCGTCCCTGCCGCTCTAGCCTGCCGTTCTATCCTGCCGTTCCAGCCCGCTGTTCCCGCCTGCCGTTCCAGCCTGCTGTTCCTGAGAGTCCGGGATCGGCTGCCCAGGGGTTTGTGAAGCCTTTGTTCCTTCCCTTCCCGGGATCCCAGGGCACGGGTGCCGCGTGTTTCCCGAGCTCGCTCCGGAGCGCCCCCTGCAGCCGCGGGGGAACCATCGCACCTGCCCTGCTCACCGGGAGCCGCCAGCGCCCCTGCCGGCTGCGGGCGGAACTGCACCCGAGGGGAAATAGCCTGACAGCCGAGAAGGCTGGGACTGGGTTTGTGTGTGCTGTTACTGCCATAGGTGTTGTTGTTTTGTTTGACCGGTTATATACATATACATATATATATATATATATAGTAAAGAACTGTTATTCCTATTTCCCACATCTTTGCCTAAAGGCCCTTGATTTCAAAAATATAATAACTTGGAGGGAAAAGGGGTTATATCTGCCACTTCAAGGGGGGCTTCTGCCTTCCTTAGCAGACACCTGTCTTTCAAAACCTAGACAGGATCTGTGGTTGTAACTGCATACCCAGCAGACTGCTTGACATTCTTGACATAACTGCTCCCATCAGTGAACCAGTTGTCCGCATTTTCTAGCGGAGAGTCCTTTACATCTGGGCGGCTAGAGTAAACTGCCTCCATAGTTTCAATGCAGTCATGCTGTACAGGCTCCTCAGCAGCCTTGTCCTGGAGGTAAGCTGCTGGATTTAAGGTGTTAGTTACTTGGATACTCACATCTTCCGATTCTGCTAGGACAGCTTGGTATTTGAGAAAGCAAGATGGGGTTAACCAGTGGTTTCCTTTCTGTGTTAGCACTGCTGACACTGTGTGAGAGACAAAAACAGTCATCGGATGGCCCATTGTGAACTTGCGAGCTTCCTCTATGTTCAGAATCACAGCTGCCACTGCACTCAGGCAGGCGAGCCATCCCCGGCCGACCACGTCTCGGAGAAATAAGCCACTGACCTTTTGTATGGTCCCAACTTCTGTACCAGAAGTCCTAGAGCCAGTCCTTGCCTCTCGTGTGAGAACAACAGAAAAGGTTTAGTGACATCCGGTTTGCCCAGTGCTGGAGCTTGCATCAACTCACGTTTTAGGGTTGCAAATGCATTATTAGTCTCTGGTGTCCAGCATAGGTGAGTTGCCCCAGTCTCTTTTAGGAGTTGGTATAAAGGTTTCACAACGAGTCCATAGTTGTAGATCCGTAATCTGCACCATCCTGTCATTCCCAGAAAAGTTCTCAGTTCTTTGGTTGTAGTTGGCCAGGGAATTTGACAAATTGTCTCCTTCCTGTTATATCCCAGGGGTTCCTCTCCTCCCACCAGTTCATATCCCAGATATGTAACTTTCTGGAGGACTAGCTGAGCCTTTCCAGGGGAGACCTTATATCCACTTTGTCTCGGAAAATTTAAGACTTACAGTCCAGTCTTCACAGGTCCTTGTTGCTATCAGTAGGTCATCAACGTACTGCAGAAATGTACCTTCTCCAAGTGGCAGTGTCCAGGCTTCCAGTTCTTGGGATAATTGATCTCCAAATATCGTGGGGCTATTTTTGAATCCTTGTGGCAATACAGTCCATGTAAGTTGACTTTTTATCCCTGTTTTGGGATTTTCTCATTCAAAGGCAAAAATTTCCTGACTGCTTTCAGCTAATGGCAGACAAAAGAAAGCATCTTTCAAATCTAAAACTGAAAAGCACACCCAATCAATTCGTAATTTTGCTAGTAAAGTATAAGGATTGGCCACTATGGGATGTAGTGTTTTTGATATTGTATTTATTGCCCTCAGGTCTTGAATTAACTGATAACTTCCGTTTGGCTTTTGTACTGGTAGAATTGGGGTATTGTAGGAAGACCTACACTCTCTCAACAACCTTTGATCAATAAATTTAGTAATTATTGGTTCTATTCCTACTCGTGCTTCATGCCTAAGTGGATATTGTTTAACTGGCACTGGTTGTGTCCCTTCCAGTAGTTCAGTAATCACTGGGGAGCCTGTTTTGATCTCCTTGGAATTTCAACATCTCATGCTAATTGGATCACTTGATCTGTTATTTTACTCTCAATGGGTATTTTTCTTCTTTCAGTCTTGTTTGTCTGTTTGTGGTTTTTTTTTCCTTGGCCTGAGATGATCAAAGAATAGGTTTTCCCTTTATCTAATCTTAGTGGTTTAACTTATAATTTAAAGTCCTAGTCAGGTATCTTCAGGGGGGCTTCTTTGGTTGTAGCTTCTTTATACAGTTTTTGTTATAATAATATTCTTACTCTGCTGTATAATTCTATACATTATGAAGGATTTGTTTTTATGATACAAAACTAACACACAAAACATTTTCATACAAAATGTTCTCATGCAAACATATCTTTACATCAGGGCTATGCTCTGTTTTCTAGGTGTGGATAATTTAGGATAGAGGGGGGGGGAAATGTAGGAGATTAGGGACAGGCGTTCGGAAGATATCGCGTTGTGCGGGACAGGTAAAGCCCCTCCCCTCTACAGGTAATACCTGACCAGAAGGAAGTGACGCGGTAAACCCAGGTTATTTAACCCTGTGTAACCCATGAATAAACGCCATTTGCCGTCCACCAAATTGGTGTCTGTGAGCTGATGGCCCGAACGACCTGAGGTGGTCGTCGTACCGTTCCTGAACCAGGTCGCTACGCCTCCGTCAGAGGCAACACTAGGAGACAGATTGTGGGATATGCCCAGCCACTGCAATGGAGGGATGTCTGCTGAGATAAGAGATTTCGCAATCGCCTAGCAGGACTCCCTAGAAAGGAAAGGACTTTTGAGTCATGGTGAGGAAAAGTAGACCCACAATCCTTTGGGAGACCCTATGCAGATCTTTCTGTAACCCATTGGTTTATCCCAGACCCTCTGTAACCCATTGGTCCCCTTGCTGATCCCCTGTATCCCTATAAAAGACCAGTTCGCCTCTGTAGAGGGGAGAGCTCGTCACTGGCCTTCCCTTCGCTGGAGGGAACCCCCAATAAAGCTACCTTCGTGCGGAACCAGCCATACGGGTCTTCTCGTCTCTCTCTCCGGTCTGGTTTGGCCTAGAGGCAGCCCTGCAGAGCTGAGCTGAAATCACGAGCTGATAATCACTAAAGAGCTGATAGCTTCTGCAAGGGCTCCTCTGGCAGCAGCTGAAAGGAAGATACCAGACCTCGGGCAGGCGATTCCTTTCGGGACCATGTCCCCGGACCGGTCATCTCTTCCTGGGTTGCAGCCACGGACCCCACCACCAGCTGTAATAACAGATTATAGCACTGTTGTCATTTTGTAGCGGGTTGAGTTCGAAACCGGGCGGAAACACCAATTAAATGTAGTGGTTTTGGTTCAAAATATTCATTACTTACTTATTTTCCTTCTGTGAGATAAGAATTAGGAGAAAAGCAAAGCAGGCACAAACCTTAAACAGTTGCAGTACAATGAAAGAGTTTTATTACTAATAGAATTAAAAGTAAAGAGACAATAACAAAACAAAATTAAAGCAAATCCCCCTCCCCCCCCCCCCCCCCCAGCACTTCTCTTCTTTTACCTAGCTCACATAAGGGATAACAGAACATGGGATGTTAGTCAGTGTTCCAGTTCTTGAAAAGTCTCTCTCTTATGCTTAAGGGAAAAAAGGGTTTTTCCTTCAGTTGCACGTGGTTCCCAAACTGCCACTAACAGCAGATCCGCCCCGAAACAAACAATCTGCTATGTGTAGAACATCTCTCCCATGAAAAATCTCACAGTTCCTTCATACTACAAAACATGGGCCATCACATGGGGTTATTCATCTTTTTAAGGATAAGTTCTTTTGGCCTGCACACAAAGGCTTTTTCTTCGCCACAAGTCTCTAGCAGCCTCTTACTACTTCTACATAGCCTAGCATAGGCATTCTTCACAATCTTCACAGGCACACGAAGATACTCCATCCCCCCATGTTCTTCAAATGGATTAAAGAGACAAACAGTTTGTGGTATTACAGTTTCTTACCACGGCAGGCAAGAAGCTTTCTTTTAAGCTATGCGCGAGAATCGCGGCACCGCCCTCTTTTCTCCCGTCGCCATTTCCAGCTCCGTCCCACGTGACTCACTTCTCTTTCTCTCTGACTCTGAAGCTGCCATGTTGAAGAGTGTTCTTGTTCGGGCTTTACGGTGGGGAAAGCCTTGCTCCCTCTGTGCTGCTGGCTGCGTGGTGTCCTCTTCAGTTCAGCACGAAGTGTGCTGGCTGCAGACAGGAGGCTCTGCCGGCTCCCGTTGACTCCGCCGGCTCCGCATGTTGAGGAGAGGGACCCACCGGTCCCCAGAAGCCGCGCTGGATGGGTTTAGCTGTGAGCAGTCCATGGCTGGTTTGAGCTGCCTGCGGCTCTGGGACAGTCCCCCCGCAGTGACCCAGGGTCCGTGCTGCGGCGTTGGGAAAGGGGGAAAGGGGCAGTGGCCCCGGCCCGGCCCGGCGGGGCTGGGAGGCTCGGAGCACCCCCCACCTTCCAGCAGGCGAGCTCCGACAAAAAGGGGAAGTCCCGCCTTTCTGTGCGGTTTAAATATGTAAATTGTGAGAAGCGTCATTGGGCTTAAAGACTGTCCATCAACTCAGGGTCAACCCAATACACATTTATACTTGACACAAACTAGAAACTGTGGCTTTATTTTTGGTGAGATTAAAAATGAAATGAATTCTCTTTCAAACTTAGTTTTATTACCTCAAGTAGCTTTTTTTTTTTTTTTTTAATTTTAGTGAATAAATTGCCTTCATCCCATTCTGCACCTACAACTGAGATTGCAGAATGTGCTATAAATAGGAGGGGTGAGGAAAAGTTAAAACATCCTCTTAAGACATATGGCATGAGATTCAACAGCACATTCGTTTGAGAGCTGGTAGAAGGCTTTTCTGTATCCCTCTTGGTTTAGGAAGGGGGATTCAATCATTTCTCATGTAGGATTTGCTTGTGTTTTGTCAAGATTCTTTAATTCACTAATTAGAAAATCTAAAAAATTTAGCCAGATTATAATAATTTTGAAGCCTTCTGAGGCAGAACTGGGAAGGTTAGTCCATATTTGTAGGATTTCAAATATGTATAAATTCTTATACCAACTCTCAGGATAATATTGGTTGAGACAAATTATACATCCATATGACCTCAGCCACACCATTTTTCAGTAAAAAGACAAAACAAGTTAGACAAAAATTAAACTCAAGAATATGTAGAATGCTTTAACTACTATTTGATCTCTCACCAAGTCACTTGCAATGAAAACACAAACAAATTACAAACATTAACCAACTGACAATGCAAGCAATTATGGTGACACTTTAAATTTCATTGGTTTTCACACAGATCCATCTCATGTGTTGGTAGATTCCTATAAAAGAAAAATGAAACTTTGGCCCACTAGACTGATTATTTAAAAAAGAAGTAAAACTTTTTGGGGCTAACACTAAGTGACAGTGAAGCAATGGTTATCACATTTAGGTGTGATTTTGTTGCTTGCAGTTTTCTTGCTCTCAAACTGCTTTATTTTTGATGCTGGGATGTTTGACATTCCTAGAAAAGAGAAAAGAAGCAAACTTCCCCCCCCAAAAGTATGAAAAATATGTCTGAGTGAAACAAGTTGTTAATTGCATTAACTTATTCAAATGGTGTTGGAGTGAAAGCTCCTCTGGACTCAGGCCCAGAGAGAAGCAAAAGCACAGGGGTTGAATTAAAACCTTTGGACAAGCTGAGATACATGAAGCCACACCAAAGTGAAATAGAAATATAGATTTTTAACTTTTAGTAGAAATATATGCTAAGTGCCTTAAACATTAAAAAGCTGTAGCAGAGACCTTAAACACAGTTCTTGCTGCAGCAGTGTTACCTTTTCACAGAATTCTTTACTTTAGACAAAATATAGATAGAACAATACTGTTCACATTTTTTAGATAGTGTTCACATAAACAATAGGAACTGATAGAAACTGTATATGCAAATCTGTGTAATACCTATGTAACACTTGTGTAAGGCTTACGATTGTTAGAATTAGACCAGGATAGGTTAAGAAAAGGAAAACTAGAATCATGTGTTAATCTTATTGGTCAATTAACAAATATAATCCACACTTCTGTAAGAAAAAATATATGGAGCATATAGAGCATATAGAAGAAGAAGAAGCTGGTTTTGCCTTCTATTTGCTGTTGCTGCTTGCCTTTATCATGTAACCCCCTTTGAACTCTGCCTTCAAGAAAGCTATAAGACTATGAAATAAAGAACTTAACAGAACAGCAGCCTCCTCTGCTCTCTTACCCTGGTCCAAGAAAGAAGGGTACCCCGTCAAAAGCTCAACAAAGTGGAATTTTAGTTTTTATTCTATGAAGTGCTTGTTGCACAACTTTTGTTTTTTTCCCACAGGTTTTCAGTGGGGTTTCATCCAATTGATTCTTCAGTGGAGGGAGTGAGACTGCTTTTAAAATTTTTGCAAGAGTTGCAGTCTGTGAATCAGGCATTTGAATTGCTTTTTCTTTTTTTTTTTTTTTTCAGAGTTTTAGTAGGCTTCTTCTTTTTGCCTTGGAGCAGTTCGCCTTATCAGTTTGCTCCTTTTGTTCTAGTGGTTTTCCTTTTGGACAAGATTGAGTTTGGTGGCAAGCAATGCTATTGCCTAAAACCCCCCCCTTTTTTTTTTTTTTAATAACCAATCACATTTTTAGTAATCAATCTTCTTTTAGTAATCAATTGCTCCTTATCTCAATTTTTTTTTTACCAAGTCCACCCCAGGAGTAGAGAGGTGACTAAGAAATTAACCAAGGAAGGACAACAAATTTTTTTTTTTTCTTCACTGGCCACTCAGGACAGGCATTTTCCCCTAAAGTTTCTCTATAACCCCCACAGACAAGGCTGCATGACAAATACCTAGGCCTGCATAGGGACAACACCATCTCTACAAGGCAGCAGCTGCAGAATTGGCTTCAGGATTAGAATCTGCCAATTCTGGTTTGCTACAATAAACTACAGACTGGTGGCAGGGTTCCCCACAAGACAGGAGCTCCGGATTGGCCTCAGGACTGAAACCTGCCAATTTTGGCTTTTCACAACAAAACACAAAAGGTACAGGGGCATAGGTCCCCTGCAAACAGGAGCCTTTCAGCTCCGCACAAGCACCACATAACAGGACCCTTACAGCTCCACACAAAACACCAAGCAGAAAAGGGAACTAAACACCTAAATCTATTAACCATAATGTCCACAATTCCTACAACCTCTGCCATCACCTTTGCCTTTGCTTTTGCCTTTTCCTCATCCCTTCTTACATACACTTGCTGTACTTTTCTAACCAGTTCCTCTCAAATTTCTCACTATTTTCTGCCACTCTCCCCTTACTTTAACATTACCTACACCTTCATTTTGGACATCACCCACTTCTTCTAGTACAATACCACTTTCTCTCACAATTAATACATGTACACAAAGTCCAAGCCTCACAACTGTTTCCACGGAATTTCAGAAGGGAAGTTAGGTGGAGCTACATTAGAAAAGGGGTTGGGTGTCTGTGTGTTCTCAATTTAATGTTTAAAATCTCCAGTGATACAATCTGCCTCCCTCCAGATAACAAGGTTGCACTCTAAACCAATAGTTAATATGATTTATACTAATTCACTCACTGCCAATCACTTTACTCCACACTCGCTTCGTGTCCGGGACATGTCTCGTCCGGGACACGTCTCATCCGTTCTCACTCACACAGTAGCAAAACAGTGACAGACAGAACAAAAATACAATAGTGCACGACAGTGGGGTCCAACCCCTGGGGCCTCTAACCCCTTAAAGGTACCTTTCCTTGTGCACAACAGTGGGGTCCAATCCCTGGGGGCTTCAACCCCTTAAAGGTACCTTTCCTTTTGCCCAGGACTAATTTTGGGAGACCCAGTCTCCTCGGGACTTTCCACCCACCCTTGGGGACTCGAACCCCGGACCCACGGGAAATTCTACTTAACAAAAAAATTGCAAAATACCTTAATTTGGTGCAGATGGTCCTTTTCTACCCACACCATGAGCAAGGGGACAGCTAAGCTCCCCCTGAAAATTCAGGGCTGCTTACCCCTGGATCCAGCAGCCGGGCAGAGTTAGGGTCCCATCTCAGGGTGCCAGATGAATTGCCCCAAACTGGGCCAAGAGACACTTCAGAGACAGAGTCCAAGAAGTGGGTATTTGCTTTATTTGGTGCCGGGTGCGTGGGGGATCGCTCCTCCTAACACACACACAGGCACTTCTCACGACACAATATTATGGGTAAAATTCATGAATATTCATCACATTCCTTGGGATAGGAGTGGTTATACAAATTAGTTCTCAGACGTCATTAATATCATTAGCATATGTGTCACACATGCTTGGTGTGTCCTGGTGGTCTCACTGAGGAAGGCTCCTCTTCTTCCTTGGGGGTCTTTCTGATGAAGGCCAGTAGTCTTCATCATAATACACTTTTAATCTTTCTTTCTGGAGCATGCGTAGTCCTTTGTAGAATGATTCAGCAGTTTCTGTGTTGGTTCAAAACAAATTCTTGTTCTTCTTATCTTGACAAGATTAAGGTGAATCCTGCTTCTTAGGTTTTGTAATTAACATTTGCTGTCTCCCAATAGTTAACCCTGCTTACATGAGTTAATTATTGATCAACCCCTTCCCCGGGTGGGGGGGGCCCACCGGTCCCGAGAAAAGACTCCGGGTGGTTTTAGCTGTGTGGAAGTTCATGGCTCTTTTTTAACTGCCTGCAGCTCCAGGATGGTTCCCCTGCAGAGACCTGGGAGCAGCTGGAGGGAGAAAGGGGCCCAGAGCCTCCCTTTCGCCCTGGAAACAGGAACAAAGAAGGGAATTTCCCGCCCCAGTGCGCAGTTCAAATATGCAAATTGCAAAAGCACCATTGGCTTAGCAGCTTGTCCATCAACTATGTTTCAACCTACTACCGGGTTGAAGAACAACGGATACCAATTGCCACACCAACAGTGCACCGTCAGCAATACCGCACCAACCGACTCTGTGATTCCCATCCATAAGGTGATTTGTGAATGGAGAGCTGTTGGGGTCTCCTCTCCCCGTCGTGTAGCCCTGGGAGAGGGGCCCTGAGGGGACAGACACGGGGTTTCCCTGCCCCTGCTCAGCCTCATTCCCATTGGTTGGTTTGTGTTCCCCTGCGCGGGCAGAAGGACCCTTGGTCCCGTGACTGTAACAGTTCCTTAGCAGAGCCCCGGCCATGCGGCTGGAGAAATAAACATCTCTCTGAAACAGCTATCAAGAATCTGTCTGTCCATATATATTTCCTTTCCACAGGACGCCTGGTTTAATATATGCGTGTTGCAGTATCCCCACTGCAACAAATTGTGGTGAATGTGGGCAGAACGATCCCCGATCCCTAAGTGACTGATTTGTGTGAGTAAACCCTGGAAACGTTGGATTCCTCTTCTTGGTTTTGCTTTGCTATTCCATATCTAAACTATGGAGGAACCGTGGGAAGACTCTTGGCTCTCAGAGCCTCATATGGACATTTATCTTAAACTTAAAATGATTCTTGAACAACGATTTGTAAATTTTAGCTTGATTCAAGCTCAAAAAGAACTGAAACACTTCCTGGCATGGTTGTTTAAGAACTTTTTCTATGTTTCTTGGGATTTAATTCTTACGAAGGGCTTTTGGAAAACCGTTTGGACACAGTTAATATTGGAGTCAAAATATATGCCGATGGAAGAATATTTTCGTGAATATTATTTAATTACTGAGACTGTTGAGCAATGTCAGCTGTGTCTTGGCGAAGGGAAGCCTGGCGCAGGGACCGTGCGGCCTCGTCCACGTGCACCGAGCCCTCTGCGAGCAGCAGCGAGGCAGTTCCTGTGTGCGGGCGGAGCCAAGCGAGCCGCAGTGTCTGTGGCGGAGCGAGGTGCGGCGGGAGCAGCGAGACCTGGCGGTGCCCGCACTGCCCCGTGCAGCGCGTGGTGGAGCAAGCCCCATGAACGCCCGACCGAGAGGGGCGGCGTGCGGGTGGCGGCTGGTGGCAGTGGCAGTAGAACGGAGCCACGCCCAGCCGAAACGCGCGCTGGAGCAGGGCACGGGGGGTGGTCACTTGGGGGCCCGGCTGAGACGTGGGTACAGCGCCTGGCAGGGGCAGCGAAGCTGTGACCAGAGGAGGCGACGCACAGAGAACTGAGCAGTGCGGCCCGGCTGGGCCCGCACAGCCCAGAACGCGACCCCGGGAAGAGCGCACAGGCACCAGCAGCCCTGACAATTCCAACACGGGAGCGACCGAAGGAGAGAGCAAAGACGCAGCGAGACAGAAAAGAGCAGCCACTCGGATAAAGGAAAAGATCATAGTACCTAAGATCTTAGGGATAGTAAAATGGTATAATGTTAAGCAAAATTATGGTTGTATAACAAGGTGTGACAACCAGCAAGACATATTCTTGCATAGAACTGCTATTAAAAAGAATAACCCTGAAAAATGCATCCCAAGCTTGGGAGATGGAGAGGTGGTGGAATTCACAATTATACTAGGTAGAAAAGGGTTACAAGCATCGCAGGTCACTGGGCCTGATGGCGTTCCTGTAAAAGGCAGTATATATGCAAAAAATCGTAGTCATGTTAGACAATATCTCCATTGTAAGCCCTCCCTACAGTCTCCCTTTCCTAATCCCACCTTTCCCTTTTACCCTATGTCCTATTACCCCCAGTGTATTCCCAATCCGTTTTTTCATCCATGGTTTCCCTCACAAAACCATGCTTTTGCCAATTGTTTCCCCAAAAATCCCTTTCCAATGCCGAGTGGGGGATGAAAAGGGGGAGGGAAGAAGTTAAACCCTCTCCTGCCTCAGTTTCCCCACAAAGCATGCCCGGAGAGTCCTGTCTCCCTTCTGTCAGCCCTAAGATGTTCCACAGAATCTGTTTGGACATTTAAAGACTCAGGAGGGTGGCTTGTTTTGTTTTGAAACTGTTCTTGTTATGTTTATCCAGTTGTTTTCATTCTCCTTTTATTAAAATAAAACGGGTGAGGTGTTGGGGTCTCTTCTCCCCGCCGTGTAGCCCTGGGAGAGGGGCCCTGAGGGGACAGACACGGGGTTTCCCTGCCCCTGCTCAGCCTCGTTCCCATTGGTTGGTTTGTGTTCCCCTGCGCGGGCAAGGGACCCTTGGTCCCGTGACTGTAGCAGTTCCTCGGCAGAGCCCCGGCCATGCGGCTGGAGAAATAAACATCTCTCTGAAACAGCTATCAAGAATCTGTCTGTCCATATGTATTTCCTTTCCACGGGACGCCTGGTTTGATATATGCGTATTGCAGTATCCTCACTGCAACAGAGAGCCAAGGGGTGGTCAGAAAGACCTGTTCACCCTTCAGTAGCCTTATATGGACAGTGTGTAAGTCCAGTGGAGAATGAAGACTGATGGTAGATTACCATGGCCTAAATGAGGACACACGACCACTGAGTGCAGCCATGCTGGACATGCTGGAGCTTCAGTACGAACTGGAGTCCAAGGCAGCAAAGAGGTATGTGACCATCGATATTGTCAATGCATTTTTCTCCCTTCCTGTAGTGGTTTGGTCCAATATACTCATTACTGTTTATCTTCTGTGGGATAAGAATTAGGAGAAATGCAAAGCAGGCACCAAGCTTGAAAGAATATAAAGAAGTTTATTAACAGACCTAAAAGAAGAAAAAAAAAATATACCACACATTCAGAACACTTCTCCTCCCCCCACCTTCCTCCCTTCTCCCACTGACAACGTAAAAAGACAACCCTTGAGATGTTCAGTCTGTTTACCACTTCCATAATAACCTTGTTCAGTCCATTTAGGAAGAGGAGTCTCTCTTGCCCATGCTATGAACACATTATCACAACAGACAGCTGCCCACGTCCAAATAACTTTGTTCAGTCCATTTAGGAAGAGGAGTCTCTCTGCTCGCATGTGAATCCCTTCCCCCCTTCCCCCGACTTGCAGCTTTTCCCACAACTGCTTTTGAGGGTCCACTCTTGAAGTTTTTTGGGGTACAATTTTAAGGTTGAGCAGTTCAGAAACAAAAGTTCTCTTCACCCATCTCCTGGAGCATTTAATCTCTAAGAAATCGCTGGGGGCATCTCTAGGAACTGAGGCTTTCTCCTTTCCCATTTGGAGCAAAAGTCCTCATCGCTTCCATCTCTCCCTGTTCAAACTTCTCATGAATTTACAGCTGCGCCAGCATCTGCCTATCTCAGCGCAGGTGCTTTTGCTTACAAGTTGAATTGAACACTCCACCCCCCATATCTTCATGAAATTACAACGGGTACTCTGATATATCATAGCTTTACAACAGAATTTTAGCTTTAAGCATCTCCTCTTTTCTCTTCCCTCAGGTTTTCAGCTCTTCACAGCACTAAAAGGGTTAATCTCACCTCAGCCTTGCCGCTGGAATGTGGCTTATCGCAGTGGAGAGGGGGGGAAAGCCGAGCCGCTCCGGCTGCCCACAGCAGGGCTGGGGTGGGGGTGGGGGGGGGGGGGGGTTCCACGGGTGGAACAGGGTACATCAGCTCCAGGATGGCTGTGGCCCGGCCCGGCCTGGCCCAAGCAGGGCCTGGACCAGGCCTGCTGGGCCCCACACGGGGCCCGCAGACACCTGTCCCAGCACCGGAAACGAGAGTGAGAGTCTGCCTCAGGGTTTCTATTCTTAAGTGTGCATCACAGAGGCGGTCACAGCTTTAAGTGGCTTAAAGAATTGTCCATATTCAAACTGGCCGGCTGATAGGTTCTATCAGGTCACAGAGGAAGCTGTAAGCACCCCTTGGCAAGGACATCACTTCCGGGACTATGCTAGCGAACCCACGACATTTCCTTTGGCAGCAAAATGCAGGCCCCAGTTTGCCTTCACCTGGAGAGGTGTGCAGTACACCTGGAACACACTGCCCCAGGGGTGGAAGCACAGTCCCACGATCTGCCACCAACTGCAGTAGAAAAGAGTGCCGCTCTGGAACATCTGCAGTACATTGATGACATCATCATATGGGGGAACACAGCAGGGGAAGTCTTGGAGAAAGGAGGAGAAGATTATTTATATTCTCCTGTGACACTGAACCATGCCATAAATCAAATCCCTCCTGATGGGAGAGAATTTTCTAAAAGTCCTTGCAAGGAGTTTCAAAGATAAACCCAGACTTTTCCTGGAGTTTCAATGCTGCCGAATAGTTGTTTATTAAGCCTTATCAGAGGAACAGAGCCACTAGCGTGACCCAAGCACAGCACAGAGCACAGAAAGCAGGAGAGAAGTCTAATTATCAAGATTTACACAGTCTTTTAACAATAATTTGACCATTAGTTACTAAAAACATATATTATTTTCACTTTCCTACCAATTATTCAGTAACACAGCCAGGAACTGTGGAATTCTTTGTCCAATCATCCCAAATTACTTTTACTGCAGAATATGGAGTAGTAGAAGAAGAAGAAGAAGAAGGTTTGGAGAACAACAGCAATCCTCCATTTTGATGTTTCTTGCTCTTATCTATTTACTACAAAGAGAAGCCCAAAACCTCTAAATTTTTCACCCTGTGACAATCTTACATAGTAGTCTATCACCTAATTCACACCACTGTATTTTCTAGTTCTTGTCTGATTGTTGGTAATTTTTTCCAATGTTGGAGGTTAAAACAGTGTTGTTCAGGGGGGTAAGAACCCTTAAAAACAGGCAGAGAAATATCCTCAGCACTCTGGGTTCCTACATCTCCCCCTCCTGTTTGAAACAAAAACACTTCCTTGACAACTTTGTCTGTGGATCATCTAGCACAGTGAAGTATACAAGGCACAAATACTAAAAGAATTGCAACAGTTAAAACATACAAACCTATCTTCAAAATTTTTCTCTATAAGGGTGTAAGGTCAAACCAATTGAACAAATCGTTCAACAATGATCCGCTTTCTTCTCCAAGTTTAGCTATTCCATCCTCTAATTGCCGTATACTTTCATGGATGGATTTCAAATGATCCGACAAATTCATTCAACACATACCTTCAAATTCTTCACATCCATGTCCATGCACTAATAGAAGATAATCAATTGCCGCTCTGTTCTGCAGAGTCGCTTGTCTCACACTCTGAACATCAGTTAAAATATCGCTCAGTGCGAGAGAGACAGCATGAGAGTTCTTACTTAGCCAACAGCCTAATTGATCCAATTGTCTTAAGGCTGCTCCTGCAGCAGCATCAGGTAAAAGAAGAGCTGCAGAAAATCTTTGTCCAAAATTCCAAGCTGAAAATTTGTCATTACAATCAGATTTATATTGCACAACAAATCTTTTCTCGCCACTCTTATGTTCTTTTATCATTTTTGCATTAGGCGTTAGCAAAGAAAGCTTTCCAAAGCTGCATGGACCGCCTTTGACATTTGAGGGAATTGCAGGCCAAATTCTGTCTCCACAAATGAGAAACATCCCTCGTGGCAATTGTAATGGATCCTGGTTGAACGGTGTGTTCATCTTTACTGTTGAATTGCACCAAGAATTTGCATTTCTATATATTTTGTAATTTGGAGCGACATCTGTTATCTTGTCTTTATTTTGTTTCAATGACCCTGGAGAACTGAATATTACACAAAACTCCATTTTTATTGAACCAAGAATTTCCAATTCCTGAGGTTCATAAGGAGCCTCCAGAAGGGATTTGGTCCAAGCATCCCAACTTTCCACTGGATTTGAACCGAATCGTGAAAGTTTTAGATTAGCATGTTTGGAAGGTGGCAATTTGTCTGCTGGTAGACTGACCAAACATGTCGAAAATGGTTTCTTTGGTCTTGAATGAGTTAGACAGATGGTATCTAAGCCTGATGCATTGGCCAAAGTCTCCCAGACATTTTCTTTTGGTTGTTTCACTGGGAAAGCTGCATTGCTTAAGGCAATCAGTGAGATGATAAGGCACAAATGTAATACCTGATTGAGCTTCATTCTCAACAGCTTTATCCCACATAGGAATCTCTGATCTGTAACACAACTTCTAACACACTCTGACATACAAAATTTACACCATTAACTTTCCCACTTTTTGCATAAGACTCAGTCCACAATTCTTGCACAGAAAGATAACTGATGTCTGTGGCATGGACAGAAGTGCTGTCACTGATTCACGTCTGCGTGCTCGCCTCCATGTTCCCGGAGTCGATTTGTTGAAGAATGGTTAGAGGATCAGGGACATGGATCATTGATAAAGCCAGATCAATAAAAGAACTGTACAAGCAAAGGCCTGCACAAGCAAAGGCCTGCATGAGAAAATGAGAAACAGGCCTGAGAACCAAAACGGAGTTTTAAGGAGGTACAGTGCTGTGCTGATAAGATGTACTGACCATGAGAAGGGAGGGAGAACTTTGATTTTTCAAGTCAAAACATAAATAATAGAAGCTTGCTAAATGTAGCCTTTTATCTAACCCAATTATGTAGAAGTAAGAATGCGCTTTCGTAAGTTTAAACTAATTAAAGAACTGATAAGCATGTACACTTACACTATATAAGTGCCTCTGTATTGCCAATAAACGAAGCTTGCTTTATCAATCACATTGATTGTCTGCATGTCTCCCCCCGCCGAAGTCAGCATCGATTCCTGCTTGTTTCTGGACTTGATAAGGTTTCACGTTTTTTGCTGGAATCCACTTCGGTCCTGCACCTGTTGAGACACAAGCATACCCTTTGCCCAAGTTATTAGTTGAAATGGACCCTCAATCTTTACCGTCTCTAAATCTTTGATCAAGACTAAAGGATTTTCTCTCAATTTTGCCTGAGTACTATTTGAAAAATGCCTGATAATCGGTGGAGTAAGTTCTGCAAAGGAGCTATTCAAGAAATTTAAAACATACAAAGCTTTATTCAATCGCATCTGAGGTGTAGCCTCTGCTTCCCCCCTTTTCTGTTTATCCAAAAGGGATTTTAAAGTGTGGTGTGTTCTTTCAATGATGGCTTGGCCTGTAGAAGAATTAGGAATGCCAAATATGTGACGAACACCCCAATTTTTCAAAAATGTGTCAAAGGTTCATCCTCTGCAAGCTGGACCATTATCTGTTTTAATTTCCTGAGGAACACCCAATGATGCAAATGCTTGCAAAAAATGTCGACATGCATGTTTCACTGTTTCGCCTACATGTAGGGAAGCAAAGACTGCACCTGAAAAGGTGTCCACAGATACATGAATATTTTTAAATTGTTGCTGCCTGTTCTGAGCTTCCCCTCCCCCTCCCAAAGACACGTGCTCCTGCCCATGTGCTCTGAGCTCCTTTGTTCTAAGCGCGGGCAAAACCAAATGTAACTCAGACTCTTTAGCAGTGTCTGATTAACCGGTCACCCTGGGTCCGCCCCCAGTCCTCCCCTTCCCCCTTCTCCTAATAAAAGATGGTCAAGGGGAGGCTCCGGGTCTCTCTCAGCTCAGCTACTTTCCTGTGAACATCTCTGGTTGTCTGTCTCATTTGAAAGCTTCTAACTGCAGGGAATTGAGCGAGCAGGGAGCTATATTTCTCCCTCTTTGCTTCTGCTGATGGTGTTTGCTCTGCAGCTGATTCAGGTACCGATTTAAGAGCTACTAAAGTGCTAGATCGCCCCTGTTACCTCTCAAGGCTGCTCGAGGCTTTCTAAGGCATTGAAATACAAGCGCTAGCCGGTATAAAGCTAAAAAGATACCTTCCACATTAAATCTCCCAAAAGATGGGTATTTTGTAACATCTGTCTGCCATAATTGCAGGCTCTGCAATCTTCTCGGATTGACTGCTCCTGTGGATACAGGGGGTTGCACAAGCTGACAGTACGGACAAGCACTTATGATGGCCTTCACTTGATCTTTAGAAATGCGAAATGTCCGCATCAGTGCTTGTGCGTTCTGATGAAAAAATGCATGACTCAGTTTTGCTTGTTCAAAAGTGTTTGACAAAGTGTTTGAAATGACCATGGTCAATTTGTCTGCTTGTGCATTTCCTTCTACCAAAAATCCTGGAAGAGAAGAGTGTGCTCTGATGTGAGAGATAAAATATTTGTGTTCTCTCTGATCTAATAATTTTTTTATACACAAAAGATAAGAATACAGATTCTCATTATCAACTTCTTTCAGAAATGATCCTTCTATTCTTTTAATAATATATGCTACGTAAGCTGAATCTGTAATTAGATTGAATGGTTCTTGAAACAAATGAAATGCTCGAACAACTGCTGCTAATTCCACAATCTGGGGTGAGCCTTGTTTTATCTCAACATCTGATTCCCATTCTTTTGTAGTTGCATTCTGCCATGTTATTACTGACTTCTGTGTTTTCCCTGAACCATCCGTAAATAACGTTGTTGCGTCTAATGGCACTTCACTTATCATGGGTTTTTCTCTAAAGCTTATTTTTGCTTGTAGCAGTTTGTGGCTTGGAAAATGAATTGAGCAAATGCCTGAGTAATCTAACAATGCAACCTGCAAATCATCTGAGTTTTGCACTGCCCAATCAAAATATTTCTTTTTCAAAGGCAGATAGATTGTCGTGAAATCCTTGCCTGCCATTGTTAGTAACCTTGCTCTAGCTATGATTATAATTTGAGCTGCCATTTCTAAAGTTGTGAAAATTGTTTTAGGGGATCTGTAGGGCGGGAAAATCCACTCTAATATTAATAAAGCATCTCGCTGTGACGAGTCCCATTGAAATATGAGACTATACAGTTGCATATTTTCTCCTAACACTGCAAGGAAAAATGGTTGGCTCAGTATAAAGCAATGTGCTTGTCTTTGTTGAAGAGCTTCAGCAATCTTTTTAAGAGCTTCTTGAGCTTCAGGTGAGAGAGTTCTAGGCGAATTGATATTACAGTCTCCCCTCAAGAGATTAAAAAGTGGTGCAAGTTCATAATTTGTGATTCCCAAGATTGGTCTGATCCAGTTGATCTCTCCCAAAAGCTGCCGTAGATCTCGCAGATTTTTAACTTGAGTTCTGACTTGTATCTTCTATGCTCTTATTGCTTGTCCTGTAAGTCTCCATCCTAAATATCTTCACGGTGAATTTTCTTGAATTTTTGAAGTGGAGATTTCCAATCCGGCTTTTTAGACTTCTGTAATCACACTGTGGCAAGCTTCTTGTAGCTCTTGTTGTGTGGATGCTGCAATGAGCAGATCATCCATATAATGAATAATTATTGCTTGTGGATGTTTCTTTTGCGCTGGAGATAAGGCTCGCGCCACAAACCATTGACAAATGGTTGGAGAATTTTTGAGACCTTGTGGAAGAACAACCCAGTGATATCTTTGCAGAGGTTCTTGTCTGTTGATACTTGGGATGGAAAATGCAAATTGAGGACCATCCTCTGGATGAAGTGAGATGTTGAAGAAACAATCTTTGAGATCAATGATCACAAGTGGCCAATCTCTCGGAATCATCGAGAGAGATGGAAGTCCAAGTTGAAGTGGTCCCATTTCTTCAATGACCTCATTAATTTTTCTGAGGTCATGGAGCAATCTCCATGAACTGGAGGTTTTCTTGCTAATCACGAATACTGGAGAATTCCAGGGACTATTGGTTGGTTTTATGTGGCCTTTCTGCAATTGCTCCTTAACCAGACTCTTGAGGGCACTCAGTTTCTTTTCTTCCATGTGGCCACTGGTCCACCCAGACAGGTTCTTCTGTCTTCCAGGTTAATTTCAAGGTGGTGAGTGCTGCAGTGACCCCTATTAAAAATCCACTTCCATTTTTGTTCCCCATTGTGATAAGATGTCTCTTCCCCATACTGTGATGGGCTTCTGCACAATGAAAGGACGAATGATTGCTGTCTTTCCTCCTGGTCCTGAAACAACAATTGCCTGCTCACTCTGCAGGCATAGGGTATTTCCTCCAATACCTGAAAGCGAGTTCAGAGGTGCCCTCAAGCACCATTCTTTGGGCCAAAAGAGATAAGAGATGACTGTAACATCTGCACCAGTGTCCAACATTCCCTTGATTGAGATTGTCTTGTCTCTACATGTTAAGCTGCAAACGAGCACAGGTCGATCACAGCCTATCTGCTTCATCCAACTGGCATGAATGTCCACGTCTTCAATGCCAAGTGAAGCTTGTTGATCGGTCACTGGCATGATCTGTTCTGTTGCATGAGATGGTAAGGCAATAGCTTTGGCTATTGGAGTATTTTCTGGAATAACTAGTGGAGGATGTAAAGGTTGAGCCAAAACTCTTAGCTCTTCATTTTGATCTGCTGAAACAATTGATGGAAAAACAATGAGCCCTATGATGCTACATCTTTCCTTGCCTACTATTAAAGTCTTGTCTCTTCCAAGATGTTCCAGTGACCCCTGTGGGTATCACTGCATGATTTTTATTCATAAAACATACTAATTTGGAAGTTGTCAATTTGCATTGCGCCCCTGGTGGTAGCAATTCTAGGTTGCTGGGGAATCTACAGATGGTCCTGCTAATGGAGTTTGAGTGACCTTCTCCGATAACTGTGTTCCCTGTGGGATTACGGATTGAGCCGTTGCCATCACTTCTCTCATAGCACGCTGGCATCCAGCGCTCCTTTTCAAGTTTCCCAGAAGAGGTAAGAGATTCCCATCCACATCTGTTCTGGCACAACATTGATTGGCATGATGCTTTCCTTTTTGTCATAGGTTAGCAAGCATAGTCCCGGAAGGGACGTCCTTGCTAAGGAGTGCTTACAGTTTCCTCTGGGAACTGATAGAACCTATCAGCTGACCAGTTTGAATATGGACAATTCTCTAAGCTACTTAAAGTTGTGAACACCTCTGTGATCCACATTTGAGAATAGGCAAACTCCCCCCCCAAGCTCTCTCTCGTTTCCGGTGCTGGGACAGGTGGCTGCAGGCCCCGTGTGGGGGCCAGCAGGCCTGGCCAGGCCCTGCTTGGGCCAGGCTGGGCCAGGCCACGGCCATCCTGGAGTTGATGGACCTGTTCCAGCCGTGGAACTCCCCCCACTGCCTTGCCGTGGGCAGCCGGAGCGGCTTGGCTCTCCTCCCTCTCCACTGCGCTAAGAAAGATTCAACATTCCAGCTGCAAAGCTGCAAGGCCGAGGTGAGATTAACCCTTTTACTGCTGTGAAGAGCTGAAAAACCTGAGGGAAGAGAGAGAGGAGATGCTTAAAGCTGAAATTCTGTTGTGAAGCTATGATATATCAGAGTATCCGTTGCAATTTCATGAAGATATGGGGGGTGGAGTGTTCAACTCATAAGCAAAAGCACCTGCGCTGAGATAGGCAGATGCTGACGCAGCTGTAATTTCATGAGAAGTTTGGACAGGGAGAGATGAACCAGATGAGGACTTTTTGCTCCAAACGGGAAAGGAGAAAACCTCAGTACCTAGAGATGCTCCCAGAGATAGTCTTAACGATGAAGATGATGAAGACCCTTTGCTCCCAGGTGTACTAGTTTGAAAACAAACCAGTGGGAGGCACCAAGTCAGAATAACAATTTAATGGGGAAGTTAAAGAAAAGGAAAGAAAAAAAACTAAAAGAAAACACTGGTTCAAACTGACAGAGTCAAGATACAACCTGAGTCCCTGTTAGGCAGGGTGGTGGTAGCAGTCTGCTAGAATGGTGGCTGCAGTCCTCTGAAGCGGTGATCCTGTAGAAAAGAGGGTCTGCTCTTCCTCAGAAGGTCCAGTGGTGGCTGTGTAGCTCCTGTCCTCTGGAAATCCAGTGGAAAGGCCTTGTCTCTGGTGTTCAGCCTCAGCTTATATCCACGCTGGGATGCTTGGTTCCTCCCTCTGGGTGGAGCATCTCACAATGGGGTAATGAGTCATGAGGCCAGGTGTTGATTGGGCTCATTAACAGATGATAGTCCAGAGGGAGTTATCTATGAGTCATGCAGCAGGACAATGATGGGCCATTGATGGGCCATTAACAGCAAGATAGTCTGGGGGGAGGAGGTAAGGAAACACTGCCCCACCTGATTTCAACGGCTGATGGGGATGGTAATAGAATACACTGCAACCCAGGACATTATCCACCCCTTATTCTATTACCATCTACATCATCCCAAATCAATACCTTCTTTAAACTCTACACACACATACATACATATATATATATATATATATATACAATGAAACCCTACGCACCGTTCTCACCTAAGATTAGGTCTCCTTGTGGTACACAATGGGTTTCCCCATCTTTTTGCATTACCCACCAAGTGCAACCAGGTCCTTGAGCAAAGACAATCCCACGAATGGGTTTGCCTTTGCCTGAGGTGAGATTGATCCAAACAGTCTTTCCTAAAATACCCCTCAGGTGTACCGCAGGGACTCTATCTCCATCCACTGTGTGCAAGGGTTCAGACTTGGAGGGAGCAGCTCAATTGATGGACCCTCGGGTATTGACCATCCAGGTGGCCTTTGCTAAGTTCACTTCCCAATTTTTGAAGGTACCCCCACCAAGTGCCTTTAGGGTGGTTTTAAGTAGTCCATTGCAGCGTTCAACTTTTCCGGCAGCTGGTGCATGATAAGGAATATGATATATCCATTCAATACCGTGTTCTCTGGCCCAGGTGTTGATGAGGCTGTTCTTAAAATGAGTCCCGTTGTCCGACTCGATCCTGTCAGGGGTGCCATGTCTCCACAGGACTTCCTTTTCCAGGCCCAGGATGGTGTTCTGGGCTGTAGCATGAGGCACAGGGTAGGTCTCCAGCCATCCAGTTGTCGCTTCAACTATGGTCAACACGTAGCGCTTGCCTTGGCGGGTTTGGGGAAGGGTGATGTAATCAACCTGCCAGGCTTCCCCATACCTGTACTTTGACCATCGTCCACCGTACCACAGAGGCTTCACCCGCTTGGCCTGTTTGATTGCAGCACAGGTCTCACAACTGTGGATGACCTGTGAGATGCTGTCCATGGAAAGGTCCACCCCTCGGTCACGGGCCCATCGGTATGTTGCATCTCTCCCCTGATGACCAGAGGCATCATGGGCCCAACGAGCTAGGAATAATTCTCCCTTGTGCTGCCAGTCCAGATCCACCTGAGATACTTTCACCTTAGCAGCTCGGTCCACCTGCTCGTTGTTGCGATGCTCTTCATTAGCCCGACTCTTGGGTACGTGCGCATCCATGTGTCGAACCTTCACGGTCAGCTTCTCTACTCGAGTGGCGATGTCCTGCCAAATCTCAGCGGCCCAGATGGGTTTCCCTCTGCGCTGCCAGTTGGCCTTTCTCCAGCGATCCAGCCATCCCCACAGAGCATTAGCTACCATCCATGAGTCGGTGTAGAGATAGAGCCTCGGCCACTTCTCTCGTTCAGCAATATCCAAAGCCAGCTGAACGGCTTTAAGCTCTGCAACCTGACTCGATCCACCTTGTCCCTTGGTAGCTTGTGCAACTCGTCGTGTGGGGCTCCATACTGCAGCTTTCCACTTTCGGCTAGCGCCTACAATTCGGCAGGAACCATCAGTGAAGAGGGCATAACGTCTTTCAGTCTCCGGTAGCTCATTATATGGTGGGGCTTCCTCAGCACAAGTCACTTGCTCTTCCTCTTCTTCAGAAGATAATCCAAAAGTCTCACCTTCAGTCCAGTTTGTTATAATTTCTAGAATCCCAGGGCGATTCGGGTTTCCAATACGGGCACGCTGTGTGATGAGGGCGATCCATTTGCTCCATGTGGTGTCGGTGGCGTGATGCGTGGAAGGAACCTTTCCCTTGAACATCCAACCCAGCACCGGTAGTCGGGGTGCCAGAAGCAACTGTGCTTCAGTGCCAATTACCTCAGAGGCAGCTTGGACTCCTTCATAGGCTGCCAAGATTTCCTTCTCTGTGGGAGTGTAGTTGGCTTCAGACCCTCTGTAGCTTCGGCTCCAGAATCCCAGTGGTCGGCCACGAGTCTCACCAGGCACCTTCTGCCAGAGGCTCCAGGACAGACCATTGTTCCCGGCTGCAGAGTAGAGCACGTTCTTCACCTCTGGTCCTGTTCTGACTGGGCCAAGGGCTACCGCATGAGCGATTTCCTGCTTGATCTGGGCGAAGGCTTGCTGCTGTTCAGGGCCCCAGTGGAAATCATTCTTCTTGCGGGTAACCAGGTAGAGAGGACTCACAATCTGGCTGTACTCGGGAATGTGCATCCTCCAGAAACCTATGGCACCTAGGAAAGCTTGTGTTTCCTTCTTGTTGGTCGGTGGAGACATCGCAGTGATCTTATTGATGACCTCAGTGGGAATCTGACGCCGTCCATCTTGCCACTTTACTCCCAGGAACTGGATCTCTTGAGCAGGTCCCTTGACTTTGCTCCTTTTGATGGCAAAGCCAGCTTCCAGGAGAATCTGGATGATTTTCTCTCCTTTCTCAAACACTTCCTTTGCTGTGTTTCCCCACACAATGATGTCATCGATGTATTGCAGATGTTCTGGAGCCTCACCCTTTTCCAATGCAGTCTGGATCAGTCCGTGGCAAATGGTGGGACTGTGCTTCCACCCCTGGGGTAGTCGATTCCAGGTGTATTGCACACCCTTCCAGGTAAAAGCAAACTGGGGCCTGCATTCTGCTGCCAAAGGAATGGAGAAGAAGGCATTGGCAATGTCAATAGTAGAGTGCCACTTTGCTGCTTTGGACTCCAGCTCGTACTGAAGTTCCAACATGTCCGGCACAGCGGCACTCAATGGTGGTGTGACCTCATTCAGGCCACGGTAGTCCACCGTCAGCCTCCATTCTCCACTGGACTTACGCACTGGCCATATAGGGCTGTTGAAAGGTGAATGGGCCTTGCTGACCACCCCTTGGCTCTCCAGTTTGCGAATCATCTAATGGATGGGAACCACAGAGTCTCTGTCGGTGCGGTATTGCCGGCGGTGCACTGTTGCTGTGGCGATTGGCACCTGTTGTTCTGCAACTCTCAGCAGTCCCACAGCAGAGGGGTCATCTGAGAGGCCAGGCAATGTACTCAGTTGTCTGAGATCTTCTGTCTCCACAGCAGCTATCCCAAAAGCCCAACGATGTCCTTTTGGGTCCTTGAAATACCCATTTCTGAGATAGTCTATGCCGAGAATGCACGGGGCCTCCGGGCCCGTCACGATGGGGTGTTTCTGCCACTCGTTCCCAGTTAAACTCACTTCAGCTTCCAGTACAGTCAGCTGCTGGGATCCTCCAGTCACTCCAGAAATAGAAATGGGTTCTGCTCCCACATACCTTGATGGCATCAGAGTACATTGAGCACCGGTGTCAACCAAAGCCGTGTATTTTTGTGGGTCAGATGTGCCAGGCCATCGGACCCACACAGTCCAAAAGACCCGATTCTCCCTTTCCTCTACCTGGCTAGAGGCAGGGCCCCTCTGTTCCTGGTCATGTTGCATGTTGCTCCCTTCCGGTGAATACGTTCCTGAGGTCCCTTCAAGAGGATCGGTCATATTATCATTCCGGTACCGTCTGGAGTTCTGTGTGCGAGAGACCGGAGCAATATTGACTCTAGATGCGCTTCTTGTGGTAGTTGTCCCTCTTTTTAGTTCACGTACCCGAGCTGCTAAGGAGGAGGTGGGTTTTCCATCCCACTTACTCATGTCTTCTCCATGTTCCTGAAGGAAAAACCAGAGGTTACCTCATGGGGTGTATCCTCTCTCCCTGGCTGGGGGACGCTGGCTCCTAATGGCAGAGACTCTTGTTGGTTCTGGCGAGATCGGGTAAATCTCTTCCTTAAGTTCCTTTTTCAGTTTCTGATGGCCTTCTTCAATCAAGCTCCGGACTTGCTCAGCCAAAAGACTTGTTTCCACGGATGAGACATGGGTGCGAAACGGGGCTGTGACGGTGTCCTCGTAAATCCTCAGTTTGTTCACCAAGACGCCCACCCTGTCCTCGCCTTCCCTCCATTGCAGCGTTGCCAGGTAACGGGAGTACATCTCTGGTCCAAGGCGTGCGAACCTCAACCACATCTGTGACGTGCACTGGACACCATCTGGGCTCTTAGGAAATCTCTCGTCTTCTGAGAAAATGATCTCCAGCACAGCCAATTCCCTCAGGCACCGGATACCTTGTTCCATTGTGCTCCATTTCCCTTGGTGCACCTGGAGGTCTTCTTTACAAAGGTACCTGTCCCTTACACTTGTAAGCAGTCGCCGCCAGAGGCTGAGAGTTTCTTGGGTTCTCCCGATCCCCTGGTCAATGACCACATCCCGGGACAGAGATCCCAGCTGCCTGGCCTCACTTCCTTCCAGAATGGTGTCATTGGCTGCAGCGTCCCAGATGCGGAGCAGCCAGGTCAGGATAGACTCGTTCGTCTGGCGGGTGAATTCCCTCCGCAGGTCACACAGCTCACCCAGGGATAGCGACCGAGTGATGATCTCAGGCTCTGCCTCTTCTGCTGGGTGCTAAGGTCCTGCTGCATCCTCGTCAGTCACTATGCGGGCTGATTTGCTTTTTGATTTCTTCTTCTGAACGGGGGCAACTGCAATTGGTTTAGGCTGTTCTGGTTCGGTGACGGTTTGCATGGGGACACTGAGAGTGCTTTTGGTTCCCTTCTCCTCTGTGTCAGTCTGCATGGACATGGACGCTGTTGTCTTGCATCTGGGTCCTTTCTCTTCTGTGTCAGTCTGCGTAGACATGGATGCTGTTGCTTTGCATTTGGTTTCTTTCTCCTCTGTGTCAGTCTGCGTAGGCATGATGTTTGTTGCTCTGCTCTTTTTCCCTCCCTCATCCTGAGGATGCTGTGCCATGGCTCTGATCCTAAGCATGGTGTACATGGTGCAGGCTGTACAGAGAAGACAAAGCAGAACTGACAGCAAGTTTATTCCGTCTTTGACATCCAGAGGGAATTCAATATTTTCAAAAACTGCTGTGCCTGGCCTGAAAGGCTGGAAGAAACCACTCTCTACTCCTCCCACCAGGGGCTGGGTGCGATTGTTGAGGAGATCCCAGACATAGGAGCCCAGACTAGGACAGCCAAACAAAACTGAGTATATACTCCGAATGGTATTCATCGCCTCGCAGGTTATTATGCTGTAGACATAATAAACCATTAAAGCAATTCTCATACCATTCCCTGGTTTTAACAGGAGTAATACTACAGGCAGGTAGTTCCCCATGTGAGGAAAAATATAGAGAGCAAGATACAGTACCCCCGTAGACAAGCTGAGCACCATGGTGAATAGGTTTCCGTTAACACAAAATTGTAATTCTGACTTTCTCTCAGAGCTGCCCCACGTTGGGCGCCAAATTATGTACTAGTTTGAAAACAAACCAGTGGGAGGCACCAAGTCAGAATAACGATTTAATGGGGAAGTTAAAGAAAAGGAAAGAAAAAAAACTAAAAGAAAACACTGGTTCAAACTGACAGAGTCAAGATACAACCTGAGTCCCTGTTAGGCAGGGTGGTGGTAGCAGTCTGCTAGAATGGTGGCTGCAGTCCTCTGAAGCGGTGATCCTGTAGAAAAGAGGGTCTGCTCTTCCTCAGAAGGTCCAGTGGTGGCTGTGTAGCTCCTGTCCTCTGGAAATCCAGTGGAAAGGCCTTGTCTCTGGTGTTCAGCCTCAGCTTATATCCACGCTGGGATGCTTGGTTCCTCCCTCTGGGTGGAGCATCTCACAATGGGGTAATGAGTCATGAGGCCAGGTGTTGATTGGGCTCATTAACAGATGATAGTCCAGAGGGAGTTATCTATGAGTCATGCGGCAGGACAATGATGGGCCATTGATGGGCCATTAACAGCAAGATAGTCTGGGGGGAGGAGGCAAGGAAACACTGCCCCACCTGATTTCAACGGCTGATGGGGATGGTAATAGAATACACTGCAACCCAGGACACCAGGGAAGGAGAAGGGCCTCTGTTTTTGTTTCTGAATGGCTCAACCTTAAAATTGTACCCCAAAAAACTTCAAGAGTGGACCCTCGAAAGCAGTTGCAGGAAAAGCTGCAAGTCGGAGGAAGGGACTCACACGCAGGCAGAGAGACTCCTCTTCCTAAATGGACTGAACAATATTTGGAAGTGGGTGGCTGTCTCGTTGTGATAATGTTTTCATAGCATGAGCAAGAAGAGACTTCTCTTTCTAAATGGACTAAACAAGGTTATTATGGAAGTGGTAAACAGACTGAACATCTTAAGGGTTGTCTTTTTACATTGTCAGTGGGAGAAGGGAGGAAGGTGGGGGGAGGAGGACAGTTCTGAAGGTGGTATAATTTTTTTTTCCCTCTTTTAGGTTTGTTAATAAACTTCTTTATATTCTTTCAAGTTTGGTGCCTGCTTTGCATTTCTCCTAATTCTTATCTCACAGCAGATAAACAGTAATGAGTATTTTGGACCAAACCACTACACTTTTCTACATCTTGGACAGAGGCCTGACATTTTCACTTTTTTTTCAGGTCCTGGACAATACTTTTTCATGTGTCCATATTTTCCGCATTTAAAGCATGGTGTCCCAGTGAATTCTGCAGCCATCACTTCTGTGGAGTTACTTCTTTGCAGATCTGCATGAAGCGCTGCTACTTTCTCTTTAAGAAGTTTTCCAAGTTCTTGTACAAAAGCATTTGCTTGGACTGCTGCAACATGCTGATGTGTGCCCACCTTACTGCATGCTTCTATCATTTCAGCTATGGTCGGTTGACCAGATATAACACTGATTATACGTTTGCACTCTGCATTAGCGTTTTTAAAAACAAGACCTTATAGCAGATATGGTTCTGCTGCTTCATCACCTATTGCTGCAGGCCTGGGCCCTAGGGTATATCACCGTGTCCCGCAGCCATAGGGAGGAGGAGGAGAGAAGATCCAGCAGGCAGGAATTGTGCAGCAAGATTGATTTATTTAATTATTTTACAAACTCTTTTATAGACTTTTTTCTTCATAGTCTAATTGGACAAAGGATCAGCCAGCCCTTGGGTGATTGGCTAAAATCCTAAAACATCCATTGTCAAAATATTTTTCTACTATACCATAAACAAGACTTTTCAAGGTTGCAGGTGGTTTGGTTGTTTACATGCTCTGCTACCTCTTCTGTGAGAGAGAAAAGTCTCTCACAGACTTAGAAAATAGCAAGAAAATCCTTGCTAGCAGCATTTTTGTATCTAAAATCACCAACTTGTCTGTCTAAGGCTTGCATTAGACGATTGATGAATGAGGTAAAAGTTTCAGCAAGACCTTGCTTTATTTCTGTGTAAATGCCTTCTGGGGTTCCAGTTGGTGGAATTTGTAAGATTGCCTTTTGTGCTGCTTCTTTGATATCTATAAGCACATTTCGAGGCAAAACCACTGCCTGATCTTCTGGTCTAGCATGAGGTTCATCACCAGCTAATTGCTCTAATGTGAGAGCTGCATGTGGTCCTCTCGCATATTTTTCTCTCAGCTCATGAAGTGCTCTTCTCTATCTTGCATCCCATAGCAGGAGTTGTGCATCTGTAAAAATTGTCGAGGCAATACTTCTACAGCCAAAAGGTACCAAATCATAATTGTTAAATGTGCCTCTCAAAAGTTGTTTGACTTCCCAGTCCATGATTCTTCACTGCATCCATTAAATCTTTGATAACTTGATGATCCATAGGTTGCCATAAAGGAGGATTTTGATTTTGTCTGATATATGTAACCGGCATTACAATACTATCTGTTTCGGCCATATTGAAATCTCTGTCTTTGAGTCCTTTTTTCCTAATACTTGACCAGTCTGTTGTAGCAGACATATGTCTTGAAACATATTTGTCAGGTGAAACCATGTCCATACCAGCTGTCTTGATTTGAAAGACAGGTGTCTGCTAAGGAAGGCAGGACCCTCCTTTGGAATGGCAGATGTGACCCCCTTCCCTCCGAGTTATTATAATTTTGAAAACAAAGGGCTTTTAGGCGAAGATGTGGGAAATAGGAATAACAGTTCTTTACTATTATATATCTATATGTGTGTAACAAGTCAAACAAACCACAATAACTTTAGCAGCAACAGCAAACAATCACAAACCCAGTGCCAGCCTTCTCGGCTGTCAGGCCCTTTCCCCTTGGGTGCAGTTCCGCTCGCAGCCGGCAGGGGCGCTGGCAGCTCCCGGTGAGCAGGGCAAGTGCGATGGTTCCCCCTTGGCTGCAGGGGGCACTCCGGAGCGAGCTCGGGGAGCACCCGGCACTGGAGCCCTGGGATCCCGGGAAGGGATGGAACAAAGAAGCTTCACAAACCCCTGGGCAGCTGACCCAGGTGTCCGGGTGAACCCTCGGGAACAGCAGGCTGGAACGGCAGTCTGGAACGGCAGGGACAAGCACAAATCCCGGGTTGCAGACGAGATGTATCCAAAGTGCGGAGCTGCGGTGGGAACCCCCCGGAGGTCTGGGCAGGCAGGGCGAGCACGGCTACAGAGTAGCGAAGGCTCGAAGCAATGGCGGGAGGCAGGGCGGCCAAGGCCCGGCTCCCAGCAGGGCAGGGAAGGCCGGCTTGGGATCCAGGGGTTTGTCTGGCAGAAGAAAAAGCAGCCGACGAAACAGCCTCCCTCTCCGTCCCAACGCAGGGGACCGACTGACCGCACACCCAGGTGAAACAAAAGAGTAGCCAGATGCACCCCACTCCCAGGGGCTAGGTCTTTTGTTTTTCTTAACTACCCAGCAATTTGTCCCCCTAGCAAAATGTATGGGAAAAATTCCTTTAACAGAAAAAAACCCCAGGAGATCTCCTAAAACCCCAACACCAGCCTTTCGTGGACTTGCAGCTTGATTGGACTGCAGGGATGCAGGTTCTTTTTCACTGAAGGATCCATGCATTCCATCTTCTTCTCTTCCTCCTGGATGAGGAGTAGGGTACGGTATTCGTGGTTGTGCACTGTAAGGTAATAAACGAGGAGTGGCTGAACCTGCCATCGCAGGTGGCTTTGATCCGGACACAGGAGAGGGTACAGTGGATCTAGACAGGGTACTGCCACCATACGGGATGGGTGAGGGCTGGGGACCCAGTGCACCAACCTCTTGAGGTAGATAATCTCTTGCACATTCTCTGAGTCGGAAATAAAGATGACGAACAAAGTCATCCGAAAGCTGAAAGCAACGGTGGAAAAATGAAGGATCAGATGCCTGTTGTTGTGGAATTCGAAGCCTTGAAGGAGGCACGCGAGAAGTTGGAGTTGTATTGCTTGTTGTAAAAAAAGAAGACGAAGCTTGAGAAGATATAGGAATGCCTTCTGAAGCTGTGATGGTCACCATATCCTCCCCACTGAGGTCCTGAACAGGCACTTGAGGATGAAAAAGTCCCATGAAATCAGCTGAGCATCCCTGAGAAGTTCGAGAAGAATGTGCATGAAGTGGAATGTCTCGCTCTGAGACTTCACTTTTAATAGGAATAATACGTGCTTGGTCCTGTTGTGATGGAAGAGGTGTCAGTATATATTTGAAAAAGTCCTCTTTCTCTTCTGGAGATAAAATCGATTTTGTCACGCTGAAGCTGTGTGGGAGATGTGGTTTAACATCGTGTGATTGTCATGATAATTCTCCGAGTGGTGTTGTCAGAGGGATGGTAGGGGGTACATGCAATACTGACAGAGAGGCTGCTGAAATGCCTAGGCTGTATGCCCTTGGCCGTGGCTGCGGTGTAGACAGGGGCTGTGTTGACACAGAGCTGGTGGGAGCTACAGCTGCTGAAGGCATGTACGATGGAGCTGCAGTAGCAGATGGAATCGCAGTGCTGGCTGGAGGTGCTGTGCCTACCGGCGGTGCCGGCGTAGCAGCTGAAGACATCCGTGTCTGGCAGACATGTGGGGCTAGCAGCCAGGACCGGGGGTGGGGCCAGGCTGGTAGCAGAAACGCTGGGGCCGGAGACTGGGGGAGTGGCTTGGCTGGAGCCAGGGGCGTGGCTGATGCCCTGGTTAGGGCTGGGTGCAGGGCTAGGAGTTGCTTGAGTCGCGAGCGGTGTTGCCGGGGTAACTGCGGTATCTGAGGATGGGGGGGTTATGCTGCGCCGCGCAGGCGTGGAAGTGAGGTTTCGCAAACATGAAAGTAAAGCTGGGTTGGCAACAGCGGGAGTGATGGCGTCAGAAGCAGGCACCGCAAGTCAAACCCAGGAGCGGCCGCGAATCCGTGCCGCGTGGGGGTAGCGGGAGGGCTAGATAGAAGCTCCGGGTCCGCCCCTGCCGGTGCACATGGTTCATCTGATGGGAGGACCCCGGGTTCGGGAGGTACGGATCTGCCCCTGACTTGCGCTGTAACGAGTGGTTCGGGCAAGATGGAAACCACACCCTCCGAGGCAGACTCCATCTTCAGGGAGATGGTCGGGGACCCCCCCCCCCTCCCCCACCGGGCATGCGCGTATGAAGGGAGCTCTAAAATTGCTGTATCATGTTTTAATTTCGGGTCCAGCAAAAATTCCCGTTCCGCCTCTGGAATGGCCGTGCTCCCCCCCCCGCCGCCTGCGGTGCCTGCAGGAAGGGATAATCCCTTTTGCTAAAAACCTTGGGGACTTTTGCACGAACATCGTGTTTTCCACCTGTCTCTGAGGGTGGGAAGGGTTTGAGTGGGGTTTTAAAATCTCCCACTGCTTTTACGGGTGTCAGCGAAGTCTCCGCGGGAGTTTTAAACATCTCCTCTTCGTCAGAAGCAGGAGGTGCCAGCTCTAGAAGTGTTTCATAAATTACTCTAGCTGGTGGTATTAATTTCTGAGCCGTTTCATCTCTTAGACTGGCATAATGATATAGAATAGAATTAACATTCTCCCAGAAACATGGTAAATACAAATCTCCAATTACTGCATCAGGAAACTCTCTTTTCACCCAGGACAGCAAACAACGTATTTCTTTTTTAGATGCTGGTAAGGGATGGTTACGGACTAGGTTTTCAAAACTATGTATTACATTGGCCTCCGCGTGGGACGGAACTGCACCCATAATTTTTTTCTTCGTCTAATTTTGGAAAGCTTACCATGATTTTGGTAGATGTCATTGGCTCGTGAAATCCCAGTCCGAGTTCCGTCCAGCAGTCCACGGCTCCTCCTCCCCCCTGTGCACCGAGGTTAGGAGATCCTGGAGTTTCAAGGCCGACCCAGGGGTTTTCTTTCCTTCTGTTTCTGGTCACGTGCTGCTGTCCAAAACGTTCTGGGTTGCTTCATTCCGATGAGGCCGAACACGGGGCACCAAATGACACTGAACTGTGCCATAAATCAAATCCCTCCTGATGGGAGAGAATTTTCTAAAAGTCCTTGCAAGGAGTTTCAAAGATAAACCCAGACTTTTCCTGGAGTTTCAATGCTGCTGAATAGTTGTTTATTAAGTCTTATGAGAGGAACAGAGCCACTAGCATGACCCAGGCACAGCATAGAGCACAGAAAAGCAGGAGTGAGGCCTCTCTATCAAAATTTACACAGCCTTTTAAAGATATTTTAACCAATGGTTACTAAAAACGTACATTATTTTCACTTTCCTACCAATTATTCAGTAACACGGACAGGAACTGTGGAATTCTCTATCCAATCATTCCAAACTGCTTTTACTGCAGAACATGGAGTAGTAGAAGAAGGAGAAGAAGGTTTAGAGAACAACAACAATCCTCCATTTTGATACTTTTTACTCTTATCTATTTACTACAAAGAGAAGCCCAAAACCTCTAAATTTTTCACCCTGTGACAATCTTACATAGTAGTCTATCACCTAATTCACACCACTGTATTTTCTAGTTCTTGTCTGATCGTTGGTAATTTTTTCCAAGGTTGGAGGTTAAAACAGTGTTGTTCAGGGGGGTAAGAACCCTTAAAAAACAGGCAGAGAAATATTCTCAGCACTCTGGGTTCCTACATCCTGAAAGCTGGTTTTGCCATTAAATGAATTAAGGTTAAGGGAGCTGCTCAAGAAATGAAGTTTCTAGGAGTAAAGTGCAAAGATGGTGTAGTAATCCAGTCTAATCACAGAGGAGCGAAGAGAACTCTGTGAATAAAGCCAAATCTACTTAGGTTTGAATAATCCCAGAAACAAGATTAAAACCAAACAAGGTTAGATGTTGATACCAAAAAATTGATATATTTTATTTAATAGTAAAAGAGGCAAAGAGAAAGAAAAGCTGGAAAAAAGTTATAAAAAGCTAAGGTTGCTTTAAAAAGCATAGGATAGGTCACCACCACACTATTGCTACCTTTGTTGCTGCTGGGGGGGGGGGGGGGGGGAGCAAATCAGTTTGTGCCTTTTTTTTTATTGCCATTTGAAGCATCTTATCTGCCTTCTCCGATCTCAGGAGCAGTTTGGCTGGAATGTGGCAGCCAGTCCTCTGGTCCTCTGAAATGCAGCCGCCGTGCCCATTCCCCCTGGTCCATCCTTGTTCCACTTATGGTGTTCTCACCATGGAACGCAGGAGCAGGGGTAGGGGGCTTCACAACTCACTCGTGACTTCAGTCCAAAGATGCAGAATTGGGGGCGGTTTTCATCAAGCTGGTGGCGTCGGCTTCAGGAGGCCCCAGGGTGTCTTGCAGCAGGCGATGGTGGTTGTGGGGGGAAAGGCAAAGGTTAGGGATTCTGGCCCTCGCTTTTCCCTCCATATTTTGCACTGGTTTTGCCTTCCTTTTTATGGTCCTCAAGGCAGGCTACTCACAGTCCATCCTGCACATAGTTTTCAGATGTTCAAGAGTGATTACAATAAGCAGACATAATGATGAATCACTTTTTGAAGCCTTTCTCTTATTATCAGGTTCTTACAGATGGGTGTTACCAGATCCCAATGGACACGATTAACAAAATAGCAGCTTATGTCCCCACTGACCAACAAGAAGGAAACACAGGCTTTCCTAGGCGCCTTGGGCTTTTGGACAATGCATATCCCAGAGCACAGTAGTATTATAAGCCCTCTCTACCTCATGACACTAAAGAAAAACAATTTCCAGTGGGTCCCCGAACAACAACAAGCTTTTAACAAATGAAACAGGAGATTGCCCGTGCAGTAGCCCTTGGGCCAGTCAGGACAGGGCAGGATGTGAAGAATGTGCTCTCCACTGCAGCTGGGGAGAATGGTCCTTCCTGGAGCCTCTGGCAGAAAGGACCTGGGGAGACTCAAGGATGATCCCTGGGATTCTTGAGTTGGGGATACAAAGGATCTGAGGCCAGCTATACCCTAACTGAGAAAGAGATACTGGCCACTTCTGAAGGGGTTTGAGCTGCCTCAGAAGTGATTGGCACCAAAGTGCAGCTGCTTCTGGCACCCTGACTACCAGTGCTGGGCTGGATGTTCCAAGGAAAGGTTCCTTCTACACATCATGTCACCGATGCCATCTGGAGCAAGTGGATAGCTCTGATCACACAGCAAGCCTGGATAGGAAATCCTAATCCCCCTGGGATTTTGGAAATCATAACAAACTGGCCCAAAGGTGAGAGTTTTGGACTATCTTCCGAAGAAGAAGAGGAGCTGGTGACACATGCTGAGGAGGCTCCAACATATAACCAGCTACCAGAGAATGAACAGCAATATGCCCTCTTCACTGATGGTTCCTGCCTAATTGTAGGGACAAAGCAAAAATGGAAAGCTGCTGTATGGAGCCCCACATGACAAGTTGCAGAAACTGCTGAGGGACAAGGTGGATCAAGTCAGGTTGTAGAGCTTAAAGCTGCCCAGCTGGCTTTAGATATAGCTGAACAAGAGAAGTGGCCCAGGCTCTGTCTCAACACTGACTTGTGAATGATAGCTAATGCTCTGTGGGGATGGCTGGATCCATGGAGAAAGGCCAACTGGCAGTGCAGAGGGAAATGCATCTGGGCCACTGAGATATGGGAAGACATCACTACCCAGGTAGAGAAGCTGACCGTTGTCGTGGTTTGACACTGGCCAAACGCCAGGGACCCATGAAAGTAGCTCACTCACCCTCCCCTGCCACAGCTGGGCAGACGAGAGAAAAAAAATTAACGAAGGCTTCATGAGTTGAGCTAGGGACTGGGAGAAAATACTTCAAGGGCAAAACAGGCTCAACTTAGAAGTACAAAGTGAATTTACTAACAAAATCAGAGGAGGATAATGGGAAGTAAAATCAGCCTTTAAAACACCTTTTCTTCCCTCAACCTCTCCCTCCTTCCCACCATCAGCGCAGGGAGACAGGGCATGGGGGGTTGGTCAGTTCTTTGCCTGAGATCTTCTTCAACTGCTCAGGGAGAAGAGTCCTTCCCCTGCAAGACCGTGGGGTCCTTCCCATGGGAGACAGTTCTCCATTAACTACTCCAGTGTGGTTCCAATCTCACAAGCATCAGTCCTCCCAAAAGTGCTGCAGTGTGAGTTCCTCCCACTGGCAAATAGTCCCCCCAAAACTGCTGTGGTGTGGGTCACTCTTCCACAGGCTGCAGTCCTCCAAGGACAGGCTGCTCCAGCCTGGAAGCAGGGACCCCCTCTCTCCACTGGGTCTCCCACTGGATCGCAGCCTCCTCCAGGCATCCACTGGCTCCAGCATGGGCACCTCCCCCACTAGCTGCGAGTGGATCTCTGCATCCCCTGTGGAACCCCATGGGCTGCAGGGGAACAACCTGCTTCACTATGGTCATCACCATGTCCTGCAGAGGAACCTCGGCTCTGGTGCCTCGAGCATCTCCTCCCCCTCCTTCTTCACTGACCTTGGTGTCGCCATGTTGTTTTCCCTCACATGTTCTCACTTCCTCCTCTTCTCTAGCTGGAATTAAAACAGTGCCTCACTTTGTTTTGATTTTCTTCTTAAATATGTTTTCACAGAGGCATTACCATAATCTCTAATTGCCCAAGCCTTGGCCAGCAGCATGTCCATCTTCAGCGCCATCAGGGATTGGCTCTGCTGGACATGGTGGAAGCTTCTATCAGCTTCTCAAAGAAGCCACCTCCGTGACCCCCTTGCTACCAAAAACCAGGCTGTGCAAAACCAACACACCACGAAGGTCCGTCACTTAGATGCATATTACAGCTGGGATGATGGGAGTCAGCGGCTCTGACCCAGGAAGAGATGACCGGTCCGGGGAGATGGTCCCGAAAGGAATCGCCTTCCCGAGGTCCGGTGTCTTCCCTCAGCTGCTGGCAGAGGGGCCCTTGCAGAGACTGTCAGCTCTTTAGTGATTATCAGCTCGTGATTCCAGCTCAGGTCTGCAGGGCAGCCTCCAGGCCAACCCAGACCAGAGAGAGAGATGAGAAGGCTTGTGTGGCTGGTTCCGCATGGAGGTAGCTTTATTGTGTGTTCCCTCCAGCGAAGGGGTGAGCCAGGGACAGGAGCCCTCTCCCCAAGGGGCCCAAGGGAGCTTGCCTTTATAGGGATACAGGGGATCAGTAGGGGACCAACGGATTACAGAGGGTCTGGGACAGACCAATGGGTTACAGAATGATCTGCATAGTGTCTCCCAAAGGATTGTGGGTCTGCCTTTCCTCACCATGACCAAAGAAGTGGTTGCCTTTCCAGGGAGTTCTGCTGGGAGATTGCTCAATCTCCTTATCTCAGCAGACGTCCCTCCAGGGCAGTGGCTGGGCATACCCCACAGATGCACACTACCCAAGAGTCGGGCCAATGAAGAACATTGCAACAACCAGCAGGTGGATCGAGCTGCCAAGGTTAAAGTATCTCAGGTGGATCTGGGTTGGCAGCACAAGGGAGGATTATTTCTAGCTTGTTGGGCCCATGATGCCTCTGGCCATCAGGGAAGAGATGCGACATACCGATGGGCTTGTGACCAAGGGGTGGACTTAAGCATGGACAGCATCTCACAGGTTATCCATGACTGCGAGATGTGCTGCAATCAAGCAAGCCAAACAGGTGAAGCCTCTACGGTATGGTGGACAGTGGTCAAAACATAGATATGAGGAAGCATGGCAAATTGATTACACCACACTTCCTCAAACCCGCCAAGGCAAGAGCTATGTGCTGACCATGGTAGAAGCAATCACCAGATGGCTGGAGACATACCCTGTGCCTCATGCCACTGCCTGGAACACCATCTGTTGGAACCTTGGGTTTAGAAAAATTTGTTTTATGGGATATATGTAACATGGAGGATTTTGGGTGTGGATTTGTTCTTCTTTTCTCCTTCCTTCTTCACAAATCTGGGTGTTCTGGTATTGGGTCAAAAAAATTGAGTCTGACAATGGGACTCATTTCAAAACCAGCCTCATAGACACCTGGACCAGAGAACATGGTATTGAGTGGGTATATCATATTCTCTATCATGTGCCAGCTGCCAGAAAGGTTGAACAGTGCAATGGACTGCTAAAAACCACCTTGAAGGCACTGGGCGAGGGGAACCTTCAAGCATTGGGAGCTGCATTTAGCGAAGGCCACCTGGTTGGTCAACATCCGAGGCTCCATCAATTGAGCTGGTCCTGCCCAGTCAGAACCCCTGCATACAGTAGATGGAGATAAAGTCCCTGTGGTACAAAGAAGAGGTATTTTAGAAAAGACTGTTTGGATTAGTCCCACCTCAGGCAAAGGCAAACCCATCCATGGGATTCTTTTTTGCTCAAGGACCTGGTTACACTTGGTGGGTAATGCAGAAAGATGGGGAAATGTTGTGTATCTCAAGGGGACCTAATTTTTAGTGAGAACTGTCTGTAATGTTTCATTGTGTATCTATAGGTATATAATTAAAGAAGTATGTGGGAACCCAGAATACAGAGAATACTTCTCTGCCTGTTTTGAAGGGTTCTATCCCCCTGGACAACACTGTTTTTGACCTTCGTCCATGGAGAAAATTCCCTACCCTCTGGGAAGAATTAGAATCTACAATGGTGTGAATTAGGTGATAGAATACTATGTAAGATTATCACAGGGTGAAAATTTTAGAGTTTTTGGGTTTATTAGTATAGTAAGTAGATAAAAGCAAAAAACATCAAAATGGAGGATTGTTATTGTTCTCCGGACCTTCTTCTTCTTCTTCTTCATCTACTCCATATTCTGTGGTACAAGTAGTCTGGGATGATTGGATAAAGAATTCCGCAGTTCCTGCCTGCGTGACTAGATGATTTATTAGACGTTGATAGAAAAGTAAAAATAATGTATGCTTTTAGTGACCATTGGTTAATTTACCTTTAAAAAGGCTGTGCAATCTTGATAATTTGGCTTTTCTTGCATTCTCTGCTTCATGCTATGTCTGGGTCACATCAGTGGTTTGTACTTTTCTGGTAAGACTTAATAAACAACTACAGATGAAAGAGAAGGCTAAAAGTCCCATTCGTCTCTGACTCCTGGCAAAGACTCTAAAAAGTCTCCCCCATCAGGGGAGACACAATTAAGGCGCGGATTACGTCAGAAGGGTATTCATTTGGGCATGAAGTATATGGTGTAGAATAAGGTGTGGATAATGTCCTGGGTTGCAAAAGGAGAGTGCTAATGTGGGGTGTAACCAAACTATGTATTCTACTCCCCTCTACATCCTTTTCTGACCAACTGTTAATGGTGGGTTGTTCGCAGTAGCTGCCCAGTGCACACCCAACCCGTCAGGCTACAAGCTGGGTGTTAAATGAAATAAGGCAAAAGAGGCAGCCCTTCAGGCAGGGTAATGTTTCTTTTTCTTCACACCGACTGAGCCGTGATAACTCCCTCCTGGGAAGCACCAGCACCACCCATCCTGAGGGGGTCATCTCTGTTATTGGGCCATCAAGAACTGAATGGCTCCAGCAGAACAGGCAGATGGAGTGACCATCAAGGACTCCAAAAATATCCTATGACTCACAGGATTACATCAATCCATTGTGAAACTCCCTGCCCTGGGCAAGGTACTGAGCATTCCCCTCTGACTGTATAGAATTGGGGACTTGGGACACCACCAGGTCCACCACTGCTTGACAGACCCAGAGGAGGACAAGACCTTTCACAGAACCACCACTTTCAACAAGGCTGCAACCATCACTTCAACAGGACTGGAAATGATGCCTAGGTTTTAACTTTTATATTTTCCTGATTCTGTACTGCTTAGAGTGTAACTCTCAGGTTTCTTGTAGCTTGCTAATTTCTGCTCACTTGTGCTAGGTAGACATAACAAAGCCTCTCCGGGCCTGCTGTCCAAGGTCACCCAGACCGTCCTAGGCCCAAAAAGTATAATCCAAAGAGCTTCTAAGGGGGGCCAGCAGAGCGGAATTACATCATTGAACTGAAGATTTAATTGGAGAATTAACCCTGATATGCAAATGAAGCAAACCTATAAAAGTGTGAAGAACTCGTGACCTGTCGTCCATCTTGGGGTCCATTTTTGGCAATAGCCTGTGGCTCCTAGGGTGTACCTTTGAAGGCCTTTCAAATAAATACCTATTTTATTCTTTTACTCCTGTCCAGTCTCTGTGTCTAGGAGGCCTCTTAAGGCATCACAACCACCACCCTGACCAGTAGGGTGCCAGGTTGTACTCTGACTTTCTGGGTTTAAGCCAGTTTTTATGTATCATTGCATTTATTGTAATCTTTCTATTAAATTGTAACTCCAACCTGAAATCTCTCTAAAGGTATTTGTGTGGGGTTCATTTCTCCCGCTGGTTTACTTTCAAGCCAGCACAGAAGCTTTTGCAAATTCAGAAACCAGTAAACAGGTTAAAAATGGCCTGCTGGTCCAGCTGGGCAAAAATCTCATTTGCTTTCTGATACCTTGCTGATGTCTTTTGAAAGGATAATGGCACTAAGAGAGTTGCTTGAGATGACAATCGGTTTTCCTTCAATGCTGTCGAAGCCACCCACAATCTGATAACAGCCCTGCTGAACACAGTGAACAGTAACTGGCAGCTGTGCTGAGGAGGGAGAGGTGTTGTGCCCATTTAGGTATAACAGCATAGACCAAGATGCAATGTCTTGTCTTTATTCACTGAGAGCATCTGCTCTTGCAGCAGCTGCCTGAGGTCAGGAAGTTTAGCCCTTATTTGTGTTTCATAGTACCTAAACCCTCAGGTGGCCCACAGGTTGCAGCTCAGAGCTGCACAATCCCATTGGTAAATATGGAGGGGGGGTGTTTGTTTTTTTTTTTTTTTATAGGGCTTTTTTATATTTCAAAATGGACCTTTACACATAACGATGAGGCAGGGGAGATTATAAAATGCTTTATATATACATAATATAAGATATTTCATAGTCCTCAAAGGAGGGCAACAAAGATGGTGAAGGGCCATGAAGGGAAGCCGTATGAAGAGCGGCTGAGGTCACTTGGTCTGTTCAGCATGAAGAGGAGACTGAGGGGAGACCTCATTGCAGTCTGCAACTTCCTCATGAGGGGAAGAGGAGGGAAGACACTGATCTCTTCTCTGTGGTGACCAGTGACAAAACCCGAGGGAATGGCCTGAAGTTGCATCAGGGGAAGTTTAGGCTGGATATTAGAAAAAGATTCTTCATCCAGAGGGTGGTTGGGTGTTGCTGCTCACCTGGTCCTGGGACATGTCCAGGCATGCCTGGACTTGTCTCTACCATGTGCTCTGAATCTCCTTTGTTCCGAGCGCGGGTAAAACTTGAAAGTAGCACGGACTCCCGCGAAACAGAGTCCGATTGGCTGGTTACCCCGGGTCCACCCCTAGCTCTCCCCTTTCCCTTCCCCCGAATAAAGAGCAATCGGAGCGGGCTCCGCCCTCTCTTGCTCCTGCCTTCCCTTCTGTGAACAGGCTCTCTCATCTCTCCCGGGACAGGAGGAATAAAGAAAACAGGAATACATGCACGGAGTTTGGGCTGTATTTCTACCTCTTTGCTTCTGCTTTTGACATTAGCTTTACAGCTATCACTTGCCGCGTTTCAGAGCCACTGAGGTGCTGGATCGCCTGTGCTGCCTCTCCCAGCAGCTCGGAGCATTTCCAAAGCACAGAATGGTGAGCCAGCCAACTGAGCAAGCTGTGAGCATTTTGTCAGTTGGGCACTGGAACAGGCTTCCCAGGGAAGTGGTCACAGTACCATCCTGCCAGAGTTCAAGAAGCCTTTGGACAATACTCTCGGGCATATGGTGTGACTCTTGGGGATGGTGTTATGCAGGGCCAGGAGCTGGACTTGATGATCCTTGTGTGTCCCTTCCAACTCCGTATATTCTGTGATTCTGTGATTCTGCCTTCATGCACCTAATGTTGATGTAGGTATATTATGCTATCAAAAATGTATCACAACAATTTCATAGAGATTTTCAAATAATTCTCTGTGTCCTGCAGCAAAAGACAACAAGCCTCTCTTAGCACCCTGTGCCAGTTTGGACAAATTTGGAGGAAAATATCCGCTGATAGAAGGCAGGTGTCTTGGTTTGAAAGACAGGTGTCTGCCAAGGAAGGCAGGAGTCTCCCTTGGGATGGAAGAGAAAAAAAAATTGCAACCTCCTTCCCTCCGAGTTATTATAATTTTGAAATTAAGGGGCTTTCAGGCAAAGATATGAGGAACAGGAATTACAGTTCTTTACTATTATATATCTATATGTGTATAACAAGGCAAACAAACAACAATAACTATGGCAGTAACAGCAAACAATCACAAACCCAATCCCAGCCTTCTCGGCTGTCAGGCCCTTTCTCCTTGGGTGCAGTTATGGTCACAGCCGGCAGGGGCGCTGGCGGCTCTCGGTGAGCAGGGGAGGTTGCAATGGTTTACCCGCGGCTGCAGGGGGTGCTCCGGAGCGAGCTCGGGGAGCACGTGGCAATGGAACCCTGGGATCCCGGGAAGGGATGGAACAAAAGCTTCACAAACCCCTGGGCAGCCGATCCCGATGTCTGGCCGGACCCTGGGGAACATCAGGCTGGAACAGCAGGGACGAGCACAAATCCCGGGTGGTAGACAAGGTGTATCCAAACTCAGGAGCTGCAGTGGGAACCCCCCGGAGGTCTCGGCAGGCAGGGTGTGCGGGGCTACAGAGTAGCAAAGGCTTGAAGCAACAGCAGGGGCAGGGCGGCCACAGCCTGGCTCCCAGCAGGGCAGGGAAGGCGGACTTGGGATCCCGGGGTTTCTCCAGTAGAAGGAAGGCAGCCGAAGAACCAGCCTGTCTCTGTCCAAACGCTGGAAACTGACTGCCCACAAACCTAGGTGAAAGAGATGCACCCCTCCCTCTGTGGCCAGGTGTTTTGTTTTTCTTAAGCATCCAGTAATTTGTCCCCCTGGCAACATGTATGGGGAAAATTCCTTTAAGAGAAAAAAAGAAAACAGGAGGAGAACTAAAACCCCAACATCAGGTTACAACCAGCCCTCCTCCACCAGGTTCGGGAAAAAATAAATTTTCCTTGGAGGAAAGTGAAAGAGATAAAAACTATTTATTTAACAAACACACAGGAAAAGGATAATAATGCTAAATAAGAAAACCTCTTGCTGTGGAGAGAAACCTGGGAAAATTTCAGAGTCCTTTCGTAGATCTCTCTCCCCCTCCTTGGAGCTGTGTCGTGGGCCCACCTCCGGGCCTCGGTGGAGAACTCTCCCAAGGTATTCTGATGTTGAAACAGTCCAGGAAAAAGAAGAAGGGAAAAAAACAAAGTCCCAGGAAAGCAAAAGTTCAACTCTCTTTCTCTCTCTGGAGAAAAAGAAGCAAAAACTGGCTGAAAAGCAAGCAGGGCGCTTCCCTCTGCTCTCGCTGCCACAGGATGCAGAGAGGAATCTGTGTATCTCTGTGTCCTTGAACAAACTGCTTTGAAAAGTTTTGTGTTACAGTGGGGATTACTGTAACAAGGTGGCTCGTGGAAAATAAATATATATAGGCTGATTCTTGATGGATGTTTCAGAGATGTTTATTTCTCCAGCCGCATGGCCAGGGTCTGCTGAGGAACTGCCGCAGTCACAGGACCCAAGGGTCCTTGCCTGCGCAGGGGAACACAAACCAACCAATGGGGAATGATGCTGACCAGGGGCTAGGGAAACCCAGTGCCTCCCCCCCAGGGCCCCTCTCCCAGGACTACATGGCGGGGGGAAGGGACCCCGACAGTTTTGCTCAGTTTTTTTTTCTTCCCCCTCTTAGGCTCAGTTTAAAGGTGCAGAAAGACACAAATTAATTTCTGGGCATAGAGCGGCGATAGGGGATACACATCATAAAGTCACCCCAAGACACACCCAAAACTGCAAAGGACTCCTTGGTTATACTTGTTTTCACTGGCAGCACCCAAGTGCTTTTGTAAACACAGCACTTCATCAGGCTCCCAAAATGATGGGGACCACGGAGACCATGGGACAGCCTGGTTTTGCAAACTTCTGCTGAGTGCCACCGTCTTTGTCCTTTGCTCTTGACTCTTATCTTCATTAATGATTTTTGGATGCAGGCATATGCATTAAAACCCCACCAATTAAGAAATAAAGAGAAAAAAATAATGTGGAGGTTGGTGAGGGGAGCAGGAGCTGTGTATCTGCCCAACATACAGCTTTGGGATGCTCTGCCCCATCAGGCAGGGATTGCCTGAGCCCTACAAGAGGCACAGTGCTAGGACAATTTTAGCTTTTCTCCTCCTCAGTTCTCCACTTGGCCAATAATGTGTTTGGTTTATCTACTTAATGCAAATCCAGCCCTTGGAAAAACTCCTCTCTTGCCTTATTACTTTTGTAGCATTAGTTGTTATAGCAACAGAAGGACTCTTCAGAGCCTAGAACTGAATTAGCTCAGTAGGTAGAGCATAGTGTTAATAATTCCAAGGTTGTGGGTTTTATCCCTGTATGGGCCATTTGCTTAAGAGTTGGACTTGATCCTTGTGGATCCCTTCCAAGTCAGAATATTTTGTGATTCAGACAGCGTGGAGTTGAGTTTTGCACAAACAAGGCACATTTTTGAAATCTTTACAAGAAAAAAGCAGTGTTTTGTCATGCTTTACCAAGGTTACCTTCCTGGGAGGCAATGAAGTCGCTCACTTGTATCAGCAAACTCAGCCCTTTTCAGGGCAGCATTGCCTGGAGGTCAGCACAATTTTTGTGTTGAACATGCTCATACAGGGATGGTGATGCCAAAATCAGCCAGGTAGAAACTTTCTAACACAGTTTTGAGTATTAGAAAGCAGACGTTCTTTATTGCAGTACACTGGGCACTCGGGGGATCCTTCCTCCAATCAAGTGCCCTGAGCGCTGGGTCAACAGAGACTTTATCATACACACTGATTACATATTCATTAGCTATCCCCACTTCCTTGACTTTATTTTACATAGTCACACCTTATCGGAAGTCCTTATATTTTTTGGGGGGGTCTGTCTTCAACATCCGGTGTCCATTTTAGGTGGCTGTTCCTTAACCCCTGCTTTTGAGTAAGTGCAATGTCACTGTTTTACATAACTTCTACTTTGTCAGCCTTGCAGAGATGAGCTGGCATCCTGTTTGTGTTTTGCATGACTTCTGTTTGCCTAAGTTACATCCTTTTACCTCTCCAAGGCTGTGCTGTTCTGTTCTACTGTCATCAGTGGCAGGAGGTTTAAAGGCAACCCAAGTATCTGCAATCCCATCTCCCACCTATGCATTGTGATTTGATGTGATTTGATGACCCTGAAGATGTTCATTCCTGCTTCAACAGTGATGCCTAAAGATTATTATCATTCTAACATTGTTTGGAAAGGTTCTGTGTTTTATTTCCAGGCATCAACAGGACCTCAATCCATGGCTGTAGCTACTTGCTACATGTGATTTTTCCTAGATGTGAGCACATGTCATGTGCAAGATAAGGATTTCTGTTTCCTTCTTGCCCCATGCAGGGATAGTGTGTGGATCAAGAGCTGCCTCATTGCTCCTGAGGGTTGGAAGCATGGAGCAGTACAGTTCCCACATGCATCACAGTAAATTTGTTCAGGGGATGGCAGGGGTTAAACTGCTGTGATGCAGTGATGATGTAAAACCAGCAACTCACACATCTCCGCACCAAGCGGGTGCTGACTGGAGCAAACTAGAAATGCTGCGACAAACTCCTATTTCACTGCAGCACACATTTGTCTTAAAATGGGACAAATCTATTGCCAGGGAGAGTTTATTTCATAGCTCTCGTAGATTGAGGTGGGAGGGAAAGAGATCAAAAGCTTGACCCTTTGTTGGGGTTTGAGAGTTCCCCTTCTGTTCTCTTTTTTCCCTTGAGGAATTTTCCCCATATATGTTGCTGGGCTGACAAATTGCTGGGTGCTTGAGAGGAACAAAGGACCTGCCCAGGAGGGAGGAGCCCAGGGGGGCTACTCTCTTTCACCTGGGTGTGTGGGCTGGGGTGTGTGCTCTGCGTTCAGATGGAGAGGCTGCTGCCATCTCGTCAGCACTGGAGACTTCTACTTTTTCGGCTGCCTTCTTTCTACCAGAGAAACCCCGGGATTCCCAAGCCTGCCTTCCCTGCCCCACTGGGAGCAGGGCTGCGGCCGCCCTGCCCCCGCCATTGCTTCGAGCCGTCGCTACTTTGTAGCCCTGCACGCCCTGCCTGCCGAGATCTCCAGGGGGTTCCCACCACAGCTCCTGAGTTTGGATACATCTCGTCTACCACCCGGGATTTGTGCTCATCCCTGCTGTTCCAGCCTGCCGTTCCCGAGGGTCCGGCCGGACACCGGGATCGGCTGCCCAAGGTGTTTGTGAAGCCTTTGTTCCATCCCTTCCCGGGATCCCAGGGCTCCATTGCCGCATGCTCTCTGAGCTCACTCTGGAGCGCCCCCTGCAGCCGCGGGGGAACCATCGCACCTGCCCTGCTCACCGGGAGCCGCCAGCGCCCCTGCCGGCTGTGACCATAACTGCACCAAAGGGGAAAGGGCCTGACAGCTGAGAAGGCTGGGACTGGATTTGTGGTTCTGTTTGCTGTTACTGCCATAGTTATTGTTGTTTGTTTGCCTTGTTATACACATATAGATATATAATAGTAAATAACGGTTATTCCTATTTCTCATATCTTTGCCTGAAAGCCCCTTAATTTCAAAATTATAATAATTCGGAGGGAAGGGGTTGCATTTTACTTTTTCATTTCAAGGGAGACTCCTGCCTTCCTTGGCAGACACCTGTCTTTCAAACCAAGTCACCCTTTTACTTTCAAAACATCCACTAGGGAACTGCTGCTTTTTGGGTTTAACCAACCCATTTGATTCCCATTCGCACCAAGTGCTTGTTTAAACCCAGCTTCTGGAAGGGAGAATGTCCTCTCCTAGGACACAGATGGGCCAGGAGTAAGATCTTCTTCTCATAGTAGCTCAGACACCCCTCTTTCTCCTCTGAAGGATGTGTCCTGCTGCTTTGCTCCCTGGGGAGGGAGATGGGACTCCAGAGGCTTTCCTTGTTGGTTCCTGTAGACATGTGAGGAGTCTGGAAGAGCTCATCTACAGGAGCCCTGATCCTTATTGCAGCTGGGAAATCCTTTCTCTACCATAGAAAAAACTAAAACAGCGATCCTTATTAAAAGAAAAAAAATTAAAATAAATGGCAGCTGCTCTGAAATGGTGTTGGTATTCAGGCCATATAGGGTAAGATTATCCTGATACAGTTTTGAATATAGTTAGCACAGCTTCCTTACAGTGAAATTGATTATCTGAAGTGCCAGAAGTGGAAAAAACCGGAATCTCCAAGCACAATTTTCTTAAATATATTGGCTCAATTCTCTTATCCTCTACATTCATCTAGAAGGGGAGACCATCAGTGGTGAAGGTCAGTGGGATTTCCAAGCCCTGGCAAGGCAAAGCACTGAAAGCAGAAGATGGCATCTGAGCTGTTAAAGAATAGTTTACGGCTTTTAATCATAAATAAGTGAGAAATGTATTTATTTCGTTCACAATCGTATATGTGCTTTTACAAAGCAGTATTACTTTAACAAAATGTTAACCCAAGAAGCACACCTTGCTACTAAAAATCTCTCAATATAAAAGGTAGTGTTTTAAAAAGTAAAATGCAATATAAAACAGTGTAATGAGAAAAAATACACATGCAGAAGGGACTGAAACCTTCCTACAGCCCTGCACTCCTCAGTATCTAGGAAAAAGCTCCCTCCAGATTAACCCATCTCCCTGGCTTATTTCCAGCCACTTCTTGCAGGAAAATATGGTTGTCATGCAGCTTGCTGAGTTAGGGATCTCCATCCACTCCACCAGCCAGCCCGGTGCCAGACCACTTGTCATGCTCATTCCAGACTTTTTTAGCTCCCCCATTTCCAGCATTACCAGGTAAAGCCTATTCGTCCTGAACTTCTGCTTCAGTACCTGCTTTCCCAAGTCACCATTCAACCCAAAGATGGTGATGAACACATTGGTGTCAGTCCCCAGGCCCTTTTCAAAGCCTGTGACCAGGATGGTCTAGTATTTTACTGACACCAAGCTCTGGGCTTTGCTGGCAAAGCTGCCAGTGATCTTGGCACACTTAAAGACTTTGTAGTCTTGTAACACAGAGGGATTTTCAAATTGTACATGAAAAAGTATCTGCTGGAAGAAAATAAGCAGCATGGTATGGATGGCAATTTTATTGGGTTACAGAATTACAGAATCATTTAGGTTGGAAAAGATCTCTAAAAACCTCGAGTCCAACCACTAACTCAGCACTGCCAAGTCCACCACTAAACCACGTCCCCAAGTGCTATATCTACATGTCTTTTAAATCCCTCCAGGGGTGGTGACTCCACTGCTTCCCAGGCAGTCTGTTCCAGGGCTTGACAAATCTTTCTGCGATTAAATTTTTCCTCATATCCAATCTAAACCTCCCCTGGCACAACTTGAGGCCATTTCCTCTGGTCCTGTTACTTGTTACTTGAGACCCCCACATCACTGCAACCTCCTTTCATGTGGTTGTAGAGAGTGATAAGGTCTGAGCCTCCTTTTCTCCAGGCTAAAAACCCCAAACTTCCTCAGCCGCTCCACATCAGACTTGTACAGCAGACCCTTCCCCACATCCATTGCCCTTCTCTGGACACACTCCAGCACCTCAATGTCTTTCTTGTCATGAGGGGCCCAAAACGGAACACAGGATTCAAGGTGCTGCCTCACCAGTGCCCAGTACAGGGATGTACTAGTTTGAAAACAAACCAGTGGGAGGCACCAAGTCAGAATAACAATTTAATAGGGAAATTTAAAAAAAAAAAAGGCAGAAAACACTGGTTTACACTGACAGAGTCAGGATACAACCTGACACCCTGTTAGTCAGGGTGGCTGTAGCAGTCCGATAAAATGGTGCCTGCAGTCCTCCTGAAGTGGTGGATGTGGTTCTATTGAAGCAGTGATCTTGTAGAAGGGTCTGCTCTTCCTTGGAAGGTCCAGTGGTGGCTATGTCCTGTCCTCTGGAAATCCAGTGGAAAGGGTTGTCTGTGGTGTTTGGAATCTCAGATTATGTCCAGGATGGAATGCTTGGTTCCTCCCTCTGAGTGGAGCATCTCACAATGGGGTAATGAGTCATGAGGCCAAGTGTTGATTAGGCTCATTAACAGAAGATAGTCCGGAGGGAGTTATCTCTGAGTCATGCGACAAGGCATTGATGGGCCCATTAACAGAAGATAGTCTGGGAGAGAGGAGGCAAGGAAACACTGCCCCACCTGGTTTCAACAGCTCATGAGGATGGTAACAGAATACACTGCAACCCAGGACAAGGGGAGATGATCTCTGCCCTATTCCTGATGGCCACACTATTGCTGATACAAGGATGGACTCAGCAAGTTATGGACTAGGCATGCTACTAAATTGCCCAATATTAATGGGGTTTCAGCATTTTTCCATATATGTGCTAGCACTAGAATTTCTCTCTAGAAAAACAGCCGTGACTGAACACTGTTGCTGCCTGCTCCAAGGTCGCCCGTCCTGCTCCCCAAGACTGGTCAAACAGCCATGTGCTCTGAATCCCCTTTGTTCAAAAGCATGGGCAAAACCGAAAGTAACTCAGACTCTGGAGCAGTGTCTGATTGGCCGGTCACCCCGGGTCCGCCCCTAGCTCTCCCTTTCCCTTCTCGTGAATAAAAGAGAGAGCTCAGAGTGGGCCCACGCTCTTTGGCTCTGCTCCCTTCTGCTAACATCTCCTGCGTGTCTCTGTCTCTGACTGAAAGCATCTAATTGCAGGATTAAGGCAAAAGCTAAGGGCTATATTTCTACCTCTTTGCTTCTACTGATGGTATTGGCTTCGCAGCTACCATTTGCCACTTTTTAGAGCTACTGAAGTGCCAGGTTGCTTGTGCTGTCCCTCTAGACAACTCGAGGCTTCCTGAGGCACTGAAACTGAGAACCTAGCCAGTAAAAATGCTGTGAGTATCCCCACATTTGGCGCACAACATGCTATCTCTGAACCTCGGTTCTTGAGAGACTTTTAGGGTGTCCCGGCAGCAATGTGTCTGCTGGAGTTAGCTCTGTACGTCCTGCTGTGCCAGCCCTTTTGTAGCCAGTTGTTACTTTCTGCGTAACAGTGAGCTCAGAGTTTTAGCCTATCCCCTCCCCCACACTAAGTGGCAAGGGAACAGGTGGAAAGTAGGAGACCCATGTCGCTTATTTTTTTCTTCAGACCTGCTTTCCTGTGGTGAATCCAGAATTCTGGTGAATATTTCCCTGCTGTTTTGGGGGCTCATGTCTTAAGCTTTTTTCGGTGCAAATTTTTTTCTCATTTTTTCCCTCTTTTTTGCAATTTGGGGCTGAGGTTTGTGGTGTTGCTTTCATAATGGGATCTGAAGTGTCTACACACCACAGAGAAATATACTACCAAGTTCAAAGCTACCTTTCTTGAATTGGGCATAAATACCCTAAAAATCTAGTTCAGTCTTTTTTGTGATGGCTTTTCCAGTACTTTCCTAATCTGACCTCGGGGGATATGATATTTCCTGAATTTTGGGATAGTGTGGGGAGAAAACTCTTCTCTCTCAGATGATCAGGAGATGAAACAGTTTCAAAAATTTTTCCTCTCCTGTTACTAAGTTATACTTTGCCAGAGAAAAACGTAGTACATGAAAAGCCACTGCAAAAGCCCCCTATTAATTCCCTTATACCCTCTCCCAACCCCTGTGTCCCTGACCCCTCTTCCCCTATGCTGGAAAACACAGCTAGAGCAGACTGCTGTTTAGCACAGGAGAGCTATCGACCTCCTGGCTCACCCATGTCTCCTCAGCACCCTGCTTTAGATGGGAATTCACCCCATCTCAGGACCTTTCCAACCTATTTTCTCCACTCCTTTGTCCCCAGTTGCTAGCCCTCATGTTTTAAGCGCGCGAAAAAACCCATGTCCCCTGATCTCTTTGTTCCCAGGGGCAGCCATAACCATGTGCTTGCAGCCCAGGAAAAAACCCCTTCCCACCAACCCCGTTTCTCCGAGTTTGTCTCCGATAATGGCGGACACTATGTTTCTTTGTCTCCAAACTACACCTCCCACAATCCCTTTCTCCCCCAGTTCATAATTATTTCCAAGATCCCAGGGCAACTTGGGTTTCCAGTTCGGGCGCGCTGCGTGATGAGGGCGATCCATTTGCTCCAAGTAGCGTCAGTTGCGTGATGCGTGGAAGGAATCTTTCCTTTGAACATCCACCCCAGCACGGGTAGTCGGGGTGCCAGGAGGAGTTGTGCCTCTGTGCCGATTACTTCTGAGGCAGCTTGGACTCCTTCATAAGCTGCCAAGATTTCTTTCTCTGTGGGAGTGTAGTTGGCTTCAGACCCTCTGTAGCTTGGGCTCCAGAAACCCAGTGGTCAGCCCCGAGTCTCACCAGGCACCTTCTGCCAGAGGCTCCAGGAAAGACCATTGTTCCCGGCTGCAGAGTAGAGCACATTCTTCACCTCTGGTCCTGTCCTGAATGGGCCAAGGGCTACGCTACGGCGTGAGCGATTTCCTGCTTGATCTGGGTGAAGGTTTACTGCTGTTCAGGGCCCCAGTGGAAATCGTTCTTCTTGCGGGTAACCAGGTAGAGAGGACTCACAATCTGGCTGTACTCGGGAATGTGCATCCTCCAGAAACCTATGGCACCTAGGAAAGCTTGTGTTTCCTTCTTGTTGGTCGGTGGAGATATTGCTGTGATCTTACTGATGACCTCAGTGGGAATCTGACGTCGTCCATCTTGCCACTTTACTCCCAGGAACTGGATCTCTCGGGCAGGTCCCTTGACTTTGCTCTTCTTGATGGCAAAACCAGCTTGCAGGAGAATTTGTATTATTCTCTCTGCTTTCTCCAACACTTCTGTTGCGGTGTTCCCCCACACAATGATGACATCAATGTACTGCAAATGTTCTGGAGCCTCACCCTTTTCTAGTGCAGTCTGGATCAGTCCATGGCAGAGGGTGGGACTGTGCTTCCACCCCTGGGGCAGTCGGTTCCAGGTGTACTGCTCACCCCTCCAGGTGAAAGCAAACTGAGGCCTGCACTCTGCTGCTAGAGGAATGGAGAAAAATGCATTGGCAATGTCAATAGTGGCGTACCACTTCGCTGCTTTGGACTCCAGCCTCTTCCTGGCTAGAGGCAGGGCCCCTCTAGCCCTGGTTATCATTCTTTCCCTGGGTGTACATGCTCGAGGTACCTTCAAGGGGATCCGACATATCATCCTCCCTTCTGTAATACCTGGCAGCTCGGTCATGGGAGGCTGAGGAATCTTTGACCTTAGTGGAACCCCCTCGGTTTGTGCCTCCCTTCTTGAGTTCACGCACCTGCACTGCCAGGACAGAGGTGGGTTTCCCATCCCACCTTCTCATATCTTCCCCGTGCTCACACAGGAAAAACCACAGCTCAGCTCGTGGGGTGTACCCTCTCTCTCTAGCAGGGGGACGACGGGCTCTGACTTGGGGGCCTGTGACTCACACTGGTGCCACACTGATCTTCCTCATCTCCTCCCTCATCTCCTCCCTCATCTCCTCCCTCATTTCCTTCCTCATCTCCTTCATCTCCTCTTTGAGGTCCTGGACCACAGCAGAGTCATGAGCTTTCAGCGGGCCATTGACCATACTGTCATAATTCCTGAGCCTGTTGGCGACAGAGCCCACTGTTTCTCGGGTATTGTCAGCATCAATCGTCGCAATGAAGGTGGTGTATTGCGGTGGCCCTAGCTTTGCCAGGTTCCACATCATCTGTCCTGTGCACCTGACCTTATCGGGGTCATTATCATGCTGTCCATCCTTCCCAAAGAGTACCTCTAATACTGCCACCTCTCTTAGCTGCTGGATCGCTTCCTCGAGTGTCTTCCACTGCATTCTATGATGGTGCTCCTGCATTCTTTCTTTGTGAATGAACCTTTCTCTCACACTCATTAAGAGCCGCTCCCAGAGAGAAAGGGGCCCTGGCTCCCTCACAAATATCTGGTCCACACCTGGGTCCTGGGTCAACGATCCCAGATACCTTGCCTCTCCACTATCCAGTTGCACACTTGTGCCCATAAGGTCCCAAACCCGAAGCAGCCAGGTTGTATAAGGCTCACGCCCCCTTCGCACAATGTCTTTTCGCATATCACGGAGACTGTCGTACGACAGGGACTCAGTGATGATTTCTGGCTCTGGCTCTCCTGCTGGTTGTGAGGGCCCTGGTTGCCCATCATCATTAACTGGTCATACTGATTTGGTCTTACACTTCCTCCTTTGCACAGGGGCGACTGCTGCTGGCTGTGGTTGTCATTGTGGTTCAGCTGAAACCTGGATGGTTGTAACATCCATGGCTTCCACTGCTGCACCATCGGGCTCACCCTCTTTGGGGCAGGGAGAGGGTTTTTCACTAGCTGAGGAGGTGTATTCCTTTTGCAATTGGCATATCCCCTGGCGCACCTGGCCCATCTCCTGCCACATCTCCTGCATCCCTTTCGCCAGTACCCCCACCCAGTTTGGGTAGTCCATTTCTGAAGTGGGCTGTTGGGCGGTATCAGGCTGTGGGGCAGGGTCTCTAGTGTCTGGGGCTGCGTCAGGCTCTGGGGTAGGATCTCTAGTCTCTGGGGCTGGTGTCTGGGTAGTTATCCAAGCCAATATCATCTTATCCTTGAGTGCTAAATAGACTAAGCCTACCAGCAGCAAGTGGTTAGTATTCAGAGGGAATCGAAACCCTTCGAAAATTGATGGGGTGGGCCCGAAGAACTGGTTGAGGGGTTGGGGGAGAACTTCCCCTGGTATCATTTCCTCACAGAAGGTACCATTTTTAACATAACCCCAAAAACACGCGCTCAGTGTGTGATAGCCATTTATCCACGTGCCCACATTCCGGAGGAAGTTAAAAACCCATGAATTCCTCACCTTCCCGACCCATAGCACAAGCTGGATAACAGCAATGGTAGCCTTAGTCAGAGGACCCATATTCAAGTAAGGAGCTGCAAAGGGGAAAAATATAGCCACGGCCACATGCCACCCAAACCAGGGTAAAGTAGATCACATATTGCTGCCTAACAAGGTTCCTATATCCAGCACACAAAATTAAGTTATCCGTTATTCCTTTTTCACCTCTCTCTCTTAATGCCCTCGAGCCTCATGTTGGGCGCCAAGATCTGTCTAGGTTTGAAAGACAGGTGTCTGCTAAGGAAGGCAGAAGCCTCCCTTGGAATGGCAGATGTAACCCCTTTCCCTCCGAGTTATTATAATTTTGAAATCAGGGGCTTTTAGGCAAAGATGTGGGAAAATAGGAATAACAGTTCTTTACTATTATATATATAACCAGTCAAACAAAGCAACAATAACTATGGCAGTAACAGCAAACAATCACAAACCCAGTGCCAGCCTTCTCGGCTGTCAGGCCCTTTCCCCTTGGGTGCAGTTCTACTTGAAGCCGGCAGGGGCGCTGGCGGCTCCCGGTGAGCAGGACAGGTGCGATGGTTTCCCCGCGGCTGCAGGGGGCGCTCCGGAGCGAGATCGGGGAGCACGCGGCACCGGTGGCCTGGGATCCCGGGGAAGGATGGAACAAAGGCTTCACAAACCCCTGGGGAGCCAATCCCGGTGTCCGGCTGGACTCTCGGGAACAGCAGGCTGGAACGGCGGGCTGGAGCGGCAGGGACGAGCACAGATCCCAGAGGACAGACGAGATGCATCCAAACGGGGAACCCCCCAGAGGTTGGGCAGGCAGGGCAAGCACGGCTACAGCGTAGCGAAAGCTCGAAGCAGCAGCGGGGCAGGGCGGCCACAGCCCAGCCTCCAGCAGGGCAGGAAAAACAGCTTTGGGATCCTGGCGTTGTTTCCAGCAGAAAAGAAAAACGGCCGAAGAAAAAGAACCAGCAGCTCCTTTCTCTGCAGCTTCTCTCTCCGGACGCTGAGAGCGAACTGACCCCACACCCAGGTGAAAAACAAACGAGTAGCCGGGTCCTTTGTCTTCTTTAAGCACAGCCATTTGTCCCCTAGCAACAAGCATATGGGAAAAAATTCCTTTAACAGGAAAAAAACTAGGACTAAACTAAAATCCCAACACAATTATGCAAACTCTTCTCACACCTGGTGTATTTGTGTTGTGGAAACAACAATGGAAATTAATTTTATCTGATTTATTGCAAATTCTATGGAAAACTTCAGATAATTATCTGGACTTTGACAACAATTTTATCACATTAGACCTTTTATCTGGTGACAATAATATGGCAAATCCTCAAAAACAAGCAATGCTTATTCCTCGTCCAGTTCTTATTGAAATAACATGTGCTGCTGAAATGGCCTTAACATTACTACCATCTCATACTCCTGAATCTCATTATACCAACATCAAACAATTGCCAACTGAAAATATTATTCACTTTTACAACCGTTTGCATGAAGCAATCTTTTCCCAGGTCCCTAATCCTGACCTCCAACAAGTGCTCCTACTCTAACTGCTCCAGGAAAATACAAATGATGCTTGCAAGTGATCCTGAGTCTTCCCTTGCGTCCACCCCCAACTGTTGAAACCATCCTCGAAGTTTGTACAAAGAAGGTGCAGCTGAACACAGCTGTTGCTTTTTTGAAAGAAGTGGGGATGGTGGGGGAAGTTGTGGAGAACGCGATGGGTACAGGGGAAACTCAATCTTGAGGTAACTTTATATGCTATCATTGCAAGAATCAGGGACATGTGGCTCGGAATTGCAGAGCAATTGTAACTGCTGATAAAAACTCTCCAAAGGCTGTTTCCCCATGTCAACAACAGGGAAACTAAAGGCCAAACACGTCCTAACAGCTCCGCGTTCAGACAAAAATAGAACTGCAGACAAAGCAACTTGGACTTCTGGACTCAGGTTTAAGGTAACCTGTGATGAAACACACCATTTCAACAACAACAAACAGACTGTGATAACCATCTCATTCCAGACTGTGGACCACATGCCAGACTTTACATACCTTTTTGTTATTGGGGTGTAGTGGTTTGGTCCAAAATACTCATTACTGTTTATCTGCTGTGAGATAAGAATTAGGAGAAATGCAAAGCAGGTACCAAAGTGGAAAGAATATAGTTTATTAACAGACCTAAAAGAGGGAAGAAAAAAAAATTATACCACCTTCAGAACTCTCCTCCTCCTCCCACCTTCTTCCCTTCTCCCACTGACAATGTAAAAAGACAACCCTTAAGATGTTCAGTCTGTTTACCACTTCCATAACCTTGTTTAGTCCATTTAGAATGAGAAGTCTCTTCTTGCTCAGCAGTTGTGGGAAAAGCTGCAAGTCGGGGGAAGGGACTCACATGCAAGCAGAGAGACCTCTTCCTAAATGGACTGAACAATATTTGGAAGTGGGCGGCTGTCTCATTGTGATAACGTTTTCATAGCACGAGCAAGAAGAGACTTCTCTTTCTAAATGGACTGAACAAGGTTATTATAGAAGTGGTAAACAGACGGAACATCTTAAGGGTTGTCTTTTTTACATTGTCAGTGGGAGAAGGGAAGACGGGGGGAGGAGAAGAGTTCTGAAGGTATGGTATAATTTTTTTCCCCTCTTTTAGGTCTATTAATAAACTTCTTTATATTCTTTCCAGTTTGGTGCCTGCTTTGCGTTTCTCCTAATTCTTATCTCACAGATAAACAGTAATAAGTATTTTGGGCCAAACCACTACACCCTGGCAGGATGTGACTTTGCATGCATCTACTTACCTGTAACAGCAGACTCATTAGATCACCTGCTTCAAAATAATGTGAACTTATATGGGAAACAGAGGAGTAGAAACTCCTGAAATTAAAGGAGGCTTTGATTTACAACCCTGGAAGAGACTAGGTCTGGCTTAATTGACAGAGATTTATTGACTTTAAGCAAAAGGATTACAAACTTGTATTCCTATAATTATAAGTAAAATTGTACACTGGGTGTTTTGGTGGAGGGTTTTAAAATATAATAGTGTGATTTTATATAGTTTAAGTTAAAAATGTAGATGGTATAAGAGGGACATCTGTGTGTACGTGACATGAGAAGTTATTGGTCAAGACATAGCTGCAATGCAGTGAGAAGTGCCACAGGTGATAGGTCATAAATCTAAAACAAAGTGTCGTTTTAAGTATCTATTGGATTAGAAAGTTATAAATTACGATGTAACCCTAAATCTTGTGACTAGTCGCCATTACTCAGAGGTGTTGTAAAATCTCACGCCTCGACTGATGCGTTTGTTATTTTAAACAATAAATTCATGTAATTGCATAGTCCCATCCCTTAAAGTTATTTTCCTCCGACACGTGAACATGCGGGAAATTTGGCAAACTTACAATTTTCATTAGATAGTTAGGCCAAATATCAAATCATTACCCAAAACTTGAAATGTTTAATCTGGCATTATCTTTCATCCCTCGAGAAATTCAAAGTAGAAAACACCTTGATGCTCTAACCATTTTTACAGATGGCTCAGGAAAAAGTAAAAGGTCCATTCTTACTTGGAAAAATCCAAAGACGCAAAAGTGGGAATCTGACATCAAAGTAACCCAGGGATCACCACAAGTAGCTGAACTAGCAGCTGTTGTTAGAGCATTTGAGAAGTTCAAAGAACCCTTTAATTTGGTCACTGACTCAGCATATGTAGCTGGAGTAACTGTTAGAGCAGTACATGCTCTCCTAAAAGAAGTCTCAAACAAAAATATTTATGATCTGCTCTCAAAGCTAATTTATCTGGTTTCCCACTGAGAGCGTCCCTATTTTGTCATGCATGTGAGGTCACATACAAACCTGCCAGGATTTATTGCAGAGGGTAATCGTAGAGCTGATGCTCTGGCTATGCCAGCAGTCATAGTTTTATCAGCTGACTTACCAAAGCTCCCCCAAGTTTTTGAACAAGCAAAATTGAGCCATGCCATGTGCCATCAAAATATTCCCGCTCTTATCCATATGTTCCACCTGTCGCGGACACAGGCAAAAGCAATAGTGGCAACATGTCCCAACTGCCAGAAGCTACAGCTTCCATCACTGGGCATGGGGGTCAATCCCAGAGGCATTAATAGTGGTGAAGTGTGGCAGATGGAAGTCACACATTTCCCTGAATTTGGGAGATTAAAATACGTTCATGTTTCTACTGATACCTTCTCAGGGGAGAGAAAATTTAACTAAGGGTTCATGGTTTGAGATAAGGACTGGGAAAGATCACTCATCAAATACTGTCATGGGCAAAACAGGCTCTAATTAGAGATAGGAATTGAATTTATTGCTAACAAAATCAGAGCAGGATAATGAGAAATAAAATAAACCCTTAAAAACACCTTACCCCCATGTCTCCCTCCTTCCCAGCTCTGCCTCCTACTCCAGTGGCACAAGAAGACAGGGAATGGGGGTTATGGTCAGTTCATCACCCATTGTTTCTCTTGCTGCTCAGGGAGAGGAGTCACTCCCCTGCTCCACCATGGGGTCCCTCCCATGGGAGACAGCTCTCTGCAAGCTTCTCCAATGTGAGTCCATCTCATGAGCAACAGATCTCTGCGACCTGCTGCAATGTGAGCCTCTCCCATGGGGAACAGTTCTCCCCAAACTGCTGCAGCAAGGGTCACTCTTCCACAGGGTGCAGTTCTTCAAGGACAGGCTGCTCCATCAGGGCCTCCTCTCTCCACGGGCCTCCCACAGGGTCATAGCCTCCTCTCAGGCATCCACCTGCTCCAGTGTGGGTCTCCTCCATGGGCTGCAGGTGGATCTCTGCATCCCCATGGATCTCCATGGGCTGCAGGGGGACAACCTGCTTCACCATGGTCTTCACCAAGGGCTGCAGAGGAATCCCAGCTCCGGTGCCTGGAGCACCTCCTCCCCCTCCTCCACTGACCTTGGTGTCTGCATCATTCCTCTTACATGTTCTCACCCTGCCCTTCTCTGTCTGCAATTACAACTGTGCAATAACTTTTTTTTCCATGTTCTTAAATATGTTATCACAGAGGCATTACTACCATTTGTAATTGGCCCAGCCTTGACCAGTGGCATGTCCATCTTCAGAGCCATCAACGATTGGCTCTGCTGGAAGTGAATGAAGCTTCTAGCAGCTTCTCACAGAAGCCACCCCTGTAGCCCCCCCGCTACCAAAATCATGCCATGCAAACCCAATACACTCACCAAGGCAGGATGAGCAGTAATCCCAGCAGCTAATGCAGGAAAAAAACAGGAAAAAAAGAATAAGAAAGGTGGAAGAGGAGGTTTAAATCCCCCCATTTTCTTTCTGGATAACTGTAGTGGTTTGGTCCAAAATACTCATTACTGTTTATCTTCTGTGAGATAAGAATTAGGAGAAAAGCAAAGCAGGCACCAAACTTGAAAGAATATAAAGAAGTTTATTAATAGACCTAAAAGAGGGAAAAAGAAAAAAATAAAATCATACCACACCTTCAGAACTCTTCTCCTCCCCCCACCTTTCCCCTTTCTCCCACTGACAATGTTAAAAGACAACCCTTGAGATGTTCAGTCTGTTTACCACTCCCATAATAGCCTTATTCAGTTCATTTAGGAAGAGGAGTCTCTCTTGCCCATGCTATGGAGAAATTATCACAACAAGACAGCCGCCTGGGTTGGTTCTCTGCTCGTATCATGTGAGAGTCCCTTCCCCCGACTTGCAGCTTTTCCCACAACTGCTTTGGAGGGTCCACTCCTTAATTTCTGGGGTACAATTTTAAGGTTGAAACGTTCAGAAACAAAAGTTCTCTTCACCCATCTCTGGGAGCATTTCATCTCTAAGAATAGAGGCCCTCCTCCTTCCCTGGGAGCAAAGGGTCCTCCTCATCTTCATCTCTAGGACTATCTCTGGGAGCATCTCTAGGAACTGAGGTCTTCTTCTTTCCATTTGGAGCAAAAGTCCTCATCGCTTCCATCTCTCCCTGTTCAAACTTCTCATGAAATTACAGCTGCTTCAGCATCTGCCTATCTCAGCGCAGGTGCTTTTGCTCACAAGTTGAACGCTCCACCCCCCCATGCCTTCATGAAATTACAACGGGTACTCTGATACATCATAGCTTTACAACAGAATTTCAGCTTTAAGCATCTCGTCTTTCTCTTCCCTCAGGTTTTCAGCTCTTCACAGCACTAAAAGGGTTAATCTCACCCAGGCCTTGCAGCTGGAATGTTGCTTATCGCTGTCGGTTGCATGATCTTTGCTGGACAGCAGGGCAGCTTCAGCTGAATCTTGGCTGCACTGGAGAGGGGGAGCTGGGCCGCTCTGGCTGCCCACATCAGAGCTGGTGGGGGGGGGGGGGCACGGGTAGAACAGGGCCGCACGGCTCCAGGATGGCTGTATCCCAGCCTGGCCTGGCACGAGCAGGGCCTGGGCTGGGCCCACTGGGCTCTCATACGGGGCTCTGCAGCTACCTGCCCCAGAGCTGGAAACGAGACAGAGCTCCCCCAGGGTTTGTCTATTCTTAAGTGTGGATCATAGAGGCGGTCACAACTTTAAGTGGCTTAAAGAATTGTCCATATTCAAACTGGCCAGCTGCTAGGTTCTGTCAGGTCATAGAGGAAGCTGTAAGCACCCCTTTGCAAGAACATCACTTCTGGGACTATTCTTTGCTAACCCATGATAATAACCCAGCCCATCTTTGGCAGGGAAAAAAAGGCATTGAGCACAGAAATGATAGGTACTAGATGCCAAAAGCCCTTGATTCTGCAGTGCTGCCTTTGGTGATGTGAGGGGGGCACATAGCACATCTATAAATTACCATCTACCTGGCACCAAGCCAAAGGCAGAAGCACACTGCTTTTAATGATGCATTTCATTGCCAGTGATGCAGATAATTTCCAAATGAGGTTTTTTTCCCCTTCTGCCACCTTCACCAAACTGCAACAGGTCCTTCTTGATGGAGTGCAGTCAGATTGCAGTGCATGGTGTGTAAAATAAATACCTGAAGTAAGGGTTACTGCCATTCTAGCAGTACTGTGCTGCTTAAGCCCTTCCAACATTTCTGACATTTTCTGCAGTCAAAGTAAAGCAGTCCTTTCCCTAGAAAGAAGTTTTTTAAATTAGAAATTCCATTGGGAGTAAATTTGTAGGCTCAGGGACAGAAAAACTGCATGAGAGTTGGATGGAGGGGTTGCCTGATGCTGCAGTTTTATTTCCTGGGCTACATAATATGTCATGGCCTGGAGTTATAATGGACCATGGCAGTCTTCACAAGGGGCAAGAAGAAAAAAATTTCTTTTGTAGCCCTGGGATTTGCAAGAAAAAGCTTTAAATACAGTCCTTTCACATACTAAGATCTGCTACTAAAAGGCAAAATTCCCAGCATAATTCTTAACTGTTGCTTCAGCAATCTCATAACTTTTTTAATTACGTCCTCGGCTTGACTGGATGGGCTTTTTGGATGTTTGGGATGGGGAACACCTGAAGTTAGATCTTGGTCTCATGATGCAATCTGCTCCAGTTGATTGCACAGCAAACACCACTGTGAAGTGCCGCACCTGCAGAGCTGTAGCCCTGCTTCAGTGCAAAGAGAGGCTGCAGGCTTTACCAGTATCTCCTTGCTGCCCTCTTTAATTTAAAACAACTTCAAAAAAAAGTGGGGGGTTGGTTATGAGATCTTTGGTCCCTTCAAAGAACAGTTTCATCAGTTTTAGCATGCTTCCAATGAGTTTAGTGCACAGTTCACCACCAGGAAAAAAAGAACATGTTTTAGTATGTAATTGACTGAGTTTTCATTCAAAAATATTATTAAGGCTTTTCTGATGCCTGATTAATTTGCTAGGAAAGATTCTTAGTTTCTAAAAATAAACTGCCACTTCAAGGATTTCTTCTTATGATGCCTTAAGAGGCCTCCTAGAAACAGAGACTAGACAGGAGTAAAGGAATAAAAGAGGTATTTATTTGAAAGGCCTTCAAAGGTACACCCTGGGGAGCCTAAAGCTATTCTCAAAATGGACCCCAAGATGGACTCCAGGTCATGAGTTCTTCACACCTTTATAGGTTTGGTTCATTTGCATATCAGGGTTAATTCTCCAATTAAAGCTTCCGTTTTCCCCTCAGATTACCCCCCCCCCCCCCCCCCCCCACTTAGCGGCTCTTTGGTTTATACTTTTGGCCTAGGACAGTCTTGGTGTCCTTGGAAAGCAGGGCCGGAGAGGCTTTGTTATGTCTACCTAGCACAAGTGAGCAGAAATTAACAGGCTACAAGAAACTTCAGAGTCACACACCAAGCAGTACAGAATTTGAAAAATATAAAAGTTAAAACCTAAGGCATCATTTCCCCCCCTTTAGAGGCTTGACAAGGCCTCTACCTTGTCTAGACTCTATTTTAAATATTCTAAATATCAACTAATAATATGTGTCTAACAGCAGTGTATATCTATAAACAAGAATTATAATTACAATCATTATAAACAATCTTTAATCCAGGGTCAGTTTGGTAACCAGGAATCCAGGGCGTGGAAGATACAATCAGCTTTGAATGTTATCTAATGTAAGATCTAAGTTAATTCTCAAATTGTAAACAAATTTTGTTGCTCTTTCTACTTCAGTTCACATATCAGTTTTGTATCCAAATGAATATCTTTGGATATACTTTGGACATATGCAAAATTTGGTTCCAAACCTGAGTCAGGGTTACCAACTGTGTAGATAATAAGCATAGGAAAATATCATTTAAACTACATCATCTTCCTTTGTATCAGTCTCTGTTTTCTCAGTTGTTTCAGGAGCAGAAACCTTCTTAACTCTGGAGTAGTGAATCCAGGGTCCTTTGTCAGCAACTTTGACTGCGGTGAGGGTGGTCAGCAAAATCTGGAATGGTCCCCTCCACTTGGCCTGCAGAGGATCACTGTCCCACCACTTGACATAGACCCAGTCTCCAGGCTGGAAGGGATGTGCAGGAGTGTCCAGTCCTATGGGTCTGGATAACACGATGTAATTCTGGAGCTTCTGCAAAGTAGAACCTAAAGACATTGGATATCTTTGCAAATCAAGTTTTTCCCTCATGTGAATTTCACCCGGAACATGTGGAATTTGATATGGCCTGCCATACAATATTTCATAGGGACTGATGTTATCCCTCACCTTGGTTGTATGCGGATCCTCAGCAAAGCTATAGGCAAGGCCTGAACCCACATCATGGATGTGTCTTGACAAATTTTGCTAATTTGTGTCTTAAGGGTGCCATTCGTGTGTTCCACCTTACGGCCTGCTTGGGGTCTGTAAGGTGTGTGCAGATTCCAAGCAATTCCCAAAATCCAGCTAACCTCTTGAATCACATTTGCAACAAAATGTGGTCCCCTATCCGTGGACATACCTAAAGGAACCCCAAACCTTGGTATTATATGATTAAGCAAAACTTTCACCACCTCTTTGGCTGTGTTAGTGCGACAACGGTAAGCCTCAGGCCATCCACTGCAGGTGTCAACTAATACCAGTATGTACCTGTATCCTTCTTTGCATGGTAACTCAGCAAAGTCTATTTGCCAGTAATCTCCAGGAAGATCCCCTGCCTTGGTTACTCCTAACACAACTCTTTGCCTCGTATCAGGATTGTTTTTACAGCAGATTTCACACCTGCTCACTACTGATTGTACAATATCTTCCATTCCCTTTCCTATTACTACCTTTTTCAGATGTTTCAGAAGATTTTCAACTCCAAAATGTGTGCTTTCATGTTCTCTTCGAGCTAGCTCTCGAAGGATTAGAGATGGGACTACAACCTAATTTGCAGGTGTGACAGCCCATCCATTTTCTGTGATCTCAGCCTTAAGAAACTTAATTAACTTGTGGTCTGCCTGATCATATTTTGGGGTGAAACCTGACAAGTCAATCTTTTTTTGTGGAATTACTGCAAGAACACCTTTTTCTGCAGCCCTTCTTGCTGTTTCATCAGCAAAGCAATTTCCCAATTCTGGAATGGTTTTCCCTTTCTGGTGACCCCTACAATGCATGATAGCTACTTCTGTGGGTCTTTTGATGCTCTCTAAGAGGGCAAGGATTTGTTCAGCGTGTTTGATCTGGTTACCTTGAGCATTCAACAGTCCTCTCTCCTTCCAGATGGCTCCATGGGCGTGGACAACACTAAATGCATATTTAGAGTCAGTCCATATATTTACCTTCTTTCCTTCGCTCAGGTCTAGGGCCCTTGTCAGTGCAATCAGTTCAGCTTTCTGCGATGACACATCTGCCAGTAGGGCCTTCGCCTCGGTCACCTTGTCCTGGGTTGTTACTGCATAACCCGTCATTTGCTCACCATTTCTCATGAAGCTGCTCCCGTCTGTAAACAGCTCCCAATCTGGATTTTCTAGGAGTACGTCCTTCAGGTCTGGTCTGCTGGAATAGACCTCCTCGATTGTCTGCAAATAATCATGCTCAGGCACATGCTCAATTAAGGTAGAGTACAGAAACACGGCAGGGTTAACAACAGAAGTTGTTTTCAGGGTAACATCATCCTGTTCTAACAGCAGTGATCGATATCTAAGCATCCGATTGCTGGACAGCTAATGTCCTCCTTTCTGTTCCAGTACTGCTGCTACTGCATGTGGCACATACACTACAATGTGTTGTCCAAGGGTCACTTTCAGGGCGTCTTGAATCAGGGTGACAGTAGCCGCCACGGCCTTCAAACACCCAGGCCACCCTTGGCTAACATTGTCTAGCTGCTTGGAAAAGTAGGCCACAGCCCTCCGTTGGCTTCCGAGGCGCTATGCTAATACTCCCAGTGCCACATTCAGTCTCTCATGTGTAAAAAGTTCAAAAGGCTTAGTCAAGTCTGGTAAGCCCAGTGCTGGAGCTGACATTAGAGTGTGTTTCAGCTGTTTAAATGCAGCCCTTGTGCTTTCAGTCCAAATTATAATGCCATTTTCAGATGCTTTTATTGCTCCATACAAGGGTTTCATCAACAACCCATAATTTACTATCCACAAACGACACCAACCTACCATTCCCAGAAAGGCTTGCATCTCTCTCACGGTGTGGGGCTCCAGAAGTGAGCAGATGGCTTCTTTCTGTTCCTTGCTGAGCTGTCGGTGTCCACGGAAGATCCCAAGTCCCAAGTAAACTACTGATTCCTTGGTGATGTGTGCCTTATCATTGGAAAGTCTGTGCCCACTCTGTCCCAAAAAGTTTAACAAGCTTAGAGGGAATTGGATGCAGTCATCTCTGGTCTTCGCTGCAATCAAGATGTCATCAACATACTGAAGGATAACCCCTCCTGGCTCTTGTCTCCTCCAATCTTCTAATTCTTTTGCTAGCTGGTTTCCGAATATTGTCGGGCTATTCTTGAAACCCTGGGGTAGGACTGTCTAAGTAAGCTGACTTTTCCACCCTGTTTTGGGATTCTCCCACTCAAAAGCAAAGAGCTCCTGGCTGTTTTTATGCACAGGAATGCAGAAAAAGGCATCTTTTAGGTCCACAACAGTAAACCACCCTAATTCATCTGTCAGTGTGGTCAAAAGTGTGTATGGATCGGCTACCACTGGGTGCATGTCCTCTACAATTCTGTTAATTGCCCTCAAGTCTTGGACCAACTGGTAACTTTTACCATCAGCTTTCTTCACTGAAAGGATTGGCATGTTATGCCTGGACTCACATTGTAGTAATAACCCATGGTGGAGGAATTTTTCAATTATAGGTGCCAGTCCTTTGCGACTCTCTAATTTTAAAGGATATTGGTTTTGCCTTACCGGTGTAGCTCCTGGTTTGAGTGCAATGCTCACTGGTTCTGCCTGTTTCGATCTTCCTGGAACATCACTGGCCCACACAATTGGATTGACAGCATTTTCGACTTCAATGGGGATTTCATCACATCTGTCCTGTATAAAAAGTGCAGCAGCTTTGACAAATTTAGTTTCTGGAATGATAACTCGAACGCTCTCCCCTCTTCTAAATTTAATTTCAGCTTCCAATTTCTCTAACAAATCCCTCCCCAGCAATGGTTTAGGGGAGTTAGGCATATAAAGAAATTGATGAGTTACCCACTGCTTCCCCAGTTTAAATTTCAAAGGTTGGAAGAAAGGCCGTGTTTCAGTTACCCCTGTTGCCCCAACTACATGAACAGTTTCATGACTCAGTTTCCCTTCTAAAGTATTTAACACAGAATATGCCACGTGAAGAAGGGGCAGTGAATAACTAACTCATGTAAGCACAAGTTAACTATTGGGAGACAGCAAATGTTAGTTCAGACAGCAGATGTTAATTACAAAACCTAAGAAGCTGAATTCACCCTAATCTTGTCAAGATAGAGGGGACAAGGATCATCTCAGAGACTGCTGAATCATTCCTCAAAGGACTACGCATGCCCAGGGAGAAAGGTGAAAAGTGCACTGTGAGGATGACTACTGGCCTTCATCAGAAAGACCCCCGAGGAAGAAGAGGAGCCTTCCTCAGTGCGACCACCAGGACATACAGCGCATGCGTGGCCCATTTGCTAATGATATTAATGACTTCCGAGAAATAATTTGTATAACCACACCTGTCCCAAGGAATGTGATGAATATTCATAATTTAACCCTTAATACTGTGTTGTAGGGAGCACCGGTGTGTGTGTGTTTGGAGGACCGATTCCCACATACCTGGCACGCCGAATAAAGCAAATACCCACTTCTCTGACTCTGTCTCTGAAGTGTCTTCTGGCCCAGTTGTGGCGCAATTCATCTGGCACCCCGAGATGGGACCCTTTCTGCCCGGCTGCTGGATCCAGGGGTAAGCATACCTCCCAGTCGCGACCCTGAATTTTCAGGGGGAGCTCATCTGTCCTTTGGCCCACGGCAGGGGCAGACAAGGACCATCTGCAACAAATTAAGGTATTTGCTATTCCTTTTAAACACAGAAATACCTGCAGGTCCAGGGTTCGAGTCCCTGAGGGTGGGTTGAAAGACCCGAGGAAGACTGGGTCTCCCAAAATTAGTCCTGGGCAAGAGGAAAAGTACTTTTAAGGGGTTGGACCCCGACTTTTAAAGGGGTTGGACCCCCGGGGTTGGACCCCACTGTGAAAGGTACCTTTAAGGGGTTGGACCCCGCTGTCATGTGCTATTGTACTGCTATTTTTGTTTTGCCTGTTGCTATTCTGCTGCTGTGTGAGTGAGAGTGGATGAGATGTGCTGTCAAAGTACGAAGCGAGTGAGGAGCTCTATCTGCGGTTCCATACCCCGGCGACGGGCTTGGCCAGAGAAAAGTGAAGCATTTGGCAAAGAGTGAATGAGGATAAATCATATAAACCGTTGGTTTGGAATTCAACCTTACTGTCCGAAGGGGGGCGGATTTTTGAGGAGAAAGATTTTAATTACTGAATTGAGAACACCCAGGCCCCAACGCTTTTCTAATATAGCCACAGCTAATTTCCCTTTTAAAATCCCATGCCTAGTGTGGAAACAGTTGTGAAGCTTGGGTTTGTTTTTTTTTTTTTTTTTTGTACATGTATTAGAAAGTGGTATTGCCTATTAGAAAGAGTGAACAGTGTCCAAGTTGCTGGAGGAGAGAGCTTGGTACTAGACAAGAGTGGCAGAGCGTGTCTTTGTGGAAGGAAGGAGTTGGCTCTCTGGTTGTGGGGGTTTTTGGCCGTGGAGAGAGAAAAGAGGGGGAGAAAGGCGAAAAAGGCAATGGGATCATCAGAAAGTAAGGAAATAACCCAGAAAATCCACTAGGATGCATGCTGGCACATTGGAAAGAGCTGGGGGGAGTCCCTGGAGGGAATATGAAAAAGACCGCCCTAATTAAATATTGTAATCAGTGGTGGCCACTCTACAGATTGGATGATGGTGAAAAATGGCCAAAGAATGGCTCTTTAAGATATAACACTCTTGCAATTAATGTTATTTTTAAGGAGGGAAAATAAATGGGATGAGACCTCCTATGCAGATTGTTTTTATACCTTAAGACGGAAACCAGAGTGGCAGAAACAATGTGGCATCAATCTGGCACCACGGGACTCTATGGTCCTCCTCCGAGAAAAGGAGGCAAAAGGAAAAAACTGCATGAAGAAGTGTTGCTCCTCATGCAGTATTGGGCAAAGATGTTTAAAGCTCAAAGCTGAGAGAGACCAGGATCCCTTGGAAACCCAGGAGCTAATGGGGCGCAGTGGTAGCACCCTAACATCAGGAACAATGTCCCCCGTGCCCCAAACATCCTCAGAGGATAGTGGGGATGAAGGAACAAGTGAGACTGGCTCAGGAATATCATCCAGAACCAGGAGCAAGACCCCTGTAGAGAAGAAGCTCATAGCACCACTTAGACAAGTGGTGGGGTCAGATGGGGGAATAACAAAAGTTAAAACACCATTTACAGCTTTGGATTTAGATACCTGGAGGGAGGCAGCCAGAATGTATAGAGAAGACCCTGAAAAGGTAGCAAAGAGGTTTGAATTGGTTGTTAGAAATCAAGATATTGATTGGGAGGATATAGACCTCATGCTGTCAGAATTAACTGAGACAGAAAAAGCTGCTGTAATATCCACAGCAAGAACACATGTGCAGGGACAGATAGCAGCTGAGGCATTGCATGGAAATGTAGATAACATTTCTCCTACAGGAGATCAACACTGGGACACCAATGATCCACAAACATACCCGTTCTTAGTTAGATACAGGAAATTAGCACACTGGGGGCTTCTAAATGCTATATCTAAAATGGTTAACTGGTCATTTGTGAGTCCCTTACCCCCGACTTGCAGCTTTTTCCACAACTGCTTTCGAGGGTCCACTCTTGAGGTTTTTGGGGTACAATTTTAAGGTTGAGCCATTCAGAAACAAAAGTTCTCTTCACCCATCTCTGGGAGCATTTCATCTCTAAGAACAGAGGCCCTTCTCCTTCCCTGGGAGCAAAGGGTCTTCCTCATCTTCATCTTTAGGACTATCTCTGGGAGCATCTCTAGGAACTGAGGTTTTCTCCTTTCCCATTTGGAGCAAAAGTCCTCATCATTTCCATCTCTCCCTGTTCAAACTTCTCATGAAATTACAGCTGCGTCAGCATCTGCCTATCTCAGTGCAGGTGCTTTTGCTTACGAGTTGAACACTTCACTCCCCATATCTTCATGAAATTACAAAGGGATACTCTGATGTATCATAGCTTCGCAACAGAATTTCAGCTTTAAGCATCTCCTCCTTTCTCTTCCCTCAGGTTTTCAGCTCTTCACTGCAATAAAAGGGTTAATCTCACCTCGGCCTTGCAGCTGGAATGTGGCTTATCGCAGTGGAGAGGGGGGAGAGGCAAGCCGCTCTGGCTGCCCACAGCATGGTGTTGGGGGGGGGCCGCGGGTGGAACAGGCCCATCGGCTCCAGGATGGCCGTGGTCTGGCCCGGCCTGGCCCAAGCAGGGCCTGGGCCGGGCCCGCTAGCCCCTGTACAGGGCCTGCAGCCACCTGTCCCAGCGCCGGAAACAAGAGAGAGCTTGGGGGGGGAGTTTGTCTATTCTTAAGTGTGGATCACAGAGGCAGTCACAATTTTAAGTGGCTTAAAGAATTGTCCAAATTCAAACTGGCCATCTGATAGGTTCTATCAGGTCATAGAGGAAGCTGTAAGAAGAACATCACTTCCGAGACTTAGCTTGCTAACCTATGACATCATTGTTTTTCAGTATTCACCAAGAAACCACTGAATCCCCAGGCACATTCATAGAAAAATTAAGGGATAATATGAGAAGACACACTACACTAGACCAAGCTTCTGAAATTGGGCAGCAACAGTTAATATCCTTATTGATGGGGCAATCAGCACCAGATATACGTAGGAAACTGCAAAAGATTAAGGAACCAGATAACCGAAACTTAGAGAAACTTCTGGCAGTGCCATGGGAAGTTTATAAAAACAGGGCACAGCCCCACACAGTCGCAGTGGCCCAGGTCAGGGGATCGGGATTCCCCAGGGGCGGGATAAGGCCCCCACCCAGAGGACAAAGGCAGCAATGCCCAGGCTCAGACCAATGTCTGTTATGCAGTCAGCCCGGGCACTGGAAATGAGATTGTCCTATGAACCGTGCCGCGACCCCAGCAACACAATCATCAGCGCCACCGGGACCAGTGACTGTAGCACAGCTGTACCAGGAGTGCCGGGGACCGGCGGGTCCCTCCCTAGCCGACCCACTGGTCAAAGTTAAGCTAGGGGAACAAGAGGTGGAGTTTTTGATGGATACTGGAGCCACATTCTCAGTCCTGAATCAGACTTTGAGTCCTGTAAGTAATGATTATGTCCAAGTTGTTGAGGCTACAGGGAAAACTGAGAAAGCCTATTTTTTGACACCCTTAAAATTTACATTAGGCAAAAGGATGGGAATACACCAATTTCTATATCTTCCAAACTCGCCTAAACCCCTGCTAGGCAGAGATCTATTAACCTGGTTACAAGCAAAAATAGAATTCACAGAACAAGGAATGAGACTACAGGTTCCTGAAGAAAAATTAATTTTGGCCTTAAGTTTAGCAAATATCCCTGAAAAAGAAGGAATACCCATAGACGATGAGATAAGAGATCAAGTAATCCCACTAGTATGGGATGTCAAAATCCCGGGAAGATCAAAACTAGCTTCCCCAGTGGTTATTGAATTATTAGAAGGGGCACAGCCAGTGTCAGTCAAACAATATCCACTAAGGCATGAAGCATGGGTGGGTATAGAACCAATAATTGCAAAATTTATCAATCAAGGGTTGCTGAGAGAGTGTAGGTCCCCCTACAACACCCCAATTCTACCAGTACAAAAGCCAAACGGAAGTTATCAGTTAGTCCAGGACCTGAGGGCAATAAATGCAGTAACAAAACCACTGCATCCCATAGTAGCCAATCCTTATACTTTACTTACAAAATTACAAAGTGATTGGGTGTGCTTTTCAGTTTTAGATTTAAAAGATGCTTTCTTTTGTCTGCCATTAGCTAAAAAGAGTCAGGAAATTTTTGCCTTTGAATGGGAAAACCCCAAAACAGGGAGAAAGAGGCAGCTCACATGGACTGTATTGCCACAAGGATTCAAAAATAGCCCCACGATATTTGAAGGTCAATTATCCCAAGAACTGGAAGCCTGGACATCACCACTTGGAGAAGGTACATTTCTGCAGTACGTTGATGACCTACTGATAGCAACAAGGACCTGTGAAGACTGCAAGAACTGGACTGTAAGTATTTTAAATTTTCTGGGACTAAGTGGATATAGAGTCTCTCCTGAAAAGGCTCAGCTAGTCCTCCAGAAAGTTACATATCTGGGGTATGAACTGGCAGGAGGGGAGCGAGCCTTGGGAGACAACAGGAAAGAGGCAATTTGTCAAATGCCCAGGCCAACCACAACCAAAGAACTGAGAGCTTTTCTGGGAATGACAGGATGGTGTAGATTATGGATCTACAACTATGGACTCATTGTAAAACCTTTATACCAACTCCTCAAAGAGACTGGGGGAACTCACCTATGCTGGACACCAGAGACTAATAATGCATTTGTAACTCTGAAACGTGAGTTGATGCAAGCTCCAGCACTGGGCATACCAGATGTCACTAAACCTTTTCTGTTGTTCTCACATGAGAGGCAAGGACTGGCGCTGGGACTTTTGGCACAGAAGCTGGGACCATACAAAAGGCCAGTGGCTTATTTCTCCAAGCAGCTGGACGTGGTCAGCCAAGGAGAGCCCCCCTGCCTGTGTGCAGTGGCAGCCGTGATCCTGAACATAGAAGAAGCTCGCAAGTTCACACTGGGGCAGCAGATAACTGTTTTTGTCTCTCACACAGTGTCAGCAGTGCTCACACAGAAAGGAAATCACTGGTTAACCCCATCTCACTTTCTCAAATACCAGGCTGTCCTAGCAGAATCGGAGGATGTGAGTATCCAAGTAACTAACATTTTAAACCCAGCAGCTTACCTCCAGGGCAAGGCTGCTGAGGAGCCTGTACAGCATGACTGCATTGAAACCATGGAGGCAGTTTACTCTAGCCACCCGGACTTGAAGGACTCTCCCCTAGAAAATGCAGAAAACTGGTTCACTGATGGGAGCGGTTATGTCAAGAATGGTAAGCGGCTCGCTGGGTATGCAATTACAACCACAGACACTGTCATTGAGGCAAAACCATTACCTGTGGGAATATCAGCTCAAAAGACCGAGATAATAGCCCTAACTCGAGTCTTGGCATTGGCCGAAGGAAATCCTATCAACATTTGGACTGATTCAAGCTATGCTTTTGGGGTGGTACACGCTCACGGGGCTATCTGGAAAGAAAGAGGTTTATTAACCTCACAGAAGAAAGAAATCAAGCACGCTATTGAAATCATGCAGTTACTGGAAGCAGTGGAAAAACCTTCAAAAGTGGCTATAATGCATTGTAAGGGACACTCCCAAGGTAACACTATCCCTGAACTGGGAAATGCTATGGCAGACAAAACAGCAAAGGCAGTGGCCGGCGGGGATCAAATTCAAGCTCTTGCTCTAATCCCTTCTAACATCCTTATGGGTGAAAAACCCCCACCATATGACACTGATGATTTAAATTGGGTACAAGAAGGGAAGGGACAAATAGGATCTGATGGGTGGGCTAGAATAAAGGATCTCATTGTAATACCCAGAAAACTGCTAAAATTATTCATCCAAAGCGAACATTCTAAGACACATTGGGGAGTTGATGCTTTATATAACCATTTGAAGGACAAAGTGACAGCATCAAAATTAAAGGAAACAATTGAGGACATAACTTCCACTTGTGAAATCCGTCTTAAAAACAACCCTAATACCACTGTTAGGCTAAGCACAGAAAGTATCACTAAAGGAGTTTTATCAGGGGATGTGTGGCAAATTGACTTTTCTGAATGTAGCGGGTTGAGTTCGAAACTGGGCGGAAACACCAATTAAATGTAGTGGTTTTGGTTCAAAATATTCATTACTTACTTATTTTCCTTCTGTGAGATAAGAATTAGGAGAAAAGCAAAGCAGGCACAAACCTTAAACAGTTGCAGTACAATGAAAGAGCTTTATTACTAATAGAATTAAAAGTAAAGAGAAAATAACAAAACAAAATTAAAGCAAATCCCCCTCCCCCCTTCCAGCACTTCTCTCCTTTTACCCAGCTCACACAAGGATAACAGAACATGGGATGTTAGTCAGCGTTCCAGTTCTTGAAAAGTCTCTCTCTTATGCTTAAGGAAAAAAGGGTTTTTCCTTCAGTTGCACATGGTTCCTAAACTGCTACTAACAGCAGACCCGCCCGGAAACAAACAATCTGCTGTGTGTAGAACATCTCTTCCATGAAAAATCTCGCAGTTCCTTCACACTGCAAAACATAGGCCATCACATGGGGTTATTAATCTTTTTAAGGATAAGTTATTTTGGCCTGCACACAAAGGCTTTTCTTCGCCACTAGTCTCTAACAGCCTCTTACTACTTCTATATAGCCTGGCATAGGCACTCTTCACAATCTTCACAGGCCACACGAGGATTCTCCATCCCCCCATGTTCTTCAAATGGATTAAAGAGACAAACAGTTTGTGGTATTACAGTTTCTTACCACGGCATGCAAGAAGGTTTCTTTTAAGCTGCGCGCCAGAATCGCGGCACCGCCCTCTTTTCTCCTGTCGCCATGCTCAGCTCCGTCTCACGTGACTCGCTTCTCTTTCTCTCTGACTCTGAAGCTGCCATGTTGAAGAGTGTTCTTGTTCAGGCTTTACGGTGGGGAAAGCCTCGCTCCCTCTGTGCTGCTGGCTGCGTGGTGTCTTCTTCAGTTCAGCATGAAGTGTGCTGGCTGCAGACAGGAGGCTCTGCCGGCTCCCGTTGACTCCGCCGGCTCAGCATGTTGAGGAGAGGGACCCGCTGGTCCCCAGAAGCCGCGCTGGATGGGTTTAGCTGTGAGCAGTCCATGGCTGGTTTTAGCTGCCTGCGGCTCTGGGACAGTCCCCCCGCAGTGACCCAGGGTCCGTGCCGCAGCGTTGGGAAAGGGGCAGTGGCCCCGGCGGGGCCGGGAGGCTCAGAGCCGCCCCCACCTTCCAGCAGGCGAGCTCCGACAAAAAAGGGGCAGTCCTGCCTCTCTGTGCGGTTTAAATATGTAAATTGTGAGAAGCGTAATTGGTCTAAAAGACTGTCCATCAACTCAGGGTCAACCCAATACACTGAATTACCTAGGAAGGGGGGATACAAGTACCTTCTAGTCCTCACAGACACTTTCTCAGGTTGGCCAGAAACTTTCCCTTGTAGAACAAATAAAGCTAGAGAAGTTGTTAAAGCTTTAATACAAGAAATTATTCCACAATTTGGGGTACCCAGAGAAATTAATTCTGACAGAGGATCACACTTTGTAGCCCAGGTGGTGCAGGGAGTCATCTACTGGGCATACACTGGCAGTTACATACACCATACAGACCACAGGCAAGTGGACAAGTGGAAAAGATGAATCACTTAATAAAGCAACAATTAGCCAAAATTTGTCAAGAAACTAATTTATATTGGTATCAGGCTCTGCCCATGGCTTTGCTAAGAATTAGGGTAAAACCACAGCTCAAAGAAAAATTAAGCCCCTTTGAAATTCTGTATGGAAAGCCCTATGGAACAAACGTGATTCACACTGACAGTGTGGCTCTGGTAGGGCAAAGCTACCTAATAGATTATGTAAAGCATTTAGGTCAAAAATTACAATCAATACGCACTACAGTTGTTAATTGTCAACCACCACCACCTGATAAACCCTTTCATAATGTGAGACCAGGGGATTGAGTTTATGTTAAGTCTCTTTCAGAGATCTTTCAGATCCACTCCAGGAGAAATGGGAAGGACTTTATCAGACACTGCTGACGACTCATACAGCAATTAAAGTACAAGAAAACCGACCTGGATCCATTATACCAGGACCAAACCTGCGCCAAAGCCAGAGTGGGAGGCAAGAAGAACAGGACCTCTGCTCCTTCAGCTATGAAAAATCAACACAACATGATTTGGACCATACTAGTAATGTTGGTAATTGGGGCAGGCGCATGGGACCAGAATACGTACTTTCGATTGCTCAAAGGTGTTGTTGAGAATTTTAATCTGATTGCTGGATATGTTCCCAGCTGCCTGAGAATTCTGCTAGAGGCTTTCCTTTGGTTGGGGCAACATTCCCTAATACAACAACAATCTATGCTGCACTTAGTACTAACAAGCTTTCACATTATGTCAACATATCCCTAGATCAACTTCAGTGGAAATTAGAGTTTGAAGAGCCAATACTTGGGTCCTTACCAGTATCCTGCGTGCAGCGGTGCTGGGAAGAATCTGTACCTAAAAACTCAGGAGGGAATAAGACAGACTCCAAATGCGGGAACTTAACATTTATGGGCAGCTACCCCAACTGCTCAGAATTCTGGACCTATGGGGGACTAACATGTGGAATAAGAATCAAACAAGACAAGGACCAAAGCCCAAGGGTTGGCCGGTGCCCACAGGGAAGGGTTGGTACTGGATATGTGGTCATAGAGCCTAAAAAGTTTTACCCTTAAGATGGCAAGGCCGCTGTGCCATAGGACCAGTATTTCCCGACATTACTGTTGTTCCTGAACTACAAGGCTTGCTCTGAACTTTTATACGGAGGACCAAAAGGACATCAAATCCCTTAATAGATAGGCCCACTAGATTTCACAGCTTTGCCAGATGGTTTATACCGGGACTCGGAGTAAGTGAACTAGAGAAAGCAATAGTGAACCTTTCTGCTACTGTAGAAACCATAATGAATGCCAGTGCAGATGCCATAAGAGCACAGCAAATCGAGATTAAGAGCATCTCACAATTAGCCATACAGAATAGACTTGCATTAGATTTGCTGTATGCCAAGGAAGGAGGAGTATGTACAGTTATAAATACAAGCTGTTGTATTTATGTTGATTTAGACAAACGAATAGAAACAGATTTGCAGACAATTCTAGAAAAAACACGGACACTACATCAGATCACCTTGGATGACACTTCTTGGGTGTTTAAAGAGGTATGGGACAAACTTACATCATGGTTACCCAACTTATCCTGGCTTAAACAATTGTTTGTAATAGCTATTTGAGTTATTGCATTGTTACTTAGTGTTTGTATTAGTAATTACTGTTGTATGATACTATGTACTTGGAATCGCGATGCCTATGCTCAGTGGCACGAGCATAAACTTAGAAATAAGATAGAGAAGGGTTCTTACTTTAAAGACATGCAAGATTTGTAAAGAATTACAAATAACCAAAGAAAAAGGGGGATTGAAGAAGGGGCAGTCAATAACTCATGTAAGCACAAGTTAACTATTGGGAGACAGCAAATGTTAGTTCAGACAGCAGATGTTAATTACAAAACCTAAGAAGCTGAATTCACCCTAATCTTGTCAAGATAGAGGGGACAAGGATCATCTCAGAGACTGCTGAATCATTCCTCAAAGGACTACGCATGCCCAGGGAGAAAGGTGAAAAGTGCACTGTGAGGATGACTACTGGCCTTCATCAGAAAGACCCCTGAGGAAGAAGAGGAGCCTTCCTCAGTGCGACCACCAGGACATACAGCGCATGCGTGGCCCATTTGCTAATGATATTAATGACTTCCGAGAAATAATTTGTATAACCACACCTGTCCCAAGGAATGTGATGAATATTCATAATTTAACCCTTAATACTGTGTTGTAGGGAGCACTGGTGTGTGTGTGTTTGGAGGAGCGATCCCCACACACCCGGCGCACCAAATAAAGCAAATACCCACTTCTCTGACTGTCTCTGAAGTGTCTCCTGGCCTGGTTGCGGCGCGATTCAAATTAGATTGCTTCACTTTATTTCTGTGGTCTTTTCTGTTTATAAGCATAAACAATTGGCTGTAATTTTTCTCATACGGGGACCCAAGTACCAGAAAATACGCCTTTGAGCTTAGTATTAGAAAACTGGCAAAAATTGACCGGCCAACATCAATTCCTTACAAAACCAGAATTGATTCGGTTCTCCAGAGTAATCTGGCCAATTTATAAATTAGACAACAATCAGAAGTGGCCTGAGTTTGGTAGCTTAGATGAAGAATTAATATCGAATTTGATATCTCACCTTTGTAAAGACTGCTGTTTCTTACAGCTTGATTATGCGAGGCTTTTTATGGTTCTATCACAGGATAAACAGCTGCAAGGATCTAAAATAGAGCATATACTGCTTTTAAAGAAAAAAGGGAAAAAGGATGGGAAGAGAGAGCCCCCGATAGATCCATTGTGGGGGGGCAGGGAAGAGCGGACCTAGTAGCCCCCGCTCTGAGGCCTGGGCCGCCCACTGCACCGGCCCCTTCTCTGCCGGCCACGGCTCCTGTGCCTCTGCAGACAAGGGCGGGAGCAGCTGAAGCGGAGGATGCAGCTTCGGCAAAGCTTCTGCTGATAAAAAAAGAGGGGAGGCACCCCTAGCAGCCATGGATGGCACAGGCGTCCCCGTCGGCTTCCGGTTAGATGCCCCCCTTATCTCTATTTCCCCCCTTTCCTCTACTCGCCCCTGGGTGGGAGGGACCGGGGGGAGGAGACAGCCAGAGTGTGCAGCCCATGGCACCGCCTCTAGGGGTGGAGCTGAAGGGCAGAACCTTCCACCTAGAGGGCAGGGAGGGGCCCTCCCACAAAGGGAGTGGCGCTCCTCCTACTCTCAGGTCCTTGATTCTCCATGACAACACCACGCACCTAGAGACTGGCTATGAGGATGACGTCATCAAAGTGAGCCGAGTCCTTTCGGTAAAGAAAGCTGATGGTAAGAGTTATCGATTGGTGCAAGATTTAAGAGCAATTAACAAAATTACAGCGGACATACACCCAGTTGTAGCAAACCCTTATACACTTTTGACCACACTGACAGATGAATTAGGGTGTGTTATAAATAAAATATGTAATTCGTGCTATTATATATAAAACTGAAATATAATTAGACCCTACAGAGACCGAGTTTCTAAATCCCTGCACCAACCTGGCTGAGAGAAAAATTTCACAACACTAAAAGTATTTCTTTCACAATAAGTGAGGATTCCACCTAGGTGGGGTTGGATCTTATCACCGGGACATTTGCACCATGACGACTTGATCACCACACTCTGATATCTACATCGCATCTGATAAGGAATCGGACATTCTGGGAACTAAAAATAACTATTCCAGGAACCAGAGATGGCCCATCCATCAGCAGAAATAGCCCACTCATCACCCAGGATGGACAATTCATCAGACCCAGGAAAGGCTTTGTGCGGCCCAACTCCGGGACAAGAAAACTTCATGAATACGAGAAGAATAGAATTAATTTGGACTCTGCCCAAAGACTGTATAAGAAGGGACCAGCCAAAGCAGCATCTGTGAACTTGGGAGGTCTGATGCGGTAGAGATCAGATCCATGAGTGTTCACCCAGCTCCAACCCCGGACTCGGTGCTGTTTTTCTCGATCATGGCATTTGAAACCAATATTTCGGTCGCATAATAAATGTCATTTCTTTATTAATTTTGATTTGGCAATTTTATCACAGGGTGGTTTACTGTTGTGGACCTAAAAGATGCCTTTTTCTGCATTCCTGTGCATAAAAACAGCCAGGAGCTCTTTGCTTTTGAGTGGGAAAATCCTGAAACAGGGAGGAAAAGCCAACTTACTTGGACAGTCCTACCCCAGGGTTTCAAGAATAGCCCAACAATATTTGGAAACCAGCTAGCAAAAGAATTAGAAGATTGGAGGAGACGAGCCAGGAGGGGTGATCCTTCAGTATGTTGATGACATCTTGATTGCAGCTAAAACACGAGATGACTGCATCCAATTCACTGTAAGCTTGTTAAACTTTTTGGAACTGAGTGGATACAGAGTTTTTAAAGACAAGGCACACATCACCAAGGAATCAGTAGTTTACTTGGAACTTGAGATCGATCTTCTGTGGACACCGACAGCTCAGCAAGGAACGGAGAGAAGCCCTCTGCCTGCTTCCAGAGCCCCACACCGTGAGAGAGATGCAAACTTTCCCAGCAATGGTTGGGTGGTGCAGACTGTGGATAGTAAACTACAGATTACTGGTAAGACACCTGTATGGAGCATGTGAAAAACGAGGTTCACTTTTGTAAAATTTAAAAAAAGTTTCATAAAAGGGACAATTAGGAGACAACAGCAAAAAGGGTTTTACGGCCGGGTGCTTTGGCAGAGAGCCAAAGGCACACCTCTACATCCAAAAGATCATCTTTAAAAGTACATCTCTTATTGCATATTCATCAGAATCATGCATGATTCATAAATTCTTTGGAGTTTCTGTGTATCATCCCATCAGCCTTATCTTCCTCCTTGGCTCCACTATGTCTCTGCTCCCTCCATAAATTCTTCTCTCTGGTTTCTGGTTTTCTTCTTCTCTGATAAGATACTCCAGGAATGTGAAGACTTTCTCTGCCTATCTTTTCTAAATTGACTACATAAACAATAGACATTCTATATCATGTATTACATTACAGAACTAGGTAAAGTTTTTCTAACATTATGTAACATGCGAAAAGCCAACATCACAATATATTCATAACAATCCCTCACTTTTCCTTTTTTTTAATAGATCATTTGGTTTGAGCAGTATCCCTTGTTTTCTAGCCTTTATTATTTGCTCATTTTTTTCACAAATCAACCTTGCTTCTTCAAAGGGGTCTTTGATATCATTTTTCTTCTTCAACACCATGATCTTTTGTGCCGTTCCAGATGTAGCCAATTTTGGTTCCACAGGCATTGGTACTATTTGCATGCCTTGGACCACAGTAGATATTAATCGTATAAAACAGGGGACCAAGCAAGGGAGAAATATCAAGACTGCAGAGGCACATAAAAGGAAGAAACCTAGCTTCTTCCACTATTCTATTCCCAATACATTATCCCACCAGCTAAGTTTTAGTGTGGATTCCCACTTTTGGACCAGTACATGGGCTATTTTTCTGATATTTTTGGCTATATCTAGGACAGCATCCCCATGGTCATCTATCTTCAAACAACAATCTGATGTATTAAATTTTCCACAAACACCTCCCTCTTCAGCCAATAGATAGTCTAAAGCCAACCTATTCTGATACACCGCAGCTCTTGTTTGGCTTTGTTGGCTAGCTAGTAATTCCAATGCCTGACCAGTTGGGTTTGTTATTATTTCTACAACTGCTTGGAGTCTTATAATCCCATTCAGCATGTAAATTGGGGTTCGATACCCCCAACTCCCATCTTGTGCCCAGGTGGCTGGCCCATACGTTTCAATTATGTGCTCAGCAGGCCATTCCTCATCTCTCCATTTTTGAGATCCTCCAGTCAATTCTCTTTTATTCCTTTTCAGATCCTCATACACTGGTATTCCTAGTTGATCTCCGTCTGGCTCTGGTAAAAGAAAGAATCCTGGGTGTATGATTCCCAGGGTACAACTCCCTTTCCACTGAGAGGGGAGCTTTGCATATGCCCTTTTTCCACATATCCAAAATAGGCCATCTGGTGCCTTCCAGTAATCAAATTTTTGTTGATTTATATTTTCCCAAAAATTTGATATGTCTGGTATCTCAAAAATAAGGATTTTGTTTGTATCATTGCATTGAAAGAGTTTGACCTTATTATTGTACTTACAATTATTTTCCTTTGTTTTTTCCTGAGTCCAATACAGAGCTGGTTTCTCAAGGACTCACCATGTAAAAGTTCCATTACTGACCTTCTGTCTCTTACAGGGAGTATTTCCTACTTCGTTAAGGAAATTGTTCCTGGTATGCCAGAGACACTTCTCTCCTATCACTGTTGAACTCAGTACCCACCCTTCTGGTCTGTTTTCTCCCCTTATCTTTGTCCGATTCCACTTAAGGAGTTCTATTGGGCTTAAGATACTGCCTTTCCATGGCCATTCCTCTGTCATCAGAGGCCCTCCACAGAACCAACAGTTGGTTACATTAAGCTCTTTACTTATCCTTTCCCCCAATTCCACAGATTTTTTCCAAATTTTGAGATTTCCTTTTCATTTCCTAATTGTTGTTTGAGTTTCACATACATGTCTTGAATTGGGGTCGATACAGAGTTAGATTGCTGTGCTAGCTTTGCCTTCTTGTTTACCAGTTGTTCTTTTACTAAGGCTGAGACTTTACTCCCAACAATATATGTGAAACACATCCATCTTTCCCCTTTTGGACATTTACTTCTCAACCTGCTACCACTTGTTCCTAGGTTTTCTACAATCCAGTACTTTTTCCCATTTTGCATACAGTTTCCTAATGTGGATGGGTTATAACAGTGACTGTTGACATGGGTATGCGCAATGAAAAAGGAACCTCGCTGTTTTTCCATATACAGCTTTCGGTAACACCTATGGCGTGGCTGTGTCGGTATCCCCAGAGGGAAGAGACAAAAAAGGAGTGACAGATAAAGGAATAACAGAGGTCCGATATGGTTTATACTTCCACCTCCCATGCCTATGGGGTTGCTACCCACAGCAGGGGTATATGATCTTGGTGGCAAGTACAGTGGTCAATTCAGTCTTGCCCTCTATTTCTTCATCACTTCCTTTTCACTAATTTCCAGGCAAATTGCTTTTGACTCTTCTTAATTGTAGCTTCCCACCGTTCCTCAGGTATCTCCCATTCAACAGGCACTAGTAATTCCCATCCACAAAGCAAGGTGGATATTTCAGCTGTTCTTTGCTCTACCAGGATGGGGAATAGATTTGGCGTTCGACACTTCATGCAGTGAGAGTGTCATTTTAGTGAACTACAATACCAATAATTTTTACAGTTTAGACATTTACATTTAACCCAGCTAGCATGTCCAGTATTGGGATGAATCAGATGGTTGTCTTGGGGTCACCTTATGATGTGTATCCCATATCGCTGCCTATGCCCAGAAATTAATTATTGGCCTTTCTATGCCTCTGAACTGAGCCTGAGAGGGGGAAGAAAAAACTGAGCAAAACTTTCTCAAAGCAGTTTGAAACTTGTTCAAGGTCACATAAAGATAGCGGGGTTTTTTTCCCAGCTGGGGGCAGGGGGGGGGCGAGGAAGCACCCGGCTTGCAGCTTTTCCAGTCAGCTTTTGGCCAGTTTTTTCCAGTTTCTTGTTCTCTGGAGAGAGACTGAGAGTTGAACTTTTCCTTCTCTGGAATTTCAGATTTTCTCCCTTTTCTACTGGACTGCTTGATTGCTGTAACATCAGAGCACATCGGGAGGACTTTCCACCGGGCACAGAGGGCCTGGCCCTGGGCCAAGCCCCAGCTCCGAGGAGACCAAAGGGAGGACTCGAACACTTTTTCCCAGGTTTTTTTCTCCACAGTGTGAGATTTAATTATTTAGCATTATTTTCCTTTCCCGTGTGTTTGTTAAATAAATAGTTTTATCTTCTTCACTTTCCTTCGAGGAAATTTTTTTTTTCCCGAACTTGGTGGGGGGAGGGGTGGTTGTACCTTCTCTCAGAGGATATATATTTCTAAATTTGGCCAAACCGGAACAAATTTAGTGGCACCCAACGTGTGGCTCGAAGGAAAGTGAAAAAACTTGTGCTAATTACATTTTGGGTTGAATTTACTTATTCTGAGTTGGGGTAAAGTAGTCACCATGCTGGTTGAGTTCATAATGTCTCTCTGGCTCGATGTACTCATGTCTTTCTGGTCCTTAGGCTTCATTGAGGTACTAGTGCTTTTTTGGTCCCTAGGGTTGTTTGCCTATCCACAACTTGCTCCAATCTTGTCCTTGATATGTAAATTTTACAGAGAAGGGAGACGAATCAGGATTTCTATTTTGCTGTGCTCGGTGATAATGATTTATAAGAAGTTGATAGAGGTACAGGCAGCTGTTCAAGGTGTGTATGATAAGTGGTTTCTCCGTCCTAACCCCAGTCCTAGCTTCGGTAGCCTGTTTTGGGAATTTATTAGTAATTGCACCCAGATTGTTAGAGGAGGAGGAGACGGGGTTTCCCTTCCCTTTAAATTTGATAGGTTATCTTTTGACAATGTTCAGTATCCCCTGGATGTTAAAGAGACCACCCTCCTGGTATTTAATCTGGTAATCTTCCTCTATATGATTCACAGCTTCTCTAGAATAAGAGCTCAGATTTCCAGGGTGACTGCTGAGACACCTGACCCAGAGGTGGAAAATCCTGAGTGGTGTGGGGAATGGGAGGATATGGGCCAAACCCTAAAGAAATTCTCTGACCCGATAGTTTGGGATTTCCCATCTGAACAAATTCAGAAACCAGCTGAGGTGGGAAAATATCTGAAAGAGAGATATAATGACAATTCTAATGAGAACAAGCTCCTTGCAATATGTTGGGCTTTGGCATATGCCTATCGCACACTGCAGCAGGTAAAGGTAGAGAGGCAGGAAGATCAATCAGCAAAGCCTGCAGATACCCCAGTCACTCAGGCTGCAGATAAACCAGACAGCCAGCCCAAAACAGATGGAGAGTCTAAGCCACTGACAGTGGCTCCTGTCACGAGGAAAAAGCACACAACCAAAACTGATCGCCCAGTGAAAGATGAGGACAATGCAGGGGAAGGGACCTCAAAAGATGCAGGGGAAGGAACCTCAAAACCACCAATGGACTCAGGCACAGAAACCATTACTGAGTCCATGTCCATAAAGGACCTTCACAGCCTAAGAAAGGATTACACCCAACGGTCCGATGAATCCATAATCAGTTGGATGGTCCGTATTTGGGATGCTGCAGGTGATGATGTGATGCTGGATGGTGCTGAAGCGAGGCATTTGGGATCCCTGTCACAAGATCCAGTGATCGACCAAGAGATGAAAAGAGAGGCTAACTCTACCAGTCTCTGGAGACGAGTTTTGACAGGTGTGATTGAAAGATATATGTGTGGAGATGATCTCTACATGCAGCAAACCCAGTGGAAGACCATAGAACAAGGGATCCAACGCCTGAGAGAACTAGGGGTGGTAGAGGTTGTCTTCACACAACCCAGGATTGAGGAGTCCAGACTGGGCCAGAGTTATTCCATACATGTGGCGAAAACTCATACAGCTTGGGCCACCAGAATACGCTTCTGCTTTAGCAATAATGAAACCGGACTAGATATGGCAGTGAAGCTCCGAGCATATGCAGACTCTGTGCATGGCCCAACACATGCAAGAATTGCAGCTGTGGAAACACGTATGCAGAAAATGGAAGATAAGATAGAGAAGAATCTCCAGGAGATTAAAGAGTGCCTTCTCCGCGGACGTTCCCCAGAGAGAAGGTACATCCCACGAAGTGAGCTGTGGAATTTCCTGTGTGACAGTGGGGGAAACATGAGGAAGTGGGGTGGACAACCCACTTCTGCTCTGGCAGCACGAGTGGGTGAATTGAAGGAGCGCAAGTCTCAGAAAGGAGGATCTACCAAAAAGGAAGTAGCTCCAGTTGCCTGTAGCCAAACTGCTGGAAATAATGGAAAAGACGATGGTATGTCCAATTCCCATGAGGGAACCTCTAAGATACAGGCCCAGGGAAAGAAGGATAACCAGGCATAGAAGGGCCCTGCCTCTAGCCAGGTAGAGGTCAGGGAAAACCGTGGTTTTTGGACTGTGTGGATTCGTTGGCCTGGTAAATCAGAACCACAAAAATATTTTGCCTTGGTTGACATTGGTGCGCAGTGTACAATAATTCCATCTCAGCATGTGGGGGTAGAATCTGTTTCTATTTCTGGTGTAACAGGTGGATGACAAAATTTGACCTTGGTGGAAGCTGAGGTGAGCCTGACTGGAAATGAGAGGAAGAGACATCTCATTGTGACTGGCCCAGAGGCCCCGTGCATTTTGGGCATAGACTTCCTCCGGAACGGGTATTTTAGAGACCCAAAGGGACTCAGGTGGGCTTTTGGAATAGCTGCTGTGGAGACAGAGGGCATTAAGCAATTGAACACTTTGCCTGGGCTATCAGAGAACCCGTCTGCAGTCGGCCTTCTGAAGGTGGAAGAACAAAGAGTACCAATTGCTACCTCGACAGTGCATCGCCGACAGTACCGGACAACTCGAGATGCTGTGATTCCCATCCACAAGATGATCCGTGAGCTGGAGAGGCAAGGGGTGGTCAGCAAGACCCACTCACCCTTCAACAGCCCCATCTGGCCTGTGCGCAAATCTGAAGGAGAATGGAGATTGACTGTGGACTATCGTGCCTTGAATGAAGTGACTCCACCATTGAGCGCTGCTGTGCCGGACATGTTGGAGCTCCAGTACGAGCTGGAGTCCAAAGCAGCGAAGTGGTATGCCACTATTGACATTGCCAATGCATTTTTCTCCATTCCTCTGGCAGCAGAGTGCAGGGCCCAGTTTGCTTTCACCTGGAGGGGTGTGCAGTACACCTGGAACCGACCGCCCCAGGGGTGGAAGCACAGTCCCACCCTCTGCCATGGACTGATCCAGACTGCACTAGAAAAGGGTGAGGCTCCAGAACATTTGCAGTACATTGATGACATCCTTGTGTGGGGGAACACCGCAACAGAAGTGTTTGAGAAAGGAGAGAAAGTTATCCGGATTCTCCTGGAAGCTGGTTTTGCCATCAAGAAGAGCAAAGTCAAGGGACCTGCCAGAGAGATCCAGTTCCTGGGAGTGAAATGGCAAGATGGACGGCGTCAGATTCCCACTGAGGTCATCAATAAGATCACAGCAATGTCTCCACCAACCAACAAGAAGGAAACACAAGCTTTCCTAGGTGCCATAGGCTTTTGGAGGATACATATTCCTGAGTACAGCCAGATTGTGAGTCCTCTTTACCTAGTTACCCGCAAGAAGAACGATTTCCATTGGGGCCCTGAACAGCAACAAGCTTTTGCCCAAATCAAGCAGGAAATCGCTCATGCTGTAGCCCTTGACCCAGTCAGGACAGGACCAGAAGTGAAGAACGTGCTCTATTCTGCAGCCGGAAGCCATGGCCTGTCCTGGAGCCTTTGGCAGAAGGTGCCTGGTGAGACTCGAGGTCGACCACTGGGGTTTTGGAGCCGAAGCTACAGAGGGTCTGAGGCCAACTACACCCCAACAGAAAAGGAGATCTTGGCAGCCTATGAAGGAATCCAAGCCGTCTCTGAGGTAATTGGCACTGAGGCACAACTCCTCCTGGCACCCCGACTACCGGTGCTGGAGTGGATGTTCAAAGCAGAGGTTCCCTCTACCCACCATGCCACCAATGCCACATGGAGCAAATGGATTGCTCTCATCACACAGCGCGCCCGAATCGGAAAACTGAATCGCCCTGGGATTTTGGAAATAATTACCAACTGGCCTGAAGGTGAAAACTTTGGTCTCGCTGATGAAGAACAAGTGACAAGCGCTGAAGAAGCTCCACCGTACAACCAACTGCCATCAGAAGACACACGCTACGCTCTTTTCACCGATGGTTCTTGTCACATTGTAGGGATGAAACGAAAGTGGAAAGAAGCCGTATGGAGTCCCACACGACAGGTTGCAGAAGCTACTGAAGGAGAAGGTGGATCAAGCCAACTCGCTGAACTCAAAGCTGTTCAACTAGCCCTGGACATTGCAGAAAGGGAGAAGTGGCCAAAGCTCTACCTCTACACTGATTCATGGATGGTAGCCAATGCTCTGTGGGGATGGTTAGAAAAGTGGGAAAAAGCTAATTGGCAGCGTAGGGGAAAACCAATCTGGGCTGCTGCAGAGCGGAAAAACATTTAACATTATTTTCCTTTCCCATGTATTTGTTAAATAGTTTTATCTTCCTCACTTTCCTTCAAGGAAAATTTTTTTTTTTCCCGAACTTGGTGGGGGGAGGGGTGGTTGTACCTTCTCTCAGAGGATATATATTTCTAAATTTGGCCAAACCGGAACAACGGTATATGGTATGGCACTGTTGGAAGAGGCAAATCCTCCTCCTTTTTTAATAAGTCACAGGCTAAGGGCAGAATGTGAGGACTCTCAGACCGAAATAGTCCGGATCCTCCTGTTTGGAGTGGAAGTATTCCTCTCCCAAGGAGGGTATCAGAGGTGTCTCAGGACTTGTCTGGGCAACACTTGAAACCACTGATATAAGCTTGGCCTTATTTCCCAATCAGGTGTGATTCTTGGTGCATCCCTTGTATCATTTGGGTCTTCCCAGTTCATTACCACCCAGTTCCCGCTTAAGAGTCAACTTGGTATCACCAGGCTTAGATGTTAATAGTCCACTCCTTAGGCTCTTCCACGGGTCCTTTGATTCTGCTGGCGTGGATCCACCCTCTCTCCTTGGTTCGGATCGCTGCCTCAGTTGTCAGTAGCACCTGAAAAGGACCTTCCCATTGTGGAGTTAAAGATTGCTCTTTCCATGTTTTTACTAGTACCCACTCCCCTGGATGTATATTATGGATTTTAAAGTCTAGAGGTGTGGTTTGAGGGATTATCCCTTTCAACCGCAAATCTTCAAGAGTCCTTGCAATTGTGTTGACATATCCTTTAACACTCATTTCCCCTACTTCATAGGTAGCAGTTTCATGTTGGGTGGTCAGAAAAGGTAACCCAAACATAATTTCATAAGGTCACACTCCCAGGTCTGACCTTGGTTGTGTCCGAACCCTCAATAAAGCCAGAGGTAGGCATTCTACCCACGACATTTGAATTTCAATTATTAATTTAGTTAAGGTTCTCTTTAAAGTTTGGTTCATCCTCTCTACCCGTCTTGAACTCTGTGGGTGCCATGGGGTATGTAGTTCCCACTTTATTCCCAAGGCTTGAGTCAGTTGCTGCAGAACTTTTGATGTAAAGTGTGTCCCTCTATCTGAGTCTATCCTTGTTGCAAAATGATTAGAGGATCAGGGATATGGATTATTGATAAAGGGAACAAATCAATAACAGAACTGTACAAGCAAAAGGCCTGCAAGCAAAGGTTTGTGTGAGAAACTGCCTGCATGAGAAAGCACCTGCTACAGCGGGGATACTGTAACACGCATATATCAAACCAGGAGTCCCGTAGAAAGGAAATATATATGGATGGATTCTTGATAGATGTTTCAGAGATGTTTATTTCTCCAGCCGCATGGCCGGGGCTCTGCTGAGCAACTGTTACAGTCACGGGACCAAGGGTCCTTTTGCCCGCGCAGGGGAATACAAACCAACCAATGGGGAACAAGGCTGAGCAGGGGCAGGGAAACCCCGTGTCTGTCCCCTCAGGGCCCCTCTCCCAGGGCTCCATGGCAGGGGGGGAGACCCCAGCATCTCACTCATTTTATTTTAATAAAAGGAGAATGAAAACAACTGGATAAACATAACAAGAACAGTTTCAAAACAAAACAAGCCACCCTCCTGAGTCTTTAAATGTCCAAACAGATTCTGTGGAACATCTTAGGGCTGACAGAAGGGAGACAGAACTCTCCGAGCATGCTTTGTGGGGAAACTGAGGCAAGAGAGGGTTTAATTTCTTCCCTCCCCCTTTTCATCCCCCACTCGGCATTGGAAAGGGATTTTTGGGGAAACAATTGGCAAAAGCATGGTTTTGTGAGGGAAGCCGTGGATGAAAAAACGGATTGGGAATACACTGGGGGTAATAGGATATAGGATAAAAGGGAAAGATGGGATTAGGAAAGGGAGACTGCAGGGGGGGCTTACAATGGAGATACTGTCTAACATGACTATGATTTTTTGCATATATACTGCCTTTTACAGGAACACCATCAGGCCCAGTGACCTGTGATGCTTGTAACCCTTTTCTACCTTGTATAATTTTGAATTCCACCACCTCTCCATCTCCCAAGCTTGGGATGCATTTTTCAGGGTTATTCTTTTTAATAGCAGTTCTATGCAAGAATATGTCTTGCTGGTTGTCACACCTTGTTATAAAACCATAATTTTGCTTATCATTATACCATTTTACTATCCCTAAGATCTTAGCTACTATGATCTTTTCCTTTTTCCGAGTGGCTGCTGTTTTCTGTCTCGCTGCTTCTTTGCTCTCTCTTTCGGTCGCTCCCGTGTTGGAATTGTCGGAGCTGCTGGTGCCTGCGCGCTCTTCGGGCATCGTTCTGCTCTCAATTCGCCACCATTTGTTACAGTGCGGATACTGTAACGTGCATATATCAAACCAGGAGTCCCGTGGAAAAGAAATATATGTGGACAGACAGATTCTTGGTAGATGTTTCAGAGATGTTTATTTCCCCAGCCGCCTGGCCAGGGCTCTGCCGAGGAACTGTTACAGTCACCGGACCAAGGGTCCTTTGCCCACGCAGGGAAACACAAACCAACCAATGGGGAATGAGGCTGAGCAGGGGCAGGGAAACCCCGTGCCTCCCCCCCAGGGCCCCTCTCCCAGGGCTCCATGGCAGGGGGGAAGGGACCCCAACATTAAGCACCTGTGTGAGAAACAAGCCTGAGAACAAAAAGGGAGTTTTGAGGATGTGCAGCTGTGCAGATAAGATGTACTGACCAGGAGAACGAGGGTGAACTCTGAATTCTTTAATCATAACATAACTGTAGAAGCTTGCCAATGTAGTCTAATTATGTAGAAGCAGAACTGCACTTTGATAGGTTTAAGCCAACTAAGAGTTAACAAGCTTGGATACTATATAAGTGCCTCTGGATTGCTAATAAACGGAGCTTGCTTTTTATCGATCACATTGGTTGTCTGCAATGTCTCCCCCTGCCGCAGTCATTGAACTCTTTCAACATATCCTATTAATCATTCCATACCTGGGAATAATTTGTTCTAAGAGGGTTTTACATGCTACATTGGCTGTGGATCTGACAGTGGGGACAGCTTCCACCCAATGGGTAAGATGGTCTGTTATTACTAACAAGAATTTCCACCTCTGCACTTGGGGGAGTTCAGTAAAGTCCACTTGGATTCTTTGAAATGGTCGGAGAGCTAACTCGTGACCTCCTGAAGTTGTTGTTCTCATCACCTTTTATTTATTTTTTGGCAAACCAGACATCTTTCAGTTATTTGTTTAGCCAACCCATAAATTCCAATGCACCCATAATTCCTTAGAAAGTGATCACACAAAGCCTCGGTACCCCAATGAGTTTTTTGATGCATGTCTTCTAATATTTTTCTGGTGAGTGTTTTATTAAGTAACTGCCTTCTGTCCGGAAGTTTCCATTTTCCACATTCGCCTGGCTTTCCCCCTATCTCACTTAATTCTTTCTCCGCTGTTTCACTGATTTTTGGAGTCTCCAATTCTTCGTTCTTTGAGGTCAAAATTAGCATAACCCTTTTTATCCCGTTTTCTGCAGCATCCTTAGCTTGATCTGCCAAATTATTTCCTCTTATTTCTGAGGTCATTCCTTTTCGGTGTCCTTTAATATGTACTACAGCTATCTCTTCTGGTGATTTTAATGCCTCTAAAACTTCGAAAATAAGTCCTTCATGTATCAACCCCTTTCCCTTTGAATTAAGTAATCCCCTTTCTTCCCAAATTTTTCCAAAGGTATGTACTATTCCAAAAGCGTACCTTGAATCGGTATATATAGTTCCCTTCTTGTGTGCTAAATATTCCAATGCCCTTTTTAGGGCATATAATTCACAAGTCTAAGCTGACCACTTTGAGGGTAATTTTCCTTTTTCAATGGTTTGCATAGTCCCCCCATCAACTAAAGCATACCCTGACATTCTTTTTCCTTGTACACATCTGAAAGAACCATCTACAAATATTATTTCTCCTTCTGAAAGGGCTTGTTCCTCGAGATCTGCTCGAACTTTGGTTTGGTATTGGATAATTTCTAAGCAGTTATGTGTCAGGTTATCTTTTGGCTTTCCATATAAAAATTGAGCTGGATTCAGGCTCTTGTTCACTTCTATTGTCAAATCATCACTATCAGAATTGCTTCATATTTTAGCATCCTAGAGTCTGTTAACCATTTTTCAGCTTTCTGGTTTAGCACATTTAGAACTGCATGAGGTGTGCACACTATCAGCTTGCTCCCAAAAGTAAGCTTATGACTTTCTTCTACCAAGATTGCAGTAGCTGCTTGTACTAGTTTGAAAACAAACCAGTGGGAGGCACCAAGTCAGAATAACAATTTAATGGAAATTAAAGAAAAGGGAAAAAAAAGTAAAAGAAAACACTGGTTCAAACTGACAGAGTCAAGGTACAACCTAACACCCTGTTAGGCAGGGTGGTGGTAGCAGTCTGGTAGAATGGTGGCTGCAGTCCTCTGAAGCAGTGATCCTGTAGTAAAAGAGTCTTCTCTTCCTCGGAAAGTCCAATGGTGGCTGTGTAGCTCCTGTCCTCTGGAAATCCAGTGGGAAGGGTTGTCTCTGGTGTTCAGAGTCCCAGATTATATCCACGATGGGATGCTTGGTTCCTCCCTCTGGGTGGAGCATCTCACAATGGGGTAATGAGTCATGAGGCAAAGTGTTGATTAGGCTCATTAACAGAAGATAGTCCGGAGGGAGTTATCTCTGAGTCATTCGGCAGGACAATGATGGGCCATTAACAGAAAGATAGTCTGGGGGGAGGAGGCAAGGAAACACTGCCCCACGTGGTTTCAACATCTCATGAGGATGGTGATAGAATACACTGCAACCCAGGACACTGCTATAGCTTGAATACATATTGGCCAGCCATGGCTTACTGGATCTAACATCTTTGACAAGTAAGCTATTGGTCTCTTCACTCCTCCCCACTCCTGGACCAGAACTCCATGAGCTACTCCACTTTCCATGCTCACATACAGATGAAAGGGTTTTTCTAATGAGGGTAAGATTAAAGCTGGTACTGAGGCGAGTTTTAATTTCAATTCCTCTAATTTACCATTATCTTTTTTGGTCCATTTTATATCAGCTTCTTCTGTCAACTTTTCATACAGAAATTTTACAGCTTGTGTATATCCTTCAATCCATAGTCTACAATATCCCAATAATCCAAGTAGCTTTCTAATTTCTCTCTTTGAAGAGGGAGGGGGAAGGGATAGAATCCCTTTGATTCTCTCGGGGTTTAATTTTCAACTTCCCTTGCTTATTAAGTGACCAAGATATTTTACTTCTGATTCTACAAATTGCAGTTTCCCTTTTGATACTCTTTTTAAAAATTTCTAACTTCTGAAGAAGTGAGGGGGATGTTTACAAATCCTGTTCCCCCAGCTCGCATTGGAACTTCCCTTAAAGGGAACAAACGGACCTCCCCATCCCATTTCTTGTGTCTTTTTTCTCTTATGATACTTCTTTCCTGTCTTGGGGGGGTGTTGAGGCGGGGCTGTTCTGTAACTGAGCTCCCCATGCTTTGGTATGTTGCCTCCTCCTTAAGAGGAACAGCAGAAGCGGTCGTTGCCAGGGGAACGGTGATGCAGGCGAGGGGGTGGGGGTAAGGTGTAGGAGTCCTCTTGGAAGCCGATTTCTCCAGGAGTGGGGGGACATAGGCAGGGACTGCCACCAGAACTGCCAAGGGGACAAATTCTTCAGGTGGATATCAGATTTTAGCGTGGATTCTCTGCATGTGGTTCATAGCAGTCATGGCAACAGGACTCTGTGCTGCCGGCGGACCCAGTGCGGCCCGCGGGGCCGAAGCCGGGTTCAATGGAGCCGTGGAAGACAACGCAGCGGGGGCAGGGGCTGGTGGAACAGCCGTGGACATCGGAACTGGGGCCGGAGCTGGGACCGGGGCTGCCACTGGGGCAGGGGCGGGGTGGGCCCCAAAAGCGGGGGGCTGGGCTGCAGCAGAACAGATACCCGGACTAGGGACGGGCGGGACACCAAAAGCGGCCATCTGGGCTGCCACTGGACCCACGAGGGCTGGAGGGGGAGGCGGGAATGCCAGGGCCACCGGTGGAGCCGAGGCAGACAGCGCAGCAGGGGCAGGGGCTGGTGGAATGGCAGCAGGCATCGGAACCGGGACCGGAGCTGGGACCGGGGCTGGAGCCAGGACCAGGGCCGCTACCGGGGCTGGGACAGGGGTAGGGGTGGGGGAACCCCAAATGTGGCAGGCTGGGTTGCCACAGGACCCGTGGGGGCTGATGAAACATAGATTTAGAAGAAACATAAAGATTTTAGTTATAGGCTAGCTGTGTTTAGATTAGTTGGAATAGGAAAGAACTTGGGCCCAGTGAGAGTTAATTAAAATAGTTAGGAGAGCTGGACCTGAAATGGGTTTTAAGATGTTAGTAACTGATTACCAAATAGCTGATGATCTGTCATTTGTATGTTTGCTTAGCTGTGCTTAGAACGAGGAATAGAAACATTGATAAGTTGGTGTAGGGAACAAGGACAATTACCAATTTCCTCCCTTGGTGGGAACCCGTCCAAAAGTCATGCAAGAGGAAACTTAGAGGTCACTAAAGTAATTTGGATTGTTAAAACTCAGGCGAAAAGGTCAAAATGAGGAAGACGAGTTACTTCATCTTTTTTGGGACCACTGACCCAATTCAAGACCACCGACTCAATTCAGAAAACACACTACGCATGCTTAATGACATTTAAGCTCATTTCCATATGAAGCGGAGAATGGGAGGTGTTAATGTTATGAATATGCATTTGTATTTTGGATATTCATAATTTTTGTAAATAAAAAGCTTTGTGTTTGCTCGGATCGGGGCCCTGCGTCTTAGGGAGCTATCCCACGCAGAGCCTGGTGCCAAATAAAACATACACTTTCTAACTCTAAACTGTTAGAGAGTTTTTGTCCGTCTCAGTTGGATATAGATATTAGATCGATAATCATATTTTGGTAAATCACTGAAGGGGGCGGTGGGAACACCAGGGACAAGTGGTGGAGCTGCAGGTGGTGCCATAAGAGCCAGGACGGACGGGACCTCGGGACCCAAGACGGGCGGTGCAGCTGCGAGTGGCGCAACAGGAGCCTGGGCTTGGGGGGGGGGGACAAACGGGAATGGAGGGGGCAATGCTTCCAGGGGGTCCCAGCCCTTCTCTTTCTTGTTTTCCCTTTGCTCCTTTTCTTGGGTCTCTGATAACTTAAAAATTCTTATCCCCTTAGGCTCTATGTTTCCCACCCAGCATGAAGCATACTTGCCTTCTGTGTTAAAGGATTCTTTTGAATTTACAAATACTTGTAAAGCCTGACAGATCCAAACTTCAAAAAAGCCATATCTGGGCCAGAAAATATGGTCAGATCTAATTTCCTTCTCAGCTCAATCAAACATACAGAACTGCATCATTTTGACTTTGCTCTTTTTTCTTGTACTTGGGTTAGTATTCCAGTTAGCTAACATAACTCCCAGAAGGCTTTCCTGGGGTATCTCTGCTGGTACGCCTCCTGTAGTGGTTTGGTCAAAAATACTCATTACTGTTTATCTGCTGTGAGATAAGAATTAGGAGAAATGCAAAGCAGGCACCAAATTTGAAAGAATATAAAGAAGTTTATTAACAGACCTAAAAAAAGAAAAAAAAATTATACCACACCTTCAGACCTCTTCTCCTCCCCCCACCTTCCTCCCTTCTCCCACTGACAATGTAAAAAGACAACCCTTAAGATGTTCAGTCTGTTTACCACTTCCATAATAACCTTGTTCAGTCCATTTAGGAAGAGGAGTCTCTCTTGCCCATGCTATGAAAACATTATCACAACGAGACAGCTGCCCACTTCCAAATAACTTTGTTCAGTCCATTTAGGAAGAGGAGTCTCTCTGCTCGCATGTGAATCCCTTCCCCCGACTTGCAGCTTTTCCCACAACTGCTTTCGAGGGCCCACTCTTGAAGTTTTTTGGGGTACAATTTTAAGGTTGAGCCGTTCAGAAACAAAAGTTCTCTTCACCCATCTCTGGGAGCATTTCATCTCTAAGAACAGAGGCCCTTCTCCTTCCCTGGGAGCAAAGGGTCTTCCTCATCTTCATCTTTAGGACTATCTCAGGGAGCATCTCTAGGAACTGTGTTTTTCTCCTTTCCCATTTGGAGCTGTTGGGGTTTTAGTTTAGTCTTAGGGTTTTTTTTTTTTCTGTTAAAGGAATTTTCTCCCATATGCATGTTGCTAGGGGACAAATAGCTGTACTTAAGAAAGACAATAAGGGAGTGGGGCGGGCCTGGCTACTTTCTTGTCTACACCTGGGTGTGGGGGCAGTTCGCTCTGAGCGTCCGGAGAGAGAAGCTGCAGAGAAAGGAGCTGCTGCTTCTTTCTTTTTTGGCCGTTCTTCTCTTCCTGCTGGAAACAACGCCGGGACCCCAAAAGCCGTTTTCCCTGCCCTGCTGGAGGCCGAGCTGTGGCTGCCCTGCCCCACTGCTGCTGCTTCGAGCTTTTGCTACGCTGTAGCCCTGCTCGCCCTGCCTGCCTGGGCCTCCGTGGGGTTCTCCCATCTGGATACATCTCGCCTGCCACCCGGGATTTGCGTTCGTCCCTGCCGCTCTAGCCTGCCGCTCTAGCCTGCCGCTCCTGCCTGCCGTTCCCAGCCTGCTGCTCCTGAGAGTCCGGGATCGGCTGCCCAGCGGTTTGTGAAGCCTTTGTTCCTTCCCTTCCCGGGATCCCAGGCCGCCATTGCCCGCGTGTTTCCCGAGCTCGCTCCGGAGCGCCCCCTGCAGCCGCGGGGGAACCATCGCACCTGCCCTGCTCACCGGGAGCCGCCAGCGCCCCTGCCGGCTGCGAGCGGAACTGCACCCGAGGGGAAATAGCCTGACAGCCGAGAAGGCTGGGACTGGGTTTGTGTGTGCTGTTACTGTCATAGTTGTTGTTGTTTTGTTTGACTGGTTATATACATATACATATATATATATATATATATATATATATAGTAAAGAACTGTTATTCCTATTTCCCACATCTCTGCCTAAAGGCCCTTGATTTCAAAATATAATAACTTGGAGGGAAAAAGGGTTATATCTGCCACTTCAAGGGGGGCTTCTGCCTTCCTTAGCAGACACCTGTCTTTCAAAACCGAGACAGATCTTGGCGCCCAAGGTGGGGCCTGAGGGCATTAAGAGAGAGAGGTGAAAAAAAGGAATAACAGTTCTTGGAACTTTATTTTGTGTGCCAGATATAGGAACCTTGTTAGGCTGCACTATGTGGTCTAGTTTACCCTGGTTCGGGTGGCATGTGGCCGTAGCTATATTCTTCCCCTTTGCAGCTCCTTACTTGAATATGGGTCCTCTGACTAAGGCTACCATTGCTGTTATCCAGCTTGCGTTATGGGTTGAGAAGGTGAGGAATTCATGGGTTTTTAGCTTCCTCCGGAATGTGGGCACATGGATAAACGGCTATCACACACTGAGCACATGTTTTTGGGGTTATGTTAACAATGGTACCTTCTGTGAGGAAATGACACCAGGGGAAGTTTTCCCCCAACCCCTCAACCAGTTCTTCGGGCCCACCCCATCAATTTTCGAAGGGTTTAAATTCCCTCTGAATATTAACCATCTGCTGCTGATAGGCCTACTCTATTTAGCACTCAAGGATAAGTTGAGATTGGCTTGGATATCTACCCGGACACCAGCCCCAGAGACTAGAGATCCTGCCCCAGAACCTGACATGGCCCCAGAGAGTAGAGTTCCTACCCCAGAGCCTGATCCTGCCCCAGAACCTGACATGGCCCCAGACACAAGAGATCCTACCCCAGAGCCCTATCCTGCCCCAGAACCTGGCACGGCCCCAGACACTAGAGATCCTACCCCAGAGACTGACGTAGCCCCAGACACTAGAGACCCCGCCCCACAGACTGATACCGCCCAACAGTCCACCTCAGAAATGGACTACCCAAACTGGGTGGGGGTACTGGCAAAAGGGATGCAAGAGATGTGCCAAGAGATGGGTCAGGTGCGCCAGGAGATGTGCCAGGAGATGGGCCAGGTGCGCCAGGAGATATGCCAATTGCTAAGGGAATACACCTCCTCAGCTAGTGAAAAGCCCTCTCCCTGCCCCAAAGAGGGTGAGTCCGATGGTGCAGCAGTAGAACCCACGGATGTTACAACCGTCCAGGCTTCAGCTGAACCACAAGGACAACCACAGCCAGCAGCAGTCGCCCCTGTGCAAAGGAGGAAGTGTAAGACCAAATCAGTACGACCAGTTAATGATGATGGGCAACCAGGGCCCTCACAACCAGCAGGAGAGCCAGAGCCAGAAATCATCACTGAGTCCCTGTCGTACGACAGTCTCTGCACTATGCGAAACGACATTGCGCGAAGGGGGCGTGAGCCTTATACCACCTGGCTGCTTCGGGTTTGGGACCTTATGGGCACAAGTGTGCAACTGGATTGTGGTGAGGCAAGGTATCTGGGATCATTGACCCAGGACCCAGGTGTGGACCAGGTATTTGTGAGGGAGCCAGGGCCCCTTTCTCTCTGGGAGCGGCTCTTAATGAGTGTGAGAGAAAGGTTCATTCACAAAGAAAGAATGCAGGAGTACCATCATAGAATGCAGTGGAAGACACTCGAGCAAGGGATTCAACAGCTAAGAGAGGTGGCAATATTAGAGGTACTCTTTGGGAGGGATGGACAGCATGATAATGACCCCGATAAGGTCAGGTGCACAGGACAGATGATGTGGAACCTGGCAAGGCTAGGGCCATCGCAATACACCACCTTCATTGCAACGATTGATGCTGACAATACCCGAGAAACCGTGGGCTCTGTTGCCAGCAAGCTCAGGCATTATGACAGCATGATCAATGGCCCGCTGAAAGCTCATGTCTCTGCTGTGGTCCAGGACCTCAAAGAGGAGATGAAGGAGATGAGGAAGGAAATGAGGGAGGAGATGAGGGAGGAGATGAGGAGGGTCAGTGTGGCACCAGTGCGAGTCACAGGCCAAGTCAGAGCCCGTCGTCCCCCTGCTAGAGAGAGAGGGTACACCCCACGAGCTGAGCTGTGGTTTTTCCTGTGTGAGCATGGGGAAGACATGAGGAGGTGGGATGGGAAACCCACCTCTGTCCTGGCAGCGCGGGTGCGTGAACTCAAGGAGGGAGGCACTAACCGAGGGGGTTCCGCTAAGGTGAAGGTAGCCTCAGCCTCCCGCGATCGAGCTGCCAGGTATTTCAGAAGGGAGGATGATATGTCGGATCCCCTTGAAGGTACCTCGAGCATGTACACCCAGGGAAAGAATGATAACCAGGGCTAGAGGGGCCCTGCCTCTAGCCAGGAAGAGGCACGGGAGAACCGAGTTTTCTGGACGGTGTGGATCCGATGGCCTGGCACATCAGAGCCACAAAAATATGATGCATTGGTTGATACTGGGGCACAGTGTACTTTAATGCCATCGGGACATGTGGGGGCAGAACCTGTATCCATCGCTGGGGTGACCGGGGGATCACAGCAGTTGACCCTTTTGGAAGCTGAGGTGAGCCTGACTGGGAAGGAGTGGCAAAAGCATCCGATTGTGACCGGCCCAGAGGCCCCGTGTATTCTGGGCATAGACTTCCTCCGGAATGGCTATTACAAAGACCCAAAAGGACTCAGGTGGGCATTTGGTATTGCTGCTGTGGAGGCAGAGGGCATTAGGCAATTGAACACCCTGTCTGGACTATCTGAGAATCCTTCTGCAGTTGGGCTCCTGAAAGTGGAAGAGCAACGAGTGCGAATTGCCACCTCGACAGTGCACCGCCGGCAGTATCAGACAAATCGAGATGCTGTGATCCCCATCCACAAGATGATCCGCGAGCTGGAGAGCCAAGGGGTGGTCAGCAAGACCCACTCACCCTTCAACAGCCCCATCTGGCCTGTGCGCAAGTCTGATGGGGAATGGAGAGTGACTGTGGACTATCGTGCCCTGAATGAAGTGACTCCACCGCTGAGCGCTGCCGTGCCGGACATGTTGGAGCTCCAGTACGAGCTGGAGTCCAAAGCAGCAAAGTGGTACGCCACTATTGACATTGCCAATGCATTCTTCTCTATTCCTCTCGCAGCAGAGTGCAGGCCGCAGTTTGCCTTCACATGGAGGGGCGTGCAGTACACCTGGAATCGACTGCCCCAGGGGTGGAAGCACAGTCCCACCATCTGTCATGGACTGATCCAGACTGCACTAGAAAAGGGTGGGGCTCCAGAACATCTGCAGTACATTGATGACATCATTGTGTGGGGGAACACCGAGACCGAAGTGTTTGAGAAAGGAGAGAGAATAATTCAAATTCTCCTGCAAGCTGGTTTTGCCATCAAGAAGAGCAAGGTCAAGGGACCTGCCCGAGAGATCCAGTTCCTGGGAGTGAAATGGCAAGATGGACGGCGTCAGATTCCCACTGAGGTCATCAATAAGATCACAGCAATGTCTCCACCGACCAACAAGAAGGAAACACAAGCTTTCCTAGGCGCTATAGGTTTCTGGAGGATGCACATTCCCGAGTACAGCCAGATCGTGAGTCCTCTCTACCTGGTTACCCGCAAGAAGAACGATTTCCACTGGGGCCCTGAACAGCAGCAAGCCTTCGCCCAGATCAAGCAGGAAATTGCTCACGCCGTAGCCCTTGGCCCAGTCAGGACAGGACCAGAGGTGAAGAACGTGCTCTACTCTGCAGCCGGGAACAATGGTCTGTCCTGGAGCCTCTGGCAGAAGGTGCCTGGTGAGACTCGGGGCCGACCACTGGGATTCTGGAGCCGAAGCTACAGAGGGTCTGAAGCCAACTACACTCCCACAGAGAAGGAAATCCTGGCAGCTTATGAAGGAGTCCAGGCTGCCTCAGAAGTAATTGGCACAGAGGCACAACTCCTCCTGGCACCCCGACTACCGGTGCTGGGGTGGATGTTAAAAGGAAAGGTTCCCTCCACGCATCACGCCACCGACGCTACTTGGAGCAAATGGATTGCCCTCATCACGCAGCGCGCCCGAATTGGAAACCCAAGTCGCCCTGGGATCTTGGAAATAATTACGAACTGGCCGGAAGGTGAGACTTTTGGGTTATCTTCTGAAGAAGAAGAGGAGCAGGTGACACGTGCTGAAGAAGCCCCACCATATAACGAGCTACCAGAGAGTGAAAGACAATACGCCCTCTTCACTGATGGTTCCTGCCGAATTGTAGGCGCTAGCCGGAAATGGAAAGCCGCTGTATGGAGCCCCACACGACAAGTTGCACAGGCTACTGAAGGAGAAGGTGGATTGAGCCAATTTGCTGAGCTCAAAGCTGTCCAATTAGCTCTGGACATAGCTGAAAGAGAGAAGTGGCCAAAGCTCTACCTCTACACTGATTCATGGATGGTAGCCAATGCTCTGTGGGGTTGGCTGGAAAGGTGGAATAAGGCAAACTGGCAGCGCAGAGGAAAACCAATCTGGGCTGCTGAAGAGTGGAAAGACATTGCCACTCGGGTAGAGAAGCTATCCGTGAAGGTCCGTCATGTAGATGCTCACATTCCCAAGAGCCGGGCTAATGAAGAACATCGTAACAACAAACAGGTAGATCAGGCTGCGAAAATAGAGGTGTCCCAGATAGACTTAGATTGGCAACATAAAGGAGAACTGTTCCTAGCTCGATGGGCCCATGATGCCTCAGGTCATCAGGGCAGAGATGCCACCTATAAGTGGGCACGAGACCGAGGGGTGGATCTAACCATGGACAGTATCTCCCAGGTGATCCATGATTGTGAGACATGCTCTGCGATCAAGCAGGCCAAGCGGGTGAAGCCTCTGTGGTACGGTGGGCGATGGTCCAAATACAAGTATGGGGAGGCCTGGCAGATTGATTACATCACACTGCCTCAAACCCGCCAAGGCAAGCGCTATGTGCTCACAATGGTAGAAGCCACCACAGGATGGCTGGAGACCTACCCTGTGCCTCACGCTACTGCCCGGAACACCATCCTGGGCCTGGAAAAGCAAGTCCTTTGGAGGCATGGCACCCCTGAGAGAATCGAGTCTGACAATGGGACTCATTTCAAGAACAGCCTTATAAACACCTGGGCTAGAGAACATGGCATAGAGTGGGTGTACCACATCCCTTACCATGCACCAGCAGCTGGGAAGGTTGAGCGGTGTAATGGATTGCTTAAAACCACTTTGAAGGCACTGGGTGGGGGGACTTTAAAAAACTGGGAGATGCATTTAGCAAGAGCCACCTGGTTAGTTAACACCCGAGGCTCCACCAGCCGAGCAGGCCCTGCCCAATCCGAACCCCTACAAACAACAGACGGGGATAAGGTTCCAGTGGTGCACATGAGAGGTATGCTTGGAAAAACTGTTTGGGTAAAGTCTGCCTTGAGCAAAGACAAACCCATCCGTGGGGTCGTTTTTGCTCAGGGACCAGGTTGCACCTGGTGGGTGATGCAAAAGGATGGAGAGACCCGATGCTTACCTCAAGGGGACCTTGTTTTAGGGTGAACTACCCATGGCTCTGTACTTGTATCACTATCAGCATGTATATTTGTATATAATTTGGGTAATACATAGATTTATATGGTTAAGAAAAAAAAGTTAAGTTTCATGTAACATGTTAGTATGGGAAAAAATTCGGGGTGGATAATGTTGGGGTTTTAGTTTAGTCTTAGGGGGTTTTTTTTTCTGTTAAAGGAATTTTCTCCCATATGCATGTTGCTAGGGGACAAATAGCTGTACTTAAGAAAGACAATAAGGGAGTGGGGCGGGCCTGGCTACTTTCTTGTCTACACCTGGGTGTGGGGGCAGTTCGCTCTGAGCGTCCGGAGAGAGAAGCTGCAGAGAAAGGAGCTGCTGCTTCTTTCTTTTTTGGCCGTTCTTCTCTTCCTGCTGGAAACAACGCCGGGACCCCAAAAGCCGTTTTCCCTGCCCTGCTGGAGGCCGAGCTGTGGCTGCCCTGCCCCACTGCTGCTGCTTCGAGCTTTTGCTACGCTGTAGCCCTGCTCGCCCTGCCTGCCTGGGCCTCCGTGGGGTTCTCCCATCTGGATACATCTCGCCTGCCACCCGGGATTTGCGTTCGTCCCTGCCGCTCTAGCCTGCCGCTCTAGCCTGCCGCTCCTGCCTGCCGTTCCCAGCCTGCTGCTCCTGAGAGTCCGGGATCGGCTGCCCAGCGGTTTGTGAAGCCTTTGTTCCTTCCCTTCCCGGGATCCCAGGCCGCCATTGCCCGCGTGTTTCCCGAGCTCGCTCCGGAGCGCCCCCTGCAGCCGCGGGGGAACCATCGCACCTGCCCTGCTCACCGGGAGCCGCCAGCGCCCCTGCCGGCTGCGAGCGGAACTGCACCCGAGGGGAAATAGCCTGACAGCCGAGAAGGCTGGGACTGGGTTTGTGTGTGCTGTTACTGTCATAGTTGTTGTTGTTTTGTTTGACTGGTTATATACATATACATATATATATATATATATATATATATATAGTAAAGAACTGTTATTCCTATTTCCCACATCTCTGCCTAAAGGCCCTTGATTTCAAAATATAATAACTTGGAGGGAAAAAGGGTTATATCTGCCACTTCAAGGGGGGCTTCTGCCTTCCTTAGCAGACACCTGTCTTTCAAAACCGAGACAGATCTTGGCGCCCAAGGTGGGGCCTGAGGGCATTAAGAGAGAGAGGTGAAAAAAAGGAATAACAGTTCTTGGAACTTTATTTTGTGTGCCAGATATAGGAACCTTGTTAGGCTGCACTATGTGGTCTAGTTTACCCTGGTTCGGGTGGCATGTGGCCGTAGCTATATTCTTCCCCTTTGCAGCTCCTTACTTGAATATGGGTCCTCTGACTAAGGCTACCATTGCTGTTATCCAGCTTGCGTTATGGGTTGAGAAGGTGAGGAATTCATGGGTTTTTAGCTTCCTCCGGAATGTGGGCACATGGATAAACGGCTATCACACACTGAGCACATGTTTTTGGGGTTATGTTAACAATGGTACCTTCTGTGAGGAAATGACACCAGGGGAAGTTTTCCCCCAACCCCTCAACCAGTTCTTCGGGCCCACCCCATCAATTTTCGAAGGGTTTAAATTCCCTCTGAATATTAACCATCTGCTGCTGATAGGCCTACTCTATTTAGCACTCAAGGATAAGTTGAGATTGGCTTGGATATCTACCCGGACACCAGCCCCAGAGACTAGAGATCCTGCCCCAGAACCTGACATGGCCCCAGAGAGTAGAGTTCCTACCCCAGAGCCTGATCCTGCCCCAGAACCTGACATGGCCCCAGACACAAGAGATCCTACCCCAGAGCCCTATCCTGCCCCAGAACCTGGCACGGCCCCAGACACTAGAGATCCTACCCCAGAGACTGACGTAGCCCCAGACACTAGAGACCCCGCCCCACAGACTGATACCGCCCAACAGTCCACCTCAGAAATGGACTACCCAAACTGGGTGGGGGTACTGGCAAAAGGGATGCAAGAGATGTGCCAAGAGATGGGTCAGGTGCGCCAGGGGATATGCCAGGAGATGGGCCAGGTGTGCCAGGAGATGTGCCAGGAGATGGGCCAGGTGCGCCAGGAGATATGCCAATTGCTAAGGGAATACACCTCCTCAGCTAGTGAAAAGCCCTCTCCCTGCCCCAAAGAGGGTGAGTCCGATGGTGCAGCAGTAGAACCCACGGATGTTACAACCGTCCAGGCTTCAGCTGAACCACAAGGACAACCACAGCCAGCAGCAGTCGCCCCTGTGCAAAGGAGGAAGTGTAAGACCAAATCAGTACGACCAGTTAATGATGATGGGCAACCAGGGCCCTCACAACCAGCAGGAGAGCCAGAGCCAGAAATCATCACTGAGTCCCTGTCGTACGACAGTCTCCGTGATATGCGAAAAGACATTGTGCGAAGGGGGCGTGAGCCTTATACAACCTGGCTGCTTCGGGTTTGGGACCTTATGGGCACAAGTGTGCAACTGGATTGTGGTGAGGCAAGGTATCTGGGATCATTGACCCAGGACCCAGGTGTGGACCAGGTATTTGTGAGGGAGCCAGGGCCCCTTTCTCTCTGGGAGCGGCTCTTAATGAGTGTGAGAGAAAGGTTCATTCACAAAGAAAGAATGCAGGAGTACCATCATAGAATGCAGTGGAAGACACTCGAGCAAGGGATTCAACAGCTAAGAGAGGTGGCAATATTAGAGGTACTCTTTGGGAGGGATGGACAGCATGATAATGACCCCGATAAGGTCAGGTGCACAGGACAGATGATGTGGAACCTGGCAAGGCTAGGGCCATCGCAATACACCACCTTCATTGCAACGATTGATGCTGACAATACCCGAGAAACCGTGGGCTCTGTTGCCAGCAAGCTCAGGCATTATGACAGCATGATCAATGGCCCGCTGAAAGCTCATGTCTCTGCTGTGGTCCAGGACCTCAAAGAGGAGATGAAGGAGATGAGGAAGGAAATGAGGGAGGAGATGAGGGAGGAGATGAGGAGGGTCAGTGTGGCACCAGTGCGAGTCACAGGCCCCCAAGTCAGAGCCCGTCGTCCCCCTGCTAGAGAGAGAGGGTACACCCCACGAGCTGAGCTGTGGTTTTTCCTGTGTGAGCATGGGGAAGACATGAGGAGGTGGGATGGGAAACCCACCTCTGTCCTGGCAGCGCGGGTGCGTGAACTCAAGGAGGGAGGCACTAACCGAGGGGGTTCCGCTAAGGTGAAGGTAGCCTCAGCCTCCCGCGATCAAGCTGCCAGGTATTTCAGAAGGGAGGATGATATGTCGGATCCCCTTGAAGGTACCTCGAGCATGTACACCCAGGGAAAGAATGATAACCAGGGCTAGAGGGGCCCTGCCTCTAGCCAGGAAGAGGCACGGGAGAACCGAGTTTTCTGGACGGTGTGGATCCGATGGCCTGGCACATCAGAGCCACAAAAATATGATGCATTGGTTGATACTGGGGCACAGTGTACTTTAATGCCATCGGGACATGTGGGGGCAGAACCTGTATCCATCGCTGGGGTGACCGGGGGATCACAGCAGTTGACCCTTTTGGAAGCTGAGGTGAGCCTGACTGGGAAGGAGTGGCAAAAGCATCCGATTGTGACCGGCCCAGAGGCCCCGTGTATTCTGGGCATAGACTTCCTCCGGAATGGCTATTACAAAGACCCAAAAGGACTCAGGTGGGCATTTGGTATTGCTGCTGTGGAGGCAGAGGGCATTAGGCAATTGAACACCCTGTCTGGACTATCTGAGAATCCTTCTGCAGTTGGGCTCCTGAAAGTGGAAGAGCAACGAGTGCGAATTGCCACCTCGACAGTGCACCGCCGGCAGTATCGGACAAATCGAGATGCTGTGATCCCCATCCACAAGATGATCCGCGAGCTGGAGAGCCAAGGGGTGGTCAGCAAGACCCACTCACCCTTCAACAGCCCCATCTGGCCTGTGCATCACAGAGGCGGTCACAACTTTAAGTGGCTTAAAGAATTGTCCGTATTCAAACTGGCCAGCTGCTAGGTTCTATCAGGTCACAGAGGAAGCTGTAAGCACCCCTTAGCAAGGACATCACTTCCAGGACAATCCTTGCTAACCTATGACACCTCCATTCCTTTTTTTATTTCCTGATTCTTGCTTACTGGTTTTATGTCCCATTTTCTTAGATTCTTATCTACCCTTCCCAGGCCTTTGTTTCCCATTTTTTTAACAATCCAGACCCCACCTTCCCTTTCCCCTTTCCTCACCTAAAATACAGAGGTTCCCTCCTCTTAATACAATATGCCTCCCTCTAGAAAATAAAGTTATATTTCAGGGTTTAACATTTTTTGAAGGGGAGGGTTCCGAGTGCAGGGGAGCCGGCCAGAGTAACGACACAAATACTGATACGATTTGAGCATCGTTCTCCACTTTATTGTTTACTTTCACTAACTTATATCTACTTTGCAAAGATTCATGCCCTATTCCCACGAGACAGCCTCTAAGCAGCGGGGGAGCCGACTAGTGTGTAACTTTGCCAAGGATTTTCAAGGCTGCCTGCTGCCAGGTGTCTTCCAGGCCTGCCTGCAGCCTGAGGCCAGTTCAGGTGTTCTTCCTCAGCAACCCTGGGTTGACCAGACTTTCCTGGGGTATCCTATGCCCCTGTTCCACAAGGAATCCCTCTCCACATCCCCCATTTTCTTTTTGGGCAACCCAGGCCTGGTCAATAATCTTTCGCAGCCCCACTTTAATGCAAGAAGAAATGCACCCAAATACTATTAAGCCTAATATAACTATAAATAGCAATCGACAGCCTTCTACTATCAAGGTACGCAGCCATCCGGTGATACCCAGACCCTTAAGCCAATCTCCAATAGGGTCATTGTTGGGGTCTCCTCTCCCCGCCGTGTAGCCCTGGGAGAGGGGCCCTGAGGGGACAGACACGGGGTTTCCCTGGCCCTGCTCAGCCTCGTTCCCATTGCTTGGTTTGTGTTCCCCTGCGTGGGCAGAAGGACCCTTGGTCCGGTGACTGGAACAGTTCCTCTGCAGAGCCCCGGCCATGCGGCTGGGGAAATAAACATCTCTGAAACAGCTATCAAGAATCTGTCTGTCCATATATATTTCCTTTCCACGGGACTCCTGGTTTGATATATGCATGTTGCAGGATCCCCACTGCAACATCATGGTAGAGAATTGTGAGCAGAACGATCCCCGATCCCTAAGCGACTGATTTGTGTGAGTAAACCCTGGAAACTTTGGATTCCTCTTCTTGGTTTTGCTTTGCTATTCCATATCTAAACTATGGAGGAACCGTGGGAAGACTCTTGGCTCTCAGAGCCGCATATGGACATTTATCTTAAACTTAAAATGATTCTTGAACAACGATTTGTAAATTTTAGCTTGATTCAATCTCAAAAAGAACTGAAACACTTCCTGGCATGGTTGTTTAAGAACTTTTTCTATGTTTTTTGGGATTTAATTCTTACGAAGGGCTTTTGGAACACCGTTTGGACACAGTTAATATTGGAGTCAAAATATATGCCGATGGAAGAATATTTTCGTGAATATTATTTAGTTACCGAGACTGTTGAGCAATGTCAGCTGTGTCTTGGCGAAGGGAAGCCTGGCACAGGGACCGTGTGGCCCAGGCCACGTGCACCGAGTGCTCTGCGAGTAGCAGCGAGGCAGTTCCTGTGTGCGGGCGGAGCCAAGCGAGCCGCAGTGTTGGTGGCGGAGCGAGGCGCGGCGGGAGCGGCGGGACCCGGTGGTGCCCTCATGGCCCCGCACAGCGCGTGGTGGGGCGAGCCCCATGAACGCCCGACCGAGAGGGGCGGCGCACGGGCGGTGGCTGGCAGCAGCGGCGGTGAAGCGGAGCAGCACCCAGCCGAGACGCGTGCTGGAGCAGGGCGCGGGGGAGTCGTCGCTTGGGGGCCCGGCCGAGATGCAGCTCTTGGCAGCGGCAGCGAAGCTGCGACCAGAGGAGGCTACGCCCGGAGAACTGAGCGGAGTGGCCCGGCCCGGCCCACGCAGCCCCGAACGCGACTCCGGAAAGAGCGCGCAGGCACCAGCAGCTCCGACAATTCCAACACGGGAGCGACCGAAAGAGAGAGCAAAGACGCAGCGAGACAGAAAACAGCAGCCACTTGGAAAAAGGAAAAGATCATAATAGCTAAGATCTTAGGGATAGTAAAATGGTATAATGATAAGCAAAATTATGGTTTTATAACAAGGTGTGACAACCAGCAAGACATATTCGTGCATAGAACTGCTATTAAAAAGAATAACCCTGAAAAATGCATCCCAAGCTTGGGAGATGGAGAGGTGGTGGAATTCAAAATTATACGAGGTAGAAAAGGGTTACAAGCATCACAGGTCACTGGGCCTGATGGTGTTCCTGTAAAAGGCAGTATATATGCAAAAAATCGTAGTCATGTTAGACAGTATCTCCATTGTAAGCCCCCCCTGCAGTCTCCCTTTCCTAATCCCATCTTTCCCTTTTATCCTATATCCTATTACCCCCAGTGTATTCCCAATCCGTTTTTTCATCCATGGCTTCCCTCACAAAACCATGCTTTTGCCAATTGTTTCCCCAAAAATCCCTTTCCAATGCCGAGTGGGGGATGAAAAGGGGGAGGGAAGAAGTTAAACCCTCTCCTGCCTCAGTTTCCCCACAAAGCATGCTCGGAGAGTCCTGTCTCCCTTCTGTCAGCCCTAAGATGTTCCACAGAATCTGTTTGGACATTTAAAGACTCAGGAGGGTGGCTTGTTTTGTTTTGAAACTGTTCTTGTTATGTTTATCCAGTTGTTTTCATTCTCCTTTTATTAAAATAAAACGGGTGAGGTGTTGGGGTCTCCTCTCCCCGCCGTGTAGCCCTGGGAGAGGGGCCCTGAGGGGACAGACACGGGGTTTCCCTGCCCCTGCTCAGCCTCGTTCCCATTGGTTGGTTTGTATTCCCCTGCGTGGGCAGAAGGACCCTTGGTCCGGTGACTGGAACAGTTCCTCTGCAGAGCCCCGGCCATGCGGCTGGGGAAATAAACATCTCTGAAACATCTATCAAGAATCTGTCTGTCCATATATATTTCCTTTCCACGGGACTCCTGGTTTGATATATGCATGTTGCAGGATCCCCACTGCAACAGGTCATCTGTCTCCCGAAGGTTGTGCAGGCCCCTCTGGAGGTCAGAGAGGTGCTTGTGAATTGAGACAGAGCGGTCAGAAAGATTCATACAGCACATACCCTGGAACTCCTCGCAGCCTTGGCCGTGGGCTAATAGTAGAAAATCAATGGCTGCCCTATTTTGTAATACTGCATGTCTAACACTAGTAACATCTTTGCTTAGCTCGTCAAGCATCTGCGAAGTTATGTTTAGCTCATCCCTCGCCCAGCAAGCAAGTTTATGTAATATAGCGTGAGCCCTGGCTGCTGAAGCACCAGATAAAAACATAGATGCTAGCCAAATTGTACTACGACTCCAAAAGACGGGCTCTTCAGTCCTTTTACATTTGAGCTCATGGACTGAATGCCACACCCTGGTTTCAGTGCGGTGGGTGATATTTAAGAGTTGATGCAGGCTTGGATGGAACAGGGTGAGTTTCCCAAAGTAGCACGATCCCCCATGTGGGCCGGCGGGAACCCCATTCCATGCGCAGTCCCTGCATATTAAGAATGTACCACTGGGGAGGCGTTTTGGGGCTTGACCCGTGAGGTTGATTCGGTAGTAAATTGCTTCGGACTTGTAGTTTCTCAGAAACCAGTCTGCAAGAGGGTCAACAGTGGCCCAAAGGCGCCTATTAACATTTAATTGACTGGTAGTGGGCGGCTTGAATGTCATGTAACCATCCCCAGTTTGGTTTATGGAACCCAGTAGATCTAACTCTTCTGGTGTCCCCATAGTGACATTGATGCTTTTCAAGAATGCACCTTGCCAGCAGGCACACTGCTGTGCAAGCTTGCCTCCGATCAGCCCTGAACAATTGCCATTGTTTGTGGCATTCCCTATCCGGGAGCTGTTGTCTAGCATCCCTCGGAAGTCTTGCTGGTTAAAATATGGGACCCCAATTAAACAGGTGCGAAATGGGTCCCCTGGCATTGCTAGGCTCAGACACGTGGAGTCTTGCCCCGTTAAATTAGCTTGGGTGACCCACATGTTTTGTCTCTTTTGGATTGCTGTCAACATTGCATGGGACCCGGTTAGGATGCTTACGAGAAGCAAACCTCTCAGAATGTTTGCGGGCCTAGCGCTGCTTTGTCGCTTCCCAGCACTCGGAGGCCACCACATGCTGCCGCGGGACACAAACCTGTGTGCTACACTCTCGCCCTAACACTGCCACACTCCGTACTGTCTTCACTCGATCTAAATGGGCGGACAGCCAATCAAAGATGTCCGCCAATGCCCTTGTATCAAGACAGTCAAAAAACAATTCCCCCTCTACCTCTGTGTCTGGTGCTATACCCAAGAATTTACGCAACTCCCCTTCTTGGTTCCGCCTTCGCAGAGGGTTCCCCAACAACCACCGCAAGTCCCTAGCAACCACCCAGGGCAGCCATTACATTCACCACAGGGTCTCGCTATTTTCCCCGCTACGGAGAGTGGTGGACCTGGAAAGTTCTCAGCCCCCTCACTCAGCAACGTCTGCAGCCTCTACAAGGCTTCTTGGGACGGGGGTCCCAGAGTTCCAGCTGTTGCAGTAGTGGCGTCACTTTCCTCAGGAGTCGATGCTGACTGCGCCTTCTTGCTTCGGGGTCCTGCATGCGTAGCACGGCACCACTTGCTGGGCACCCACAACGGTCCCCCTGGGGAGGAAACACACATATATCCTCGGCCGTTAAATAGCACTGGGCTGGGACCTTCCCACAATCCCGTTCGAGGGTTACGGTACAAAACACTTATTCCTGGAAGGGCCTGCTCGATTCCCCTACAAACTGTCTGATGATGGATTGCCACTGGAGGCTCCTCCCTATCCCCAGCCAGAGAGAGGAAGTTTAATGTAAACAGCACTTTGCTTAGCCGTTTACTTGGTTCCATCTCTCCCCCTTTCTGTCGGCCCAGATATTCTTTTAGTGTACGATGGGCTCTCTCTACCACTGCCTGACCGATGGGCGAGTGTGGGATCCCCATGATATGTTCTACCCCCCACTGCTGCATAAATCTGGCTAGGCGACCACTGGTGTATGCTGGCCCATTGTCCCTTTTGATCTTTTTGGGTATCCCCATTAGTGCGAAGCAAGAGAGCAGATGCCGCTCCACATGCAATGCCTTCTCTCCTGTCTGAGCAGTAGCCCACAGGAAGGGTGAAAAAGTGTCAATTGTTACATGGACATAGCGCTGTCGGCCGAACTCAGGGACGTGAATGACGTCCATTTGCCAGAGCTCGAGGGCTTTCAAACCCTTGGGGTTAACTCCCACACCCAACCCCGGGCCGTGATGGCTACAGCGGGGACAAGCCCACACTATGCCTTTTGCTTCTATCAGTGGGATCCTAAACTGTCTCTGCAGGGATTTTGCGTTTTGGTGGAACAAATCATGGCTACATCTGGCTTGCTCAAAAGTGCTCTCAGGCGGGAGATGCACTATGGGGGCACAGGTAACTGCCTCGTCTGCACGGGCATTGCCCTCTCCCAGCCCGATGTTCCACTGGTGGCTCCGAACGTGCAGGATACAGTAGGGGTGTGTCCGTTGTTGCAGGGTGTGCCACAACGTAATGAGCAGTCTGCCCAGATGTTTGTTGCTGGTATGCCGAATTTCTGCATCATGGATCCATTGGGCTACTCCAACGACATATAAGGAATCACTGACTACATTCACCGGTTCCTTCGACCACTCTTGTAAGGCCCATATCACAGTGCGCAGTTCAAGTGTTTGCAGGCTGTCGGCAGGTTCTCCTGCTATGACATGAGTCTTCCGGCGATCGTTCTCTTTCCACACACAGGAGGCCCAATTCGTCTTCCTCCCCGCATCCGTGAACACCGAGTGCCCTAGTACCGGCCGTTCTACATTCAGCGGGCGGTCCAGCTGTTGCAGTGGGGATACTGCAACATGCATATATCAAACCAGGAGTCCCGTGGAAAGGAAATATATATGGACAGACAGATTCTTGATAGCTGTTTCAGAGATGTTTATTTCTCCAGCCGCATGGCCGGGGCTCTGCTCAGGAACTGTTTCAGTCACGGGACCCGAGCGTCCCTGCCCGCACAGGGGAACACAAACCAACCAATGGGGAACAAAGCTGACCAGGGGCAGGGAAACCCCGTGCCTCCCCGACAGGGCCCCTCTCCCAGGGCTCCATGGCAGGGGAGGGACCCCAACACCAGCCACTCATAGCGCCCCAGCAACTGCGCCAGCCTTCCCTGTGGGTGCTTGTTATGGACCACGCCCGCGAATCCGAGCAGAGCTTCTTGCAGTGCCTCCGCATGGCGTAGCATCCACTCCAAGTCCCCTGTTCGGACTGGTATACTGATGTCCTCTGCCTCCCTGCAGTCCAACTCCTCCACTCGGTCAAGACTCTTTCGGATTAAAAGCGCCACCATCTCTACCCTGGACTGCATTCTGAAGCGTGGCTGAATTGGTGGGAAGATCCATTCGAGAATCCGGATGTCCTCCTCCTTTTTCTTTTGCCATTGGTGGATGATGGTATGTGAACCTGCTGCACTGATCAGGGTGATGAGGATGGCGAGTGGGACTCCTTCTTCTCTGCATGATACCCATGCATGCCGCAGCTTATCTGTGACCTTGGCAAGAGCCGCTGCTTGGTCTGGGGAGCATTCTCGAGGTTCGGCAGCGTTCGTCCGTGCAGACATGGCAGGAACGGGGCGAGGTCGGCGTTCGTGATTCCCACCACTCCGCGGACCCATTGTAGATCTCCTAGCAGCCGTTGCGCATCATGGAGCGTGGAGATTTCTTTGTGTAGCTCGATCTTTTGGGGCCTAATTTGTGATTCTGATATGAGCCAGCCCAGGTACTTCCATGGTGCAGTCCGCTGGATCTTCTGGGGGGCGATCTCTAATCCAGTCTCATGCAGGTGTTCTCTGACCCATTGCATCTCTTTATCTGGGAACTCTGTAGCCGTAGCTATCAGGATGTCATCCATGTAATGGTAGATGAGTGCTTCTGTGTAGCATCGTCGAATCGGACGTAGTGCCCAGTCAACATATAGCTGACACAGCGTGGGGGAATTTTTCATCCCCTGGGGTAGGACAAACCACTCGTAGCGCTTAGTAGGCTCACTGCGATTCTTTGTGGGCACTATAAAGGAAAAACGTTCTGTGTCCTTTGGATGCAGTGGGATTGTGAAAAAACAGTCTTTTAAGTCAATTACAGTGATTTGCCCTCCCGCTGGGATCATTGTAGGAGCCAGTAGCCCAAGTTGCAGCGCCCCCATAGCTTGCATGCGCGCATTCACTTGTCGAAGGTGATGAAGGAGGCGCCATTTTCCTGACTTCTTTGGGATCACAAAGATGGGGGTGTTCCATGGGCTGACCGACGGCTTGATGTTCTGCAACAAGTTGTTCTACTATCTTCAGCCTTTCGTCTGTTACTGGCCACTGCTCGACCCAGACAGGGTCATCTGTTAACCAGGTGAGAGCCTGTATGGGCAGCTGATCGGCAGCGCCATCAGCATAAATCCTGGTCTGTGGTGAGCACGAGGCCTAGCTGCCAAAGGATGTCGCGTCCAATCAGGCCTTGCAGGGTCTGAGGCAGCTTCATAACATAGGGGTGACACAAAATGGTTTGATTGTCCTCAAATTCTAGGGTAAATGGGGTTGCACTTACTTGGGGGATTTGTGTTCCCCCCACCCCTACCAGCGTGGCTGCTGGTTTTTCCAGTCCCCAACCAGGTAGCCATACCGCCTGGTTAATTATGGTAATGTCAGCCCCTGTGTCGAAAAGTGGCTGTATTTTGGTGGCTTCTGCCCTCCTTTGCAGGATCACTTGCCACTGAGGTCTCTGGGCCAGGTTCAATGTCCAAAACATATCGAATCCAGAGGACCCAAAAGCGTGGTCTCCGCGGACACTGCTGTTGCTGGTTCCCCCCTTGGTCATTAGGGGAATGGGGACAATTTGGGCAATGCGACTGCCTTGCGGGATAGTCACGGGTGGTTGCAGCGCGTAGGCCATGATCTTAATTTCGCCGATGTAGTGGGCGTCGATGACTCCAGGGAGCACCACTACTCCCTGCCGGCTGGTTGATGACCGCCCCAGGACTAGGCCACCCAGACGAGGGCCATCTGATGACAGGGGGCCCTTGGCTGTAGTTGGGATCAGGGTGACCTGGTGGTCCGTCAGCGTGACTTCTATTGAGGTTGCCACGTCCACTCCGAGGCTTCCCCGGGTGGCTGGCTGGTTCTGGTGAAGGAAACCACCGGGGTTGCACTCGACTCGTGGCTCTTTGGGGTGCTCATTTGTGTCCTGGCACGAGATCCCACCGCACTGCGCTGGCCATTTCCCGCACGGTGGCATGCTATGGTGGCATGGGTGCTGGAATTGCAGTTGTGGCACCACACCGTTTTCTGGCAAGTGCGCCTCATGTGCCCCTCTTCATGGCATCGGAAACATGCTACTCTGCCTGTCTGGGGACCAGGAGGTGGGCCAGCAGCCTTCGCCCCCTTTTTTCTTTGCACCTCTCTGGTCAGTGCTGCGGAGATGACTTGTCTCTGTTTTTACAGGACATTCTGCAACGTTGCAGAGAATGCAGCTGTTTGAGATGACTGCTCCGCACGGCTAGCACGCACGAGCATCTTGTCTACTCCTGCTCCCTGGGGCAGCGTGGCAAGAATTGTCTTAGTTTGCCTATTAGCATTTTCAAAGGCAAGGGTCCAGAACATTTGCTCTTGGAGCTCTTCAGAGAGCTCAGTTGCGTCCTTCAAGGCTGCTGACAGATGGTCAATGAACTGACCATATGGCTCTGACAGTCCCTGTCGGACTGCTGCATACGGAGGAGACTTCTTTTCCGGTACTGACAACAAGGCTTTGTGGGGAAGAGTCTGGGACAACTGATGAATGATTGTGGGCATGGTCAGCTGTGTCACCGTCGCTCCATAAGCCCTGCTCCAAGTTAGCATGTTGGCTTGGATCACATACAGTGGGTCTTGTGTATCACCTTGGTGTTTGCTAGCTTCTTCTTGTGCTAGCCTCTTCCACGTTCGCTCACAGAGCAGGAACTGTGGAGGGGTTAACGACAATTGTGTGATGCTGATGCAATCATTAGGACACAGGACATCTGCTGTAAAGATAAACTGCAGGATGGTTTGTGCAGCTTCGGACGGTAAGCCGTGCGTGGTGACTGTTTGCTTCGCTTGCTGCAAGATCTTCTAGTCATGGGGCTCCCACTTTGCAGTGTCCCCTTGTATCAGTACAGGGCAGGCTAGGGCATCTACGGCATGCCAGTCACCTTTAATAATTGCGTCACGGATAACTCCATTCCATCTCCTTCGCAATGGATCTGTCCTCACCGTCGGGGCTGACAGAGGTGATGGCTGCACCTCCTCTTGCGGGAAGGGAGGGGCCATAGGCACTGTGCCCCGTTCTCCCAACAGGAACGTAGGAGTTCTGGTGGCTATCTTGACCAGTGGGTCCACAGGACGCCACGGTGCTGATGGTGTGGTTTCACAAGCCTTAGACTCCAACGCGTCCTGACGTAGGCAATTCAGCAAACTTCTTCATTACTTCATGCATCATCTCTCGGTGCTTCTCCTCCTCTTGGGGCTGACCTTCGGCAGCCCTGGCTGGCTCTGGCTTTGCAGGCAACAAAGCCGTAGAGGCTGCTTCGCAGTCGGACAATGATCAGCTGTCCGGCAGAGGGGGGTGGTGCACTGCCATTTTCAGCCAGGTTCTAGGACCGCTCGTTTCTCCTCTGCTCGCCTGCGCCCCACCCCCAGAGTCGGGAGCCTGCGCTTCCGCCGTTGCAGCCATTTCTCCCTCAGGCATCTGTGGGGTAACTTCCTTCCCCGTCGCGTCCAGCAGCTCCTGCAGTGAGAAGACAGGTGCTGCTGCTCCCCTCATCGGTCAACCCGTGGTCAGCCCAAAGAATCGTGCAACCCTGGACTCTGCCCTGGTCTCCAGTCGCTGCTCCGTATGACCCCCATCTCTTTCCTGTCCGGGGCCGCCACCCCCCAGGGCTTCCATGGCCTCCGTGGCCACCTTCCTCTCTGCTTTCATTTCTGCAAGGGTATTAGTCACAGCTCTCCATGTTAATCCGAGAACTTTAGCTTCTTTACCTTCCTTTCCACCCTCTATCATGGACAGCCACAGTTTGTTCCCAACTTCCCACCACACTTTGGTCGAAAACAAAAGCAAAGTGCATTTTAAACATCCTTGTTCTCGGGCCCATGTAATAAGGGCATAAAGATCTCGATCTTTCATAGTCTTGCCTCTTTTAGAGAGGATACTGGCTAGGAGGCGAGTTCCTGCCTCGTACTCCATAGCTTCTTACCTGTGGGGACTCGCTTGGCTGCGCAAGCTCCGGTCTCCGGCTTCACTCGGCTTTCAGACCATTCCCGCTCCGGCTTCCCCAGGCTCCAACATCAATGTCATGATTCGGAGTCTTTCTGCATTCAAGCAAAACCGCATTTAAGCGAAAAACACACCGCATTTAAGCGAAACCGCATTTAAGCGAAACCACATTTAAGCGAAAAAATCACTCAGGTCCCTGCTCGGGCCCCAGGTTTTGCGGGGGGGGGGGGGTTCCGAGTGCAGGGGAGCCGGCCAGAGTAACGACACGAACACCGATACGATTTGAGCATCGTTCTCCACTGTATTGTTTACTTTCACTAACTTATATCTACTTTGCAAAGATTCATGCCCTATTCCCACGAGACAGCCTCTAAGCAGCGGGGGAGCCGACTAGTGTGTAACTTTGCCAAGGATTTTCAAGGCTGCCTGCTGCCAGGTGTCTTCCAGGCCTGCCTGCAGCCTGAGGCCAGTTCAGGTGTTCTTCCTCAGCAACCCTGGGTTGACCAGACTTTCCTGGGGTATCCTATGCCCCTGTTCCACAAGGAATCCCTCTACAAACATTTCTATCACATACATTTTCATTCATTCTCACTCACTTCTTTTTATTGTTCCAATATCTCTTTCTCAAGCACTGTCAGTCACAACAACACAAGATTAAGGTACCTTTTAATTTCAAATCGTTGGCTAATATCCATCCATGGGCCCAATGTTTCAGGTTTCTTGGATTAATCCTCAACTTGGCAGAATTAAGTCCAAATTTCTTGGATCCAATCCTCAATTCGGCAGTCTCAAACCCCAAATTTCTTGGATTCAATCCTCAATTTGGCAGTGTTAAAACCCAAATTTCTTGGATTCAATCCTCAGCCTGGCAAGTCTTTAGGGGCCTCTTACTTTTTATCTCATTTCCGCGTGGTTTGTACTAGGAAACTCTTGGCTCCCTTTCTTCAAGGGATCCAATCCCTCCCCTGAAACCCAGTCCCAGTTAAACTGGGGCTCTTTCACTCCTTTTATCTTTCACTTTGCTTCTTTACTGACTGCTTTCCTCACGGGAGAGCAGAACTGCAGCCTCAGAAGCGCCTCACTCGCTTCGCAGGTCTGCGGGTAACCAGCCTGCGTGTGTTACACACACATTTTCATCCCCCGTATCCACTGCCCCCCTAGAAAAAGAGAAAAAAAATACCTTTCTCTGAGTCTTTGTGCACAAGATTTTTATGTGGCTAGCTGTCGCGGTATCTTAGTGTCTTGGGGTGACCTTATGATGTGTATGCCATATCGCTGCCCTATGCCCAGAAATTAACTTTGTGCCTTTCTATGCCTCTAAACTGAGCCTGAGAGGGGGAAGGAAAAACTGAGCAAAACTTTTTCAAAGCAGTTTGCAGCTTGTTCAAGGTCACACACAGATAGCAACTTTTTTTTTCCCCAGCTGCGGCAAGGGAGGTAGCAAGCACCCGGCTTGCTTTTTCCCGAGTCAGTTTTTGGCCAGCTGTTCAGCTTCTTTTTCTCCGGAGAGAGACTGAGAGTTGAATTTCTTTTTCCCTTCCCTGGAATTTCAGATTTTCTCCCTTTTCCACTGGACTGCTTCAACCTCAGAGCACATCAGGAGGACTTTCCACTGGGCACAGAGGGCCTGGCCCTGGGCCAAGCCCCAGCTCCGAGGAGACCAAAGGGAGGACTCTAACACTTTCCCAGGTTTTTTCTCCACAGCGAGAGATTTTATTATTTAGCATTATTTTCCTTTTCCCGTGTGTTTGTTCAATAAATAGTTTTTATCTCTTTCTCTTTCCTTTGAGGAAAATTTATTTTCCCCGAACCTGGTGGGGGAGGGGTGGTGACCTGCTTTCTCTCAGAGGATATATTTCTAAATTTGGCCAAACCAGTACACTTAGGGAGCCTTTTTCTTCCCTTTCTTTTTGCTTTATTGTCTCCTCTCTTGTCCTCCAGGTGTTTGACCTGCAAACCCCCCAACCCACGTCGGGAGACAAAAAGCGAGGGCGCCAAAAGCAGGCAGGGGCACCCCCCCCCCCCCCCCCGCTCAGGGTTCCCCAGGAGATCTCAGAGATCTTTGAGGTCTTTTTCCCCAAACGGGCCAGCAATCGTGAAAAACGAGGTTCACTTTTGTAAAATTTAAAAAAAGTTTAATAAAAGGGACAATTAGGAGACAACAGCAAAAAGGGTATTACGGCCGGGTGCTATAGAGGGATTCCTTGTGGAACAGGGGCATATGATACCCCTGGAAAGATTGGACAACCCAGGGTTGCTGAGGAAAAACCCCTGAACTCGCCCCTGGCTGAAAGCAAGCCTGGAAAGCAGCTGGCAGCAGGCAGCCCTGAAAGTCCTTGGAAAAGTTATACACTAGTCGGCTTCCCCGTGGATTAGAGGCTGTCTTGAGGGACTGGGCGTGAATCTTTGCAAAAGTAGATATAAGCTTGTATAGTTAAACAATAAACGGAGAACAATGCTCAAATCGTATTGGTGTACGTGTCATTACTCTGGCCAGCTCTTCAGACTCAGTCCCTAAAACCTGGCACCTGAGCAGGGACTCGAGTGATTTTTTCTTAAATGCGTTTCGCTTAGATGTGGTGTGTTTTTCGCTTAAATTCAGCAAGACTCCGAATCATCGCACGGATGGTGAGGAGCCTGGAGAGCTGGAGCGGGAGTGTCCTGGCAAAAAAGTTGACTGGAGCCAGAGACCGAAGCTCACACAGCCAAGTGGGCCCCCGCAGGTAAGACAGCTATGGAATATGAGGCTGCAACTCATCTCCTAGCCAGTATCCTCTCTAAGAGATGTGAGACTGTAAAAGATCGAGATCTCTATGCCCTAATAACATGGGCCTGGCAACAAGGGGTTTTGAAACGCACTTCTGTACCGGTTTGGCCAAATTTAGAAATATATCCTCTGAGAGAAGGCACAACCACCCCTCCCCCCACCAGGTTCGGGAAAAATAAATTTTCCTCGAAGGAAAGTGAAAGAGATAAAAGCTATTTATTTAACAAACACACGGGAAAAGGAAAATAATGCTAAATAATTAAATCTCACACTGTGGAGAAAAAAACCTGGGAAAAAGTGTTAGAGTCCTCCCTTTGGTCTCCTCGGAGCTGGGGCATGGGCTAGGGCCAGGCTCTCTGTGCCCAGTGGAAAGTCCTCCTGATGTGCTCTGAGGTTGAAGCAGTCCAGTGGAAAAGGGAGAAAATCTGAAATTCCAGGGAAGGAAAAGAAAAGTTCAACTCTCAGTCTCTCTCCAGAGAAAAAAAGAAGCTGAACAACTGGCCAAAAGCTGACTGGAAAGCAGCAAGCTGCGTGCTTCCTCGCTTCCCTGCCGCAGCTGAAAAAAAAAATCCCTATCTGTATGTGACCTTGAACAAGCTGCAAACTGCTTTGAGAAAGTTTTGCTCAGTTTTCCTTCCCCCTCGCAGGCTCAGTTTAAAGGCATAGGAAGGCACAAAGTTAATTTCTGGGCATAGGGCAGCGATATGGGATACACATCACAAAGTCAGCCCAAGACATTCCACCCCTTATCCCATATTGTTGGCTCAATGCCCAAACTAAGATATTCTAATTCTACACACACACATTAATACATATATATATATATATATATACACACAGCTATGTACGAACAGTGACATTGACACTCAGCAAGCAGTGGTATACTGGCATTTCACACTACAGGTGGTTTTCATACAACAATCAGATCTCCCTGTGGTACACAACGTGTTGTGCCATCTTTCTGCATTACCCACCATGTGCAACCAGGTCCCTGAGCAAAGACAACCCCATGGATGGGTTTCTCTGCACTCGAAACAGAATTCATCCAAACAGGTTTTCCTAACAGACCTCTGACACGCACTACTGGGACCTTATCTCCATTTGTTGTATGCAGGGATTCAGATTGGGCTGGACCTGCTCTATTGGTGGAACCTCAGGTGTTAACTAACCAGGTGGCCTTTGCTAGATTCTGCTCCCAATTTTTGAAAGTTCCCCCACCTAGTGCCTTCAAGGTGGTTTTCAACAATCCATTGCACCATTCCACTTTGCCTGCAGCTGGTGCATGGTAAGGGATATGGTACACCCACTCAATGCCATGTTCTGTAGCCCAGGTGTTAATAAGGTTATTCTTAAAGTGAGTCCCATTGTCAGATTCAATTCTCTCAGGGGTGCCATGCCTCCAAAGGACTTGCTTTTCAAGGCCCAGGATGGTGCTCCAGGCAGTAGCGTGAAGCACAGGATAGGTGTCCAGCCATCCAGTGGTGGCTTCTACCATTGTGAGCACATAGTGCTTGCCTTGGCGGGTTTGAGGCAATGTGATGTAATCAATCTGCCAGGCCTCTCCATACTTGTATTTGGACCACCGCCCACCATACTGTAATGAATTCGAGACTCAATGTGCTAATTACAATTTTATTTATTAACAGCAAGCAAGCAAGGCAAAAGCAAATACAGCGCTGGGCGGCAGGGGAGTCTCCGCTCCACCAACTGCCGCGCTTTTCGCCAGTTCCAGTTCCTTCTTATACAGTCTCTTTTCCTGTTAACGTGTCTTTTTCATGGTATTCTGCGCATGTGTGACTTGTTGCTAGGGGGTCTTTTTTTTCCTCCTGGTGGTCGCAGAATGAAGGTTAGTAGTCATCCTCCGATGTCTTTTGGTTGCCCCTTCCTTGTATGGTCATTATGCTCAAGGTCCTGGAACTAAAAGCTGATTAAGCAAGTATAGGGATTAGGCAAGCACATATTTGTCTCTGACTCTTATCTGGGTATAGGCAGCTGGTTTCCTGCTACTTGATATTTAGTGGACAAAACATCCTGCATCCTTCACAATCCCCCATTTCTCTTCTTTATTCATTTTTGTTCACTAAACCTTTGTAATTCTTGTTTAGCCAGTTCTAATGTTTCTAAGTTTTCTTCTTCAAGTATTCGTTTATACTTAGCTCTAACAAGCATAATGTGTGCCGCTTCTAAGCGGCTTCTTATTATAGAAATTAGTTTATTAAATATACATGGTCCAAAGGTGAGTCCAAGCACTAACAAAATTAATGGTCCTGCAATGGTTGAAAGCAATGTAGTCAGCCAGGGGGAATGATTAAACCAGTTTTCATACCAGCTTTGGTGTGTTTCCCTGTCTCGTTTCCTTTGTTCTAGCTGTTTTCTTAATTCGTTCATGGTGTTTATTACCACCCCGGTGTGATCGGCATAGGAGCAGCACTCTTCTTTGAGTGCTACACAAAGACCCCCTTGTTGTAGGAACAGTAAGTCTAGTCCCCTGCGATTCTGTAGGACCACTTCTGACAGTGACCTGACTGACTTGACTAATCCGTCAATTGCTTGCTCTATTTTACTTAAATCTTCATCTACAGAGATCCTTAGTGCTTTAAACTCTTTTTGCTGGTTAATTAGTGAGGTTATTCCTGTTCCAGCTCCCACTCCTCCTACTGTTAAGAGGGTTGCTATGGTTAGGGCAGTGAAAGGTTCTCTCTTCATCAAGTGGTGTTCAGGGGTGATATGTTGCTTGAAAACATAGTCTTTAGGGTGGTAAGTGATTCTAGGTATGATGGTTACCTGAATACAATAGTCATGAGTATGATTAAAAACTTCAAGGGACAAACAAGGAGTTATTCCTATGCTTTGGCAGACCCATCTGGTATTGGCGGCTGGGATTAACCATGCTGCTGGCTGTCTCTGCTTTGGATTTTTCACTGTGATGTTGCATAAATGTTTTTTCTTTTCGGGAACAGTACCTACACATCGTCCTTGTCCTGATACCTGGGAGAGTGTTATCCCCTGCTCACTCACTTTGTTCTTTTTCCAAGAGCACTGTTTTGGGTTGCTCTCGTTGAGTCTTTGTGGTTTACCCATTATTCCGACAGCCTCATAAAAGGGAGGCCTGATATTATAGCATAACCAACATCCTTCTGTCAGTTCAGGGCTGGTCTTATTTAAAATGCCAAAGCTGGCTTGCATTACTTTCCATAAGGTGCTGTATTCCCTCAATTCTTTTTGGTCTGATTCAGTTTGATTATAAATAGTTGGTGTTTGAGCAGTGTGGTCTTCCTCTGCCGCTTGATTACCCTGGGACTGAATTTTTATAGGGGGGTTAATAACTACGTTGGGGCCTATGGCTTCAGCACTCGGTGGTATCTCTTCCCTTTTTATTAGAAAGTGCCCACCTCGATCTGTACCGGATTCCCATAATCTGGCTCCCCAGGTTTTTCCTATTGCCCATCCGGAATCCATTTTATTAGTCACATTTATCTGAATTCCGTGACAATTTCCACCCTGCTTTATTCCTGTGTCTGGCCCTACCTCTGGGGGCTGACACCCGCTGGGCCTCCACCCGACCTTGATATATTTGTCTTGTCCTCCTCCAGGGGAAAACCCAAAGGCAACTGTTTCACAGCCCCAGTATGCACAGTAGTAGTGTCCAGGCCAGTTACAATAGGTTTTCCCTGGGTTAGATGCTGGGCAGAAATAAAATCCTTTTTTGTTCAGGCATGGTTTTACTTGTATAAGATCACAGAGTTGACAACTAAAGCTTGGGTTACTTGGCGTAGTTACTGTTTGTATAACCTTCTGATCTTCCCACCGTATTAATGACCATTTAAATGGTTGGTGTGATAGGGATTCTGTTGCGCTAGCTTCATTTAAATACAATGTAAGCACAAGAAGGGTAATATGCCGGGTCAAGCAACGAGCATCACTAAAGGCGTGGGGAGCACAAAAGTATGTTTGAGGATTCCTCCAATTTACACACTGCAACCTGCCCTCCCTCCAGGGATCCTTGTTCTTAATCTTACTTTTGAGGCATTTCCATGAGCGTAGTTTTATTATTCCATTCTGGGGGTTCTTTCCTCCACAGCCTTCTACTCTTCTGCCTCGCTCGTCGACTCGGTTGCTTCGAGCCACGAGGGGTACCATCTTCTCGGCAGCAAGAGTATTCTTCAGGAGACCCCTGGGGGCAGCTCTGTCGCTCTTGTTGCCTCTTAACATAGGAGTCCCAGTTACAGTTCTTAACCTGAGGTGTATCACACCGGATTCCCTTCAGGTGGGTACGACAGGTGCAATGAATAATTTCAACTATAAAGGGGATTGGCTCATTAGGATGATAGCAATAATATTTTGGCTCAATCCCGTATGCAAGGATCTTCCACTATTCTTCAGATTCCTTTTTTATTAATCCTTCATGCATCACTTTATACTTTAGGATCTAATCAATTAAGTCCCGCTGGAGCATTCAGCAAGGAATACAAACCCCTCTAGGGGGAACCTTTCGCCTACAGTGACTCCACTACTTGTCCCCGCATACTTTACAGATGTAGCATACAAACGGATAATAGTGACACTTGGGGTTCCCACACCTTATTTTAATATCCGCGCTAGAATCAGTCCTTCCTCAATATAATATGGTTCTGGTGCATATTCTACCCGATGTTTGCTCATGAATGATTTTTCTTCTGAATCTTTAATGTCAGGTCTCCGGGGCGGCTGGTCACCTGCCACTCGGGGGTTGGCCCCGTCACTGGTCCTTTGATTCTGCTAGCATGCGTCCATCCTTTTTCTGCTGTTCTAACTGCAGTCTCTGTGGTAAGTAGTACAAGATAAGGACCTTCCCACAGTGGGAGTAGGGTTGCTTCCTTCCAGGATTTTATCATCACCCAATCTCCTGGTTGTACCCGGTGTAGTTTAAGGTCTAATGGGGGTCTCTGGGCTAGCATTCCCTTTTTCCACAGATTCTCTCTATACTTCATTAAACTTGTGATATACATATTTATATTCTGATCTCTTAGGCTTGGGTGGTCTTGAGGCTCTTCCATATTATAGGGCATTCCGTACAACATTTCAAAAGGAGATATTCCCATGTCTGACCTAGGTTGGGTTCGAATGTTCAATAATGCTAGAGGTAGACACTTTACCCATGACAATTTGGTTTCCATCATAAGTTTTGTCAGTTGCTTCTTGATTTCCCCATTCATTCTTTCCACTCTCCCCGAGCTTTGGGGGTGCCAGGGAGTGTGGTAGTCCCATTTTATCCCCATTACTGTCATGATTTCTTTGATCACTCTTGACACAAAATGTGGTCCTCTGTCTGAATCAATGGTTTCTATTATCCCGTATCTTGGGATAATATGTTCTAACAAGGTTTTAATTACAACTTGCGCCGTTGCTCTTGCAGTCGGGAATGCCTCTACATAATGGGTTAAATGGTCCACTATTACCAGTAGGTACTTATATCTTCCGGTTTTTGGCAACTCAGTGAAGTCTAACTGAATGTTGGCGAATGGCCTATATGCTGTAGGCCGTCCCCCCATTAGGGATTTCCTTAGGTTCGTCTTATTTACCTTTAGGCAAATAACACATCCCCTCACTATTTGTTTTGCTAGGTCATTTGCCCCGATACACATATACTTAATGGCAAACTGGTCTACCAATGCCTGTGCTCCCCAATGTGTTTTGCTATGCATTCTCTTCATAATTTCCATGGCTAATGATTTTGGTAGCACGATCCTGTCATCTTCTGGGAGTCTCCATTCCCCTTTCGAATTTTCCCTCAATCCCATTTTCTGCATCTTTTCTTTCTCTTGGGCTGTAAAACTATAAATCTGCCAAATTTTACCATGGAAAAGACAATGCTTAGCCCCTGGTGTCTCACAGGCGCATTCTATAGCATCCATACCCCAATTGTCCCAACAAGCATAGCAAGGAGGGTCCTGTAGATTTCCCCCACAAGTATGGCACTTCCTTCTCTCAGCTGCTGGATCCTCTTTGGGAGTAGGTCGTAATGCTAATAGTGCGGCCCTTTTTGCTTCCTGATCTGCTGCATTATTTCCCCTGCTTCTGAAGTCCAGCCCTTTCTGGTGTCCTTTTAGATGTACAACAGCGATTCTTCTTGGCCCCCTCAAAGCCTGTAACACTTGTTTTATTAGATCTTGATGGACTAAGTCCTTTCCTTGGGAATTTATTAGTCCCCGTTCTTCCCATATTTTCCCAAAAGTGTGCACAACCCCATAGGCATACTTAGAATCAGTGTATATTGTTCCTAACTTATTTTTTAATAATTGCAGTGCTCGTAACACGGCATAAAGCTCACAGGCTTGTGCGGACCAGGATCTATTCAATGGTCCTGATTCTATCACCTTAAACTCTTCCCCTCCTATTATTGCATAACCGGATACTCTTTTTCCATTAATTACTCGAGATGATCCATCTACAAACAATCTATCCCCTTCTTCTAATTCTTCCTCTTCAAGATCTGGTCTTATTTTAGTTTGCTCTTCTATGGTTAACAGGCAATCGTGGGCCAATTTAGCTTCATCGGGCTCTCCATACAAAAACTGAGCAGGATTTTGTAGCGTTGTTACCTCCAGGGTTAATTTCGGGGAGTCTAATAGGATCCCTTCATACTTTAAGAGTCTGGCATCGGTTATCCATTTGTCTGCTTTTTGTTGTAGAATTCCCCTAATATTATGAGGGGATAATACCCTTAGTTCTCCATTGAGGGTAATCTTGTTAGCCTCTTCTACCAGGAGAGCACAAGCTACTATTGCCTGCAGGCATGTGGGCCATCCTTTACTGACAGGATCTAACAATTTTGATAAGTACCCCACAGGTTTCTTTTTTCCAGCCCATTCTTGGGTTAGTACTCCATGGGCCGTTCCATTGTCAGCATTTATAAATAGATAGAAAGGTCTTTTTAAATCTGGTAGGCTCAGGACAGGGGCATTGACTAGATCATGCTGCAGTACTCTTAGATGTTGGTCATCCTCCTCGCTCCACTTTATTAAACCCTCTTGGCTTAACTTATCATATAAGAACTTAACCTTGTTACTATAGTTCTCAATCCACTGTCTACAATACCCCACTAGACCCAGTAACTGCCTCACTTGTCTTTTGTTCTTAGGGGATGGTATGGACAGGATTCCTTTTACTCTCTCAGGGTCTATTTTCTTCTCTCCTTTACTCAGATAATGGCCTAAATATCTCACTTCCACAAATTGTAATTTTGCCTTAGATACTTTTAGTCCTTTAACACTGAGAAAATTCAATAGTCTGATGCTTTCTGCTCGTACTTTGTCCTCTGCTCCTCCTGCAATTAAAAGGTCATCTACATACTGAATGAGGACCACTCCTTCTCTAGTCTGATATTCTTGCAGGATTTGCTCTAAGGCTTGTCCAAATAAGTTCGGAGACTCTGTAAATCCCTGGGGGAGCACTGTCCATCTTAATTGCTGTCTTCTATGTGTTACTGGGTCTTCCCACTCAAAGGCAAAATAGTCCCTACTTTTCTCGTCTAGGGGGCATGCCCAAAATGCATCTTTAAGATCAATTACACTATAATACTGATTTTCGGGACCTAATCTGCTCAATAAGGTATAAGGGTTGGCCACTACCGGGAAGCGTGCTACTGTTCTTTTATTTATTTCCCTTAGATCGTGAACTAGTCTGTATGACCCATCTGCCTTTCTTACTGGCAAGATAGGGGTGTTAAAAGGGGACATACAAGGTTCTAAAAGACCTTTACTCAGTAGCCTGTCAACTTCGGGTTTTAATCCCCTTTTTCCCTCTGGAGAAATGGGGTATTGTTTGACCCTTATCGGCACCTCAGGATCTTTAATGGTTACCGAGAAGGGAGGTATTTCGAGTCTTCCCACACTCTCTGGGGTGTACCATACTTCTGGATTAATCTTCTCTTCATCCTCCACTCTCAAGGGACAAAGTCTAACTTTTAATTCTTTATTCACTACTTCTACATTAATGCCTATCTCTATAATTAAGTCCCTTCCTAACAAATTATAATCAGCTTCTGGAACTAATAAGAGGCTCCCTATTCCCATTTTAGACCCTGTTTCTACTAATACATTCTTTATAATGGGGACCTCAAAGGGTTCCCCTTTTGCCCCAACCACTTGGGCAGTATCCCGAGAAATTTTGCACCCGGCGGGCAATACTTGTATTGTGGACCGTTCCGCTCCAGTGTCCACCAAAAACTCAAATTCCTGCTGCTGAGGACCTATCTTAATTTTTATCAAGGGCTCCTGATGTTTCCGTGCCCCCAGCAAATAGAGCCCCTGACCCCTCTAATCTTCTTTAAACATCCTCTCGTCCTTCAGCCTTTTTCTGCAGTTTTTCTTAAAGTGCCCTCTATTTCCACAATAAAAACACACATTTACATCCCTTTTCTCTACTCGTGTGTCCCCTCCCCCATTTCTCTGGGGCATTTGACGGGGTCTGCGAGGAGGGGGAGGATCGTTTCCTCTTGTCTCCCTAACTGCCGCCACCATCATTTTTATTTGCTTCCTGTGATTCTCTTCATCCCTTCTAACATACACTTTTTGTGCTTCTCTCAACAATTCATCTAAACCTCTATCTTGCCAATTTTCTAGCTTTTCCAGCTTTTTCCTAATGTCTTCCCATGATTTAGCCACAAACTGTGTCTTTAACAATGCCTGTCCTAGTTGTGTTTCGGGGTCTAAACCTGAGTACATCTGCAGATTTTTTCTCAGGCGCTCTAACCACTCTGTGGGTGTCTCTTCTTTTTTTTGTCTTTCATTGAATGCTTTGTTAATATTCTGCCCCCTAGGCACTGCTTCTCTAATTCCTTGTATTATGATTATTCTCAGATCCTGCATGTGACTTCGGTCTGCCTGCTGCTGGTGATTCCAATTGGGATCCTGCAGAGGCCACTTAGTATCTGCTAATGGTCCTTGCGCATGTTGTGCGTCCCATATTCGCATTCCTGCCCTCCTAATCATATTCTTTTCTTCAGCCGTAAAAAGAATATTTAATATGGCCTGTAATTCACCCCAAGTGTATATACTGGGCCCCAAAAACTGGTCTAACCTTTCTGCCACCCCCAGTGGATCTTCCAGGAGGTTCCCCATCTCCTTCTTGAATTCCCGTACATCACTAGAACTAAGGGGTACTGAGATGAATCCTATTGAGGGTTGAGGACCCGGGCCTCCCATGGGCATTTCCCTTAATGGGTATAAGTTATGTTGTCTGGCCCGGCCCCTAGTCATAGGTCCCTGTTCTTCCTCTGGGGGCTCGGGGTTATCTCCCACCCCCTGGGGCTCCCTTAGAGGTGCATTTGGGGGTTGGGGATCCTGAGGGAGTACATAGGGGGGAGGGATCAAAGGGATGTCTTCTTCCTTACTCTTATCTTTCTTTCGCTTTCCTTCCCTAAGGGGGAACAGGAGCACTTCATCTTCAGGTGTTGCTGCCCAAATGCCAGCATAATCACTCTCTTCCTGACTAAAAGGAGTTTTTGTATTCACCCAGGTGTTAAGTTTCTGTTTTACCCATCCTTCAGATGATCCAAATATAGGCCAGAAAACACCCTGGGAAATTTCCTTCCCGCCCCATATTTCTATACAATAATGAATCATTTTAGCTTTATCCTTACCCCCTGTGCTAGGGTAATGTCTCCAATTATCTAACATAAACCCCAGTGGACTATCTCTAGGCACCGGGGGAAGTTTTATGGGTACAGAGGGCTTGCTTTTCCCCTGTCCCATCTTCTGGAGTGCCCTCAAGCGCGTCTGTGATGCAGATTCACTCGCTTCCCCGGTTGGTGGCTCACGCCCTCGCGGGCAATGAGAACCGCACTACTGAGGGTCCACACTCGCTTGGAGAATCCGAGCTGCCGGTTCCCCTCTCATGCACACACTCGCAGCACTCCAGGATACCCGACCCAGACCGAACGGATCCTTCCGCACAGATACTCACGCGTCTTGCATCTTCGTCCGGACCTTTGTGCACAAAATTTACAGGGTCTGCCGGCTTCCTTTGCCTAATGCCTTGAATTTAGGTTCGTCGGTGCAACCGAGGTAGGGATCGGGACCACCAGGGCCGCCGACAGATCGGCGGGGCGCCTCCCCGGTAGAGCCGTTACCCCGCCGTACAGGTTGCATCCGAGTCACGGCACCAATTTGTAATGAATTCGAGACTCAATGTGCTAATTACAATTTTATTTATTAACAGCAAGCAAGCAAGGCAAAAGCAAATACAGCGCTGGGCGGCAGGGGAGTCTCCGCTCCACCAACTGCCGCGCTTTTCGCCAGTTCCAGTTCCTTCTTATACAGTCTCTTTTCCTGTTAACGTGTCTTTTTCATGGTATTCTGCGCATGTGTGACTTGTTGCTAGGGGGTCTTTTTTTTCCTCCTGGTGGTCGCAGAATGAAGGTTAGTAGTCATCCTCCGATGTCTTTTGGTTGCCCCTTCCTTGTATGGTCATTATGCTCAAGGTCCTGGAACTAAAAGCTGATTAAGCAAGTATAGGGATTAGGCAAGCACATATTTGTCTCTGACTCTTATCTGGGTATAGGCAGCTGGTTTCCTGCTACTTGATATTTAGTGGACAAAACATCCTGCATCCTTCACAATACCACAGGGGCTTCACCCGCTTGGCCTGCTTGATCGCAGCTCATGTCTCATAATCATGGGTCACCTGGGAGATACTGTCCATGGTTAGATCCACCCCTCTATCTCGTGCCCACTTATAGGTGGCATCTCTGCCTTGATGACCTGAGGCATCATGGGCCCATCGAGCTAGGAACAATTCTCCCTTGTGTTTCCAGTCCAAGTCTACCTGTGACACTTCTATCTTTGCAGCCTGATCTACCTGCTTGTTGTTTTGGTGGTCCTCATTAGCCGTACTCTTGGGGACGTGGGCATCTACATGGCGGACTTTCATAGTTAGCTTTCTTACTCGGGCAGCGATGTTTTTCCATTCTTCAGCAGCCCAGATTGGTTTTCCCCTACGCTGCCAATTAGCTTTTTCCCACTTTTCTAACCATCCCCACAGAGCATTGGCTACCATCCATGAATCAGTGTAGAGGTAGAGCTTTGGCCACTTCTCTCTTTCAGCAATGTCCAGGGCTAGTTGAACAGCTTTGAGTTCAGCGAGTTGGCTTGATCCACCTTCTCCTTCAGTAGCTTCTGCAACCCCTCATGTGGGACTCCATACGGCTGCTTTCCACTTCCGTTTCATCCCTACGATGCGACAAGAACCGTCGGTGAAAAGAGCGTAGTGTGTGTCTTCTGATGGCAGTTGGTTGTATGGTGGAGCTTCTTCTGCGCGTGTGTATTGGGCTGACCCTGAGTTGATGGACAGTCTTTAAGACCAATTACGCTTCTCACAATTTACATATTTAAACCGCACAGAAAGGCGGGACTTCCCCTTTTGGTCGGAGCTCGCCTTCTGGAAGGTGGGGGGGGGCTCTGACCGGGCCGGGGCCACTGCCCCTTTCCCCCTTTCCCAAAGCTGTGGCACGGACCCTGGGTGGCTGGGGGGGACTGCCTCAGAGCCGCAGGCAGCTAAAACCAGCCATGGACTGCTCACAGCTGGACCCATCTAGCACGGCTTCTGGGACCGGCGGGTCCCTCTCCTCTCCATGCGGAGCCGGCGGAGTCAACGGGAGCTGGCAGAGCCTCCTGTCTGCAGCCAGCACACTTCGTGCTGAACTGAAGAAGACACCACGCAGCCAGCAGCACAGAGGGAGTGAGGCTTTCCCCACCGTAAAGCCTGAACAAGAACACTCTTCAGCATGGCGGCTTCAGAGTCAGAGAGAAAGAGAAGTGAGTCACGTGGGACGGAGCTGGAAATGGCGACGGGAGAAAAGAGGGCGGTGCCCCGATTCTGGCGCGCAGCTTAAAAGAAACCTTCTTGCATGCTGTGGTAAGAAACTGTAATACCACAAACTGTTTGTCTCTTTAATCCATTTGAAGAACATGGGGGGATGGAGTATCTTCGTGTGCCTGTGAAGATTGTGAAGAATGCCTATGCCAGGCTATATAGAAGTAGTAAGAGGCTGCTAGAGACTTGTGGTGAAGAAAAAGCCTTTGTGTGCAGGCCAAAAGAACTTATCCTTAAAAAGATTAATAACCCCATGTGATGGCCCATGTTTTGTAGTGTGAAGGAACTGTGAGATTTTTCATGGGAGAGATGTTCTACACACAGCAGATTGTTTGTTTCCGGGCGGATCTGCTGTTAGTGGCAGTTTGGGAACCACGTGCAACTGAAGGAAAAACCCTTTTTCCCTTAAGCATAAGAGAGAGACTTTTCAAGAACTGGAACACTGACTAACATCCCACGTTCTGTTATCCCTTGTGTGAGCTAGGTAAAAGGAGACAAGTGCTGGGGGGGGGGGAGGGGGGGGGGAATTTGCTTTAATTTTGTTTTGTTATTGTCTCTTTACTTTTAATTCTATTAGTAATAAAACACTTTCATTGTACTGCAACTGTTTAAGGTTTGTGCCTGCTTTGCTTTTCTCCTAATTCTTATCTCACAGAAGGAAAATAAGTAAGTAATGAATATTTTGAACCAAAACCACTACATTTAATTGGTGTTTCTGCCCGGTTTCGAACTCAACCCGCTACAGCGTGTCACTTGTTCTTCTCCATCAGTGAGACCAAAGTTTTCACCTTCAGGCCAGTTTGTGATTATTTCCAAAATCTTAGGGTGATTCAGTTTTCCGATACAGGCGCGCTGTGTGATGAGAGCAATCCATTTGCTCCATGTGGCATTGGTGGCATGGTGGGTAGAGGGAACCTCTGCTTTGAACATCCACCCCAGCACCGGTAGTCGGGGTGCCAGGAGGAGTTGTGCCTCAGCGCCAATTACCTCTGAGACAGCTTGGATTTCTTCATAGGCTGCCAAGATTTCCTTCTCTGTTGGGGTGTAGTTGGCTTCAGACCCTCTGTAGCTTTGGCTCCAGAATCCCAGTGGTCGACCTCGAGTCTCACCAGACACCTTCTGCCAAAGGCTCCAGGACAGGCCATGGCTCCTGGCTGCAGAGTAGAGCACATTCCTCACTTCGGGTCCTGTCCTGACTGGGCCAAGGGCTACAGCATGAGCGATTTCCTGCTTGATTTGGGCAAAAGCTTGTTGCTGCTCAGGGCCCCAATGGAAATCGTTCTTCTTGTGGGTAACCAGGTAAAGAGCACTCACAATCTGGCTGTACTCAGGAATATGTATCCTCCAAAAGCCTATGGCACCTAGGAAAGCTTGTGTTTCCTTCTTGTTGGTTGGTGGAGACATTGCTGTGATCTTATTGATGACCTCAGTGGGAATCTGACGCCATCCATCTTGCCATTTCACTCCCAGGAACTGGATCTCTCAGGCAGGTCCCTTGACTTTGCTCTTCTTGATGGCAAAACCAGCTTCCAGGAGAATCTGGATAATTTTCTCTCCTTTCTCAAACACTTCTGTTGCAGTGTTCCCCCACACAAGGATGTCATCAATGTACTGCAGATGTTCTGGAGCCTCACCCTTTTCCAGTGCAGCCTGGATCAGTCCATGACAGATGGTGGGACTGTGCTTCCACCCCTGGGGCAGTCAATTCCAGGTATACTGCTTGGCCCTCCAGGTGAAAGCAAACTGAGGCCTGCACTCTGCTGCCAGAGGAATGGAGAAAAATGCATTGGCAATGTCAATAGTGGCATACCACTTCGCTGCTTTGGACTCCAGCTCATACTGGAGCTCCAACATGTCTGGCACAGCAGCGCTCAATGGTGGAGTCACTTCATTCAGGGCACGATAGTCCACAGTCAAGCTCCATTCTCCTTCAGACTTGCGCACTGGCCAGATGGGACTATTGAAGAGTGAGTGGGTCTTGCTGACCACCCCTTGGCTCCCCAGATCATGGATCATCCTGTGGAAGGGAATCACAGCATCCCGCGTTGTCCGGTACTGTCGGCGATGCACTGTCGAGGTAGCAATTGGTACTCTTTGTTCTTCCACCTTTAGAAGGCCTACTGCAGATGGGTCCTCTGATAGCCCAGGGCAACGCGGGATGCTGTGATTCCCATCCTCACCTTGGGCGCCACAAAATTTGTACCGAATTGGCCAAATTTAGAAATACAGCCTCTGAGAGAAGGCACAACCACCCGTCCCCCCACCAGGGTCAGGAAAAATAAATTTTCCTTGAAGGAAAGTGAAGGAGATATATTACAGCTGGTGACAGGGGGTCAGCGGCTCTGACCCAGGAAGAGGTGACCGGTCCGGGGAGATGGTCCCAAAAGGAATCCCCTTCCTGAGGCCTGGTGTCTTCCCTCAGCTGCTGGCAGAGGACCCCTTGCAGAGACTGTCAGCTCTTTGGTGATTATCAGCTTGTGATTCCAGCTCAACTCTGCAGGGCAGCCTCCAGGCCAAGCCAGACCAGACAGAGAGACGAGAAGGCTTGTGTGGCTGGTTCCGCACGGAAGGTAGCTTTATTGTGGGTCCCCTCCGGTGAAGGGGTGAGCCAGGGATGAGAACCCTCTCTCTCACAGGGACCCATTGGGCTTGCTTTTATAGGGATACAGGGGATCAATAAAGGCCAATGGGTTACAGGGGATCTGGGATGGGAACAGACCAATGGGTTACGACCAAATCTGCATACTGTCTCCTAAAGGATTGTGGGTCTGTCTTTTCTCGCCATGACCAAAGTGGTTGCCTTTCCAGGGAGTCCTGCTGGGCGATTGCGAAATCTCTTATCTCAGCAGAGATCCCTCCAGGGCAAGGGCTGGGCATACCCCGCAACTGCCCCTTCTGTATTTATTAAAAAGGCATTCCCAGCAGCCTTTCTGCAGCAACGTAAGAGGCAAGAGAACATAAGTAACACAGTAATAATTACAATTAATACCCACAAAGCTCCCTTGATCAAAGATACAATCCATCCCGTTATTCCCCATCGTCCAAAAAGGTCATTGACCCAGTCTAGACTCTTATCTACTTTTAGGTGTTTTACTAGTTCTTGTAGTTTCTGGATGTTCGCCTGGATGGATGTTGAGTGCGAAGAAAGATTGAAGCAGCACATCCCTTCAAAGTCTTGGCAGCCATGTCCATGGGCAAGCAGTAGGCAGTCTATTGCTGCTCGATTCTGTAGGGTTGCGTGTCTGGTAGTCTCCTCATCTCTTAAAAGATCGCTCAAGGTGGCAGATGTCGCATTGGCTTGCTTGCTTAGCCAACACCCTAGGTGATTGATATCCCCAAGGGCCTTGAGTGCAGCTAACCAAGGGGTGAACACGGAAGCTGCAACTTGTCCTGCCTTATTCCAATTGTAAATGTGGCTGTCACAACTTTCATCAAACTCAGCAAAGGATCTCTTTTGCCGTGTTGATGTGTCTGTTTGTCTCCAATTATGTAACAATGTAATATTTGGGGTGAGAGTAGAAAGCTTGCCAAGGCTACAGGGGCCTCCTTGGAGGCGTGAGGGATCCCGGCCCATACTCTGTCACCACAGGCAAGAAACACTCCCCGGGGTAACACTTTTGGGTGGAGAGTGGACACAGAGAGTACGTGGCTGGTGTAATTGCACCAATCTTGACTATTACAGGCTTTGTTAAATGGTGATATGTCTTTTCTGTATGTGTTTTTTGCTTGGTCAATCCCTGGCCAGAGTTGGCTTTGCAGTCTAAAATAAAATTTGACACAATATGTTCCTTTGGAGGACCCCAGCAGGTTCAATTCTTGGGGCTCATCTCGAGCATTTGGCAGAATCTTTGTCCACTCATCCCAAGTGTCTACCGGGGTTGGGCCTCTTACCTGTGGTGCGGAGGAGCTCTGAGTTAGTGATGGGCCAATCATCTGCTACTAAAGGAATTCCTACCAGGCACGTAGAGAGTGGGTTGTCTACGCTGCCCATGGACAGGCACAGATTGTCTTGATTGAGTGTCTTTGCTAGGGTCACCCAAACATTATGGCTAGGCTGTGGGACAAGGCAGCTGAAGGCATGTGGCATGGCAAAGAACATCGAGGCAGCGGTGAGGACAGCATCAACGTAGATACATTTCATCTTTGGGCAGGGATGGGGCTTCTGAGAGGGAATATAAGTGAAATTTGTTAGATTTGTGGTGAGAGGGGAAGTTTTGGGGTTTAGGGAGGTTTGACAAGGGTTGAGGGAAGGGGATATTTTGGGGTAACAAGGGGTGATAAACTAAGGATCAGTTTTTTTAGGCTGTGTCTGGCCTACGGCTTGACTTTTTGCCATAGCTTCTTGTTCAGCTTTCTGTTTCGTCTGCTGCTGTGTGGTGGGAGGATCTTTTTCCTGGTTGGTGGGCATCCAGTGACGTTTTCGTCTCCATGCAGAGCTGGTCTGGTTTTGGGGAGGTCCTGTATTTGTCTCAGGAGAGTTCTTGGTGTTTGTAGGGCCTAAGTATGGTTTTGTACTTTTTCCTGGGAACCACTTCGGGCCAGATGGTAGCTGGACACAGGCGTAGCCTCTCCCCCAGGTAATCAATTGGGAAGGCCCAGAGACCTGGTGTGATTCTGGGTCCTTCACCAGCACTGGTGGCTTCTCCGTGAACTTAGCTTGGGTTGAATTTGAGAAGAGGCAGAGTACTGGGGAGTCAGGCTCTGACGAGGTACCATTTAGGAAGTTAATGACATAGAGAGCCTTACAGAGTCTTTCAACAGGAGACAAAATTTCTGTTTCTCTCCGTTGCTGGTTGAGGACTCTTTTGAGGGTTTGGTGGGTTCTTTCTACGATGGATTGTCCTGTGGGATTGCTAGGTATGCCTGTCTTGTGTTTTATTATCCATTGGTTGAAGAAATCTTTTAACTTGTGAGAGGTGTAGGCAGGCCCATTATCTGTTTTGATTTCTTCAGGGACTCCCAGGGTGGCAAAGACAAGGAGAAAATGCTTGATGACGTGGATGGCATTTTCTCCTGCATGGGCTGACGCAAACACTTCCCCAGAAAATGTGTCAACTGACACGTGCACATATTTGGATCTCCCAAAGGATGGGAAATGGGTTACATCAGTTTGCCACAATTGGCCGCTGTTCAGACCACGGGGGTTGACTCCGGTACCCATGGATGGTATTTGGTAGTTCTGGCAGTTCGGGCACGTTGCAATGATAGCTTTTGCTTGATCTTTTGAAAGCTTGAACATTCTGACGAGGGCAGGAATGTTTTGGTGAAAAAATGCATGTGACAACTTCGCCTGGGCAAAGGTGTTGGGGACGTTTGCAGTCTCTGCTGGCATGGCCAGTGCATCTGCTCTCCTGTTCCCTTCGGCAATGGGACCAGGTAAGTCAGTGTGTGACCTCACATGCATAATGTAGTAAGGCTGTTTTCTGTGCAAGATTAAATGAATTAATGTAGAAACCAATTGGTATAATTTTTGGTTGGAGACCTCCTTTAGAAAAGCATGTTCAGCCCTCATAGCTATACCAGCGACATAAGCCGAATCTGTGACCAAATTAAAAGGTTCATCTTTAAACTTCTCAAAGGCTCTGACAACAGCTGCTAACTCAGCAATCTGTGGAGATCCCTCTACTATTTGGATATCAGATTCCCATTTCAGGGTATTGGGTTGTCTCCATGTCATGACAGACCAATGGGACGAACCAGACCCATTGGTAAAGATGGTCAGAGCTTTGAGAGGTTTTCTACTTTGGATTAATTTTGGAATCAATTTAAAAGCTGCATCAAGGTAGAAAAATCTATATTTTGGCATATGAATGGAAATTTGGCCTGTGTAGCTATCTAGGGCTAACTGGAGGCTCTCATTGGTCCGGAGCAACAGCTTCAGATCTTCAGTGTTCAATGGCAAGTATATGCATGTGAACTCACACCCTGCAAGAGAGCAGAGACGAGTTCTGGCCTTTTTTATTAAATGAGCCGTTACTTCTTAGAAGGTGGTTAATGTCTTTGTAGGTTGATGGCTTGTGAAGACCCATTCAAGTATCAGCAAAGGGTCTCTGAGTTGAGGGTCCCATTGGAAGATCAGTCTGTGGAAACAGGGAGCTTTACCCAAAACTGCAAACTGAAGAGGCAGGCTGGGTTCAACACGATGGGCTTGGCGTGATGACAGGGCTTCTTGAACTTTAGTGATGGTATCTCGGGCTTCAGGTGTGAGGACGCATGGAGAGTCCAAGTCTTTGCTGCCGTGGAGGAGGTTGAAGAGGGGATCAATGTCTTCATTTCTGACTCCCAGCAGGGGGCATATCCAATTTATGGATCCACACAGGCTGTGTAAGTCCCTTAGGGTTTTAGGGTCCTTTTTGATGGAGAGTTGCCGGGGTACGATGGTTCTCTCACGGATCTGGAGGCCGAGGTAAGTCCATGGGCTGGAGTGCTGCACTTTGTCTTCATGAATCTCGAACCCTGCTTCTTCTATGGCTTCAATTGTCTTTTTAAGAGTTCTGTAAGTTTTTTCTGATGCACAGATTAGTATGTCATCCATATAGTGGTAAATGATTGCTTCTGGAAACAGGCTTCTGATGGGGGATAGAATGTGGGCGACGTACCACTGGCAGATGGTCGGGCTGTTTTTCATGCCTTGTGGGAGGAAGAGCCAATGGTATCTTCTGAGTGGGGCTTGTTCATCAAGAGAGGGGATGGAGAAGGCGAACCGTGGTGTGTCCTGGGGATGGAGCGGGATGTTAAAGAAACAGTCTTTAATGTCTATGATGGTGAGCAGCCAGTCTCGGGGCAGCATCAATGGTGATGGCAGGCCGGGTTGGAGGGGGCCCATGTCTTCAATGACCTCATTGGTCTTTCGTAGGTCCTGGAGTAGTCTCCATTTGTTTGTGCCGGGCTTTTTCAGTACAAAGGCAGGGGAATTCCAAGGACTTGTAGTCTCAGTGATATGACCTTTGGCAAGTTGCCCCTCCACCAGGGCTTCCAGCGCACTGAGTTTTCTTTATCAAGGGGCCACTGCCTTGTCCATTTTGGGTTGTCAGTCTTCCAGGTGAGCGGGGGAGTAGATGGCAGGGCACGTTTCTCAGTGGCCCCAGTCAGAAATCCTGGCTGGGAATGGTAAGAGTGGCACCCCACTGGGATAGAAGGTCTCTGCCCCACAAGGTGATGGGGGCTCTTACCACGAATGGTCGGGTGGTCGCTATCTTGCCTTCAGGTCCTTCAATGACAACATTTCGTTTGCTCCTCATGGATACTGCAACTCCACCAATCCCGGAGATCATACCTGCCACTGGCTCCAGTTCCCAATTCCCTGGCCACTCGGAGCGGGCGATGATGGTCACGTCTGCTCCGGTGTCCAGCATCCCTGGGCGGTAGACCCTCTTTCCTTTACAGAACAAGCTGCACTCAATGGTCGGTTTGTTTGAGCCCACGATCTCTATCCACATTGCTGTAGGATTGAGAGGAAGCTGTTCTGGGCGGTTCTGTGGAAGTAAAAAAGCTTGAGCAATCGGTGTTCCCTGTGGGAGAAAGAAAGGTGTGTCCGTGCAGCAAAGGTGGACAAGAATCTCTTGTCCAGGGCGCACTGTTTGTATCTCAGGTAATACAAAGAGTTGTTCTGCACCATGGATGGTGTGACTTAGGATAAGAATGTCCCATGGGCCGTTCTGGGGTCCATACTTTCCTGTGGGAATACGATAAAAACGCTTGTCAACAAAGTTAATTGGCAGTGATGTTACCAGTTGGCGTCTCGTTCCGATCGGCAGCGCTCTGTGTGTTGGATCCTTCTCATGTGTTCTGGGATCGCCTGGGATGATGGTGCCGGGCGAGGTCCAGCTGTCTGCTCTCGGTGGTCCGATGTGGAGTTCACAGCTGAGGCGGGGTAGTATGGCCTTTGATTTGTTGTCTGGGCGCGGGGCCTTGACACCGCGCTCCGATAGAAGTTTTTTGGACGCTGCTGGCACTGTTGCTGTCTCTGGTGCCTTTGGTAGACAACACGATGGTCCTGGGTGGGTGACCTTTGTGGGCAGTCTTTTATAAAGTGTCCAAGTTCGCCACAGTAGAAACAGCGGGCATTCTCCTTAGAGACTGCTGCAGCGAATGCACCGGAAACTCCCTCTGTGATGCCCTTTACAACTGCTTGGGTCATTGTGTTCTCTGTGGATGTGTGTCTAGTACAGGTCTCTATCATTTGATCTATTGTGGGTTCTGTGTCCATAGGTAGGGCCCTCAAGATATTCTTACATTGTTTGTTAGCATTTACCATGGCAAGTTTGCCCAAAAGTTCCTTTTGTCCATCCGGACTCTCTATCTGTTTTTCTAAGCTAGCTTTCAAACGATCAACAAACTGAATGAAGCTTTCATTTGCTGACTGTTTGATGTTAGAGAAATATTGTGTAGGAACAGAATCATCAGGGGTGAGAAACAGCGATGTCTTAGCTGCAATAGCTATGTCTTGTAATGCTACTTCAGGTAAGGTTGTAGCTTGATCTGAGGGTTTTTGGAGATCACCTTCTCCAGCCAGTTGTTCTATTGTCCAATCTGTCTGATTTGCATCTTTAGCATAAGTGTCAGACAGTGTTTTTAAATGTCTTTTCCAATGCCTTTCCCATAACATATATTCGGCAGGGGAAAGGATGCAGTTAATAATGTTTTTAATATCATGTGGTACTTATGTATAGGCAGAGAATGTGGCTTCCAATAAGTTTCTAAAGAAATGTGACCCTCTCCCATGGTCTTTTGCTGCCTTGGAAAGCTCTTTGATTTCTTTGTATGGGATAGGTTCCCATGTTTTTGTAGATGGACCACCCCTCCTCCCTCTCCCTATAATGACTGGAAAAGCTGAAATTTTCTGAGCCAACTCCCAATCCCCCTCCCGGTTCGCTTTCCTGCGTGTCTGTGCCCATCGGTCTTCACATTCAGAGTCAGAGCTGCTGCTACTGTCATCTGAACAGGAGGGATATAGGGGGCGTAGTGCGGCATTTTTGAAATGCCGGCTCTGCTTTACCCAGGGCAGGAATGGCGGGGGTCGGGGGTGCTTTGAGGGGTGGGAAGGGGTCCTGTTATGGCAGCATGTGGGTGGAGAGGTTGTACAGCAGCAGGTCGTTTGGGGGGGGGTTCAGATTACAGGTAGTGCTGGTTTCGCAATTCCATGTTGAGTCGGGGTGGGCGAACGGAGGGTGTGGGGGGGCAGTAGGCTCTAGCGCAGCAGCGGAGGGAATGGGGATTGCGCAAGAACCCGTAGTAGGGGGAGGGGGGGGTGCAGGGAGAGGGGGAACATCAGCAGGGATTGCACAAGATGCAGCTGTGGGGGGGGGGGAGCGGGTGTGCAGGCGCCTGCCAGGGTGTCAGGGCAATTTGCAGTGGGGGAAGGGGGGAGGGAGATTCCATTCTGTGGGAGATAGCCTGAGGCGGTGCCAGCAGCGGCTAGAGGGGCAGACGCAGGCGGGGGGTGTGACGCTTGTGTGCACGGAGCTCTGCGGGACCCGTCCCGTGTTGTACCATGCTTGCTCCGTGGGTGCGGGGGGGGCAGCGGGGGCTGGGCTGCTTGCTGGGACGGGGCCTCCGTGTGTGGGGTGTGGGGGAGGCAGGACCGCGTGGAGCAGGGACGCGGCAGGGGACTGGGACGCGGTTGGGTGGGGGGGGTCGGAGGCACCGCGGGTCGGTGCGAGAGGGGGAAGGGTGGTGTCGTGCGGGGAGGGTTGCGGGATACCAGGGGCACAGGGAGACGGGGCTGGGGGGGGGCTCAGAGTCATCTATCCCGGGGAGGGGGGATGAGTCTGGGATGGGTGCCGCGTGCGCTGCCTGGGGGGTGACAGCGGAACCGAGGGGGCGAGCGGGGGGGGCCGGGTACGGGAGGACCGCCTGGAACTGGGGATTGGGGAAGAGAAGTGGGGTGGCCGGCACCCCTGCCGGGCCAGGGCTGGGGCAGCTGGCTGGGTCCGCGCTCTGGCTGGCCATTGCCGGAGGCGGAGAGGGGGGGTGGGAAGGGGGAAGGGCAGAGAAGGGGTTTGGCTGAGGGGGGGTTTTCGCACGACACATTTTAACCAGTAAATGAAATAAAGGAATGAATTTGGAAACTGACAGGTTTCCCGAGGCTTGAGAGGAATACAGTTTGTTCCCCACACTGTCCCAGAACGAATCAGAAAGAACAGAATCGGTGGTAGCTTCAGGGAAATTTAGAGATATCCAATTACTGAAAGATTTAAGATTTTTCTTAGAAAGAACACCTTTACGGAATTTAAAGTCAGATTTTAAGAGAAGAGTCAGAAGAAAGGGGTATAGGTCTCTCTCAGATTGGGAAAGGCTGGGTTTAGCTTGCCTATGTCCCATCTTAGTTCCTCCCTCAGCAGAAAAAGAGAAAAAAAAACCAAAATAACTTAAAATGCGCTCAAGAGGAGAGCAGAGCCCCAAGTTTAAACTTACAAATCCCATTTTCTGGTGGGGCTGGCTGCTGGAAAGGTCTGCTGAAGGGGTGGTCTGGCAGTTCGATCCTCAGGGACTTAGTCCTAGGTGGGAGGTGAGGGCCTCAAACTGTTCCAGTCTGAAAGGCCTGCTAAAACATAGGTCTATCTTCAGAGGAGCAGCACACGAACGGCTGGTTCTGTCTTGGCGATCAAGACGCAGCTCAGGCCAGGTCCAGGAGTCCGGGGTCCAATGGCTGTTCGGGCGCCAGTTATTACAGCTGGTGAAGGGGGTCAGTGGCTCTGACCCAGGAAGAGGTGACCGGTCCAGGGAGATGGTCCCGAAAGGAATCGCCTTCCCGGGGTCCGGTGTCTTCCTCTCAGCTGCTGGCAGAGGAGCCCTTGCAGAAGCTGTCAGCTCTTTAGTGATATCAGCTCGTGATTCCAGCTCAGCTCTGCAGGGCAGCCTCTAGGCCAAACCAGACCAGAGAGAGAGACGAGAGGCCCGTGTGGCTGGTTCCTCACGGAAGGGAGCTTTATTGTGGGTCCCCTCCAGCGAAGGGAAGCCAGGGACGAGCTCTCCCCCTACAGAGGCGAATTGGTCTTCTTTTATAGGGATACAGGGGATCAGCAAGGGGACCAATGGATTACAGAGGGTCTGGGATAGACCAATGGGTTACAGAATGATCTGCATAGGGTCTCCCAAAGGATTGTGGGTCTACTTTTCCTCACCATGACTAAAAAGTAGTCACCTTTCCAGGGAGTCCTGCAGGGCGATTGCGAAATCTTTTATCTCAGCAGACATCCCTCCAGGGCAGTGGCTGGGCATATCCCACAATTTACCCCAAAATACGATCAGAGGGATCACAAATTAATTAAGTTCCTTAAGGCTGAAATCAAAGACGGTGGGTGGGCTGTTACCCCAGTAGGACAAGTCGTAGTTCCACCTCTGATCCTTTGGGAAATAGCCCAACGAGAGCATGAAAGTACCCACTGGGGAGCAGAAAATCTTTTAAAACATTTGAGGAAAGTAGTGATAGGGAGAGGAATGACTGATATTGTACAATCTGTAACAAGCAAGTGTGAAACCTGCTGTAAAAACAACCCTGACACAAGCAAAAGAGTTGTGTTAGGAGTGACAAAGACAGGAGATCTCCCAGGAGGTTATTGGCAAATAGATTTTGCTGAAATGCCACGCAAAGAGGGATGCAGGTATATACTGGTGCTGGTTGACACCTTCAGTGGATGGCCTGAGGCTTTCCCCTGTCGCACCAACACAGTAAAAGAAGTTGTAAAAGCTTTGCTCAATCATATAATACCAAGATTTGGGGTTCCTTTGGGAATGTCATCAGATAGGGGACCACATTTTGTTGCAACAGTGGTTGGGGAAGTTAGCAGGATTTTGGGACTTACCTGGGACCTGCACATACCATACAGGCCCCAGGCAAGTGGCAAAGTTGAACGCATGAATGGGACCCTCAAAACCCAGATTTGCAAGATTTGTCAAGAGACATCCATGACATGGGTTCAAGCCCTGCCTATAGCCTTGCTGAGAGTCCACGTACAGCCAAGGCGAAGGGACAACATCAGTCCCTATGAAATATTATATGGCAGGCCATACCAGGTTCCACATATCCCAGGGGAAATTCATATGAGAGGTAAAAATGATTTGCAAAAGTATTTAATGTCTCTGAGTTCCACTTTGCAGAAGCTCCAGAGATTCGTTGTGTTATCCAAACCAATAGGATTGGACACACCTGCTCATCCATTCCAGCCTGGAGACCGGGTCTACATCAAGTGGTGCGACAGCGACCCCTTGCAAGCCAAGTGGAAGGGACCATTCCAAGTTTTGCTGACCACTTTTACTGTGGTCAAGGTTGCTGGCAAGGGACCGTGGATTCACTACTCCAGGTGAAGAAAGCTTCTGCTCCCGAAATCACCAAGAAGACAGAGACTGAGACAAATCAGAAAGATGCAGTCTAAACTGTTTTTTACATGTTTGTTGTTTGCCCAACTGGTAACCATGATTCAGGGTTCACCCCATGATTTGCATAAGATTGTGGTCCAAAATATGTCCAAAATTCTTAATAAGAGCAATTGCTAGATCTGTACTCAGTTACCGCCCCTAGATGGGAGGGGTCACTGGCCATTGATTGGCATTTTAATAGAAGAATTAAGAAAGATTTGGATGAAATTTGGAAGGAACTCAAATTCTACATGAAGTAGTTCTAGAAATAACACCTTAAAATTTGATCATATTTTTGATACCCTCACTTCATGGTTACCAAACTGGGCCTGGGTAAAAGAAATATTCATAATAGTTGTAATTGTAGTTATTATCTATGTAATTTCCTGTGGAGCAGCCGGTTGTGTAAACCAGTTCTGTGGGTAGAAAAGTAGAGTAGAGTAGAGTAGAGTAAAGACTAGACAAGATAGAGTTTTGTTAGTCTCTAAAAGGGGGGAAATAATGCCATGAAGATTTTTGCCTTTTCTTTTTACCCCTGTTATACCTTTTTACAGCTTCTGTATTCCTAGTGCTTTTTGCCTACATTCTTGGACTTGTTTGTTAAGCTAAGAGACTAAACATTTTAGAAGCTTCGTAGCTAGGGATCAGTGTGCCCCAGACCCCAAGGTCCTCTCCAGAACACATTCTGTAAACCAAGATAGAACCATCCAGGGGAAGGTTCCTTGGGGAGGGGGGGCTCACTTGAACCTCTCACTGGGGAATCTTTGATAGATATGCTAATTAGTAAAGCCTATAATGTTATACCCAATGTTGGGGGGGACACACGGAAGAAGAGAGACACAGAGACACAGGGAAAGACTCGGTGGGGTACATCTCGATGCATATGACCTGGACGTGTACACCTAAGGATCCTTAAGAATAAATACCAAGGTAAAATCCCTTTTCCCCTTCTAACCGTGTATGCCTCTTGATTTTAAGACCAGGAAAAGGCATCATCCCATAACTGGAAAATCCTGCAGCAAGCGAAGCAAACAGTCACCACGTACAGCTTATGGTCTGAAGCTGCACAAACCATCCTGCAGTTTATCTTTACAGCAGATGTCCTGTGTCCTAATGATTGCATCAGCATCACACAATTGTTGTTAACCCCTCCACAGTTCCTGCTCTGGGAGCGAACGTGGAAGAGGCTAGCACAAGAAGAAGCTAGCAAACACCAAGGTGATACACAAGACCCACTGTATGCGATCCAAGCCAACATGCTAACTTGGAGCGGGACTTATGGAGCGACGGTAACGCAACTGACCATGCCCACAATCATTCATCAGTTGTCCCAGACTCTTCCCCACAAAGCCTTGTTGTCAGTACCCGAAAAGAAGTCTCCTCCGTATGCAGCAGTCCGACAGGGACTGTCAGAGCCATACGGTCAGTTCATTGACCATCTGTCAGCAGCCTTGAAGGACGCAACTGAGCTCTCTGAAGAGCTCCAACAGCAAATGTTCCGGACCCTTGCCTTTGAAAATGCTAATAGGCAAACTAAGACAATTCTTGCCACGCTGCCCCAGGGAGCAGGAGTAGACAAGATGCTCGTGCGTGCTAGCCGTGCGGAGCAGTCATCTCAAACAGCTGCATTCACTGCAACGCTGCAGAATGTCCTGCAAAAACAGACACAAGTCATCACCGCAGCCCTGACCTTAGGGGCGCAAAGGAAAAAGGGGGCGAAGGCCGCTGGCCCACCTCCTGGTCCTCAGACGGGTGGAGTAGCCTGGTTCCGGTAGGATGAAGAGAGGCCTGTGTAAACTTCAGGAGACAGACGACCCTATTTGAGATTGGCTTACGGGTCTGGGTATCACCGGATGGCTGGGTAACTTAATAGTAGAAAGCTGCCAATTGCTAGTTGTAGTTATATTAGGCTTAATAGTATTTTGGTGCATTTTTTTTTGCATTTAAGTGGGGCTGTGAAAGATCATCAACCAGGCCTGTGTTGCCCAAAAAGAAAACAGGAGATGTGTAGAGGGATTCCTTGTGGAACAGGGGCATATGATACCCCTGGAAATATTGGACAACCCAGGGTTGCTGAGGAAAAACCCCTGAACTCGCCCCTGGCTGAAAGCAAGCCTGGAAAGCAGCTGGCTGCAGGCAGCCCTGAAAGTCCTTGGAAAAATTATACACTGGTTAGCTCCCCCACTGATTAGTGGCCGTCTAGAGGGACTGGGCGTGAATCTTTGCAAAAAGTATTTGTAAGCTTGTATAGTTAAACAATAAACGGAGAACAATGCTCAAATCATATCGGTGTACGTGTCGTTACACTGCCCAGCTCTTCAGCCTCAATCCCCAAAAGGGTGCTTTGGCAGAGAGCCAAAGGCACACCTCTACATCCAAAAGATCGTCTTTAAAAGTACATCTCTTATCGCTTACTCATCAGAATCATGCATGATTCATAAATTCTTTGGAGTTTCTGTGTATCATCCCATCAGCCTTATCTTCCTCCTTGGCTCCACTATGTCTCTGCTCCCTCCATAAATTCTTCTCTTTGGTTTCTGGTTTTCTTCTTCACTGATAAGATACTCCAGGAATGTGAAGACTTTCTCTGCCTATCTTTTCTAAATTGACTACATAAACAATAGACATTCTATATCATGTATTATATTACAGAACCTAGGTAAAGTTTTTCTAACATTATGTAACATGCGAAAAGCACACATCACAATATATTCATAACAAGCATTAAAAGCAGCCGAAAAGGGAATCATTACATGGACTGATAGCACAAAATCTGCATTTAAACAGCTGAAACACACTCTAATGTCAGCTCCAGCACTGGGCTTACCAGACTTGACTAAGCCTTTTGAACTTTTTACACATGAGAGACTGAATGTGGCACAGGGCGTATTAGCACAGCGCCTCGGAAGCCAACGGAGGGCTGTGGCCTACTTTTCCAAACAGCTTAGACAATGTTAGCCAAGGGTGGCCTGGGTGTTTGAAGGCCGTGGCGGCTACTGTCACCCTGATTCAAGACGCCCTGAAAGTGACCCTTGGACAACACATTGTAGTGTATGTGCCACATGCAGTAGCAGCAGTACTGGAACAGAAAGGAGGACATTAGCTGTCCAGCAATCGGATGCTTAGATATCGATCACTGCTGTTAGAACAGGATGATGTTACCCTGAAAACAACTTCTGTTGTTAACCCTGCCGTGTTCCTGTCCTCTACCTTAATTGAGCATGTGCCTGAGCATGATTATTTGCAGACAATCGAGGAGGTCTATTCCAGCAGACCAGACCTGAAGGACGTACTCCTAGAAAATCCAGATTGGGAGCAGCTTCATGAGAAATGGTAAGCGAATGACAGGTTATGCAGTAACAACCCAGGACAAGGTGACCGAGGCGAAGGCCCTACTGGCAGATGTGTCATCGCAGAAAGCTGAACTGATTGCCCTGACAAGGGCCCTAGACCTGAGCGAAGGAAAGAAGGTAAATATATGGACTGACTCTAAATATGCATTTAGTGTTGTCCATGCCCATGGAGCCATCTGGAAGGAGAGAGAACGCTCAAGGTAACCAGATCAAACACGCTGAACAAATCCTTGCCCTCTTAGAGAGCATCAAATGACCCACAGAAGTAGCTATCATGCATTGTAGGGGTCACCAGAAAGGGAAAACCACTCCAGAATTGGGAAATTGCTTTGCTGATGAAACAGCAAAAAGGGCTGCAGAAAAAGGTGTTCTTGCAGTAATTCCACAAAAAAAAGATTGACTTGTCAGGTTTCACCCCAAAATATGATCAGGCAGACCACAAGTTAATTAAGTTTCTTAAGGCTGAGATCACAGAAAATGGATGGGCTGTCACACCTGCAAATCAGGTTGTAGTCCCACCTCTAATCCTTCGAGAGCTAGCTCGAAGAGAACATGAAAGCACACATTTTGGAGTTGAAAATCTTCTGAAACATCTGAAAAAGGTAGTAATAGGAAAGGGAATGGCAGATATTGCATAATCAGTAGTGTGCAAGTGTGAAATCTGCTGCAAAAATGTCATGGGTTAGCATAGCTACGGAAGTGATTCTCTTGCAAAGAGGTGCTTCCTCTATGACCTGACAGAACCTATCAACTGGCTAACTTGAATACTGGCAACTTTTTAAGCTGTTATTGGATCCCGCAGCCGTAGGGAGGAGAGAAAAGAGATCCAGCACGCAGGAATTGTGCAGCAAGATTGATTTATTTAATTATTTTACAAACTCTTTAATAGACTTTTTTCTTCATAGTCTAATTGGACAAAGGATCAGCCACCCCCTGGGGGTGATTGGCTAGAATCCTAAAACATCCATTGTCAAAATATTTTTCTACCATACTATAAACATAGTTTTACAAGGTCACAGGTGTTCAGAGTTTATAGAACTTTGCTAATGTCTTCGTGAGAGAGAAAAATATCTTACGGCCTAGAAAGAAGCAGGAAAATTTCTTGCTAACAGCATTTTTGAATCCACAATTCCCCCTTTTTGTTTGATAAGATAACAATTCTACTATTAATCCTAAATAGAAATTTACATCAATTATTCATTCTAAAAATGTCCTTAAGGCTTTAACTATCTGACTCCGTAACAAGAAATTTAAAGTTCAGTCTCTGCTTGTGGAAGGACCATCCCAGTCTCTGCTTGTGGAAGGACCATCCGCCTGATGGCTGACATCCTGGTCATCATCAGAAGAGTCATTAGGCTGATGATCTACATCATCATTTGGATGGTTGGTGTTCTGGTCATCATTTGGAGGTTGCCTGTTCTGCCTCTGGTGCCGTAGGTCAGGGCGAACGCATTTTGAAGGTAGCCACCATACCCCAGTATCTGTGGAAACGCAAGCATACCCACGACCCCAAATGATAAGCTCATGTGGGCTTTCCCACTGGTTAGTGATTAAATTCCGTACCCAGACTTTTGACTGGGGCAGTTGTGTCTCACCTGCAGACTGCAATGAGAGAAAATGATTCAGAATAACAGGATTATTTGAATTTTGTGGTACTGTAAGGTGATTAATTGTATACAAAACTTTTTCTAGTCAGCTCTGTGGAGTTTCTCCATGCATTCCCCGTTTTTGTTTTTCCAAAACACGCTTCAAAGTACCATGAGCACGTTCGACAATGGCTTGGCCAGTAGGAGAATGTGGGATACCAAAGATATGGTTTACACCCCATAGGTGCAAGAACTGCCGCGTCTTCTCCGAGGGGTAGGCAGGACCATTATCGCTTTTCACAGAAGCTGGCATGCCCAGGACTGAGAGAGCCAATTTCCAATGGGCAATGACATCACGGCCCTTCTCTCCAGTGTGAGCAGTAGCCCACATAGCTGAGGAGAAAGTGTCAATAGACAAGTGCACATATTTAAGCTGACCAAATTCAGGGATGTGAGTTACATCCGTTTGCCAAATCTGCAAGGCTTTTAGCCCTCTGGGCTTTATCCCCGCTGGCAAAGGCGCAGCGAGTCCGTGACAGCACAAGTGCTGATGATGTCACGCGCTTCGGTTGGCGTTAAATGAAACTGCTTCTGCAGGGTATATGCACTTTGATGGAAGAAACCATGCGATGCCTTGGCTTGTGCAATTCTGTCAGGCTGAGGCCCTACCCACGCAGGGTTGGCCAGCATGTCAGCCCTGGCATTGCCCTCTGTTAGAAAACCTGGTAAATCGGTGTGGCTTCGAATGTGCAGAATGTAATACAGGTGCAGTCAAGCCTGAATTGCAGACCACAAGGTTTTCAACAGTGAAAACAGCCGCATTGTTCACCTCCTTCAGAAATGAACAATTTAAGAATTGGGTCTGCTACATGAGCTGAGTCAGTAACCAAATTCAAAGGTACCTGTGAGAATCGCTGAAAAGCCATGGTAACAGCCCTTAATTCAACTAAGCAGAGCCTGACTCGTGGCCTTTCAGCACCTGCCATTCTGATCCCCCCTTCCAGGTAACAATGGCTTTACCAGTTTTCCCCGAACCATCTGTAAAGACAGTGGGTCCTTTGTAAGAGACGGTCCGAAGATCCTTCATCTGCCTCACGATCATGGCCAAGGACAGAGACTGAACACAGGAGTCCTGGCCTGGCTGAGGTGGGATGTCTGCCAAGTGTTGCCTGCAGGTGTGCCCGCTGGGAACTGGTACGCATTCCTGAGGAAATTAGTGCAGGTCACAATGGACTGCGCCATTCTTGCTGCCCAGGAGGGAAGGACTGCGCTGAAGCAGAAAGGAATGACCTGTCCTGTACACCTGTCTTGTACGTCTGTCCTGTACCTGTTTTCCCAAAGCAACGGGCCCCATAACAACGGCTGTAGATTTCCCCACCTCTTGGCCAGCTGCCCCTCGCTTCTGAAAAGGACTATAAAGGGACTTTCTGAAATAACTGAGCTCGAGATCTCCCCACGGAAAGAAGACGAATCTATTGGCGGAAGACCACGAGGACTTCGTCTCATCCGTTGGTAGCTATTGCCCCCCCCCCCCCTTTTTCTTCCTCTACTTTGTTTTTCTTTATCTCTCTCTCTTTCTCTCCTCTATTGCATTACTGTGTTGTGGGGACTTAATAAAGGTGCACTGTTTTGATTAAAACTGAAATCTCTTGTGTCCTTTTACACTCTGAGATCGATAAACGAACCATCACGACCCTCGCTTGTATTAGCGGATCGTGACATTAAACTGGTGTCACGGACAGGATTTCTCACAGACAGAAGGTGTTGCAAGGTTGTGTGTAGTCTGTAACAGGGGAAGGACGTTTCTCTCCAGCCGCACCTAGCCCAACACCCCGAAAAGGGTGAGCGGTGTCTAGAAAGCAAGAGGGGTGACTCGAAGTTCCCACAAACTGCACATGCCGAGGTGAAAAGCACCCCATACTCAGCTGAGGGCTCTGTCTTCAGATTTTTCACAAAAAGATCTCTTAGTGTAAAAGGGGGAACTGTTTTGGTGTGTGCGTGTGAATTTGGACTGCTTGGTGTAGCGAAGAAACAACCATAAGTAACTTAAGGAGTACCTCCCAAGCAGATTTGGTCTCTTCACCCACCCAGGGAAGCGAAGGGAGACACAGCGAAGCTGTGTGTGTAGCAGCGTGTAATTAAGTTTTACCTCCCTGTAGTGGTTTTGATCCCTTCATAAAATGACTGAAAACCCTAGTGCAAAAGATAAAACTGCGTTTTATGCTCTGCTAGCAAAACATAATGCCCAGCCCTCTCCAGGAGGGGAAGAATGGGCTCAAAATAACTGGTTTAATTTGGATAATGTGACTGGTAGAGTATGTTCTTTACAGCATGAGACAAAATTTAAATTTGGCCGAAATAAAACCATAATCTGCTCAGTTTTAGGAGCATGCCTTACAGCAGCTATAGATCACCGCTTAAAGCCATGTATTGAAGAGAAAGCAATCATAGATTCCCTTCAAAACCTAGTGGAGATTTTACAGAAACAATTAGATGAAGAGAGGAATGAAAATCATTTGCTATGGGCTGCTTTAAAAGAGGAATATTTTAAGAATTCAAAGAATGCTGACTCACCAAAAGAGACAGAGGAAAAGGAAACTCCTCACATTAACCAAATATACCCACAGAAAGAACTAGTGCTAGTGAAAAATTGTGGGGGAAACTGCTGCCCTCGTATGAGGCCTCTGATTAAAACAGAATATAATTATAGCAATGATGAAGATTTCGAATCGCATATCACCACTAAACAAATACCATACACTGCTATTGAATTGGCTAAGTTAAAAAAGGAGTACGGGCGGCTCCCCCACGAATCTGAGACAGAATATGTCTTCCAAGCGTCTCTCATCGGAGGAGACTAAATTCAATTAACTGAACAGGAGGCCAGTGGATATTGGGGACATGGAGTTTTCTTAACAGGAGACAAACGTAACACATGGTCCCTGACTCAGCACGCAGCTTTCTGGGCCGGGGGACTCAATCCTTTAGAAAGGGGAGACCCTTTAGCTATAGTTGGTACCCCCAATCAACTTCTAGAAAGCGTCCACAAAGCCGCCTGTCTGCAAATGATCCATGAAAGGAAATTAACTCCTGGATATGAATCCCCCATGCAATTACCTGTGAAACCTGAACTGATGACCCCTTTAATTCGAGGCCTTCCAGAATCACTCAAACCTACAGCAATTGCCTTTCAAAAAGCATAGCTGCTGGAGGTCCCGTAGAAAGGCTGGATAGATTCCTTGGAAACCTGAGCGACCAAACTGGATCTGCTGATCCTGGGTTTACTCCATATTCAACCCCCTCTCAGCCGCCAGGTTCACAATAGAATTCACCTGCCGGTGATCGCAAAGTTTGGACATGGAGCGAGGTCGCAGAAGATCTGATTAATTACAGTAGAAAATATGGACCTATAAAAATCCCAGAGGAAAAATCAGAAAAAACGAAAGGTGTCAGGTACATTAAGGCTCTTCATAGTGAAAAGCCAGAAAATGTAAAACAGATCCCTAAGCGTCAGCATTGGTGGTTGTTAGGCATCAAAAAGGAGGTCCCCAGAGATGTGATGGATGGCTTACCCCTTGATAAATTGAGTAAGGTAGTGTCTAACTGGCATTGCCGAAAACCCATTCTACCGAATCCATCAGTTCAACCCAGTGCACCCCTCCTCCCTCAGAATCTGGGCAGTGAGTCAAAGCAACCACTCCCTCAAAGTCTGTGCAGTGAGCCAAAATGACCTCTCCCTCAAAACCAGGGAAACTAGACCCTCCATCCTTGTCAGTGGGCGAAGAGATGGAGCATGGGTATACCTGAGAATGCTCACTAAAAATAAAACAGGAGATATAATAATAACAGCTATTACAGGCCCTAAACGGGCACCTGTAACTTTTCTGATTGACAGTGGAGCACAAATTTCTGCGCTGACAAAGAAAGATGCCTGGAGGTGTGGAATTTTTCCAACAAAGAACTGATATTGTGTTTTAAATGCCTTGGGAATGACAGAATCTATGAATGTGGCCTTAGTCAAGCCCACTTTGCCTGGAGAGGAAAACCAACTTCTTACAGTGCGGATACTGTAACACGCATATATCAAACCAGGAGTCCCGTGGAAAAGAAATATATATGGACAGATTCTTGGTAGATGCTTCAGAGATGTTTATTTCTCCAGCCGAATGGCTGGGGCTCTGCCGAGGAATTCTCACAGTCGGGACCCGAGGGTCCTGGCCTGCGAAGGGAAACACAAACCAACCAATGGGGAACGAGGCTGACCAGGGGCTGGGGAAACCCCGTGCCTCCCCTCAGGGCCCCTCTCCCAGGGCTACATGGCAGGGGAAGGGACCCCAACATTTCACCCGTTTATTTTTAACAAAAGAGATGTAAAACTTAACATTGAAAACAACAAGGACAGTTTCAAAACAAAACAAGCCACCCTCCTGAGTCTTTAAATGTCCAAACAGATTCTGTGGAACATCTTAGGGCTGACAGAAGGAAGACAGGACTCTCTGAGCATGCTTTGTGGGGAAACTGAGGCAGGAGAGGGTTTAATTTCTTCCCTCCCCCTTTTCATCCCCCACTCGGCATTGGAAAGGGATTTTTGGGGAAACAATTGGCAAAGGTATGGTTTTGTGAGGGAAACCATGGATGAAAAAACGGATTGGGAATACACTGGGGGTAATAGGACATAGGGTAAAAGGGAAAGGTGGGATTAGGAAAGGGAGACTGCAGGGGGGGCTTACAATGGAGATATTGTCTAACATGACTACGATTTTTTGCATATATACTGCCTTTTACAGGAACACCATCAGGCCCAGTGACCCGCGATGCTTGTAACCCTTTTCTACCTCGTATAATTTTGAATTCCACCACCTCTCCATCTCCCAAGCTTGGGATGCATTTTTCAGGGTTATTCTTTTTAATAGCAGTTCTATGCACGAATATGTCTTGCTGGTTGTCACATCTCGTTATAAAACCATAATTTTGCTTATCATTATACCATTTTACTATCCCTAAGATCTTAGCTACTATGATCTTTTCCTTTTTCCGAGTGGCTGCTGTTTTCTGTCTTGCTGCGTCTTTGCTCTCTCTTTCGGTCACTCCCATGTTGGAATTGTTGGAGCTGCTGGGGCTGCCGAGCTGCTCGTGCCTGCGCACTCTTCCCGGGGTTGCATTCGGGGCTGCGCGGGCCGGGCCGGGCCGTGCCGCTCCGGTCTCCATGCGTCGCCTCCTCTGGTTGCAGCTTTGCTGCCACTGCCAGGCCCTGCATCTCAGCCGGGGCCCCTAGCGATAACCCGATAACCCTGCTCCAGGGTGGGTTTCGGCTGAGCGCGTCTCCGCTCTACCACCACCGCCGCCCGCCGCTGCCCGCGCGCCGCCCCTCTCAGTCGGGCATTCACGGGGCTCGCTCCACCACGCTCTGCGCGGGGCCGGGCGAGCACTACCAAGTCCTGCCGCTTCCGCCGCACCTCACTCAGCTGCTGACACTGCGGCTCGCGTGGCTCCACCCGCGCGTGGGAATTGCCTCGCTGCTGCTCGCAGAGTGCTCGGTGCACGTGGCCTGGGTCGCATGGTCCCTGAGCCAGGCTTCCCTTCACCAGGACACAGCTGACATTGCTCAACAGTCTTGGCAATTAAATAATATTCACGAAAATATTCTTCCATCGGCATGTATTTTGACTCAAATATTAACTGTGTCCAAACAATGTTCCAAAACTCCTTGGTAAGAATTAAATCCCAAGAAACATAGAAAAAGTTCTTAAACAACCATGCCAGGAAGTGTTTCAGTTCTTTTTGAGCTTGAATCAAGCTAAAATTTACAAATCATTTTTCAAGAATCTTTTTAAGTTTAAGATAAATGTCCATATGCGGCTCTGAAAGCCAAGAGTCTTCCCACGGTTCCTCCATAGTTTAGATATGGAATAGCAAAACAAAAACAAGAAGAGGAATCCAAAGTTTCTAGTGTTTACTCACACAAATCAGTTGCTTAGGGATCGGGGATCATTCTGCTCTCAATTCTCCACCACCAACTCTCTATTAATATGGTGATTGGAGATATTCCAACCAATTTATTAGGGATGAATGCCCTCGTTGGGAGGCAGTGGGAGGACTCCGAGGGTCTTCTGTGGTCTTTTGGCAAGCCACATTTCAACATCAGACTGCTCCAAGCTGCACCCTCCCTACCATTCAGCAAAGTAACTAATGTGAAACAATACCCCCTCCCCCTGGGTGCCAAAGAGGGTATCAAACCAGTGATACAGGACCTACGAGAACAAGGAGTAATAGTTAATATTCATTCTCCTTTCAATTCTCCGGTGTGGCCAGTACGAAAGCCTAATGGGAAGTAGAGGCTGACAATAGATTTTCCCAGGCTAAATGCCAACACAGACCCTCTTACAGCAGCCATCCCAAATCTGGCAGAATTAATAACATTGATTCAAGAAAAGGCTCATTCAATCATGGCTACTATAGATGTCAAAGACATGTTTTTTATGATACCGTTACAGCCAGAAAATATGGACCGTTTTGCTTTCACACGGGAAGGTCAGCAACACACTTTCACTAGGCTTCCCCAAGGGTACAAACACTCCCCCACCCTGGCTCATCACGCTTTGGCCCAAGAGTTAGAAAAAATACCCAAAGCTGACAATGTGACTGTTTATCAATACATTGATGATATCCTTGTGGGAGGAGATGAAATAGAAGTGAGAGATACCCAACAGAAAATAATCTCCCACTTAGAAAGCCTTGATTTGCAAATTCCCCCAGAAAAAATTCAAAACCCTTCACATGAAGTGAAATTTTTGGGAATTTGGTGGAAAGGAGGTATGACATGTATCTCACCTGATACCCTAACCTCTTTAGATCAGATTTAAATGCCTGAATCCAAAAAAGATCTCCAACATGCTTTAGGATTATTAGTATTCTGGAGAAAACACATCCCAGATTTTCCATAATTGCCAGACCTCTTTACAACTTGTTGAGAAAAGGGATAAAATGGGAATGGACTGCTTCTCAAGAAGAAGCATTGCAATTGTTGATTTTTGAAGCAACAGCTCACCAAGCCCTGGGCCCTATTCACCCTACAGATCCTTTTCAGGTGGAATGGGGATTTGTCTCCTCAGGGCTGTCAGTACACATATGGCAGCAGGGTCCTGAGGGTCCGACGAGGCCTGTTGGTTTTTACTCCTGTGGTTTCAAAGATGCTGAAAAAAGATACACTACCTGGGGAAAAGGATTGTTTGTGGCTAGCCTAGCTCTCATAGAAGTGGAGAAGATTGCATGACAACAACCAATTGTTTTGAGAGGCCCTTTCAAAGTTATTAAGACAGTCTCTACTGGGATCCCCCCACCTGACGGGGTGGCCCAGAGGGCCTCAGTAAGGAAGTGGTATGCTCAGATTGAGCATTATTGTAGCATCTTCTCAATAACTGAAGGAGCTGTAAAAAATCTGGCAATCCAAGAGCCTGAAAACTTGGGTAGCAGCCAAGACAAACCTGCCTCAGTCATTAAAGTAGCCCCTCCTTTTTCCCCCGAACAGTCAGCAAATTCTTGGTTTACAGATGCTTCTGCCAAGCGAGAAGGAAAGGTGTGGCAATATAAGGCTGTAACTCTCCACACTTCCTCAGGTGAACGAATTATCACAGAGGGGGAAGGCAGCACCCAAGATGGAGAGCTGATAGCTGTTTGGAGTGTTTTCCAACGTGAGGCACAAAATACTTCTCCTGTCTGTATCTACACCGATTCCTATGCTGTGTTTAAGGGATGTACTGAGTGGCTTCCTTTTTGGCAGCAAAATGACTGGGAAGTTAACAGAATCCCAGTATGGCAAAAGGAAAAGTGGCAAGAAATTCTAAATATTGCAAGTCAAGGGAATTTTGCCATGGGGTGGGTAGCCTCTCACCAGACAGATGGAAATCCAGCAGGAGAGTGGAACAATAAAAGTGATGAATTAGCAAGACTAAGTCCTATGAAAAAGGATCAGATTACAGAGGACTGGGAGCACTTATTAGAATGGTTGAATGTAAAAAGACAACACACAGGTGCAAAAGATTTGTACAAACAAGCCCTTGCTCGCAGTTGGCCCATTACTAGAGAAATGTGTAAAACATGCATATCAGCCTGTGAACAATGCCGCAGATGGCTGGAAAGACACCCTTTGGAAGATGACCCTCTGCATTTAAGAAAGGGTAAAGGCTTATGGGATGTGTGGCAGGTAGATTATATTGGCCCCTTTAAAAAGTCAGGAGGTAAACACTTTGTGCTGGTAGGAGTAGAGATTATATCTGGGTTAGTCCAGGCCAATGCCTTTAAAACAGCTACAGGACATAACACTGTCAAAGCATTGCAGGGATGGTTTGGAACTTTCCCAAAACCACAAGAAATTCAATCTGATAATGGGTCTCACTTTACTGACAAAGTTGTACAGGACAGGGCAAAAAGTGAAGGAATTAAATGGACTTTTCACACCCCTTACTACCCTCAAGCTAACGGGATTGTAGAAAGGACCAATGGTCACTTGAAACCGACTTCTGAAACCACAGAAGGGAAATTGGGATGTTCGGCTATGGGAAGCTGTGAAAGGTGTGAATGATAGATGGGGGGTAAATGGGTGTCCTAAAATCACTGCCTTTTGCCCAACAGCTCCAAGCATAATTCCTTCACTACAGGGACCAAATTATCCTAAGAATCCTGCACACTACCCTGGACAACCTGTTTTGGTAGACCTCCCTACTGTAGGAGAAGTACCACCAGTGTTGAAAACCCCTCTGAATAAATATGCATGGGTAGCCTCTGATGCCCTAGGGAGAGAGCATCGGATACATACATGTTGGGGTCCCTTCCCCTGCCATGTAGCCCTGGGAGAGGGGCCCTGAGGGGAGGCACGGGGTTTCCCCAGCCCTTGGTCAGTCTCTTTCCCCATTGGTTGGTTTGTGTTTCCCTGCGTGGGCAAGGACCATGAGTCCAGGCTGTGAGGGTTCCTTGGCAGAGCTCCGGCCATTCGGCTGGAGAAATAAACATCTCTGAAACATCTACCAAGAATCCATCCATATATATTTCTTTTCCACGGGACTCCTGGTTTGATATAGGCGTGTTACAGTATCCCCGCTATAATAAATGGTGGAGAATTGAGAGCAGAACGACCCCCGATCCCTAAGCGATTGATTTGTGTGAGTAAACCCTGGAAACTTTGGATTCCTCTTCTTGTTTTTGTTTTGCTATTCCACATCTAAACTATGGAGGAACCATGGGAAGACTCGGCTTTCAGAACCACATATGGACATTTATCTTAAACTTAAAAAGATTCTTGAAAAATGATTTGTAAATTTTAGCTTGATTCAAGCTCAAAAAGAACTGAAACACTTCCTGGCATGGTTGTTTAAGAACTTTTTCTATGTTTCTTGGGATTTAATTCTTACCAAGGAGTTTTGGAACACTGTTTGGACACAGTTAATATTTGAGTCAAAATACATGCCGATGGAAGAATATTTTCGTGAATATTATTTAATTACCAAGACTGATGAGCAATGTCAGCTGTGTCCTGGTGAAGGGAAACCTGGCTCAGGGACCGTGCGGCCTCGTCCACGTGCACCGAGCACTCTGCGAGCAGCAGCAAGGCAATTCCCACGCGCGGGCGGAGCCACTCAAGCCGCAGTGTTGGTGGCGGAGCGAGGCATGGCGGGAGCAGCAGGACCCAGCAGTGCCCGCCCAGCCCCGCGCAGCGCGTGGTGGAGCAAGCCCCATGAATGCCCGACTGAGAGGGGCGGCACGCAGGCGGCGCCCAGCCGAGACGCGCGCTGGAGCAGAGTACAGGGGAGTCATCGCTCGGGGGCCCGGCCGAGATGCAGCGCCTGGCAGCGGCAGCAAAGCTGCTACCAGAGGAGGTGATGCACAGAGAACTGAGTGGAGTGGCCCGGCCCGGCCCGCGCAGTCCCGAACTCGACCCTGGGAAGAGCGCGCAGGCACGAGCAGCTCCCACAATTCCAACACGGGAGCAACCAAAAGAGAGAGCAAAGACGCCGCGAGACAGAAAACAGCAGCCACTCGGAAAAAGGAAAAGGTCATAGTAGCTAAGATCTTAGGGATAGTAAAATGGTATAATGTTAAGCAAAATTATGGTTTTATAACAAGGTGTGACAACCAGCAAGACATATTCGTGCATAGAACTGCTATTAAAAAGAATAACCCTGAAAAATGCATCCCAAGCTTGGGAGATGGAGAGGTGGTGGAATTCAAACTTTGACAAGGTAGAAAAGGGTTAGAAGCATCGCGGGTCATTTGGCCTGATGGTGTTCCTGTAAAAGGCAGTATATATGCAAAAAATCGTAGTCATGTTAGACAATATGTCCATTGTAAACCCCTCCTACAGTCTCCCTTTTTCTAATCCCACCTTTCCCTTTTACCCTATGTCCTATTACCCCCAGTGTATTCCCAATCCGTTTTTTCATCCATGGCTTCCCTCACAAAACCATACCTTTGCCAATTGTTTCCCCAAAAATCCCTTTCCAATGCCGAGTGGGGGATGAAAAGGGGGAGGGAAGAAATTAAACCCTCTCCTGCCTCAGTTTCCCCACAAAGCATGCTCAGAGAGTCCTGTCTTCCTTCTGTCAGCCTTAAGATGTTCCAGAGAATCTGTCTGGACATTTAAAGACTCAGGAGGGTGGCTTGTTTTTAAACTGTCCTTGCTGTTTCCAATGTTAAGTTTTACATCTCTTTTGTTAAAAATAAACGGGTGAAATGTTGGGGTCCCTTCCCCTGCCATGTAGCCCTGGGAGAGGGGCCCTGAGGGGAGGCACGGGGTTTCCCCAGCCCCTGGTCAGCCTCGTTCCCCACTGGTTGGTTTGTGTTTCCCTGCGCGGGCAAGGACCATGAGTCCAGACTGTGAGGGTTCCTCGGCAGAGCTCCAGCCATGTGGTTGGACAAATAAACATCTCTGAAACATCTACCAAGAATCTGTCCATATATATTTCTTTTCCACGGGACTCCTGGTTCGATATATGCGTGTTACAGTATCTGCACTGTAACACATACACGCTGGATAATTCCATCATTCTAATTTTCTGCCTTTTGGTGGCAGACTCTGTTGTGTTTACTTTTCACAGAAGAACTCCGAGGGACATGAAGACCACATAAACCATGATAAAACTAGTGATACTTTTCTGCATCCCACCACAACACCAGAGCCAAAAACCAGCTGAGTGGCCATGGTCTGAAGCTACCATTAGGTACACTAGTGCTCTAGTATCCTATCCCAGAGATCGTCACCCAAACCTAGCGACTGTAGTACTGCATGACTCTGAGGTATACCGTCCAAGTGAATGGGGATGGGACTAGAAGGATTGGACTAGAATCCTAAATGGAATAATTGGTGAAAAAATTAAGGGAGGATGCAGAAAAGTAGAAGGATCTCTCTACGAGAAAGCTTCCACCATTACAATTGCCGGGAATTTTCTAAAACCAGATGGGAAAAGTGATTTGCACCCCAACATTACTGCCAAACTCTGCCCTACAACGGAGTGGGTGTGTGACCAACAAACCCTCTTCGTCCTGTGTTGCCATCAGAAGAATGTCGGTAACCACCTTAGACCCCAGTACCAACAATGTTGAAATCATGAAGCTTTGCAAAAATGAACCAACTGACTGCTGGTATAACTTTACTCTAACCAAACCAGCCTATGTAACATGCAATTGGCGAAATAACCCAGCAGATCAGCCAAGTTTGAAAGGTTTAACTTATAAATTCAAAATAAACACCGTAGCAAAGCCCATACTGAGAGCAGTAGTTACCTACCATGGTATAAGTACCTCCCTTGTGTTAGATGACAAGAATAACGTTTTTCCTCCCTTTATGGTAACCCAAGGTGATGATGTTACAATACAATGTAGATTAATTGATGGATCTTTTACTGAACCTATTCACAGTTATAGCATTGGACCTGTTTCGTTTTGTGAAATTCAAAACCAAGATTGTTGGCTAAACTTAACTGCTGTACAATTTTCCCATAAAGTCATGTGTGGTAAAAACAATACAAAATACTGGGGGGAACTCGATGTCCATGTTGTAATACCTACCACCCAACCACCGGCTATGCTAAGCCTGAGAATTTTTGAAATTGGACCATATATAATCAGGAAAACAGGCCAACAACAAATATTGTTGTAGTGGTTTGGTCCAAAATACTCATTACTGTTTATCTTCTGTGAGATAAGAATTAGGAGAAATGCAAAACAGGCACCAAACTTGAAAGAAAATAAAGAAGTTTATTAACAGACCTAAAAGAGGGAAAAAAAATTATACCACACGTTCAGAACTCTCCTCCTCCTTCCCCCTACCTTCCTCCCTTCTCCCACTGACAATGTAAAAAGACAACCCTTAAGATGTTCAGTCTGTTTACTACTTCCATAATAACCTTGTTCAGTCCATTTAGAAAGAGAAGTCTCTTCTTGCTCATGCTATGAAAACGTTATCACAACGAGACAGCCGCCCACTTCCAAATATTGTTCAGGCCATTTAGGAAGAGGAGTCTCTCTGCCTGCGTGTGAGTCCCTTCCCCCAACTTGCAGTTTTTCCCACAACAGCTTTAGAGGGTCCACTCTTGAAGTTTTTGGGGTACTATTTTAAGGTTGAGCCTTTCAGAAACAAAAACAGAGGCCCTTCTTCCCTGGGAGCAAAGGGTCTTCCTCATCTTCATCTTTAAGACTATCTCTGGGAGCATCTCTAGGAACTGAGGTTTCTCCTTTCCCATTTGAAGCCAAAGTCCTCATCGCTTCCATCTCTCCCTGTTCAAACTTCTCATGAAATTACAGCTGTGCCAGCATCTGCCTATCTCAGCACAGGTGCTTTTGCTTCCTGGTTGAACACTCCACCCCCCATATCTTCATGAAATTACAACGGGATACTCTGATATATCATAGCTTCACAACAGACTTTCAGCTTTAAGCATCTCCTCTTTTTCTTCCCTCAGGTTTTCAGCTCTTCACAGCAGTAAAAGGGTTAATCTCACCTCACCCTTGCAGCTGTGTGTCTTATCGCTGTTGGTCACCTGACCTCTGCCGGACAGTGGTGCAGCTTTAGCTGAAATCTTGGCCACAGTGGGGGGGAGGGGGGGGGGGTTTCCAAGCCGCTCTGGCTGCCCACAGCCCTGCTGGGGGGGTCATCCTGGAGCCGTGGCCCGGCCCGGCCTGAGCAGGGGCTGGGCCCACTGGCCCCCGCTCGGGCCTCGCAGCCACCTGTCCCAGCACCAGAAACGAGAGAGAGAGCTTGGGGGGGCGTTTGTCTATTCTTAAGTGTGTATCACAGAGGCGGTCACAACTTTAAGTGGCTTAAAGAATTGTCCATATTCAAACTGGCCAGCTGATAGGTTCTATCAGATCCCAGAGGAAGCTGTAAGCACCCCTTAGCAAGGACATCCCTTCCGGGACTATGCTTGCTAACCTATGACAATTGTTCAGTCTGGCATGGTCCCTCAAACAAGTTAAATTGCTGATGCAAAACAATGTCTCAGAAGTTCAGCCAGCTTGTTCACCTTTCCTGCAAACTTCTTTCAAGGGGTGGAAACCTGGCTGCGAAAGTGGAGCCCTTCTAAGAAACGAACCCAAAGAGACATAACCGGTGTTGTGGGAACAGGATTGGGAATCTTAAATAGTATTGATTCAGAAGTACTAATGAATAAATTGGCTGCCACAACTACAGATTTGACTAAAATACAACAACCACTGCAGTCGTCCTTATTAGCCTTGGGAACCCATCAGTGGTTGCTATCAAACATATTACCAAATTGGGAAAAGGTAAATGTGATTGATCACAAATTGATAATTGATGCACTCAATGCTACACAAAACAACATTTCTTTGGCTCTCAGCTGCATCCAGGCCCAATTGTGGATGCAGTCAGTTGCTGCCTCAATTATAAGAGAAGGCAAAGAAAGCACTTTTCCTACTGAAATTCAGAAAATAATCTGGGACAGTGCCACTGATTTTGAAAGAGAATTCCAATCATGGTGGAACTTAGTAAATTTTACCTACGATCCCATCACAAACACAGCCACAGCCTTTGTACTGACCATACGTAATGCTTCAGTGCATTTGATATTCCCCATCATTGCATTAGGGCTGAACCATGATGGAGCTGTTCTCTACCCTTTCCAGCATAGAGAATGGGCCCGTCAAATTGGTGAGAAGTGGCAAACTGTTAATTTAGAAACTTGTATTGTCCGAGAACAACAAGGGTTCATCTGTGAAAGTAATGCAATTAGAGCTCAAGACATTTGTTTAGCTACAGAACAAAATATCTGTCATTTTGAAATTCATCCTAACGATTTCTGAAACAGTGCTTGTCTATATAGGTAATGGATGTGCATGCTTAAGAACTGCTTGTGATAAAGTATTTGTAGAAAATTTAGTAGTAGATACTAAAAATCATTCAAATTTTTGTGTTTGTAACTTTACTAAAATCATAGGATGTGATTTTTCATATTTAGCCCCAGTTACTTCTTATCACCTTTTACAGTCCAGTTACACACTGATCCACCAATTATTGCCTACCCCCATTGGGATGAACCTTACTTTGGTAAAGCAATTGTTGCTTCACCAAGATTTAATTGAAATTTTTGAAAAGATCAAGAAAAACAGACAGAAAACCTTGGTGACTGTTCATCACAATGTGAAAGAAATACATCGTGTTCTAGAAAGAGTAAAGAAAGATGCTGAACACAGGTGGTGGGATACTCTTTTTGGGTGGTCACCCACTGCTACAGGTGTCCTGAACAAATTGTGTCATCCCGTCATTGTCCTCTTGATTTTGGTTTTGATTGGTTTTGTTTTATCAGCAATCTTATACATCATGAATTGGAGAATGATGAAACGGTTAACACAATTGACATCTGTAATAGATGTCCACGATTTGGTCAATATCCCATCCACTGTGGACATACCCAAGGTTATTGACACGAGACGAACTACACAAGTATTAAAATAAGGTGTGATAAGAAATTAGAGGTGCATTTTGATTAATAAATTACATGTGTATTCTAATTAAAAAATTACTTATTCCTTCTTTTGTTTCCTTCTTTTTTCTTTTCTTTTTCTTTCTTTCTTATGTTCTCTACCCTTTTTCCAGGATATGCTACCAACATTGACGAGTCCTGAAGACTTCGCAACCACACTATGAAATCGTGCTGATGGAGCTCACTTGATGACAATCGTGACTCACGGGGTGGTGTAAGAGATGGTCCGAAGATCCCTCATCTGCCTCACGACCATGGCCGAGGACAGAGACTGAACACAGGAGTCCTGGCCTGGCTGAGGTGGGATGTCTGCCAAGTGTTGCCTGCAGGTGTGCCCGCTGGGATCTGGTACTCATTTCTGAGGAAATTAATGCAGGTCGCAATGGACTGCGCCGTTCTTGCTGCCCAGGAGGGAAGGACTGCGCTGAAGCAGAAAGGAATGACCTGTCCTGTACACCTCTCCGGTACACCTGTCTTGTACGTCTGTCCTGTACCTGTTTTCCCAAAGCAACGGGCCCCATAACAACGGCTGTAGATCTCCCCCACCTCTTGGCCAGCTGCCCCTCGCTTCTGAAAAGGACTATAAAGGGACTTTCTGAAATAACTGAGCTCGAGATCTCCCCACGGAAAGAAGACGAATCTATTGGCGGAAGACCACGAGGACTTCGTCTCATCCGTTGGTAGCTATTGCCCCCCCCCCCCTTTTTCTTCCTCTCTACTTTGTTTTTCTTTATCTCTCTCTCTTTCTCTCCTCTATTGCATTACTGTGTTGTGGGCACTTAATAAAGGTGCACTGTTTTGATTAAAACTGAAATCTCTTGTGTCCTTTTACACTCTGAGATCGATAAACGAACCATCATGACCCCCGCTTGTATTAGCGGATCGTGACAGTCCTTGCACAGGCACTCGACTATTTCTTGGCCGCAAGGAAAGTACGGTCGATTTTGCCAACTGCAGTAATTTATGGCTGGGCAGATGGTAAGTGATCTGCCCTGAAAAGTTTTGCAGCGTGCTTTGCAAAGGAGCACTATGGATAAGGCTCCACTCAAAGTATTCCTTTGCGATCAGAATGACAATTACTGCAGGATCTGTAGCCATCAGTTGCAAACACTGTTGACGGCATTTGATTATCAGAGAAGTGACCAATTCAAACACTGTGGTCACAGTCCTTTTTGGCTGATGAGGCAAAAAGACCCATTCTAGGATATGCAAAGGATCGGGCCATTGTGCATTCCACTGGCCAATGATACTTGTAGGATGGAGGTCTGGAATAGTAATGAAAACAGTGATTGCAATGGAAAGATCCAGTCGATAAACCTGACAAGCGGAAACAGCCTGTTGGACCTCCTGCAGCGCTTGCCGTGCTTCTGGAGTCAACTCCCGAGGTGAATTCATATCGGGGTCCCCTTTCAATATATTAAAAAGTGGGGGAAGTTGCTTTGCGGTTAGACCTAGATAAGGTCGTACCCAATTGATGACACCCAACAGCTTCTGAGCATCATTCAAGGTTTTAATCGAATCTGGGAATTGCACCTCTTGGCGTTGGATAGTTTGGTCCAAAATTTTCACTCCTAAATATTTCCAAGGAGGATGCTGTTGAACTTTCTCCGGAGCTACCTCTAATCCATAGGCATGCAGAGCAGTGAGCAGCTGAGGCTGTATTCTCAGCAGCTCGTCCCGAGTGGACGCTGCCACCAGGATATCATCCATGTAATGGTAGCAGCGTGCATCAGGAAACTATTGCCAACTTCGGCTAAAGCTTGGGCAACATACCACTGACAGATAATTGGGCTGTTCCTCATCCCTTGAGGGAGGACCTTCCATTGGTATCTCTTAGCAGGTTCAGCATTGTTAATGGAAGGCACAGTAAAGGCAAATTTTGGTTTGTCATTAGGATGCAAAGGAATTGTGAAAAAACAATCCTTCAAATCAATGATATCCCACACCAAAGGAATCATGGTGGGAGAGGGCATGCCAGGCTGCAATGCCCCCATAACTTCCATTACTGCATTAACTTTCTGGACGTCCTGCAATAATCTCCATTTCTCTAATTTCTTGTTAATTACGAAAACAGGAGTATTCCAGGGACTAATAGAAGGTTCAAGGTGCCCCTGTTGTAACTGTTCCTGAACCAGCTGATGAAGGGCATCAAACTTCTCCTTTGGTAGGGGCCACTGCGGCTCAAAGACTGGTGTTAGTCAGCCACCGCAAAGGCAGTGTAGGATACTGTGCGCCCTTACGCACAGTGACCCCTGATAAAAATTTGTCCCAATCCGTACGCCCCAAGATGCCAACACGTTCCCTCCCCGATGGTTAAGGGAAGTGGTAGCAACATAAGGCCTAATTGTAGCTGTGTGCCCCTCTGAATCCTTCACCACCACAGGCCATTTGCTTAAATAGCTCTGCGTGGTTCCTCCTAATCCTGCGATGGCCGATCCCACCGGGGCTAAAGGCCATGAGGGAGGCCACGCAGAGAAGGAGATGATCGTTACATCAGCACCCGTATCAATCAAACCTCGAAGCCAAGTCCGGGGTGGACGGGCGTTCAGCAGGATCAGGGTACATGTCACCTGTAGCCTTTGGTCAGAGATGTCTGCAGTCCAGAAGGCCTGCAGAAGCGCTGTAGATCCACTGCCATTATCTTTGTGAGTTTGTTGTTCCATCCTGGGGACACGACTTAAAAGGCACTAATTTAGAAAGGCAGGTCTTTTCAGGAATAGCTACATGGCGTTTTTGCGTGGAGACCATAGTGCAAATCTGACCTTTAAAGTCAGCATCCTGAGTGCACTAAGATTCCTTGATGGGCAACGTCAGGTTTTGTTGGGGTCCCCTCCCCCTGCCATGGAGCCCTGGGACATGGGCCCTGGGGGGGAGACACAGGGTTTCCCTGTCCCTGGTCACCTTTGTTTCCCATTGGTTGGTTTGTGTTAGCAGTGTTTGTAGGGCCTAAGTATGGTTTAATACTTTTTCCTGGGAACCACTTTGGGCCAGATGGTAGCTGGACACAGGCGTAGCCTCTCCCCCAGGTAATCAATTGGAAAGGCCCAGAGACCTGGTGTGATTCAGGGTCCTTCACCAGCACTGGTGGCTTCTCTGTGAGCTTAGCTTGGGTTGAATTTGAGAAGTGGCGGAGTACTGGGGGGTCAGGCTCTGACGATGTACCATTTAGGAAGTTAATGACATAGAGAGCCTTACAGAGTCTTTCAATAGGAGACAAGAGTTCTGTTTCTCTCCGTTGCTGGTTGAGGACTCTTGAAGATTCGTGAGTAAAATAACCACTCTAGACCTCTCTCTTCTCGTCTTGGTTTAGATATTCTCTCTGGACTATGGAAGAATCATGGGAAATGGGGCTCTCTGAGCCACAGAAAGAAATGTACCTAGAAGTTAAAGGAATCCTTGAACAACAAAACACAAAAGTTATGGAACCGGGAGATCTAGAACTTTTTTTTAACTGGCTTTTCAAAAATTTCTCCTATATGTCTCGAGACTTACTTTTTGATATTGAACCTCCTGGATCTTGTCAGGGGTGTTTTGGGACGAGATCTTGTGGGAGATGAAAGATCAAACAGAACATGTATTAGTGATTGAACCCTTGCGCGGATCCATGGTAGTCAGTGGAGCTATTCAAGAGCATTTATATGGTCCTATTACCCCTAAAGCAAAGGATGGCCATAGTCCCGCGGCCGAGGCCACGCGGCCGCCATCCCTGTGGCATACGCCGGCGGAGGTGCCTGAGCTGGATGCGCCCGGCCCCCTCGTGACCACGCGCCTTATGGCGGACCCCATCCCTGTCTCGGGGTCCCCGGCCACGCGGCCGAGAGTGAGGGAGCGATGCCGCAGGCGCCGCGGGTGCCGTGGGCCATGAGCAGCCAGGAACCGGGCATCGGCGTGGCAGGCCACTCTGAGCGACTGGCTCGGAGAGCCCTGCGGAGGGAGAAGCGGCGGTTTCCACAGCGACACGAGAAGCAGCGCAGCGCCGAGCCGAAACGGGGCCGCTCTCAAAGCAGCGTGGAGTTGGCGGAGCGGAACCGCTCACAGCGGCGATGGCAACGCGGGGCTGCACAGAGCCCAGACACGCAGCAGAGCAGTGCCCCTCTGAGAGCGCAGAGCAGCTGCAACACGGGGGCCCAGCCGAGACGTCGGAGTTGGCGAGGCGGCGGCCACGCGGGACCAGCAGCCACGACAAACACGCAAGCACATGATAGGAGGAGTTATAGCAACGAAAGTCACAGGAACTGTGAAATGGTACAATGTAAAAAACAACTATGGATTTATAACACGAGATGATACAGGGGAAGATCTATTCATCCATAGAACTGCCATTAAAAGGAATAACCCTAAAAATTACCTGCAAAGTGTAGGAGATGGGGAGGTTGTACAATTTGATATAGTGCAAGGAAAGAAGGGTTTACAAGCAGCAAATGTTACTGGGCCTGGAGGTATTCCAGTCAAAGGCAGCCGTTATGCACAAAATTATAAATAATATCCATCCAAGCAATTTCCCTACTCACAGCCTACTTTCCCCTTTTACCCTATACCCAATATGAACCCCTTCCTAAGTTTACCCTATCCCCAGTTTATTCCTAATCCATTTTTCACCCCATGGCTTCACTATACAATTCCATTTCCCTACAATTCCTCTCCGATGGCGGGGGGGGGGGGGGGGGATGAAAAGGGGGAGGGAAGAAATTAAACCCTCTCCTGCCTCAGTTTCCCCACAAAGCATGCCCGGAGGGTTCTGTCTCCCTTCTGTCAGCCCTAAGATGTTCCACAGAATCTGTTTGGACATTTAAAGACTCAGGAGGGTGGCTTGTTTTGTCTTGAAACTGTTCTTGTTATGTTTATCCAGTTGTTTTCATTCTCCTTTTATTAAAATAAAACGGGTGAGATGTTGGGGTCCCTTCCCCCTGCCATGGAGCCCTGGGAGATGGGCCCTGGGGGGGAGACACGGGGTTTCCCTGCCCCTGGTCACCTTTGTTTCCCATTGGTTGGTTTGTGCTCCCCAGGGTGGCCAAGGACCCTCGGGTCCCGTGACTGCGGGGTTCCTGAGCTGAGCCCCGGCCATGTGGCTGGAGAAATAAACATCTCTGAAACATCTACCACCAATCTATCCATATATACTTCGCTTTCCACGGGACTCCTGGTTTGAAATATACTTGTTGCAGTAATCCCCGCTGCAACAAGTTTTTCCCACCAGCATTGCACTGGATCCTTGGGCTACGGGTCCATATGCATTCAAGGGAGCCTTATAAATACCGCTAGAGTCTAAGACGACTGCAGCTGAGGTATGGACGTCAAAAACATCTGATCCCTGGGTGCCGTTTCTAGGGTGGCTGAGTAGGCCTGTGCCTGTACCTGTGCCACTCTCTGGGGGAGCGACTGCATCGGAGAGCAATTCCCCCTCCTTGCGCCCCGTGGAAGTTTCCCGACAAAGGCTGACCATTGGCATGAGTCTGGGATCTACAGTAGCCCATGCAATGCCCTGGCCTGCCACACCTCTTGCACTGGGGAATCGGTGTGTTCTCTTTTTGGCTCGGCTTAGGCCGCTTCCATTTTTTCGAGTGTTTGAGTTGCTTTGGTTCACTATCAGATGTGTGAACAGGCTGCAGGAACGCAGACAAAGCAGACCTTCTCTGGTTCCCAGATCCCACCTTAGGGCAGGACTCAACCATGTCTGTGAGCTCAGGTTCTCCTGGTAAGGCATCTATGATTTTTCTGCACGCCTCGTTTGCATTATCTCTCACTAACTGCTTTAACAACATATGCCTTAACCCATTATAGTCAACCTGCTTCTCGAGAGAAGCAGCGACTTTCTCTACAAAAGAGAGGAATGACTCTGATTTGCCTTGAACTATTTCAGTATATCGCTTTCTAGGCGCAGACAACTCTATGGTTTTCAACAGGGCCGCCATGCTGACCTGTTGAGCTTGCTGCAGGGTGCTAGAGGGAAAGGTACCCTGTAGGCTGGGATCAGAGAAGGGACCAGTCCCCATCAAAGCATCCATCCCCACTGCACGTCTAGGGTCATCAGCAGGGAGCTGCATATTCCCAAATGCAGCCTTGTCAGCCAGCTTTCTCCAGGTATTCTCAAAAACTGCACATTGTACAGGTTGAAATAGGATTTGACCTAAGCGTCTGATATCAAATGGAGCAAGCAAATCTGTATTTATCACCCTTATTATCTGCATAACCTCAGCAGAACCTAGCCCATGTTGTGCAACCTAGATTGTAAATCCTGTGCAACTTTCCGGGCAATTACCTCATGCTTATCGTGCTGGCCTGAATTTGGGAGAGCCTTATACACTGGGAAAGCTTGGATCTCCCCTCTTGGGGGGTCACTATCACCCTGAACCACTGGCACAGCCTGTGGATGCAGTGTAACAGCTTCCCAATTACTCTCAGGATCCTCAACTCTGCTTGGCATTCCCAGAGTTTCCAATAAATCCCAGTCACCCTCCTCCAGAGCCCGCATTTTAAAAGATTCCCAGAAACAATTGTAGTCGGTCAGATGCGCTGTCACAGTGCAGTCTGGGAAGGTCCAGGGGTGAGACTGGAGCAGCCTTTTCTTTCACCGCCCGGCTACAGCCACTTTACGCCCCAGGGCCAAAGCCTCTTCTGCCTCACTGCCCGACGACGAATTGTCGGGTAAAGGCAACTTTGAGGAGCCGTGAATGAACAAAGTTGGGTGAGGAGGAATGGTCTGACCAGAAGAGAAACTGACAGCACAGACTGTAGTCGGCTGTGCGGTGGTTTGAACTGCAGCCTCTTTTCGGGATGCAACCTCAGCCGGTTTCGACCGATCTGGCGCTGGAGCTGCTGCGGCAGTCTCCGGTGCTGCTGTTGTGCCCCGTCCGCCTCTTCTGTCACTGGTCTCGGCTCCGTTGGTGACTGGAGCGCTGGCGCTGCGCCGACGGATAACAATGGGACCGCTGCCACCGCCACCAAGGGTTCCAGGTTTGGAGCTTCCAGCAGCTCCACTTCCAGGTTTGCTGTATCTCTCGCGGCTGGCGTGGCCAGTGGGGTGGGTCACCTCTGGCCTCTGCAACAGCTACTTTTGCAAGCTGAGCAGCTCCTCCAGCCTCTGTGATACGTTCAGCAGCTCTGTCAACAAAGGCAGATGCTGTATTAGAAGGTTGATTGCTTGGTTCTGCATTTCCACAGCACTGTCCGTCACTGCAGAGGGTGATGAGCCGCATCCGGGCATTCTCATCGCAGCAGGCGCATGCGCAGATGAGCTAGGAGCCGCCATGGGCATCCAAGATGCCAGGCCGCTGAACCGCAGCCCCGAAAAAGTGGTGGCTGCCGCTGAGCAGAACAGCAGGGCGAGCTGCGTGCCCCCCACTGCCCCAACACCCCCACCAGTTTCTCTGCCAGCGCGGGGTTCTTGGGGAGCACAGAGTCCTGCGACTGCGCAGGGTGCCCTGGTGCAGTCTCCGGGGCATGCTCTGCCCATGGAGCCAGGGCGGATTTTTCAGGTCTGCCACCACACGCCCCTGGAGCCAGGTCAATGGGGTCTCCTCTGGATATCTCTCCTTCACATTCCACTGAGGCAGGAGAGTCAGCTTTACTGCTACAGTCAAGGTCTATCAGCCAAGTGCGTAATAATTCTAGCACTGCCGGATCCCCAGATGAGAGCTCGCATCGTATAGCACAGCCTAGCTCGTGCCACAGCCCAAAATCCAGGGCAGTGTCTGCATTCGGGGAGACGCCATGTAGGGCAGCCCAGTCTAATAACTCACAAAGCGATTCCTCAGAGATGGAGGCATTCATTGAACTGATAACAGCTTTACAGACTGATAGTACAGCATCGGTTTTTAAGCTGCTGTTCACCATCCTTTCAGTCCCTTCAGACATCCCAGTCGGGGGGGGGGAAGGGAACAGCCTACAGCATACCTCTAGAAAATTTTGGCTTGGCTCACAGCGTGCAGGACATGTCGCAGCATGCAGATCATGTCGGGGTCACCAAATATTACTGGATCCCACAGACGTAGGGAGCAGAGGACAGAGATCCAGCATGCAGGAATTGTGCAGCAAGATTGATTTATTTAATTATTGTACAAACTCTTTAATAGACTTTTTTCTTCATAGTCTAATTGAACAAGGATCAGCCACCTCCTGGGGGTGATTGGCTAGATTCCTAAAACATCCATTGTCAAAATATTTTTCTACTGTACTATAAACACAGTTCTACAAGGTCGCAGGTGTTCATAGTTTATAGAACTCTGCTAATATCTTCGTGAAAGAGAAAAATATCTCACGGCCTAGAAAGAAGCAGGAAAATTTCTTGCAAACAGCATTTCTGTATCCACATTAAGCCACTTAAAGAGCTTGACACGCCTCTGTGGTCCACATTTAAGAATGAACAAACCCCAGGAAAGCTCTCTCTTGCTTCCAGCCTTGGGACAGGTAATTGGGGTTGGCCCAAGCGGCCCAGCAAGGCTGGGCCCGGCCCAGTTCGGCCCAGGCAGGGCTAGGACACAGCCATCCTGGAGCTGTGCAGCCCTGTTCCACCCACAGGCCCTGCAGCCCTGCTCCATGAAGGCGGCTGTCCAGCTTCCCCCCCCCCTCCAGTGCAGCCAAGGATTCCTCTGAAGCTGCCCACTGCCCAGAAAAGATCATGTGACCAACAGCGATAAGCGAAATTCCAGCTGCAGGGCCTGGGTGAGATTAACCCTTTTTTAGTGCTGCACGTTTCCTCCAGAACAGATGAAGCCTGCAGACATCAATCCTCTTCCGAGTCTGAGGAAGAGGGAAGGTGAAGAAAACACCATAGAGACACCAAAGTCAGTAAAAAAGGAAGAGCTGAAACCCTGAGGGAGGAGAAAGAGGAGATTCTTAGAAGATGAAATTCTGTTGTAAAGCTATGGTGCTGATGGACTGTGATACCTCAGAGTACCCGTTGTAATTTCATGAAAGCATGCGGGGTTAGAGCATTCAAAGTGTACTTGTGAGCAAAAGTACCTATACTGAAATAGGCCAATGCTGAAGCAGCTGTAATTTGATGAGAAGTTTGAACAGGGAGAGATGGAAGTGATGAGGACTCTTGCTCCAAATCGGAAGGAGAAGACCTCTGTTCCTAGACATGCTCCCAGAGATAGTCCTAGAGATGAAGATGATGAGGACCCTTTTTCTCCCAGGGAAGGGAGAGGGCCTCTATTCCTAGAGATTAAGATGCTCCCAGAGACGGGTGAAGAGAACCTTTGTTCCTGAACAGCTCATCCTTAAAATGGTACCCCAGTATCTCAAGATTGGACCCTCGAAAGCAGTTGTGAGGTGTTCTGGTTTGGCCAAATTTAGAAATATATCCTCTGAGAGAAGGCACAACCACCCCACCCCACCAGGTTTGGGAAAAAAGTGAAGGAGATAAAACTATTTATTTAACAAACACACGGGAAAGGAAAATAATGCTAAATAATAAAATCTCTCGCTGTGGAGAAAAAAACCGGGGAAAGTGTTAGAGTCCTCCCTTTGGTCTCCTCGGAGCTGGGGGCTTGGCCCAGGGCCAGGCCCTCTGTGCCCAGTGGAAAGTCCTCCCAATGTGCTCTGATGTTGAAGCAATCAAGCAGTCCAGTAGAAAAGGGATAAAATCCTAAATTCCAGGGAAGGAAAAATTCAACTCTCAGTCTCTCTCCAGAGAAAAAGCAGCTGAACCACTGGCCAAAAAAACTGTCCTAGGAGCAGCAAGCCGGGTGCAGCTGGGAAAAAAACTATCTGTGTGTGACCTTGAACAAGCTGCAAACTGCTTTGAAAAAGTTTTGCTCAGTTTTTTTTCCTTCCCCCTCTCAGGCTCAGTTTAGAGGCATAGAGAGGCACAAAAATTAATTTCTGGGCATAGGCAGCAATATGGGATATACATCATAAGGTCACCCCAAGACATGGGGAAAGCTGTAAGTCGGCGGAAAGGACTCTCACATGCGAGCAGAGAACCAACCCAGACGGCTGTCTTGCTGTGACATTGAAGCCATGAGAGAACTTCTTGTGGAGATATCTCCATAGCATGAGCAAGAGAGACTCCTCTCACTAAGTGAACTGAAAATATTGTTATAGAGGTGTTAAAAATAAAAGAAAATCTCAAGGGTTGTCTCTACATTGTCAGTGGGAGAAGGGAGAAAGATGGGGGGAGGAAAGTGTTCTGAAGATTTAGTCTGATTTTTTTTCCCTCTCTTTTCAGTCTGTTGATAAACTTCTTTATATTCTTTTAAGTTTTGTGCCTGCTTTGCTTTCTGCTAATTCTTATCTCACAGAAGGGAAATAAGTAAGTAATGAGTATTTTGGACCAAACCGCTACACTCTATTTGGTATTTCTGTCCAGTTACAAACTGAATCCACTACGAAAAACAATCCTGATATGAGGAAAAGAGTTGTGTTAGGAGTAACCAAGGCAGGGGATCTTCCTGGAGATTACTGGCAAATAGACTTTGCTGAGTTACCACGCAAAGAAGGATACAGGTACATACTGGTTTTAGTTGACACCTTCAGTGGATGGCCTGAAGCTTACCCCTGTCACACTAACACAGCCAAGGAGGTGGTGAAAGTTTTGGTCAATCCTGTAATACCAAGGTTTGGGGCTCCTTTGTGTATGTCCTCGGAATGGGGACCACATTTTGTTGCAAATGTGATTCAAGAAGTTAGCCAGACTTTGGGAATTGCTTGGAATCTGCACACACCTTACAGACTCCAAGCAGGCCATAAGGTGCAACGTATGAATGGGACCGTAAAGGCACAAATTAGCAAAATTTATCAAGAGACATCCATGACATGGGTTCAGGCCTTGCCTATAGCTTTGCTGAGGATCAGTATACAACCAAGGCGGAGGGATAACATCAATCCCTATGAAATATTGTATGGCAGGCCATATCAAATTCCACATGTTCCAGGTGAAATTCACATGAGGGGAAAACTTGATTTGCAAAGATATCTAATGGCTTTAGGTTCTACTTTGCAGAAGCTCCAGAATTACATTGTGTTATCCAGACCCATAGGACTGGACACTCCTGCACATCCCTTCCAGCCTGGAGACTGGGTCTATGTTAAGTGGTGGGACAGTGATCCTCTGCAGGCCAAGTGGAGGGGACCATTCCAGATTTTGCTGACCACCCTCACCGCAGTCAAAGTTGCTGACAAAGGACCCTGGATTCACTACTCCAGAGTTAAGAAGGTTTCTGCTCCTGAAACAACTGAGAAAACAGAGACTGATACAAAGGAAGATGATGTAGTTTAAATGATATTTTTGCTGTGCTTATTATCTACACAGTTGGTAACCCTGACTCAGGTTTGAAACCAAATTTTGCATATGATTCTATTCCAAAGTATATCCAAAGATATTCATTTGGATACAAAACTAACAATTGACATGTGAAGTGGAAAGATCAGCAAAATTCATTTACAATTTGAGAACCAACTCAGATCTTACATTATATAGCATTCAAAGATAACACACTGGGCTCTGATTATATCTTCCATACCCTGATTTCATGGTTACCAAACTGGCCCTGAATTAAAGAGTTTGTGATAAATGAGACAACGCTTAGTAAAGAAATTAAAATAATTTATTGAAAACAGAAAAATTGAAGAATTACAGAAATTAGAAAAATATAAAAATTTGGGATCCTATGGCTCGATAGATGGTATGCCCCAGGAGCGCAGGGATTTGAGATCTTCTGGCTGAGACAGCACTGGACCTCAGGTAGAGAAAAAGAACTTGCAGTGCTGGGCTGGCTTTTGGCTGGTCCAAAAGTAAAAAATTACTAAAGGCTCTTTAATAGGAGTAAGGCTTTTAATGCCCAGCACTGATGTCCACCACAGCTAGCCTGCAGAGAGAGAGCTTCTCTCTGTCCGTCTCGTTGTTTTATAGTGCCTTTGCTCCGCCCCAGTCCGCCCACAGCCCGTCCCTTCGGTTTAAAGTGATTGGTGCTTTCCCTTTGACAGATCATCTCCGTCCACCAATGGCTCATCGTTGTCAGAGGGGTGGTATTAGCTGAGATAAGGGTGCTAAAATGCCTTCATTAAAATTCAGGTTGCCATGGAGCTTGCCTACAGGGTAACGGCTATGGGGCTAAAAATAGCTGCTGGCTGTTAGAACTGGGGTTTTTGGAGTTAGCCTTGGAACCAAAGTTCAAGTAAAAACACCTAAGAAAAGTATTAAAATACATCCAACACATCTTAAAACACTTGTAAAAGTATACAGTAAACACAGGAAAGATAACCTTTATGGTGTACAGGTGGTTTGAAGTTTGAAAAGGGAGCAAGTTGGTGATTTTTAACTGGGGAATTTTTAACTGGGAAGGGTGCAACTCTCTTAATAAAGTACTTTGAACAATTGAAAACACTGATAATGGAACTTGATTTTTGTACCTGGGCTGATGGGTTAATTGTAACATTCAATTTAAGAATATTTAACTCAGAATTAATTAATTAAAGCACTTAATATGCAAAGACCAAGCACAAATAGGGATTTCATGTATGACAAGTCCCCCCTTTTTCTCTTATGCTCGCATCTTTGGTCTTTGCATTTAAGTGAAGGTGGGTAGCTCTTCAGGGATAGATTCAAGCTCTTTAAAACTGTTCCACATTTGCTGGGCAATTTTTCTTTCCTTTTTGGTTTTCTTATTATTATTGATATACATAATCTATCGAGTGGATGGTGGATACTGCCGTTGTCCTTGGAGATCTTGGATCAGTGGCATGCTTTGGACGACAGTGGTGATTAGACAGATGAAACAAGGGATTAAACAAGGGAGAAAAATAAGTCCTCAATTAGTGCTTGCAGTCTGATGATCCGGTTTAGCATGTAGATGGGAGTTCGGTACCCCCAGCTCCCATCTTGTGCCCATGTTGCAGGTCCATAAGTCTCTAGGATCCTCTTGGCTGGCCATTCTTCTCCCCATCTCTGGGTCCCTCCTATTACATGTCTCTTAGTATGGGAAAGTTCATCGTAAAGGGAGATTTCAAGGTGGGCTCCAGCATTTTCAGCAAGCAGGAAGAAGTTTGGCTGAATGGCTCCAAGAGTGCAGCTCCCTTTCCAGCGAGGTGGTAAGCTGGAGTAAGCTCGGTTACCACAGATCCAATAGAGGTCTTGTGGTGCTTCCCAGAAGTGGGGTTGTATACTTGCTGCTGTGATCCAGTACTTGGAAATTTGTGGCAGGACAGAGTATGGATTTCCTTGATCCCAACACTGCCAGAGTTTTTTAATGGGATTCAAAATGCAATTTTTGTTTTTAATCTTTTCTGCAGACCAGAATACATCTGGTTCTTGGGGTATCCACCAGTGTTTTTGCCCATCAGTTACCGGGTACCTTTTGCATATTGTCTCACCAACTTCTTCTAAGAATTTTCTTCCTTTTCTCCAGATGCGTTCTTCTCCAATAACAGAATTGCTTAGCAGCCAGGTTTCATTGTCATGTCAGGTTGTGGGGGAAAGATTACTCAGTCAGAGTAAATCGGGGGGTCCAAGACTGACTCCCCGCCAAGGCCAACTTTCCGATTCTAAAGTTCCTCCGCACACCCAGCAATTTGTTAAATTTAGCTGTTGTCCAATCCTTTCTGCCAGGTCAATAAATAAGTTTTTCCTTGACATCAAAGGATTGTTTTCTTTTTGTTCTTCCTTTTCTTCTATGACCACCTCTTGGATCAGGTCGGTGTCATAGGTCTTTCTTTTTAATAAATCTTCTGTCCTGGTTATGTATCTAAAATTGAAACAGAGCCAATTGTCTTGGGAGGGGCACTCTCCCTTCTGCTTATGTGTTTGGGTGCCAATGTTTCTGCCAATCCAATACTTGTGACCTTTTTCTGAGCAGATACTTAGCTCTGTTATGTTGTAACAAGATGGATTAACATAAGTATGTGCTCGGATTTGGAACGAGCTTCCTTCTGCCTGATACACCGTCTTGTAACATTTGTTACAGCGGCTGTCGGCTGCTTGTGTGAAGGGAGGCCAGAGGACCCAGAGACAGATGACATTTAGTAGCAGGATGTTGCTCACTTTCCCCTTTAGGCAGACCCGGGAGCAGTTGTTAGCCTTTGGGTTGCCTCTGCTGGTGGGGCTTGTCATCTTTGCTTCTTTTGTCCTTTCTTTAGGCTTCTCACCTTCAGATGGTTCTTCTTCAGTGATCTCAGGCTTCTGGAAACTCGTGGTTATTTTGGGGTTGGCCTTGTTAGAGATTAGAGTTATCATGCCCGTAAACTTGGAGTCTGATTGGACTGTTATTGAAAGAGAATGCTGGCTTCAAATGGAGCCTTACTATACAGTTGATGTGACAATATGGTTGTGTGAAGGCAGAGTCTGTAAAAGGGAATAACAAGGAACAGAATTAACAGATAAACATTTTCAACTTAATTTAACAACTTGTAGCTAGCACTTATTACCGAGGTATAACAGGGGATAAACTGCACTTATTACCAAGGTATAACTGGGGATAAACTGGGAGTACAGGGTTTTATTAACTTGGACTGAGGGATGCTGAGTGGAGCTTTCAAACAGGGTGTTCAGTTTGATGGTTTGTCTGGAGGTTTCTTTTCTTCAATTGGTGGTGCTACCGGACCCTTCACTCTCTTGACGTGTGTCCAGCCCTTTTCAAATGTTCGGACAGCTGTTTCAGTGGTTAGCTGGACCTGAAATGGACCTTCCCAAGATGGGGTTAATGACTTTTCTTTCCAGGATTTTATTAACACCCAGTCACCTGGATTGATGTGATGTAAATTAAAATCAAGTGGGGGTGTTTGTGGAAGAAAACCTCTTTCCCTTAGCAACCCCAGATTTTTGGCAATTAACTGTACATATTGTTGTACATTGGTGTTTCCACACTCTTTTGCATTCAGCTCTTGTGGTGTAGCAAGGTAGGGCAATCCATACAACATCTCGTATGGTGAACAACCCAAATCAGATCTTGGCTGCGTTCTAATTCTAAGAAGAGCGAGTGGAAGGCATTTTACCCAGGTCCATTTTGTTTCCAGCATTAATTTTGTGAGGGTGTTCTTGATTGTCTGGTTCATCCGTTCCACTCTCCCAGAGGTTCGTGGATGCCACGGGGTGTGTAATCTCCAATTTGTTCCTAATTGCTGAGCCAATTCTTGTACAATTTGGGAGGTGAAATGGGTACCTCGATCTGAGTCTATGAGGTGGACTATCCCATAACGAGGGATAATTTGCTCGAGGATCACCCTATTCACTGCCTGGGCTGTAGCATTGACAGCTGGAATAGCTTCCACCCAGTGAATAAGGTGATCAACGATTACCAATAGGTATTTCCACCTCTGGACAGGAGGCATTTCTGTGAAGTCAATTTGAATGTTTTGGAAAGGCCTGATTGCTAATTCAATTCCTCCGCCAGTGTTCTTTTTCATTACCTTTTTGTTAACTTTTTGACAGATTACACAGTCCCGTGTTATTTGGTTGGCTATTTCATAAACACCAATGCATCCAAAAGTTCTGAGGTAGTGATCCGCCAGAGCCTTTGAACCCCAGTGATTGGTTTGGTGGATATTTTGTAGAATTTCTTGGGTTAAATTTTTGTTTAAAATTTGGCGTTTATCTGGTAAATACCAGCGGCCTTGAGAATCCTCATTAGCTCCAATTAAAACTAATTTTTGTTTTTCCTGATCAGTAAAAATGGGTGTGGGTAAAATGTTAGTTTGTGGAATAGTGTCAGTTGTGGTGGTGTTGGTTGGAAGTTGGTTCACTTCCATCACTTTTACCTCTTCTTCCACTGCTGCTTCTCTTGCTGCTAAGTCTGCTCGGCTGTTTCCTGGAGCTTCTTTTGTGGTTCCTGATTGATGGCCTGGAATATGCACCACTGAGATCACCTGAGGCAGTCGTAGTGCTTTTAGAATTTTTAGAATCAACTCCTTACGTAGGATATCTTTCCCTTTGGTGTTTAGGAACCCCCTTTCGGACCAGATTTTTCCAAAGGTGTGGACTACGCCATAAGCGTATCTCGAGTCAGTGTAAATGGTCCCAATGCTTCTGGCTAGTCAGTGGAGTGCTTTTTCTAGGGCATAGAGCTCACAGACTTGAGCTGACCAGGTTGATGGTAATTTGCCTTTTTCTAGCACGCACATTTGGTGTCCATCAACCACTGAATAGCCAGAGCATCGTTTTCCATCCACCACTCGAGACGACCTGTCAATGAAAAGGATTTCCCCTTCATTGAGGGGACAGTCCACCAGGTCCTCTCTGACTTTTGTTTGGATGTCAATTATATCAATGCAATTGTATTCTATTTCACTTTCTGAAGGGGTCCCATAAAGAAATTGGGCTGGATTTTGGTGTGCACATACAACTAACCTCAGGTGGTCCGAGTGCATGAGAATGGCTTCATATTTGACTATTCTTGGGTCAGTTAACCACTCTGCAGCCCTGTGAGCTAAAATGGTTTTGACTGAGTGTGGTGTATGCACTGTCAAGTCTCGACCAAAAATGAGTTTTTGGCTCTCCGAGACCAGAACGGCTGCTGCGGCAATGGACTGTATGCAGACTGGCCATCCTCTGGACACTGGATCTAGCAATTTGGAAAGGAAAGCAACTGGCTTCCTGACTCCACCCCACTCCTGGGTCAAGACGCCATAGGCAATTCCCTTCTCCACATTAACAAATAGATCGAAGGGTTTTTCTAGTGAAGGGAGGCTTAAAACGGGTGCTTTTGTTAATTTCTCTTTCAAATTTTGTAATTTCTGTGTGCCTGAATTATTCCAATTAAAAGGTTCTTCTTCCATTAATTTTTCATATAAAAATTTGGCAGATTGTGAATACTGATCGATCCACAGTCTGCAGTATCTAAATAGGCCTAATAATTGCCGAATTTCTCATTTTGAAGTTGGAGGCAGTAAATTTAGGATTCCTTCTACTCTTTCGGCACTGAGGTTTTTTGTGCCATGGCCAATTAGGTGTCCCAAATACTTCACCTCCTGTAGCACGAATTGTAATTTAGGTTTTGACACCCTCAGCCCGTTCCTCCCTAGAAAATTCAGTAACTGAATTGTAGCAGTTCTTATCGTAGACTCCTGTTCCCCAGAGAGGAACAGGTCGTCTACATACTGAGTTACCTGAATTCCTTCGGGTGGAGAAAAGGAACTTAGCAAATCTTCTAGCGCTTGGCCGAAGAGTGTGGGTGCCTCGGTGTAACCTTGAGGCAGGCGAGTCCAGCGCAGCTGCTGCTTCCGTCCAGTGTCCGGATCCTCCCAGGTAAATGCAAAGATGTCTCTGCAATGAGAATCCAGAGGACATGACCAGAAAGCATCCTTAAGGTCAATAACAGAGAACCAGGCATGTGTTGGGGGTACCCAACTCAGGAGTGTATAGGGGTCCTGCACCAACGGATACCTGGTTTGGACTCTCTTATTGACCTCACGCAGATCTTGTACCAGCCGGAATGACTTATCTGGTTTCTGAACAGCCAAAATTGGAGTGTTGTAGGTGGACTTACAGGTCTCGAGAATTCCATCTCGTAGTAAGTCCATGATAACAGGCTTCAGGCCCTTTCTTTTGTCCTTGGAGAGGGGATATTGTGGTACGCGTACTGGCTGGCTGTTTGGGAGCAACTCAATTGTTAGAGGTGTGATGTCCATTTTTCCCCGGTTGCCAGGTTTGGCCCACACTACTGGGTCAACGTGTTGCTCATCTACTAAAGACAAAACAAACAATTTAGTGGTCATTTTTCCGCCTTGCGGTACCATCCCAACTCTCAGAGGTATTTGGAAGTCACGTCCTAAAAGATTGATCCCAGCTTGAGGCAGGTATAGAGCGTCCCCTGTATGAGTGCACCCTTGTATGGAAAAGGTTACATTTTTAATTACAGGAACAGGGAAACTTTCACCATTAACACCACATATGTCTAATGTATCTTGAGAAATAAAACATCCTGGAGGTGTTTCAGTGACACAGGTTCTTTCAGCACCTGTGTCCACTAAAAACTCCACTTGCTGTCTCTGGGGTCCAACTTCTAATTTTATCAAGGGCTCTTTAAGATGTTTTTGCCCCAGAGAATAGAGCCCCTGACCCCTTCAGTTGTTCAGAATTTGTCCCTCCATTTGGAGGACTCCTTGGTCTCTCTGCCTTTTAAAACAGTACCAGTACCCGTGGCCTTGTTTATTACAGTATGTGCAAATTAACCTCTTAGATCCTTGAACAATTGAGGTAGATTGTAGGGTTGGTTGTATATTGGAAGTGCAAACTTGTGGCTGTTGCTGAGGGCAAATTTGGGTTTGCTGTTGTGGGATGCCCCCTTGGAAAGTTGCCTCTGTGTCCTTTTTGGAGCAGTTCCCACTTTGCCCGGTCAGCTCTGGACCCAGCAGGCTGCGGGGGCCAGCCTCCGGAATCCGGGAGACCAGAGGTCTGGCTCGTGGGTCCTTCCACAGGACCGCGGCAATAGAGGCAGGTGGTGGAAGAAGGAGGCAGGCTCAATTGTGGATGAAATCCGGAAGGTTTATTGTGTCTCCGAACAGGGGACCTCGCCCCCCGGGGGTGTCCAGCAATGAGCAACCCTGAACGCGCCTGCCAGGGGTTTTATGGGGGGGTGGCGACAGGGGAGGGATGACAACGGCATCGAATCAGGGAAGGAGAAGGACGGGTCTGCGGGATGAGGGACACACAAGGGAACCTATCTTGGGAAAGGAAGGGAGGGATCCTCCCCCCAAGACCAGTCACTCGACGCCCCTGCCAGAACTTTCTAGAAGCTTGGGAGGGGTGCCGGAGCGATTGGCAGGGGTCTGGGAGGAGACAAATAGAGAAAGCAGGGTTATGAACACGAAACCAGGAGGGTATAAACTGGGATGGTACAATAACAAGAAACCCAAAGGGGAGACCCGGACTGAACCAAACAAGACACACTCCCACAGAAAGTTCTTTGTGTAGGAAGTTTGTGGATTGGAGCATTAGTACTGTTGTTCATTATTCGGCTTTTAGCCTTCATCCTCTCTTCATCCCTCCTAACAAAGACCTTTTAGGCTTCCTCCAGTAATTCATCCAGTTGCCTCTCTGGCCATTTTTCTAATTTTTCCAATTTCTTCCTGATGTCAGGCCAGGAGTGAAGCACAAAATGTACTTTTAGCATAGTATTACCACCTTCACTGTCTAGGTCAATTACAGAATAAAGTTGGATGTTGTTCCTTAACCGAGCCATCCAAGCTGTTGGGGACTCATCCTTTTCCTGTTCCCCACAAAATGCTTTTCATATTATTAACCCGGGGAACAGCTTCTCTGATACCTTTTATAATTAGATTTCTGTAATTTTTCATGTTCCTTCTGCCCTCTTCAGAATTTGGATTCCATTCTGGGTCTGTCAGTGGTAGTTTTTGCTCTCCAATTGGGCCTTGATTAGAATTATTTTCTCTGTCCCAGACTGTCACTCCTGCGGCTCTATTCAGTTTTCGTTCCTCAATGGAGAATAAAGAATGTAGGATGGATTGTATTTCTCCCCAGTTATAAATATTAGGGCCAAGGAATTGATCAAATTGATCAGCGAGACCAATGGGGTCAGTCATTAGACTTTTCATTTCTTTTTTAAATTCCCGTACCTCTGACGAAGCCAGAGGCACGACTACATAACCAATTCCCCCTTGAGCATTTCCCATGGGTACCTCTCTAAGAGGTAAAATTTTAGACTAGTGGGGAGTGCCAAGGCAGGTGGGACAGTCGGGTGTTTTAAATGATTTCTTTCTAGTGCAAGATGCTGGATCATCCTGACTAGAAGAAATCCTTTGTCCGGTTGTCTTTTTGTGAGAGCAGGAAGGAACAGAAATTTCTTTTTCATTTTCATTCTCACTTTCTGAGTCCCTTTCAGTTGGGTGACTCGATGAAGGAAGGATCCTTTCTTGTTCAGTTTGGACCCTCCTTTCTGGAGGATGCACTGGAGGAAGGTAGTCTAGGGGGTCCCACTTTGGTTGATTTAATGTAGTTTTTTGTTTTTCTTTTTGTTTTGGTTCTTCTGCAATGGAAAAAATTTGGTTTGAATTTTTACTAAGTCCAATTGAATTAGATTTTGTTTCCTTTTCTAATTCTCTTTTCTTGTCTTGTTCTTCATTTTATTTTTGCCAATAATTTAACCAAATTTTAGCATAGTCTAATTCGTCAGAATGTTTTGGAGCTTTGTAATGTACATAAGAATGCAAAGCTTCACAAAGCCACTTTTCAGAAGACCCATGCTTGGGCCATTTGAGCCCATCTTTGTTAATTTTATGTTTTGGCCACTTAAAAACACAGTATCTAATCATTTGGCATTGGTCTTTTTCTTTAGTTAAAACATTTTCTTCCCACTTTAAGAGCATTTGTCCTAATGGACTCTCTGGGAAGATTTTGTATTTCTTCATTGGGTCTTTTCTTTTGCTATTTGCTTGTCCCATTTTGTTACTGGGAAGCAAACAAGTAGCTTGTGTAAAAGAGGATTTTTTTGTTGTTGTTGTGGGTTTTTTTTAATTAAATAAACCAAAGTATTATATTGTGTAAAACAACCAAAAATTGTATAATAAGATAATATTATGAAATAACTTAAAATCAATACACTATTACAATATAAAATCACAATGGTAACAGATTTATAAGCATAAAATACAACTAATGTAGAGAAAAGTAAGTAGGGATAGTAGAAGGGAATTAATGACGGTGAATCTGTGGGAAAATTAAATATGGTAGGCTGGTGAGAACAAATATGGTGCACAAAAATTAATTTTAATTATAATAAGAATAATTAATGTGTATTTAAATTGTTTAAAGTATGACTGAAATTTAGATAGCTTTATATATATAATACTTAAAACTTAAGAGACAAGAGTTGTCTTTATTAGCAAAGGAGAGGTAAATTTAAAATATTTATAATCGAATTAAAGAAAAAAAGATTATAATGAATAACACAAACAGTAATCCAAAATACAAAAGTGGTATCTTATGATTAAAGCAGATAAAGCAAATTACAACTATAATCCAATAACTCGAACAATCTGAACTAACAGAGAGTATAAAGGTGCTAGATAGCACTGACCACAAGAGTCCAACTAAAACAAGTTCACACATTCACTTAGAACAACAAAAGGGTGTAGTTCAAATTACAAGGACACAAAATGGCAGCCGCTCCCGCCGAAAATCAAAATTTCAAAATGGCGGCCGTTCCCGCCGAAAAGAAAGAAAAGAAGGGGTTTAAAATGAGGTTTCTCCTCGGGTCTAGAACCGAGGAGACTGAGACACTGAAAAAACTGAATTGGGGCTGCGCTCACCCCTAAAACGTGGAAACCTCCCCCAAAAAGGCTGACCACCACCCTCGATCTTCCCGTGTCTCTAAAGGGTGATCCCTCGTGGTGCCCTTAAAAATGAATCCCTTTAAGCGCACTCACACTCACACTGGGGACGGCCAACCCCACACTCACACTCACAAAAGGGATTCCACTTGGAGGTTGCCCCAAAAACTAGTAGCCCTTAAAAAGGGTAAGTCCCTAACTAAGTTCCCTTTAAGAAGGGTTCAAGCCTTACCACGAAGTCCTTCTTCACCGGAGGTGTCCTTTCTCCACTGCAGTAATCCTTGTGGCAGCCCAGTAAATCCAAGGAAAAAACCCCAAAAAAATCGCAAAAATTCAAAAATAATAAAATTAACCAAAATCCCTGGATTTTAGGGCAAAAAGAATGATCCCGGATGAGTCCCCCAAAAGAGTTGTGATAAATGAGACAACTCTTAGTAAAGAAATTAAAATAATTTATTGAAAACAGAAAAATTGAAGAATTACAGAAATTAGAAAAATATAAAAATTTGGGATCCTATGGCTCGATAGATGGTATGCCCCAGGAGCGCAGGGATTTGAGATCTTCTGGCTGAGACAGCACTGGACCTCAGGTAGAGAAAAAGAACTTGCAGTGCTGGGCTGGCTTTTGGCTGGTCCAAAAGTAAAAAATTACTAAAGGCTCTTTAATAGGAGTAAGGCTTTTAATGCCCAGCACTGATGTCCACCACAGCTAGCCTGCAGAGAGAGAGCTTCTCTCTGTCCGTCTCGTTGTTTTATAGTGCCTTTGCTCCGCCCCAGTCCGCCCACAGCCCGTCCCTTCGGTTTAAAGTGATTGGTGCTTTCCCTTTGACAGATCATCTCCGTCCACCAATGGCTCATCGTTGTCAGAGGGGTGGTATTAGTTGAGATAAGGGTGCTAAAATGCCTTCATTAAAATTCAGGTTGCCATGGAGCTTGCCTACAGGGTAACGGCTATGGGGCTAAAAATAGCTGCTGGCTGTTAGAACTGGGGTTTTTGGAGTTAGCCTTGGAACCAAAGTTCAAGTAAAAACACCTAAGAAAAGTATTAAAATACATCCAACACATCTTAAAACACTTGTAAAAGTATACAGTAAACACAGGAAAGATAACCTTTATGGTGTACAGGTGGTTTGAAGTTTGAAAAGGGAGCAAGTTGGTGATTTTTAACTGGGGAATTTTTAACTGGGAAGGGTGCAACTCTCTTAATAAAGTACTTTGAACAATTGAAAACACTGATAATGGAACTTGATTTTTGTACCTGGGCTGATGGGTTAATTGTAACATTCAATTTAAGAATATTTAACTCAGAATTAATTAATTAAAGCACTTAATATGCAAAGACCAAGCACAAATAGGGATTTCATGTATGACAGAGTTGTTCATAGTAGTTGTAATTATAATTTTTGTTTATATATACTATTGTTAGATGTATACTGCTGTTAGACTCATATTATTAGTAGATATTTAGGATAGTCTCGACAAGGTAGAGGCCTTGTCAAGCCTTGTCCTGGGTTGCAGTGTATTCTATTACCATCCTCATGAGCTGTTGAAATCAGGTGGGGCAGTGTTCCCTTGCCTCTTCCCCCCAGACTATCTTTCTGTTAATGGCCCATCATTGTCCTGCCCCCTGACTCAGAAATAACTCCCTCCGGACTATCTTCTGTTAATGAGCCTAATCAACACCTGGCCTCATGACTCATTACCCCATTGTGAGATACTCCACCCAGAGGGAGGAACCAAGCATTCCATCCTGGATATAATCTGAGATTCTGAACACCAGAGACAACACCTTTCCACTGGATTTCCAGAGGACAGGAGCTACACAGCCACCACTGGACTTTCTGAGGAAGAGCAGACCTTTTTCTACAGGATCACCGCTTCAGGAGGACTGCAGCCACCATTCTACCAGACTGCTGCCACCACCCTGATTAACAGGGTGTCTGGTTGTATCCTGACTCTGCCAGTTTAACCCAGTGTTTTCTGCCTTTGGGTTTTTTTTTTCCCTTATTTTATTTATTTAAATTGTTATTCTGACTTGGTGTCTCCCACTAGTTTGTTTTCAAAATAGTACAAGCCTCTAAAGGGGGGGAATGATGCCTTAGGTTTTAACTTTTATATTTTTCAAATCCTGTACTTCCTAGGGTGTAACTCTGAAGTTTTGTGTGGCCTGTTAGCTGCTGTTCTCTCACACTGGTTAGACATAACAAAGCCTCTCTTGGTTTCCACATCAAGGACACCAGGCCCTGAAATGTGTAAACTAAAGCCTTGAGAGGGGGGAAAACTTTGGGTTATTGCATCATTAACTGAGGTTATAATTGGAGAATTAACCCTGATATGCAAATGAACAAAACTTATAAAAGTGTGAAGAACTGGTGACCCAGGGTCCATCTTGGGTGTAGCCTTTTGACTGCCCAGGGTGTACATTTGAAGGTCCTTCAAATAAATACCTACTATTCTCTTATTCTTGTCTAGTCTCTGTTTTTAGATGGTCACCTCAAGGCATCCCAATGCTGAGCTAAAAAGCACTTCAGAGACTAAGTCAGTGAAGTGGGTATTTGCTTTATTCAGCACTGGGTGCGTGTGGGATCGCTCCTCCTAACAGGCACACCCAGCATTCTATACAGCACAATATATGGTTACACTGTGTACATATTCATTACATTCCTTGGGATAGGAGTGGTTATACAAATTATTTCTCAAAAGTCATAAATATCATTAGCATACATGACGTGCAAGCGCAGTGTCCTCTGGTGGTCGTACCGAGGAAGGCTCTGAGTCTTCCTCCATGGTCGTTTCGATGAAGGCCAGCAGTCTTCCTCACTTTGCACTTTCCACCTTTCTTTCTGAAGCATGCGCAGTCCTTCGTTGGCTGGTTCAGCGGTTTCTGCGCCGGTTTCAACAGGTTCTGTTCCTCTTATCTTGACAAGGCGCATCCTGTTTCTTAAGCTTGTGATTAATATATGCTGACTCTTAACATCTACTTCATGCTTACATGAGTACTATGGTTTCTACATTTTAACTATTGATAAACTCCTTTCACTATCAACTGTAACTTTGGAGTTTTTGTGTCAAATTAACACTGCTGAAGAAAAGAGTGGACAATATATTTGAATTCTCTTGCTTGGGGGAGAGATTAGACTAGTTTCCTCTTGTGCTGGTTTGGACAAATTTAGAGTAAAAATATCCTCGGATAGAAGGCAGGTTATAACAATCCCTCCCCCACCAGGTTCAGGAAAAAATAAATTTTCCTCAGAGGAAAGTGAAAGAGATAAAAACTATTTATTTAACAATGTTTTGGTTTGGAAGACAAGTGTCTGCTAAGGAAGGCAGAAGCCTCCCTTGGAATGGCAGATGCGACCCCCCTTCCCTCCGAGTAATTATAATTTTGAAATCAAGGGGCTTTCAGGAAAAGATGTGGGAAATAGGAATAAGAGTTATTTACTATTATATATCTATATAACAAGTCAAACAAACAACAATAACTATGGCAGTAACAGCAAACAATCACAAACCCAGTCCCAGCCTTCTCCAATGTCAGGCCCTTTCCCCTTCGGTGCAGTTCTGGTCGCAGCCAGCAGGGGCGCTGGTGGATCCCCGTGAGCAGGTCAGGTGTGATGGTTCCCCTGCAGCTGCAGGGGGAACTCCGGAGCGAGCTCAGGGAGCACGCGGCACTGGTGGCCTGGGATCCCGGGGAGGGATGGAACAAAAGCTTCACAAATCCCTGGGCAGCCGATCCCGGTGTCCGGCCGGACCCTCAGGAACAGCAGGCTGGAACAGCATGGACGAGCACAAATCCCAGGAGGCAGACGAGATTGTTATAAACATATATTATAATATTGGCTTCTCGCAAAGTATTAAAGTAGATATTATATAATGTTAGAAATGCTTTTTGCTGTGTGGATGTAGTTTTCTCTCGTTTTAGCAAGAATGTTAGCGAGTGTGAGCAAGTAAGATAACCTCCAAGCGAGCAGAGGATGAGGCCCAAGGAGCTGCTAATCAACACTTTGTCCAGAGAACAAAAGGGCCCAAAGGCTACTCCGCCCGGAGAATGGGCGGCCAGGAGGGTCCGAGAGCCGCTATCACTGCTCTGCCCGGGGGACAAAGAGGCCCAAAGCTGCAATCAGCCCTGACTGTCTGGAGAATTAAGAGATCCACCCCACCATCGACTCTTACCTAGCGGGCCCAACCCCAAGAATCAAAAGAAATAAAACCACAAGGCAGAAGACTACGCATGCTCTAAAAAGGCGGACCCAAGGAGTGGCCATGCAGATCAATTCCTGGAAAAGTTTTAATATGAATAGAGAACAGACAGTAAAAATGGTATAAAAAGGATTCACCTCTAGCATCAGGTGTGCTCTTGGCAGAGCGCCAAGGCACCTGGCCGTTATCCCTTTGCTTTATTTTATGTGTCTCTTATTGTCTTTATATTAAACCCTTTAAATTCTAACAGGAGAGTGAACCTCGTTTTTCACAATTGGGGCCTCGCCCGGGATCTACACCTCGCCTCCGAAAAGCGTGGGAGGATTCAAGAAGCGAGGGTAAGGCGCCCCCTGCCCAAATTGGCAGGACCCTTGCTTGGCATCCTCTGGCGCGGTTTGGTGGCAGCAGGGCAACACCCGGAGGACAAGAAAGACACAAAAATAAAGCAAATGAAAGAGAGCGCTCTCAACAAATATCCCACAGACACTGGAAAAGCAACAGGACTGGTAAGTATTGTCCAAACAAAAAGGGGGTGGTTACGGGAGATGAGTGTGTGTGAATGAGACGCGGACTGGTTGCCCCAGATCTGCGAAGCGAGTGTGGCAGTCTCTGAGTGCTGCGGTTCCGTCTTGTTCGCGAGAACAGTGGCCAGCGAGGAGACGAAGCGAGAGATAAGAGGAGTGAAAGAATCTCCTGTGGGTGACTGGGACGGGGTCCCAGGGAAGGGGTTGCAAAGTGGGAGCTACACCCCCCATATGCTGGGTTGAGGAAAACTCCAAGAGCACCCAGGATCTAAAAGTACCCCAAGAGGAGTTGGGGTTGGATGCTAACAGTGCTGGGTTGAGGGAAATCCAAGAGCACCCAGAATCCTAAGGATTATTTCATACCCATGGGTGGATACTAAACAAGTGACTTGAAAGAGGTACCTTATTATTCTGTTGTGAGTGAGTGAGTGAATAAATATTAAAAAGGAGTGAATGTGTGAATGAAAGACTGTGTAATTAGAAGTTAACTTTGTTTTTGGGGAGGTGGGCTGTAATAAATTTTTTGTTGTTTTTTTGTACTGTGAAAGGGTGGGTAGTACTTTACAGCAGCGAAGATTGGTGTTTTAAAGGAATGAATTAGTATTTCAAAGGGGGGGATAAATTGGTATTTTGAGTAAGTTGGAATAGAGAACTCCTGGACAAATGGGACAGCTACCAAGTAAAGTAAGTTCAAGGGTGCCAGAGGAGATACCCCAAGACAGTCCCCTTGGGGTCAAACTCGCGAACTGGGAAACTGATCCTTCCACAAAAGGAAAAGATAAAGTAAAAATGATTCAATTCTGCATGAAAGAGTGGGTAAAAAAGGAAATCAGATCTGATCATGTGTACTGGCCAAAATATGGGTCTGATGAGGCATGGATTTGCCAGGCTCTAAATGTATTTGTAAATTCAAAAGAGCCATCTCACCCTGAGGAGGGAGAATATGCTTCTTGCTGGACAGGAATTACAAAACCTCTGGGAACCAAAGTCTTTAAAATATCAGAAACCCCAGAAGAAAAGCAAACAGAAGAGAAAAAAGGGTGGGACCCTTTAGAAGTATTGCCCCCGCCTCCAGCACCAGAAGCTGCACCCCACCTCCCCCTGGCTCCAGGGCTTCCCCCACCGCCAGGATCAGGAGCTGCCCTCCTCCCCCTGGCTCCAGGGGCCTCTCCCCCGGTAGCCCCCCCTCCGCCGGCTCCGGGGGCCCTTCCCCCGGCAGCCCTCCTGCCCCAATGGAGCGGGGAGGGAGCCCTGCCCCCGCCCATGCCGGGGATCCCACCCTTCCCGGGAATCTCGGGAATCCCAGCAGCCTCAATTGGATCAAGAGGAACGTCACACGTCCCGGCTTCAGCCCCCACCTCTCCTGCTTTGAGAAACCCGGCTTTAGTGCCGGTCCCCGCCTCCTGTGCTCCGGAGTATTTGGCTTCACTGCCACACCCCACCCCCACTCTCTGCACCGCAGAATATTCGGCTTCAGCGCCGGACTCTGAATCTGCCCCTCTTCCCCAGGGGAGTTTGGTGCTTTCTTCCCAAATAAACCCTCTTCTTAACGAAGGAGCACCATACCAGAATACAAGAGGTGCCATTAAGGCTCAGAGGCAGCCCAACAATCCCTCCATTGCTAAACAAACAGAGGGAAGCCGAGAAATTCATTTATTTCCATTAAGAGAAGTACCTATGGGAGGAGGGGGAACCGGCTTTGTGAATGCTCCTCTAACCTCTACAGAGGTTAGGAATTTCAAAAAGGAAATTAAAGGATTATTAGAAGACCCCATAGGTACAGCTGAACAGTTGGACCAGTTCCTAGGTCCCAACATTTTCACTTGGGAAGAAATGCAATCAATAATAAAAATAATATTCTCCCAAGAAGAAAGAGAAATGATTAGAATTGCTGGCATAAAAATTTGGGAAAGTGAAAACCAACAAGGTCCACCTGGGGATCAGAAAATGCCCATTACACCTCCTAACTGGAACCAAAATGATGAAGCTGGGAGGGGACATATGAATGATTATCGCAACTTGATAATCAAGGGAATAAAAGAAGGGGCACCTCGAGGACAGAATGTCAGAAAGGCCTTTGAGGGGCAGCAAGGGAAGGAAGAAACCCCGACTGAGTGGCTGGAGAGGCTCCGAAAGAATATGAAACAATACTCTGGTGTCCGTTTTCCACGCTTCACGTGTCGGAGGAAAATAACTTCAAGGGATGGGACTATGCAATTACACGAATTTATTGTTTAAAATAACAAACGCATCAGTCGAGGAGTGAGATTTTACAACACCTCCGAGTAATGGCGACTAGTCACAAGATTTAAGGTTACATCGTAATTTATAACTTTCTAATCCAATAGATACTTAAAACGACACTTTGTTTTAGATTAATGACCTATCACCTGTGGCACTTCTCACTGCAATGCAGCTATGTCTTGACCAATAACTTCTCATGTCACGTACACACAGATGTCTCTCTTATACCATCTACATTCTTAACTTAAACTATATAAAATCACACTATTATATTTTAAAACCCTTCACCAAAACACCCAGTGTACAATTTTACTTATAATGATAGGAACACAAGTTTGTAATCCTTTTGCTTAAAGTCCACAAATCTCTGTCAATTAAGCCAGACCTAGTCTCTTCCAGGGTTGTAAATCAAAGCCTCCTTTAATTGCAGGAGTTTCTACTCCTCTGTCTCCCACATCTCCCCCTCCTTTCTGCACCAAAAAAACTCCTTTGATGGATTTATCAATCATTCGCTGTACACATTGAAACAGACATGGCACCATTATGAGAACTATTACTATAACTGCCAAAATGTATAGACCTATTGTAAGACATTTCTTTACCCACGATGCTAAACCCCATCCACTAAATAAATTATCCAGCCAAGTTCCATCATCAATTCTTATTTTCGACACACCCTCTTTAAGTTGTTGTATGCTCTTATAAATACTCTGAGTGGTCAGACAGATTCATACAGCACATCCCCTCAAAGTCTTTGCATCCATGTCCATGGGCTAGTAAAAGAAAATCAATGGCTGCTCTATTTTGCAAAGTTGCATGCCTCACATTTTTGACATCTGCTAAAAGGCCACTTAGTGCAAGGGATGTGGCATTAGATTGTTTACTCAGCCAACATCCCAACGGATCCAGCTGCTTTAACGCAACTACTGAGGCAACTGGTGGCATAAGAAGAGATGTTACAAGCCTTTTTCCATAGCCCCATGGGGTAAAATCATCTTTGCAATCTGGTCCATATTGATGTGGAGTAGATCTTTTTTGTCTGTGTCTCACGTTGGCAATTGTCTTCATATTAGGAGTAAATAATGTAAGCTCTCCCAAAGTACATGGACCACCCCTAATGTTTGAAGGGATAGCTGGTCATGCTCTATCTCCACATACAAAAAACATTCCTCTTGGTAATTGCAGAGGAATAGAGCTAGGTGCAGATGAAACTACAAAAGTATTATTACACCAGAAGGAGTGGTTCTTATACACAGGGTGATATGGAGAAACATCAGTGATTGATTAATGTTTGTAGAATGGAACTCAACACAGAATTTCACTTTTACAGAACCAAGGATTTCCAATTCTTCAGGTTCATCAGAGGTTTTAGGAAGATAGGGAGTCCACCATCCCCATGTATTTACTGGAGTATAGCGTTCCCAAACTTCTGATCCTGCAAAGGCACCTCGTAAGGCCCTGTCAATTTTCTCTGGGATTGGCCAATTCTCTATTGGAACATTGACTAGACAAGTTGAAAATGGATTTTCTGGAGTTGTGGTAGACAGACATAGAGTATCCAACCCTGAAGCATTAGCTAAAGTCACCCAAACATTGGTCTTAGGTTGATCAACCGGCAAAGCTGTCCCACCGAAAACAAACAAGACAAACAAAGCAAAAAACAAACTTAACATTTGATTAAATTTCATGTTTCTTGAAAGTTCTCTTGGCAAAAGACTCCTTCTCAAATTTCAATCTCTAAACTAATCTGTAAGAATATTTTTTTGTATTTCCCAATTTCACTTTCACTTCATCTAATGATGAGGCACAAAAATATTTTATAACTTCTTTAAATAAAAAATGAGGATTATTTGCCAAAAGATCTTTACAACACATTTGCTTATACACTCTTACATCAATCTAAAACCTAAAATTTACAGCTTTAACAATAAAACAAAAGATTGCAGGTGTGGGCTGTAGTCTCTGCGAAGTTCACGTCTGCGTACTCTCTTCGCTACTCGTAGAGTTGTCAACTTCTTTCTGCGCGTGATATGGTTTCACATTCTTCGCAGGAAGCCACCTAGGTCCCGTACCTGTAGAAACACAAGCAAATCCTTTCCCCCAGGTTATTAATGGCAATGGACCTTCTATTTGTCCTGTTTCTGGATTTCTAATCAGAACCAAAGGATTTTCTCTCAATTTTGCATGTGTGCTATTAGAGAAATGCCTAAATATTGGAGGATCGGGCTCTGCAGAAGAACTATTCAAAAAGTTATAAACATACAAAGCTTTACTTAATCGCATCTGTGGTGTTGCTTGTGCTAGATCTCCCATTTGCTGATCTAAAATACGCTTCAAGGAATGATGTGTCCTTTCTACAATTGCCTGACTCGTGGGTGAATAAGGAATGCCAAAAGTATGGCGAACACCCCAATTCATCAAAAATGTGGCTACCTTCTGGGCTGTGTAAGCAGAACCATTTTCTGTTTTTATTTCTTGAGGTACCCCCAAGGAAGCGAAAGCTTGCAAAAAATGCTGACACATGATTTGCTGTCTCTCCTGTGTGTACAGAAGCAAAAACTGCATTGGAAAATGTATCAACTGACAGATGGATATTTTTATATTTTCCAAAAGACGGATACTTAGTAATATCCATTTGCCACAATTGCAAACTCTGTAGCCCTCGAGGGTTTACTGCTCCCATGGAAACAGGAGGCTGCACCAGTTGGCAATCTGGGCAGGTATTTACAATTGCTCTAGCCTGATCTCTGGAAAGACGAAACATAAGAGCTTGTGCATTCTGATGAAAAAAGGCATGACTCAACTTTGCTTGTTCAAAAATATTTGGCAAGGTGTTCACTATGGCAACTGTTAACTTATCAGCCCTGGAGTTGCCCTCCGCCAGGAATCCTGGGAGTGAAGAATGAGCCCTAATATGGGAGACAAAATATTGATTAGTTCTATCTTGCACGAGTGTATAAAGACATTTAAGATGACGATACAGAGCATTATTGCTAACATCCTTCAAAACTGATCCTTCTATTCTCTTAACTATATTAGCAACATAAGCAGAATCTGTAATCAAATTAAAAGGCTCCGAGAAAAGCTGAAATGCTCTAACTACTGCTGCAAGTTCTACTACCTGGGTTGAACCCTCTACTATTTGAATAGTCTGTTTCCATGTTCTAGTTTCTGGATCTTGCCACGTTACCACCGAATGATGTGTCTTTCCTGACCCATCACTAAAAATTGTCACAGCATCCAAAGGCACCTCACTTAACAGTGGTCTTTCTCTAAAGCTTAATTTTGCCTGAAATAATTTATGACTAGGGAAATGAATAGAACAAGTGCCTGGATAATTCAATAATGCTATCTGAAGTTCTTCCGAGTTTAGTAATGCCCAATCAAAATATTGCTTCTTCAGAGGCAAATAAATTACAGCAAATTCTTTGCCTGCCATAGTTAGCAACCTTGACCTGCCTCTGATTATAATCTGAGCTAGCATTTCCATCGTTGTGAAGATTGTTTTTGGAGATCTGTAAGGCAAAAAGACCCATTCTATTATCAATAAGGGATCCTTGGCAGAAGCATCCCATTGAAATATAAGACCATACAATTGCATTTTTTCCCCTAGTACTGCAAGGAAGAATGGTTGTGAATCTACACAACAATGTGCTTGTCTTTTCTGAAAAGCCTCTGTTACTCTGTCAAGTGCCTTTAGAGCTTCAGGTGTGAGGGTTCTTGGGGATGTAATGTCACAATCTCCCTTTAACAAATCAAAAACTGGAGCAAGTTCATCATTAGTAATCCCCAAAGTAACTCTAATCCAATTTATCTCTCCCAAAAGCTGCTGCAAATCTTGTAAAGTATGAACTTTAATTCGAAGCTGTATTTTCTGTGGCCTTATTGACTGTTCAGTCATTTTCCATCCCAAATATTTCCACGGTGGAGTTTCCTGTATTTTTGATGTAGAAATCTCAAGTCCAGCCCTTTTAATCTCTGTTACAACACTATCATGCGCTTCCTCCATCTCCTTCTGTGTTGGTGCTGAAATTAACAGATCATCCATGTAATGTAGAATCTTTACTTTAGGATGTTTTCGCCTGGCTGGAGATAAGGCTTTTGCCACAAACCATTGACATATAGTAGGTGAATTTTTCATTCCTTGAGGAAGCACAACCCAATGGTACCTCATCAATGGCTCTTGTCGGTTAATACTTGGAACGGAGAATGCGAAACGTGGAGCATCTTCTGGATGAAGTGGAATATTGAAAAAACAGTCCTTTAAATCAATGATAACTAAAGGCCAATCTCTGGGAATCATAGAGAGTGAAGGAAGTCCAGGTTGGAGGGGTCCCATATCTTCTATTACTTCGTTGATTCTTCTAAGGTCTTGAAGCAGTCTCCAGGTATTAGAGGTCTTCCTGTGTATAACAAACACCGGTGAATTCCAAGGACTAGTTGTTTCTATGATATGTCCTTTCTGCAATTGTTCCTGGACTAATTTCTTAAGGGCACTCAATTTTTCTTCTTCTAGGGGCCATTGATTAACCCAAATGGCTTCATCGGTTTTCCACGAAAGCTTAGGGGTGATGAGTGCCTGCATGGCCCCCACTAAAAATCCACTTCCAACTTGACTCCCCACTGAGACAACAAATCTCTTCCCCAGACTGTAATAGGCTTTCTCACAATAAAAGGACGAACAATTGCTGTTTTTCCCTCAGGTCCTCTGACTGTAATCACAGGTTCACTTTGTAAGCATAAAGTGGCGCCCCCTATACCTGTGAGGGTATCCAGGGGAGTTACCAGCTTCCAGTCTTTTGGCCAAAACAAGTGAGAAATGATAGTAACATCTGCTCCTGTGTCTAACAGACCTTGAACCATGATTGTTTTATTGTTATGCATTAAACTGCAAGTCAATAATGGCCTGTCACGTCCAATATGCTCTGTCCAGAAAATCTCTGGTCCCACATTTGAGTTTTCTGTTATAGGTGGCTGCCCTTCCATCTCTATCGCTCTACGTACAGCTGTAGTAGGCTCTGCAACAGCGGTGGCTAGTTGTGTTCCTGCAGGAACAACTAAAGGAGGTTGTAATGCTTGAGCCAAAATTGTAAGCTCTTCATGATAATTTGCTGAGACAATTGTTGGATAAACCACGAGACCTATGATACGACATGCATCTTTTCCCATAATTAAAAAGTCCTGCTTTTCTTCAGATGTCCTAGTAACCCCTGTGGGTATCAGGTAGTGGGAACTATTCATAAAGCATATCAATTTGCAGGCTGCCAAGGTACAGAATGCTCCAGGGGGCAGGAGGTTTGAGTCGCTCGGGAGGTATTTGACCATTCTGCTAACTGTGTGTGATTTTGGTCTCCAGAAGATGGGAGCTCTGGGTGATGGACTGCTGCTATTTGTTTCATCGCGCGGCGAGGCATCGCGCTCAGAAATTCGTTTCCCGGCAAGAGATTCCCATCTGCATCATATCTAGAGCGACATCTGTTAGCATAGTGTCTTCCTTTTCTACATCTCGGACAACGAAGTGGTATCATTGGAATCTCTCCAAGCCCTGGACAATTTCTCATTAAATGTCCAGGCTTGCCACATCGAAAGCACACTCCTTCATCTATATTAGCTCGTGGCATTGCTCGAGAATTGCTTATAGCAAGAGCATTAAGTGCTGTTACAAGTCTTTTATCCAACATCTCAGCTTGAGCAGAAAGCCTTTTGTCCATCATCTCAGCTTGGCTGGTAATAGCTCTTTCCAGTTTTTCTCCTAATGAATCAGTTTGGATGACAGCCGTATGCTGTGCATTACCAACTTTACTACATGCTTCAAGCATATCTGAAATACTTGGTTGCACCCATGGTAAAGCTCTAATAGTTCGCTGACACTCCTCATTAGCATTAACGTAAGCAAGATTCCGTAATAAAATTGGACGAGCAACATCATCCTCACATTGTCTCTCCAAAGCCTGGGTCAGCCGATCAATGAAAGAAGAAAAGGTCTCGGTAGGACCCTGCTTGATTTGTGTATAGGCACCTTGTGGAGAAGCCACAGGCTCAATTTGCAAAAGTGCCCTTTTAGCTGCTTCTTTGAGGTCAGCAAGGACCGCCCTTGCCAGATCTGCCTGATCTTCTGTCCTGTCATGAGGTGGATCTCCTGCCAATTGTGCAAGTGTCAGAGCTGCATTAGGACCTCCTGCGTAATTCTCTATCAGTTTTCCAAGAAGTCTACGCCACTTTAAATCCCACAGTAAATACTGCGAATCAGTTAAAAGCATGGAAGCAATATTTTTACAGTCAAAAGGTGTTAAGTCCACATGATCTAAAGTTGCTTTTAACAGCTGTTTAAAGTAGCGGGATCCCAAACCACTCTCCTTTATCGCTCTCCTTAAATCCTTAATGTCATCATGTGCCAGGGCTTCCCATCTCAGGTTTGCTCCTCTTCTCTCATATCTCACCTGCAATGCTAGCAACGATTTACGAGCTGGGACAAGATCATCCTCTTTAGATACCTCCCGATGTATCACATTCCAATTTGTTAAAACAGGCTTTTCTCTTAGATTTATCTCTCTCTGCTTATCGGCAGAGGAAAGCCTATTCATATCTTGAAGGCTTAAATTAGATTCATCTGCTGATGGTAAACACTCATCCTGAGTTTGCACATCTGCTGTGCTACCTACAACCCTCCGAGCTGTCATGAGGGCATCCATCTTTGCTTTCATCACTTCCGTAGATGTCATTTCCTGAGATGTAATTTCCGGGGCCTCCCGCCCTCTGGCACTATACGTCACTTCCGAGGGCTCCCCCCTCTTTTCTTCACAACCCCCCCTTTTGGGTGCAATATCAGAAGTGGCCGGAGGGGGCGACTGCGAGGGAGCCCGTGGCGCAGTTAAAATTTCAGAGCCGCCATTAATCACTGAGCTGTTCAACAATTCTATCACCACTCGGCAAGCAGGGATTAACACAGCCGCCGCCTTATCGCGTTTTGAAGCGAGATCATAAAGTCTGGTTGCAATATCATCCCAAACTGATTTAGTAAGAAGGAGGTTAAAATCAACGTCAGGGCAATTACGGAAAACCCAAAGCAATAAATCTTTCACTTCTTTGCTGGGAAGAGGCTCAGAATGTAACTTCAGCAAGGCATCTAACTTATTATAAACATCCCTTTGTTCTTTTGAAATATTCTCACCCATCTCTTAACCTCCCCGGCCCCTGCCTCCACTCAATGTTGAAGACAGTTCTCCTACCGGCGTGCTTTGGAGAAATCGGCCCGCAACCCTCCGTTTAAGCTTCCTTTCAGCTTCAGCTCCCGCCGGATCACCCTTCGTTTCAGGGTTCGGCTAACTCACGTCGACCGGGGGAATCCTCTTCATCCTACTCTGACCTCTGCGCTGCAAATTCGCCGCACACCAGGGCACCACTTGTCCGTTTTCCGCGCTTCACGTGTCGGAGGAAAATAACTTTAAGGGATGGGACTATGCAATTACACGAATTTATTGTTTAAAATAACAAACGCATCAGTCGAGGAGTGAGATTTTACAACACCTCCGAGTAATGGCGACTAGTCACAAGATTTAAGGTTACATCGTAATTTATAACTTTCTAATCCAATAGATGCTTAAAATGACACTTTGTTTTAGATTTATGACCTATCACCTGTGGCACTTCTCACTGCAATGCAGCTATGTCTTGACCAATAACTTCTCATGTCACGTACACACAGATGTCTCTTTTATACCATCTACATTCTTAACTTAAACTATATAAAACCACACTATTCTATTTTAAACCCCTTGTTGGGGTTTTAGTTTAGTCTTAGGGTTTTTTTTCTGTTAAAGGAATTTTCTCCCATATGCATGTTGCTAGGGGACAAATAGCTGTACTTAAGAAAGACAAAAAAAGGGAGTGGGGCGGGCCTGGCTACTTTTTTTGTCTACACCTGGGTGTGGGGGCAGTTCGCTCTGAGCGTCCGGAGAGAGAAGCTGCAGAGAAAGGAGCTGCTGTTTCTTTCTTTTTGGCCGTTCTTCTCTTCCTGCTGGAAACAACGCCGGGACCCCAAAAGCTGCTTTTCCTGCCCTGCTGGAGGCCGAGCTGTGGCTGCCCTGCCCCGCTGCTGCTGCTTCGAGCTTTCGCTACGCTGTAGCCCTGCTCGCCCTGCCTGCCTGGGCATCCGTGGGGTTCCCCCATCTGGATACATCTCGCCTGCCACCCGGGATTTGTGTTCGTCCCTGCCGCTCTAGCCTGCCACTCTAGCCTGCTGCTCCCGCCTGCCGTTTCCAGCCTGCTATTCCTGAGAGTCCGGGATCGGCTGCCCAGGGGTTTGTGAAGCCTTTGTTCCTTCCCTTCCCGGGATCCCAGGGCACGGGTGCCGCGTGTTTCCCGAGCTCGCTCCGGAGCGCCCCCTGCAGCCGCGGGGGAACCATCGCACCCGCCCTGCTCACCGGGAGCCGCCAGCGCCCCTGCCGGCTGCGAGCGGAACTGCACCTGAGGGGAAATAGCCTGACAGCCGAGAAGGCTGGGACTGGGTTTGTGTGTGCTGTTACTGTCATAGTTGTTGTTGTTTTGTTTGACTGGTTATATACATATACATATATATATATATATATATAGTAAAGAACTGTTATTCCTATTTCCCACATCTTTGCCTAAAGGCCCTTGATTTCAAAATATAATAACTTGGAGGGAAAAAGGGTTATATCTGCCACTTCAAGGGGGGCTTCTGCCTTCCTTAGCAGACACCTGTCTTTCAAAACCGAGACACCCCTTCACCAAAACATCCAGTGTACAATTTTACTTATAATGATAGGAACACAAGTTTGTAATCCTTTTGCTTAAAGTCCACAAATCTCTGTCAATTAAGCCAGACCTAGTCTCTTCCAGGGTTGTAAATCAAAGCCTCCTTTAATTGCAGGAGTTTCTACTCCTCTGTCTCCCACACTCTGGGATAGACCCAGAGTCCCTAGCAGGGCAAGCCCTGCTAAGAGTTAACTTTGTCACACATGCCTGGCCAGATATTAGGAAAAAATTGGAAAAAATAGAAGACTGGTATGAGAAGCCATTACAAGACCTAGTAAGGGAAGCTCAAAAAATATATGTCCGGAGGGATGAAGAAAAAGCCAAAGTGGAAGCAAAGATCATGATAGCCACTATGCGAGAGAGTACCTTCCAAAAAAATCTAAATCGAAAGCCCTCAGGTAACACTCCTAAACGTTCAAGATTCAGAAATAGTGGAAGGGAGAAAAATAAAACCTCAGCACAATCAAGTTTCCAAGAACAACCCAGGGATGCCTGCTTTTATTGCAAGGAAGAAGGGCATTATAAAAGGGAATGCCCCACCTGAGGAGGGATCTGAAAATATTTCAAGAGACACACACAGAAGAGAAATAGGGAAGTCATGGGCTCTATTTTTTGGGGGGTAAATACCATCTGGAGCCTTTGATAACTTTAAAAGTAGGCCCCCAAGAGGAAGTATTAGAATTTATAGTTGACACCGGGGCAGAAAGGACTTGTGTGATGAATATTCCAAAAGGGTGTGATGTAAGTAATGATATGGTAAAAGTAACGGGAGCAAAGGGGGAAGGATTTAAGGTCCCTGTCATTAAAGATGTGGTTATTGAAGGGGAAACAGAAATAGGGATAGGGGATGTTTTGTTAGTTCCTGGGGCTGGCAGCAATTTATTAGGAAGGGATTTACAAATCCAGCTGGGGATTGGGGTCATACCAGAAGAAGGGAGAATGACGGCCAAAGTGTTAAAACTTAGCCAAGAAGATGAAAGAAAAATTAACAGAGAAGTTTGGGCTGGGGAAGGGAATAAGGGTGGACTAGATATTGACCCCATAAGGGTCACAACTGACAAAGAAGAATGTCCCATTCGTGTACGTCAGTACCCATTATCTTTAGAAGGGAGAAAAGGCTTAAAACCAGTAATAGAAGAATTAATAAAGGATGGGACACTAGAACTTTGTAAATCCCCTCATAATACCCCTATTCTCCCAGTGAAGAAATCTGATGGAAATTATAGTTTAGTGCAAGATTTAAGAGAAGTAAACAAAAGAACACGGGCCTGCTACCCTATGGTTCCTAATCCCTACACTCTTTTAAGTAAAATTCCACCTCAACATCAGTGCTTTAATGTGGTGGATCTTAAAGATGCCTTTTGGGCCTGCCCACTGGCAGAGGAAAGCCGAAATATTTTTGCCTTTGAATGGGAAGATCCAAACACAGGGAAAAAGAACCAATTGAGGTGGACTAAACTGCCACAGGGGTATTGTGAGGCCCCAAATTTATTTGGGCAAGCCTTGGGAGAAATATTACAAACCTTCCCCACTCCCCCAGGAATACAAATTATCCAATATGTAGATGATCTTCTAATATCAGGGGAAGATGAAATTAAAGTTAAAGAAGCTACTATAAAGCTTCTAAATTTTCTTGGGGAAAAGGGACTAAGGGCATCAAAAAGGAAATTACAGTTTGTGGAATCAGAAGTAAAATATCTTGGCCACCTGATAAGCAAAGGTAGCCAAAAACTAAGCCCTGAAAGAATGTCATAGGTTAGCAAGCATAGTCCCGGAAGGGACGTCCTTGCTAAGGGGTGCTTACAGTTTCCTCTGGGAACTGATAGAACCTATCAGCTGGCCAGTTTGAATATGGACAATTCTCTAAGCCACTTAAAGTTGTGAACACCTCTGTGATCCACATTTAAGAATAGGCAAACTCCCCCCCAAGCTCTCTCTCGTTTCCGGCGCTGGGGCAGGTGGCTGCGAGCCCCGTGTGGGGGCCAGCGGGCCCGGCCAGGCCCTGCTTGGGCCAGGCCGGGCCGGGCCACGGCCACCCTGGAGCCATGGACCTGTTCCAGCCATGGAACCCCCCCCACTGCCTTGCCGTGGGCAGCCGGAGTGGCTCGGCTCTCCCCCCTCTCCACTGCGATAAGAAAAATTCAACATTCCAGCCGTAGAGCTGCAAGGCCGAGGTGAGATTAACCCTTTTACTGCTGTGAAGAGCTGAAAACCTGAGGGAAGAGAGAGAGAGGAGATGCTTAAAGCTGAAATTCTATTGTGAAGCTATGATATATCAGAGTATCCTGTTGTAATTCATGAAGATATGGGGGGTGGAGTGTTCAACTCGTAAGCAAAAGCACCTGCGCCGAGATAGGCAGATGCTGACGCAGCTGTAATGTCATGAGAAGTTTGGACAGGGAGAGATGAACCAGATGAGGACTTTTGCTCCAAACGGGAAAGGAGAAAACCTCAGTACCTAGAGATGCTCCCAGAGATAGTCTTAACGATGAAGATGATGAAGACCCTTTGCTCCCAGGGAAGGAGAAGGGCCTCTGTTTTTGTTTCTGAACGGCTCAACCTTAAAATTGTACCCCAAGAAACTCCAAGAGTGGACCCTCGAAAGCAGTTGCGGGAAAAGCTGCAAGTCGGGGGAAAGGACTCACACGCAGGCAGAGACACTCCTCTTCCTAAATGGACTGAACAATATTTGGAAGTGGGCGGCTGTCTCGTTGTGATAATGTTTTCATAGCATGAGCAAGAAGAGACTTCTCTTTCTAAATGGACTGAACAAGGTTATTATGGAAGTGGTAAACAGACTGAACATCTCAAGGGTTGTTTTTTCACATTGTCAGTGGGAGAAGGGAGGAAGGTGGGGGGAGGAGGAGAGTTCTGAAGGTGGTATAATTTTTTTCTTCCCTTTTTTAGGTCTGTTAATAAACTTTATATTCTTTCAAGTTTGGTGCCTGCTTTGCATTTCTCCTAATTCTTATCTCACAGCAGATAAACAGTAATGAGTATTTTGGACCAAACCACTACACTAAATTGGTGTTTCTGCCCGGTTGCAAACCGAACCCGCGACAAAGAATTACAGGGATTTTATCCCTCCCTCCTCCCTCTTCAAAAAAGGAGGTTAGGAGACTGCTGGGGCTACTGGGATATTGCAGACTATGGATTGAGGGATATACACAAGCAGTAAAATTTTTATATGAAAAATTAACAGGGGGAGACAATATACAATGGACCAAAGATGATGATAATAAATTAGAAAAATTGAAGTTGAAACTAGCCTCGGTACCAGCCCTAAGCTTACCCTCACTAGAAAAACCCTTTCATTTATATGTGAATGCAGAAAATGGAGTAGCTCATGGTGTATTAGTCCAGGAATGGGGAGGGGTGAGAAGACCAATAGCTTATTTATCTAAATTATTGGACCCAGTAAGCCGTGGCTGGCCAGTATGCATTCAAGCCATAGCAGCTACTGCTGTTTTGGTGGAGGAGAGCCGTAAGCTCACCTTTGGAAGTAAACTGATTGTATCCACACCCCATGCGGTCGGAAATGTGCTAAATCAAAAAGCTGAAAAATGATTAACAGACTCCAGGATACTAAAATATGAAGCAATTCTGATTGACAGTAATGATCTAAGTATAGAAACAAGCAAAAGCCTCAATCTGGCCCAATTCCTCTATGGAGAACCAAAAGATGACCTGGCACATGATTGCTTGGAAATTATTCAATACCAAACAAAAGTTCGGGAAGATCTAGAAGAACAAGCCCTCTTAGAAGGGGAAAGAATATATGTGTATGGTTCATCCAGATGCTTGCAAGGAAAAAGAATGTCAGGATATGCCTTAGTCGATGGGATAAATATGCAGACCATCGAAAAAGGAAAACTACCTTCAAATTGGTCGGCGCAATCTTGTGAATTATACACTCTAAAGAGAGCACTGGAGCATTTAGCACACAAAAAGGGGACCATCTATACTGATTCAAAGTATGCCTTTGGGGTAATACATACCTTTGGAAAAATCTGGGAAGAAAGGGGTTTACTAAATTCAAAGGGGAAGGAACTGATACATGAAGGCCTGATTTCAGAAGTGTTAGAGGCATTAAAATTGCCTGAAGAAATAGCTGTAGTGCATATCAAAGGACACCAAAAAGGGATGACCCCAGAAATAAGAGGGAATAATCTAGCAGACCAAGAAGCCAAAGATGCAGCAGAAAATGGGACTAAACGAATTATGTTAATCCTGACCCCAGAAAGGGGAGAATTAGAAATCCCCAAATTTAGTAAAGAAGAAGAAAAAGAATTATTTAAGATAGGGGGAAAACAGGATCAATCTGGAAAATGGAAACTCCCTGATGGGAGACAGTTACTTAATAAGCCACTCACTAAGAGAATATTAAAAGATATGCATCAAAAAACTCATTGGGGCACTCAAGCTTTGTGTGATCATTTTCTGAGAAATTATGGGTGTATTGGAATCTTTGGGGTAGCAAAACAAATAACTGGGAACTGTATAACTTGCCAAAGAGTGAATAAGAAAATAATGAGAAAAACATTAGGAGGCCGCGAGTTAGCTGTACGACCATTCCAAAGTATCCAAGTAGATTTCACTGAACTTCCTCAAGTACAAAGATGGAAGTTCCTATTAGTAATAGTAGACCATCTAACTCATTGGGTGGAAGCAGTTCCTGCTACCAGAGCTACAGCTAACATAGTATGCAAAACCCTTCTAGAACAAATTATTCCCAGATATGGAATGCTTAATAAAATAGACTCAGATAGAGGAACACATTTTTCATCCAAAATCTTACAACAAATAAGCCTTGGGAATAAAATGGGAATTACATACCCCCTGGCACCCACAAAGTTCAGGCCGAGTAGAAAGAATGAACCAGACTTTGAAAAAAACTTTAACAAAATTAATGATTGAAACTCATATGTCATGGGTAAAGTGCTTACCTTTGGCTCTGTTGAGAATCCGAACACAGCCCAGGTCAGATCTGGGAGTATCTCCTTATGAGATGATGTTCAGATTACCCTTCCTTACCACTAAACATGAAACAGCCACTTATGAAGTGGGAGAAGCAAGTGTCAGAAAATATGTCACCACAATTGCCAGAACACTTGAAAATTTGAGGCTGAAAGGAATGATCCCTCAAACCACAACTTTGGAGTTCAGAATTCATAATATCCACCCAGGGGAATGGGTATTGGTAAAAACATGGAAAGAACAATCTTTGACTCCACAATGGGAGGGTCCTTTTCAGGTACTGCTGACGACTGAAGCCGCAGTCCGGACCAAGGAACGGTGGTGGATCCATGCCAGCAGAATCAAAGGACCTGTAAAAGAACCTGAAGAGTGGACTGTAATATCCAAACCAGGTGACACCAAATTGATTCTTAAATGGAGGCCAGGTGGCAAAGAACTAGAGCAATCTGAATAATCCAAGGGATATGCAAAGAATCACACCTAACTGAGAAGTAAAAGCCAAATTTATATCAGTGACCCCTGGACAAATTCTGGGACATCTTGAAGAAGAATATTCTCACTTCAAACAGGAAGGGTTGGGACTGTATCAAACAGGGAACTCTCATATTCTGATTCTAGCCTGTGATTTGTATTAAGAAGGGGGAGAATCACAACTTCCATCAGTGCCACATCATATACCCTGTTTGAATCATTCTAATACGGGGCATGCCAGCCAGGTCAAATATAAGTAATTAATCTGGAAGGAAACTGGCATTTCACATCATCGACACCCTAGTTGTAAAAGGTGTCAAGCACAAATCAACCCCCTTATCCAGACAAAATCATAAGCAACAAAAGCAATAACTTTGCTCTGCAGATGGGAAATACCAGTGCCTGTTGAATGGGAAATACCTAAGATACAAACAGTTAAAAAAAAAAAAAAAAGTGCCTCTGGCGAACTGGGAAGAACTTTCTTAATGAAGTAGGAAACACTCCCTGTAAAAGGTATAAAGTGAGCAACAAAACTTCAACGTTGAACCAGAAAAACCAACTTGGTATTGGGCTCAGAAAAAAGGAAAAGGCTGTATATATGATAATGAAATTGGACTCTTTCAGTGTAATGACACAGAGAAAAATCCTTATTTTGGAATCCCAGAAATATCCAAATTTTGGGAGTATATAAATCAACAAGAAGGTGATTATTGGAAAGCACCAGATGGCTTATTTTGGATATGGGGGGAAAGGGCATACCCAAGACTCCCTTCATATTGGAAAGGGAGTTGTACATTAGGAATCATTCAACCAGGGTTTTTCCTTTTACCAGAACCAGAGGGAGATCAATTAGGAATACCTATCTATGAAGACTTCAAAAGAAAGAAAAGGGATTTAATTGGAGGATTCCAAAAATGGAAAGATGAGGAATGGCCCCCTGAACGAATATTAGAAACATATGGGCCAGCTACCTGGGCACAAGATGGAAGTTGGGGATATCGAACCCCAATTTACATACTGAATCGTATCATCAGACTCCAAGCCCTTGTAGAAATCATAACCAATGAAACAGCTGAGGCTATGAAATTAATAGTCAGCCAGCAATGCCAAACCAGAGCTGCAATATATCAAAATAGGCAGGCTCTAGACTATTTACTGGCTGAAGAAGGGGGTGTGTGCTGGAAGTTAAATACATTGGAATGTTGTTTAAAAATTGATGACAATGGGGATGCTGTTCTAGATATCGCCAACAATATCAGAAAAATAGCCCATGTACCGGTCCAAAAATGGGAATCAATGATGACGGCTAACTGGTGGGATGGCATATTGGGGAAAGAATGGTGGAAGAAGCTAGGCTTCTTCCTCTTATGTGCTACAGCTGGTCTAATATTTCTCCCTTGCTTGATCCCCTGCTTTATTCGGCTAATCACCAGTGTAGTTCAAGGCATGCAAGTTGTGACAATGCCTACTGACCCAAAGTTGGCTATGTCTGGAACAGCACAAAAAATTATGGTATTAAAAAAACAAAGTGATATAAAGACCCTCTCGAAGAAGCCAAATTGATCTGTGAAAAGAACGAACAGACATTAGAAGCCAAGAAAAAAGAATTATTGCTCAAGCCAAATGATTTATGAAATAGAAAAAGGGGGGATAGTTATAAACATATATTATAATATTGGCTTCTCGCAAAGTATTAAAGTAGATATTATATAATGTTAGAAATGCTTTTTGCTGTGTGGATGTAGTTTTCTCTCGTTTTAGCAAGAATGTTAGCAAGTGTGAGCAAGTAAGATAACCTCCAAGCGAGCAGAGGATGAGGCCCAAGGAGCTGCTAATCAACACTTTGTCCAGAGAACAAAAGGGCCCAAAGGCTACTCCACCTGGAGAACGGGCGGCCAGGAGGGTCCGAGAGCCGCTATCACTGCTCTGCCCGGGGGACAAAGAGGCCCAAAGCTGCAATCAGCCCTGACTGTCTGGAGAATTAAGAGATCCACCCCACCATCGACTCTTACCTAGCGGGCCCAACCCCAAGAATCAAAAGAAATAAAACCACAAGGCAGAAGACTACGCATGCTCTAAAAAGGCGGACCCAAGGAGTGGCCATGCAGATCAATTCCTGGAAAAGTTTTAATATGAATAGAGAACAGACAGTAAAAATGGTATAAAAAGGACTCACCTCGAGCATCAGGTGTGCTCTTGACAGAGCGCCAAGGCACCCAGCCGTTATCCCTTTGCTTTATTTTATGTGTCTCTTATTGTCTTTATATTAAACTCTTTAAATTCTAACAGGAGAGTGAACCTCTTTTTTCACAAGATGTATCCAAACTCAGGAGCTGCGGTGGGGACCCTCCGGAGATCGCGGCAGGCAGGGCGCGGCAGGGCTACAGAGTAGCGAAGGCTTGGAGCAACAGCGGGGGCAGGATGGCCACAGCCCAGCTCCCAGTGAGGCAGGGAAGGCGGGCTTGGGATCCGGGGGTTACTCTAGTAGGAGGAAAGCAGCCGACAAAGCAGCTGACAAAGCAGCCTCTCTCTCCGTCCAAACGCCGGGAACTGACTGTCCACACACCCAGGTGAAACAAAAGAGTAGCCAGATGCACCCCACTTCAATGGCTACGTCTTTTGTTTTTCTTAAATACCCAGCAATTTGTCCCCCTAGCAACACGTATGGGGAAAATTCCTTTAAGAGGAAAAAAAAAAACAAAACAGGAGAGCTCCTAAAACCCCAACATTATCCACCCCGAATTTTTCCCATACTAACATGTTACATGAAACTTAAGCCTTTGAACCATATAAATACATGCATCACCCGAATTATATACATATATACATGCAGATACTGATACAAGTACAGAGCCATGGGTAGTTCACCCTAAAAAATGGTCCCCTTGAGGTATGCATCGGGACTCTCCATCCCTTTGCATCACCCACCAGGTGCAACCTGGTCCCTGAGCAAAAACAACCCCACGGATGGGTTTGTCTTTGCTCAAGGCAGACTTAACCCAAACAGTTTTTCCAAGCATACCTCTCATGTGCACCACTGGAACCTTATCCCCGTCTGTCGTTTGTAGGGGTTCGGATTGGGCAGGGCCTGCTCGGCTGGTGGAGCCTCGGGTGTTAACTAACCAGGTGGCTCTTGCTAAATGCACCTCCCAGTTGTTGAAAGTCCCCTCACCCAGTGCCTTCAAGGTGGTTTTAAGCAGTCCATTACACCGCTCAACCTTCCCAGCTGCTGGTGCATGGTGATGCCTTTTCCTGGTCTTAAAATCAAGAGTCATACATGGTTAGAAGGGGAAAAGGGATTTTACCTTGGTATTTATTTTAAGGATCCTTAGGTGCACATGTCCAGATCATATGCATTGAAATGCACCCCTCCGAATATGCCCCAAAAGATCAGGTATAACATTATAGGTTTTACTAATTAGCATATCTATCAAAGGTTCCTCAATGAGAGGCTCAAGTGAGCCCCTCTCCCCAAGGAGCCTTCCCCTGGATGGTTCTATCTTAGTTTACAGAATGTGTTCTGGAGAGGACCTTGGGGTCTGGGGCACACTGATCCCTAGCTACCAAGCTTCTAAAATATTTAGTCTCTTAGCTTGACAAACAAGTCCAAGAATGTAGGGAAAAAGCACTAGGAATACAGAAGTTGTCAAAAGCTCTGAGGGGTATAAAAGAAAAGGCAAAAAAATCTTCATGACATCATTTCCCCCCTTTTAGAGACTAACAAAACTCTACCTTGTCTAGTCTCTACTCTATTCTTTACCTGCAGAACCGGTTTACACAACCGGCTGCTCCACAGGAAATTACACAGATAATAACTACAATTAAAGCTGTTATGAATATTTCTTTTACCCAGGCCCAGTTTGGTAACCATGAGGTGAGGGTATCAAAAATATGATCAAATTTTAAGGTGTTATTTCTAGAAGCTACTTCATGTAGAATTTGAGTTCCCTTCCAAATTTCATCCAAATCTTTCTTAATTCTTCCACTTTGGTCCACATAAGAACAACAAGTGGTATTGACAATAGCACATACACCTCCTTGTGCAGCAAGTATGAAATTGAGAGCTATCCTGTTTTGCACAACTGCACGGGACAGACTGTCAACTTCCTCCTGTAAGGCTGAAATTGCATCTGCAGTATGCTGCTCAATACGTTCAATGACAGACGAGATGTTTACAATTGCTCTCTCCAGTGCAACTACTCCGTAAGCGGGTACAAGGGCTCTGATTATGCTATGGAAAAGTGTGGGACGTTCAATGAGGGGATTAAGAGATCTTTTTCTCCTCTCATTTGGTTTTTCAAGATGGTCAAATATTGTTATATTTGGGACCACAGCCCCAATAGCACAAGTCTGGTCTTTGTTCACGGGCATAACTTTCCAGGCCTTATCACCACATATCCAATACAACCCCGTCCCAAATGTCTGAGCCAGTCTCCACCCTGTCAATTTCATCTTTGCTGCAATTCTTGGGTTTATTATTTCCTTGAAATGGGTCTTATGACAATATGAAGGAAGAACAGCTTTTCCTGTGGCGTTTACAATTGCACAAGGAACCTTATAGTTTGCACGTTCTACCAGGCCACTCAGGGTAATGGGGGGCAGAAGGGTGCTATTAATTGGTTCCCACATTTCTGTGCGGTTCTCTTCCATTAGAATGCCAATCAATGGCCAGTGACCCCTCCCATCTAGGGGCGGTAACTGAGTACAGATCCAGCAATTACTCTTATTAAGAATTTTGGACACATTTTGGACCACAATCTTATGCAAATCATGGGGTGAACCCTGAATCATGGTTACCAGTTGGGCAAACAGCAAACATGTAAAAAACAGTTTAAACTACATCTTTCTGATTTGTAGCAGTCTCTGTCTTCTTCGTGATTTCGGGAGCAGAAGCTTTCTTCACCCTGGAGTAGTGAATCCATGGTCCCTTGCCAGCAACCTTGACCGCAGTAAAAGTGGTCAGCAAAACTTGGAATGGTCCCTTCCACTTGGCTTGCAAGGGGTCGCTGTCGCACCACTTGATGTAGACCCAGTCTCCAGGCTGGAACGGATGAGCAGGTGTGTCCAATCCTATTGGTTTGGATAACACGACGAATCTCTGGAGCTTCTGCAAAGTGGAACTCAGAGCCATTAAATATTTCTGCAAATCATTTTTACCTCTCATATGAATTTCCCCCAGGATATGTGGAACCTGGTATGGCCTGCCATATAATATTTCATAGGGACTGATGTTGTCCCTTCTCCTTGGCTGTATGCGGACTCTCAGCAAGGCTATATGTTGCAGTGGGGATACTGTAACATGCATATACCAAACCAGGAGTCCCATGGAAAGGAAATATATATGGACAGACAGTTTCTTGATAGCTGTTTCAGAGATGTTTATTTCTCCAGCCGCATGGCCAGAGCTCTGCCGAGGAACTGCTACAGTCACGGGACCAAGGGTCCTTCTGCCCGCGCAGGGGAACACAAACCAACCAGTGGGGAACGAGGCTGACCAGGGGCTGGGGAAACCCCATGTCTGTCCCCTCAGGGCCCCTCTCCCAGGGCTCCATGGCAGGGGAGGGACCCCTACATCTCACCCGTTTTATTTAAATAAAAGGAGAATGAACACAACTGCATAAACATAACAAGAACAGTTTCAAAACAAAACAAGCCACCCTCCTGAGTCTTTAAATGTCCAAACAGATTCTGTGGAACATCTTAGGGCTGACAGAAGGGAGACAGGACTCTCCGAGCATGCTTTGTGGGGAAACTGAGGCAGGAGAGGGTTTAACTTCTTCCCTCCTCCTTTTCATCCCCCACTCGGCATTGGAAAGGGATTTTTGGGGAAACAATTGGCAAAAGCATGGTTTTGTGAGGGAAACCATGGATGAAAAAACGGATTGGGAATACACTGGGGGTAATAGGACATAGGGTAAAAGGGAAAGGTGGCATTAGGAAAGGGAGACTGTAGGGGGGGCTTACAATGGAGATATTGTCTAACATGACTACGATTTTTTGCATATATACTGCCTTTTACAGGAACACCATCAGGCCCAGTGACCTGCGATGCTTGTAACCCTTTTCTACCTCGTATAATTTTGAATTCCACCACCTCTCCATCTCCCAAGCTTGGGATGCATTTTTCAGGGTTATTCTTTTTAATAGCAGTTCTATGCACGAATATGTCTTGCTGGTTGTCACACCTTGTTATAAAACCATAATTTTGCTTAACATTATACCATTTTACTATCCCTAAGATCTTAGCTACTATGATCTTTTCCTTTTTCCGAGTGGCTGCTGTTTTCTGTCTCCCTGCGTCTTTGCTCTCTCTTTCGGTCGCTCCCGTGTTGGAATTGTCGGGGCTGCTGGTGCCTGCGCGCTCTTCCCGGGGTCGCATTCGGGGCTGCGCGAGCCGGGCCGGGCCGCGCAGCTCAGTTCTCCGTGCGTCGCCTCCTCTGGTCGCAGCTTCGCTGCCGATGCCAGCTGCTGTACCCACGTCTCGGCCGGGCCCCCGAGCGACGACTCCCCCGCACTCCGCTCCAACGCGCGTCTCGGCTGGGCACGGCTCCGTTTTACCGCCACTGCCGCCAGCCACTGCCCGCGCGCCACCCCTCTGGGTCGGGCGTTCACGGGGCTTGCTCCACCACGCGCTGCGCGGGGCCGGGTGGGCACCGCCGGGTCCCGCCGTGCCGCGCTCCGCCACCGACACTGCGGCTCGCGTGGCTCCACCCGCACGCGGGAACTGTCTCGCTGCTGCTCGCAGAGCGCTCGGTGCAGGTGGCCTGGGCCGCACGGTCCCTGCGCCAGGCTTCCCTTCACCAAGACACAGCTGACATTGCTCAACAGTCTCGGTAACTAAATAATATTCACGAAAATATTCTTCCATCGGCATATATTTTGACTCCAATATTAACTGTGTCCAAACGGTTTTCCAAAAGCCCTTGGTAATAATTAAATCCCAAGAAACATAGAAAAAGTTCTTAAACAACCATGCCAGGAAGTGTTTCAGTTCTTTTTGAGCTTGAATCAAGCTAAAATTTACAAATCGTTGTTCAAGAATCATTTTAAGTTTGAGATAAATGTCCATATGCGGCTCTGAGAGCCAAGAGTCTTCCCACGGTTCTTCCATAGTTTAGATATGGAATAGCAAAGCAAAACCAAGAAGAGGAATCCAAAGTTTCCAGGGTTTACTCACACAAATCAGTCGCTTAGGGATCGGGGATCGTTCTGCTCACAGTTTTCCACCATTATGTTGCAGTGGGGATCCTGCAACATACATATACCAAACCAGGAGTCCCGTGGAAAGGAAATATATATGGACAGACAGTTTCTTGATAGCTGTTTCAGAGATGTTTATTTCTCCAGCCGCATGGCCAGAGCTCTGCCGAGGAACTGCTACAGTCACGGGACCAAGGGTCCTTCTGCCCGCGCAGGGGAACACAAACCAACCAATGGGAACGAGGCTGAGCAGGGCCAGGGAAACCCCATGTCTGTCCCCTCAGGGCCCCTCTCCCAGGGCTCCATGGCAGGGGAGGGACCCCAACAGCTATAGGCAGGGCTTGAACCCATGTCATGGATGTCTCTTGACAAATCTTGCAAATCTGGGTTTTGAGGGTCCCATTCATGCGTTCAACTTTGCCACTTGCCTGGGGCCTGTATAGTGTGTGCAGGTCCCAGGTAAGTCCCAAAATCCTGCTAACTTCCCCAACTACTGTTGCAACAAAATGTGGCCCCCTATCTGATGACATTCCCAAAGGAACCCCAAATCTTGGTATTATATGATTGAGCAAAGCTTTTACAACTTCTTTTGCTGTGTTGGTGCGACAGGGGAAAGCCTCAGGCCATCCACTGAAGGTGTGAACCAGCACCAGTATATGCCTGCATCCCTCTTTGCGTGGCATCTCAGCAAAATCTATTTGCCAATAATCTCCCAGGAGATCTCCTGGTTTTGTCACTCCTAACACAACTCTCTTGCTTGTGTCAGGGTTGTTTTTACAGCAGGTTTCACACTTGCTTGTTACAGATTGTACAATATCAGTCATTCCTCTCCCTATCACTACTTTCCTCAAATGTTTTAAAATGTTCCCCAGTGGGTACTTTCATGCTCTCATTGGGCTATTTCCTGAAGGATCAGGGGTGGAACTATGACTTGTCCTACTGGGGTAACAGCCCACCCACCTTCTTTGATTTCAGCCTTAAGGAACTTAATTAATTTGTGATCCCTCTGATCGTATTTTGGGGTAAATGATGACAAATCTATCTCTTTCTGTGGTACCACTGCAAAAATGCCTTTTTCTGCAATCCCCCCTGGCAGTTTTGTCAGCAAAACAATTTCCCAGTTCCGGCTGTTTTCCGTTTTTGATGACCCTTGCAATGCATGATAGCCACTTCCGTAGGCTTCCAAATGTTCTGTAAAAGTGCAAGAATCTGTTTAGCATGCTTAACCTCATTACCTTGAGCAGTCAACAGGCCACGTTCCTTCCAAATAGCTCCGTGGGCATGCACAACACTGAAGGCATATTTGGAATCAGTCCATATGTTCACCTTCTTCTCCTCGCTCAGTTCTAGAGCTCTCGTTAGTGCAATGAGTTCAGCTTTCTGTGATGATGCATCTGGAGGCAAGGCTTTTGCCTCAATGATTTTATCTGAGGTGGTCACGGCGTAACCGGTCATTTTCCTACCGTTTTTCATGAAGCTGCTCCCATCAGTGTACAGTTCCCAGTCTGGATCTTTCAAAGGAACACCTTTCAGGTCTGGTCTGCTGGAATAAGTTTCCTCTATTGCCTGCAAACAATCATGCTCAGGCACACAGTTAAGTAACGTGGATGATAAAAACATTGCAGGGTTTACGACAGAAGTTGTCTTTAGAGTAACATCATCTTGTTCTAACAACACAGATTGGTATTTGAGCATCCTGCTAGGGGAGACCCAGTGTCCCCCCTTTTGCTCCAGCACATTTATCACTGCATGGGGTACATAAACGACAATGTGCTGCCCAAAGGTGAATTTACGGGCCTCCTGTATCAGAAGGACTGTTGTTGCCACAGCTTTCAAGCATCCTGGCCAACCCTGGGCTACATTGGCTAGTTGTTTTGAGAAATAGGCCACAGCTCTTCGCTGGTCTCCAAGGTGCTGTGCCAGTACCCCCAGAGCAACATTCAGTCACTCATGTGTAAAGAGTTCAAAAGGTTTAGTCAAGTCCGGCAGCCCCAGAGCTGGGGCTAACATCAAGGAATGTTTCAGGTGTTTAAATGCAGCCCTGGCATTCTTTGTCCACATGATTGTCCCCTTTTCAGCTGCTTTAAGGACCTCATATAAAGGTCTCACCAGTAGACCGTAGTTTGATATCCACAGGCGACACCAACCTACCATTCCCAGGAAGGCCTGCATCTCTCTTACGGTATGGGGCTCTGGAAGTTGACAGATGGCTTCCTTCCATTCTCTGCTGAGTTGGCAATGTCCACAGAAAATTTCCAGGCCCAGGTATACTACTGTTTCCCTGGCAACCTGTGCCTTCTCTTTCAAGACCCGATACCCACTTTGGCCTAAAAAGTTCAACAGACTTACAGCGAGCTTCATGCAGTCATCTTGTGTCTTGGCCGCTATCAAGATTTCATCAACATACTGGAGAACAGCTCCTCCTGGTTCTTGTTTCCTCCAGTCCTCAAGCTCCTTTGACAGCTGGTTTCTGAATATGGTCGGGCTGTTTTTGAATCTTTGTGGTAAAACTGTCCAGGTGAGCTGGGTCTTCCTCCCTGTTTCTGGATTCTTCCACTCAAAAGCAAAGAGTTCTTGGCTATTCTTATGCACAGGAATGCAGAAAAAGGCATCCTTGAGATCTAAAACAGTGAACCACCCTAATTCATTTGTTAGTGTTGTCAAAAGTGTGTAAGGATTCGCTACCACTGGGTGTATGTCCTCTGTTATCCTGTTGATTTCCCTCAAATCCTGTACAAACTTGTAGCTTTTACCATCAGCTTTCTTTACTGGCAAGATTGGTGTGTTGTACCTGGATTCACATTCTACTAACAACCCAAATTTGAGAAACTTTTCAATCACAGGTACTAATCCCTTACGAGCTTCTAATTTCAGAGGATATTGTCTTTGCCTTACTGGTGTAGCCCCTGCTTTGAGTGTGATACTCACAGGTTCAGCTTTTTTCAATCTCCCAGGAGAAGCATTGGCCCACACTATTTGAATGACAGCCTCTTCAACTTCTTTGGGAATTTTTCCATGGTATTCCTGTACAAGTATAGCAGCTGCTTTGATAATTTTAGATTCTGGGATTATAACTTCCTTGGAAAACTTAATTTCTGCTTCCAGTTTTTCCAATAAATCTCTGCCTAACAATGGCATTGGGGAATTTGGCATATACAGGAATTGGTGAGTGACCCAGTGTTTTCCCAATTTAAATTTTAAAGGTTGGAAAAAAGGCCTTGTTTCACTTACCCCTGTAGCTCCAATCACATCCACAGTGTCTTGACTCAGTTTACCTTTTAAAGTATTTGACACAGAATACATTGCCCCTGTATCAACCAGAAATTCAGCATCATCATTCCTCAGTTTAGCTACAACCGAAGGCTCTGCTGTGGTAGTTACCTTCGGTCCCCGTCAGTCCATATTTACAGTTAGTTCTGAAACTGGGGGCTTCTTTTCTGCTCGTGATGGACACTCATTTTTCCAGTGCCCCCGCTTTTTGCAAATTGCACATTGGTCTTCAGATAGGGGAAAAGGGGGACCCCTTTTTGATGTCTTAGATGACTTTTCCTTATCATACTTCTTCTTGTAGTTGGGTTTATGATGCTTATCTTTGCTAAGTCCCTGTTCTGGTATAGCTTCCAGGCTACATTCAACAATTTACTTATGTCCGGTGGCCCATCTATCTTTTGCAGCTTTTTCTTTATGTCATTAGCAGATTGACCTATAAACAGGTAGGCCAGGTGGATCTGTTGCTCAGGTGAGTCAGGGTCTAAGGTAGTGTATTTTTGTGCAGCCTCTTTAAGCCTATTTAGAAACTGTGGGGGTCTCATTTGGATTTTGTTTGATCTCATATAACCTAGCCCAATTCACTGCTTTAGGAACGGCACATTTTAACCCAACAACCACCCATTTTTGGTATTGCTTCAGCTTTTCCATCTCTTCTGGGACATTGGGATCCCAGCAAGGGTTTGCTAGGGGATAGATATCATTAACTGACCCTTGGAGACTCCCAGTTGCAATTTGAGTTTCTATAGCAGATATAGCAGCTTTGTTGACCATTTCTCTCTCTGTTTTATCTAATAATTCATCTAGCATAACATTTAGATCACCCCAATCTGGGTTTGGGGATTTTATGGCTATTTCTATACGCATAGCTACTCTCTCTGGGTTGTCCCTGTACTTCCCAATTGAGTTTCTCCTCTGCTGTAATTCTCCGAGGGAAAATGGTGCTTTTACATAAATGACTCCTTGATTTCCCACAGCCTGTCTCAGAGGTGCTTCTAATGCAAGTTTTTCCTCCCCCCCCTTTATCTGTTTTGGACCTTGTGTTTAGCGACGGGACTGACTGCTCTCATAGCTTCTCAGGCTATCCTGCCCCTCCTTCTACCACCCTTCCCGTGAGAACCATCTGTATCAGAATCATCCCATTTGCTTTTGATTGAAATAGCTTCATTGGTTTTAAAGATTGTTTCAGCCGAATGTTGATCAGGAACTGCCTCGCTCTTTGCGGCAGTGGAGGGGTAGGGAGGCAGGGGCTGCAAGCAGCTTCTCCTGTCCCTAGCTCTGCAAGAGCCGCCTGGGTCGGGGCCATCCTGTCTGCCCTCAGCTTTAACATTGGCCGCGCCGCAGGGTGGGGAGAGCGAGCGGCTCCTCCTGTCTCTGGGTCGGAAACTTGTGGTTCTCTGTATTGGGGAATGCCGCCGCAATTGCCCGTGTCCATTTCTGCCTTCACTTCCGTGTTCGGGGGACTTGGGAAAAGGTAGCCAACCCGCCCCTTCCCCTCCACCTTCCCGGTCTCTGCCTCTGGAAAGGTCAGGGGGCGTTGGCCAGTCCACTCCTTCTCTGCCTCTGGAAAAGTCAGGGGGTGGTGGCATACCCGCATCTCTACCTCTGGAAAAGTCAGGGGGCGGTGGCATACCGGCCCCTTCTCCGCCTCTGGGGCGGTCAGGGGGCGATGGCCAATCCGCATCTCTCCCACCTCCGCGCCCTCACTCCACCCCTGACGAGGCTGGGGGCGGGGAGGCCTTGCGCCGCTCCTCTGGCTTGGAGCCGGCCGCTCGCTCCCTCCCCTGTCCCCGCTCAAACAGAGGCGGAGACAGCGGAGGCGGTGGCGGCGGCGGCGACGGAGCCACCACCCCCCCCCCTCCCTCCACCCCGCCCCCACCCCCACTTGTGCGGGCTGCCCCGGTGGTTGAACGGGGGGGGAGACACCCCCCCCCCCCCCCCCCCCCCCCCCCCCCCCATTGCGCAAAGCTGGTGCTACCATATCTGTATCTGTCATATCGATTTCTCCTTCCGTATTAGTATACAAGCTTGTTTGTTGTGGCTTTTTCTTTCCCTTTCTCCTCCTCGAAGTCTTTTGTCTACTACATATGCTTCTTCCCTGTTCAGACACATAGTAAAAAGTTCTGCATATCTTTATTCATCAAACCTACGTAATGATCTCAATTCTACCATCAGGTCAGTAATGATGTTACTTTCCAAACTCCCATAGTGAGGCCAATTTCCTCGACTTAAAGTCGGCCAAACCCATATGGACAGTGATCAAATCTTGGGTGTCCAAAGTAGTTTTTCGCCCCGTCAGCCATTTCCAGTGTTTTATTATCAGCTCTAATGGTCTGTTAGGAGGGATTTTTTCATTTTCATCTGAAAAAACACCACCCATGTTTGCTCACAGACAGAAAAACTCTGCCAGAGGGAAGCTTTTAACTCCGGAATTCAGCCTGCAATCCGGCCTCAGAATTCCGACTTCCCAAGCAGTTTATCCAGCTTACTATAAAACCACTTCAAAACAGCAATTTAAAATACTAAAAAGAAACTAGGTTTAGCAAACAGTAAATGCGCGCGCGCAAAAAACTGGTCTCAACAGGATTCGAACCCACAACTTCCAACCAACCAACAAACCTCTGAGCCATTCCTGCAGCTGCATAGGGTGCAGCCTCTGGGCTCTTGTGGACTCTATGGAGGGCGTCCCCTCCTTTCCACAGTTTGCAGGGGAAAAGTTTAAGCTTTCCCCTTTTGTGGGCTTCTGTGCCCCCAACCTTTCCAACCCCCTCAGAGATCTCCTTCCCTAGTGCTAGCACAGTCTAGGTAATATCGATCCCCTTTGCACTCACCTCTTTCTGTGCTTCTGCCTTTCCGTGCTGGGTCCTAAAGTCCTGGTCACAGTCTTAGATTGTGGCTCTGGCCCCTCTGTAATTTGCAGGCAATGAGAGGGGCAAAGCAAGATGTGTTCCAACCCAAGACTGCGAGTTTCAAGGTCTTTAGGGTCCCTTCGTGGTCGCCAGCAACTGATGCCTTTTCCTGGTCTTTAAATCAAGAGTCATGCATGGTTAGAAGGGGAAAAGGGGTTTTACCTTGGTATTTATTTTAAGGATCCCTAGGTGCAAACATCCAGGTCATATGCATTGAAATGCACCCTGCCAAATATGCCCCAAAAGATCACGTATAACATTATAGGTTTTATTAATTAGCATATCTATCAAAGATTCCCCAATGAGAGGCTCAAGTGAGCCTCTCTCCCCAAGGAGCCTTCCCCTGGATGGTTCTATCTTAGTTTACAGAACGTGTTCTGGAGAGGACCTTGGAGTCTGGGGCACACTGATCCCTAGCTACAAAGCTTCTAAAATGTTTAGTCTCTTAGCTTGACAAACAAGTCAGAGAATGTAGGCGAAAAGCACTAAGAATACAGAAGTTGTTAAAAGGTATAAGAGGGTGTCATAGGTTAGCAAGCATAGTCCCAGAAGGGATGTCCTTGCTAAGGGGTGCTTACAGTTTCCTCTGGGAACTGATAGAACCTATCAGCTGGCCAGTTTGAATATGGACAATTCTCTAAGCCACTTAAAGTTGTGACCACCTCTGTGATCCACACTTAAGAATAGGCAAACTCCCCCTCCAAGCTCTCTCTAGTTTCCGGTGCTGGGGCAGGTGGCTGCGGGCCCCGTGTGGGGGCCAGCAGGCCCGGCCAGGCCCTGCTTGGGCCAGGCTGGGCCGGGCCACGGCCATCCTGAAGCCATGGACCTGTTCCAGCCGTGGAACCCCCCCCACTGCCTTGCCGTGGGCAGCCGGAGTGGCTCGGCTCTCCCCCCTCTCCACTGCGATAAGAAAAATTCAACATTCCAGCCGTAGAGCTGCAAGGCCGAGGTGAGATTAACCCTTTTACTGCTGTGAAGAGCTGAAAACCTGAGGGAAGAGAGAGAGGAGATGCTTAAAGCTGAAATTCTATTGTGAAGCTATGATATATCAGAGTATCCTGTTGTAATTTCATGAAGATATGGGGGGTGGAGTGTTCAACTCGTAAGCAAAAGCACCTGCACTGAGATAGGCAGATGCTGACGCAGCTGTAATTTCATGAGAAGTTTGGACAGGGAGAGATGAACCAGATGAGGACTTTTGCTCCAAACGGGAAAGGAGAAAACCTCAGTCCCTAGAGATGCTCCCAGAGATAGTCTTAACGATGAAGATGATGAAGACCCTTTGCTCCCAGGGAAGGAGAAGGGCCTCTGTTTTTGTTTCTGAACGGCTCAACCTTAAAATAGTACCCCAAAAAACTTCAAGAGTGGACCCTCGAAAGCAGTTGCGGGAAAAGCTGCAAGTCGGGGGAAAGGACTCACACGCAGGCAGAGACACTCCTCTTCCTAAATGGACTGAACAATATTTGGAAGTGGGTGGCTGTCTCGTTGTGATAATGTTTTCATAGCATGAGCAAGAAGAGACTTCTCTTTCTAAATGGACTAAACAAGGTTATTATGGAAGTGGTAGACAGACTGAACATCTTAAGGGTTGTTTTTTCACATTGTCAGTGGGAGAAGGGAGGAAGGTGGGGGGAGGAGGAGAGTTCTGAAGGTGGTATAATTTTTTTTTCTTTTCTCCATCTTTTAGGTCTGGTAATAAACTTCTTTATATTCTTTCAAGTTTGGTGCCTGCTTTGCATTTCTCCTAATTCTTATCTCACAGCAGATAAACAGTAATGAGTATTTTGGACCAAACCACTACAGAGGGGTATAAAAGAAAAGGCAAAAAAATATTCAAGGCATCAATGGTAAGGGATGTGGTACACCCATTCAATGCCATGTTCTCTAGCCCAGGTATTTATAGGGCTGTTCTGGGCCCCAGTGGAAATCGTTCTTCTTGCGGGTGAACAGGCAGAGAGGGCTCACGATCCGGCTGTGCTTGGGAATGTGCATTCTCCAGAAACCTATGGCACCTAGGAAAGCTTGTGTTTCCTTCTTGTTGGTCGGTGGAGATGTTGCTGTGATCTTATTGATGACCTCAGTGGGAATCTGACGTCGTCCATCTTGCCACTTTACTCCCAGGAACTGGATCTCTCGGGCAGGTCCCTTGACTTTGCTCTTCTTGATGGCAAAACCAGCTTGCAGGAGAATTTGTATTATTCTCTCTCCTTTCTCCAACACTTCTGTTGCGGTGTTCCCCCACACAAGGATGTCATCAATGTACTGCAGATGTTCTGGGGCCTCACCCTTTTCCAGTGCAGCCTGGATCAGTCCATGGCAGATGGTGGGACTGTGCTTCCTCCCCTGGGGCAGTCGGTTCCAGGTGTACTGCACGCCCCTCCAGGTGAAAGCAAACTGAGGCCTGCACTCTGCTGCCAGAGGAATGGAGAAAAATGCATTAGCAATGTCAATAGTGGCATACCACTTGGCTGCTTTGGACTCCAGCTCGTACTGGACCTCCAACATGTCCGGCACAGCAGCGCTTAATGGTGGAGTCACTTCATTCAAGGCACGATAGTCCACAGTCAATCTCCATTCCCCGTCAGGCTTGCGCACAGGCCAGATGGGGCTGTTGAAGGGTGAGTGGGTCTTGCTGACCACCCCTTGGCTCTCCAGCTCACAGATCATCTTGTGGATGGGGATCACAGCATCTCGATTTGTCCGATACTGCCGGCGGTGCACTGTCGAGGTGGCAATTGCCACTCGTTGCTCTTCCACTTTCAGGAGCCCAACTGCAGAAGGATTCTCAGATAGTCCAGGCAGGGTGTTCAATTGCCTAATGCCCTCTGCCTCCACAGCAGCAATACCAAATGCCCACCTGAGTCCTTTTGGGTCTTTGTAATAGCCGTTCCGGAGGAAGTCTATGCCCAGAATACACGGGGCCTCTGGGCCCGTCACAATCGGATGCTTTTGCCACTCCTTCCCAGTCAGGCTCACCTCAGCTTCCAAAAGGGTCAACTGCTGTGATCTCCCGGTCACCCCAGCAATGGATACAGGTTCTGCCCCCACATGTCCCGATGGCATTAAAGTACACCATGCCCCAGTATCAACCAATGCATCATATTTTTGTGGCTCTGATGTGCCAGGCCATCGAATCCACACCATCCAGAAAACCCGGTTCTCCCGTGCCTCTCCCTGGCTAGAGGCAGGGCCCCTCTAGCCCTGGTTATCATTCTTTCCCTGGGTGTACATGCTTGAGGTACCTTCAAGGGGATCCGACATATCATCCTCCCTTCTGTAATACCTGGCAGCTCGGTCACGGGAGGCTGAGGCTACTTTCACATTAGCGGAACCCCATCGGTTAGTGCCTCCCTCCTTGAGTTCACGCACCTGCGCTGCCAGGACAGAGGTGGGTTTCCCATCCCACCTTTTCATTTCTTCCCCATGCTCGCACAGAAAAAACCACAGCTCAGCTCGTGGGGTGTACCCTCTCTCACTAGCAGGGGGACGACAGGCTCTGACTTGGGGGCCTGTGACTCGCACTGGTGCCACACTGATCTTCCTCATCTCCTCCCTCATCTCCTTCATCTCCTCTTTGAGGTCCTGGACCACAGCAGAGACATGAGCTTTCAGCGGATCATTGACCATACTGTCATAATTCCTGAGCCTGTTGGCGACAGAGCCCACTGTTTCTCGGGTATTGTCAGCTGTTGGGTGGAGTCGCGGGAGACAAGCACTCAAGGCATGATGTTCAGCAAGTCTCGTTTATTATCATAAACTACACATACTTATAGTACTACTAATTAGCTCATACATATTGCAAAAGTTGAGCTCCTCATTGGTGGGAGCTATTCCGTGGGATCTGCAAACACGGTGGTCTTATCTTCCTCTTCCATATGGTTTCTGTCTTCTTACTTATCTGAATGCACATTCTGTTATCTATGCAACTTCTTGCTCAAGGACTCAGTGTCTGCATCTTTACTAAGCCTCCTGTGTTATCATGACCTTTGCTTTTTAGCCATTCTTCAGAAAGACTCTCAACACTTCCCCTGTTTTCTTTTTGCATGATCATAGTCATATTGACTGACTTCAAAATTAAATTTTTTACACATGACATTATACAGCTAAGCATAAGTAAACCAAGCAAAACAATTATTAGCAACAGCATTAAAGATTTAATCACACTTTTCATCCATCCTTCTAAGCCCATCCACTCTGTAAGTCCTTCTAATCCGAAAAATCCGGAGTCTTTTTTTATTTTTTGGGAGTGTTCAATCAAATTCTTAATTTCGGCGTGGATGGACTTAGAATGATCCTCAAGATCCATACAGCACATTCTTTCAAAGTCTTCACAGCCATGGCCGTGGGCTAAGAGTAGAAAATCTATAGCTGCTCTATTCTGAAGCAGGGCGTGTTGGACTGAACTCAGGTCTTCTGCAAGTTCAGACAACACTCGGCTGGTACCGTTTGCCTGTTTAACTACCCAACATGCCAGTTTTTCTAAGTGACGATGGGCTCGTGCCGCAGCTGCACCAGGAACAAAAAGGGAGGTAAAAAGCATTTCTGATTTGCTCCATAGCGTGAGGTCATCCTGACATTCAGGTGTTATAGTTTCTGTTAAAGACCTCTGCCATCGTGTTCGGTGTGTAGCATTAGGATGGTGCTGTGGAAGTGCAAGACTCAGTTGGCCAAAGGTACAGGGCCCACCTACAGGCCTGGATGGAATACCTGACCAGGCACAATTCCCACAAATTAGGAAAAACCCTCTGGGTAACTTTCGAGGGAAAAACGTTCCAGGGGCTGCAAGAGATCGATTTCTCACGGTAACGTTGCACCATTCTAAATCCCACTGTGAAGCATTGCCAATAGGATAAATCAAGGTGGGGTTGGATTCATTCAGTCGACAGCCATTAAGGCTGCCCTCTTGGCATAAATTACGTGAACTATTAATATAAATCCAGGCTGTAGCGTTAAGAGAATCAACTAGTTCTATCTCTTGTGGCTCAGGGCCCACCGGGAGTTTATCATCCCAGCTATCATACTCTTGTAGGCCAGCGGTAATATTCATTGTGGATTTTAATGGTCTAATAATTTTGAACTGGTTCTGGGTCTCGATTACGAAGTTACGCCATGTATTATCTGTTAGTGGTACTCCAACTAAGCATGTCAAAAATGGGGTACTGGGTGTGGCTAGGGAGGCACAGAATGTTGTGGTGTTCAATTCACGTGCCAAGGAGACCCAGATATTATCTCTAGGGTCAAACACCTTAGGAGGGTAGGAAAGGGGGTGACCCATTACTGAGCCTGCGATTAGCAGCACGATGCTTAAACCGCCGGCAAACATGATCCCACTTTCTTGGGTCAACTTGCCACTGAATGGGGACCCCGATATTTGGTTGGCATGAGGATTGCAAAACTACAGAGTAGCTATCGGCTAAGATCTTTTTTGCTAAATGCTGTACTGACCACGCTAATTCTCTTAGTCGCAGATCTTCAAGATTTTCAACTAATTGCAAACTGTCAATGATATTTTTGCCTGTGAGTTGTACTAATGCTCCTTGAGCCGTCTCACGGTGCCAGTGAAAACTGCAAGACTGACACCAAAACCCTTCTGATAGATGTTGCTGGTGGACCCACCACTGTAAATTACAGCCTCCGCAAAGCAATCTTACCCACGCCTTATGATTATTACAATTACATGCAAAGCAAGCAGATTGGCAAAAGCGCAAAAAGTGTCTCTGCAAATGTGGGAGGAGATAACCCTCTATCTCCTGTTTAGAGTCCACAAGGAAGGTAATGCAAAACCGCTGCTCAGCTTCCTGCAGGATCTGTGAGATCTTCCTCTGTACCCTTCTTTTCTTCTTCTGTTGTGGGTTGCTCATCAGTGACAACAGGCTTAGTCCATTTGGCCGGAACCCATAGGGGACCTGTCGGAGTGGACACACATAAGTAACCTCTTCCCCAGTACAAGGTTTTTACAGGATCCTGCCAAAGTCCCGTCTTGGGGTCTTTGTAGCGCACCCAAGGCATGGGCGTCAGGGGTTGAGGATAGGTTCCAAGGTGATGGACTCTGCCTGATGCAGCAGGAGACAACGCTTCCGTGGGCGGGAGGTGAGATCAATAGTGAGTAAGGTCAGAGATCCAGTAGAGCCAGGACTTGGCTGACACCTAGGTGCATCACAAACAGGCGGAATGCTTGAAGCTAGATGTGGTAATGGTACTAGTTGTGCTAACTTTTGTCCTGCCGGGATCTTAACGGGAGGATAATCGGTATATGCTAAAATAAAAATTTCTTTAGCGGAGTCAGCATCAACAAGACCAGTCTCTACTAGGAGTCCCATTGTAATTGCAGATGAACGACCTACAATAAGTCCTCCCATAGCTTGGCCATTAATGTACACAGGTCCGATGACACCAGTGGGAATGCGATGGATTTCTGATGTTAGCAACTCGGTATCTACTGAGGCTGCCAGGTCCAGGCCGAGACTTCCGCTTGTCGCTGGGCGGGGACAGGTAGAGGTGCTGGAGCGGTTACTTGTGTCGTCGCGCGGCCGCTGTTCGCACTGGGTCACTAAATTCTTGCGGCTGTACATTCGTGACGAATATGACTGGGTGTCCCACAGCGATAACACTTCATGCGGCCACCTGGAGCTGGGCGGGGACGTGCTGCTGCCGCTTGGAGAGGAGCAAGGGCTGCCATAACCTGATTTTGAGAGCTAATAGCCTGTTCTTTAAGCCCTTCACCTAATTTTGCTAAGGCTTGTGCTAAGAATAGTTGCGAGCTAGTGGGCATGGTCGCAGCTTTCTCTAAAAGTTGCTGGACAGTCCAATCCCCTGGGGTGGAGGTAATAAGGGCACGGGTGGCTTGGTTACCATTTTGTAGGAGACATTGTTTTAATAATGGGTCGTGCATGTGCTCTTGCACCCCAGCTTTTGAGATGGCTTCCATAACTTTGTCAACAAAAGAGCCTAAAGATTCCTCTCTGCCTTGCTTAATGTTCATATACATAGGGATCCCACCCGGGGCTCGGACTTTATCCATAGCTTTCTTAGCAACTGCCATAGCTTCCCGTAGCTTGGCAGGTCCTAGTGCCGCTTGAGCTTCTACTCTCATATGTTGACCTTGTCCTAGAAGTTCATCTACAGTGATATCTGCTAACGGATCTCCCTGGGGTCTAGCGAGATCTGCACTAACAGCTGCCTCCTCCCTCCAGCGAGCCTCAAAAAGCAGTCGCTGATGCGGGGTATACATGAGCTTAGTAATGCCTTTAATGTCAGCAGGAAGAAGGGTAAAAGCGTTAAAAATATAATCAAGCATCTGTTTAACTAGTTCACTGGTGACACCGTAATTCCCCACCATTGCTCGTAGCTGAGCTAACAGCTTCCAATCCAGATTAGTCACCTGCGCAATATTGCCGCCCCCTTGCGGATTAGGGACAAATAAGACAGGGAACGCTATGCTGTCCTGAGCAGCCGCTAGCATGTCAGAATCACCCTTTTGTAAGCCCTCACGAGCAACCGCAGCCCAAAGTTCTCTATGGCCCCTAGCCATGGCCTCCGCGAGGTCAGACTCTGCCCCAGGGACAGGCTCAGGGCTAACAAAGGGGTTTCGCGAGCGAGAACAGTCCGGCGGAGACGGGTGAGCCAAGGGCGGAGGAGCAGGCTGCGGCAAGGAAGGCGTGGGAGGAGCAGGAGGTGGGGGGGGGGGGAGGCGCGGAAGGCAACTCAGAGGCAAGAGCCTCAGGGGGTACGTGAACCGTAGCAAAGGTGGGGGGATTAGGCGGACCAGAGAAGGGAGAGGGACCATGTTCCCCGTAAAGACGATTACGGTCCTGTGCAACTTTAATCTTTTCTGCGGCTTTCTTTTCTGCCTGTACCATTAAAAGTTCATTATAAACAACTCTCCATAGTTTAGCTATCTTTTTAGCTGGCTTATCGTCATCTAAGACAAGATCCCAGAGTTTGTCACTATACGCGCGCCACTGACTTAATTCATGAATGGAGTGGGGGTCAGTGAAAAAACCGTAAGAGCACGCATGCGTTAAAAGAGCGGGGAGGTCTTTATCAAGATCAATCCCTTTAAAATTACGCTTAAGAAAAAAAGCCTTAAAAAGTTCCTGTGCTGCTTGTCTTTCCATACTTACTACGGTACCGTTGCTAGCCCCTCCAGGCTTCGGCAGCACGTATCGGCGAGCCTGCCTGTGCGGTCACTCGGGCGCGGAGGAAATCGCTGCAGTATACGAGACCTCTTTCGCCGTCCGTCTAGCTGCGGGACCCGACCCCAACGCAACTCCCCCATCGCATAAGGCAAGGGCAACTTCTCCTGTTCGGGCGCCAGATGTTGGGTGGAGTCGCGGGAGACAAGCACTCAAGGCATGATGTTCAGCGTCTCGTTTATTATCATAAACTACACATACTTATAGTACTACTAATTAGCTCATACATATTGCAAAAGTTGAGCTCCTCATTGGTGGGAGCTATTCCGTGGGATCTGCAAACATGGTGGTCTTATCTTCCTCTTCCATATGGTTTCTGTCTTCTTACTTATCTGAATGCACATTCTGTTATCTATGCAACTTCTTGCTCAAGGACTCAGTGTCTGCATCTTTACTAAGCCTCCTGTGTTATCATGACCTTTGCTTTTTAGCCATTCTTCAGAAAGAATCTCAACAGTCAGCATCAATCGTTTCAATGAAGGTGGTGTATTGCGGTGGCCCTAGCTTTGCCAGGTTCCACATCATCTGTCCTGTGCACCTGACCTTATCGGGGTCATTATCATGCTGTCCATCCCTCCCAAAGAGTACCTCTAATACTGCCACCGCTCTTAGCTGTTGGATCCCTTCCTCGAGTGTCTTCCACTGCATTCTGTGATGGTACTCCTGCATTCTCTCTTTGTGAATGAACCTTTCTCTCACACTCATTAAGAGCCACTCCCAGAGAGAAAGGGGCCCTGGCTCCCTCACAAATATCTGGTCCACACCTGGGTCCTGGGTCAACGATCCCAGATACCTTGCCTCACCACAATCCAGTTGCACACCTGTGCCCATAAGGTCCCAAACTCGAAGCAGCCAGGTTGTATAAGGCTCACGTCCCCTTCGCACAATGTCTTTTCTCATACTACAGAGACTGCCGTACCACAGGGACTCAGTGATGATTTCCGGCTCTGGCTCTCCTGCTGGTTGTGAAGGCCCTGGCTCCCCATCATCATTAACTGGTCGTACTGATTTGGTCTTACACTTCCTCCTTTGCACAGGGGTCACTGCTGCTGGCTGTGGTTGTCCTTGTGGTTCAGCTGAAACCTGGATGGTTGTAACATCTGTGGGTTCCCCTGCTGCACCTTCAGACTCACCCTCTTTGGGGCAGGGAGAGGGTTTTTCACTAGCTGAGGAGGTGTATTCCTTTAGCAATTGGCATATCTCTTGGTGCATGTCCTGCATCCCCTTCACCAGTACCTCCACCCAGTTCGGATAGTCCATTTCTGAGGTGGGCTGTCGGGCGGTATCAGGCTGTGGGGCAGGGTCAGGCTGTGGGGTCGGATCTCTAGTGTCTGGGGCTGTGTCAGGATCTGGGGCTGAAGCAGGATCTGGGGTAGGATCTTTAGTGTCTCGGGCCGTGTCAGGTTCTGGGGCTGAAGCAGGCTCTGGGGGAAGAACTCTACTCTCTGGGGCCATGTCAGGTTCTGGGGCAGGATCAGGCTCTGGGGTAGGATCTCTAGTCTCTGGGGCTGGTGTCTGGGTAGTTATCCAAGCCAATCTCAACTTATCATTGAGTGCTAAATAGAGTAGGCCTATTAGTACCAGTTGGTTAATACTCAGAGGGAGTCTAAACCCTTCGAAAATTGGTGGGGTGGGCCCAAAGAACTGGTTGAGGGGTTGGGAGAAAACTTCCCCAGTGTCATTTCCTCACAGAAGGTACCATTTTTAACATAACCCCAAAAACATGTGCTCAGTGTGTGATAGCTGTTTATCCATGTACCCACATTCCGGAGGAAGTTAAAAACCCATGAATTCCTCACCTTCTCGACCCATAGTGCAAGCTGGATAACAGCAACGGTAGCCTTAGTCAGAGGACCCATGTTTAGGTAAGGAGCTGCAAAGGGGAAGAATATAGCCACGACCACCTGCCACCCGAACCAGGGTAAAGTAGGACCACATAGTGCTGCCTAGCAAGGTTCCTATATCCAGCACACAAAATTAAGTTATCCAGGAACTGTTATTCCTTTTTCACCTCTCTCTCTTAATGCCCTCAGGCCCCACAGTTGGGCGCCACGATCTGTCTCGGTTTTGAAAGACAGGTGTCTGCTAAGGAATGCAGAAGCCTCCCTTGGAATGGCAGATGTAACCCCCTTTCCCTCTGAGTTATTATAATTTTGAAATCAAGGGGTTTTAGGCAAAGATGTGGGAAATAGGAATAACAGTTCTTTACTATTATATATCTAAATGTATATAACCAGTCAAACAAACAACAATAACTATGGCAGTAACAGCAAACAATCACAAACCCAGTGCCAGCCTTCTCGGCTGTCAGGCCCTTTCCCCTCGGGTGCAGTTCTGGTCGCAGCTGTCAGGGGCGCTGGCGGCTGCCGGAGAGCAGGGCAGGTGTGATGGTTCCCCTGCGGTTGCAGGGGGTGCTCTGGAGCGAGCTTGTGGAGCACACAGCACCGGTGGCCTGGGATCCTGGGAAGGGATGGGACAAAAGCTTCACAAACACCTGGGCAGCCGATCCCGTTGTCCGGCCGGACCCTCGGGAACAGCAGGCTGGAACGGCAGGCTGGAACAGCAGGCTGGAGCAGCAGGGACGAGCACAAATTCCGTGTGGCAGACGCGATGTATCTAAACTGGAACCCCCCCGGACCTCTGGGCAGGCAGGGCGAGCACGGCTACAACGTAGCGAAGGCTCGAAGCAACGGTGGGGGCAGGGCGGCCACGGCCTGGCTCCCAGCGGGGCAGGGAAGGTGGGCTTGGGATCCCGGACTTTCTCTGGCAGGAGGAAAAGCAGCCAACGAAACAGCCTCCCTCGCCGTCCAAACACCAGGGGCTGAGTGTCCCCACACCCAGGTGAAACAAAAGAGTAGCCAGATGGACCCCTCCCCCAATGGCTAGATCTTTTGTTTTTCTGAAGTACCCAGGAGTTTGTCCCCCTAGCAATACATATGGGGAAAATTCCTTTCACATAAAAAAAAAACCAGGAGAGCTCCTAAAACCCCAACAACACGTCCAGGTCAAATGCACAGAAATGCACCCCACAAAAATGCACCCCTGAAAGGATCTGGTATAACATTATAGGTTTTACTAATTAGCATATCTATCAAAGATTCCTCTATGAGACGCTCGAGTGATCCCCCCTCCCCAAGGAACCTTCCCCTAGATGGTTCTATTGTTGTTTACAGAATGTGTTCTGGAGAGGACCTTGGGGTCTGGGGCACACTGATTCTTAGCTACAAAGCTTCTAAAATGTTGTCATGGGTTAGCAAGCATAGTCCCGGAAGTGATGTTCTTGCAAAGGGGTGCTTACAGCTTTCCCCATGACCTGACAGAACCTATCAGCTGGCCAGTTTGAATATGGACAATTCTTTAAGCCACTTAAAGTTGTGACCGCCTCTGTGATACACACTTAAGAATAGACAAACTCCCCCACAAGCTCTCTCTTGTTTCCGGCGCTGGGACAGGTGGCTGCAGGCCCCATGTGGGGGCCAGTGGGTCCTGCCCAGGCCCTGCTCGGGCCAGTCCGGGCCAGGCCACAGCCATCCTGGAGCCGATGGACTCCCTGTTCCACCCGCGGTCCCCCCCACAGCCTTGCTGTGGGCAGCCAGAGCGGCTTGGCTCTCCCCCCTCTCCACTGCGATAAGCCACATTCCAGCCGCAAGGCCGAGGTGGGATTAACCCTTTTACTGCTGTGAAGAGCTGAAAACCTGAGGGAAGAGAAAGAGGAGATGCTTAAAGCTGAAGTTCTGTTGTGAAGCTATGATATATCAGAGTATCCCATTGTAATTTCATGAAGATATGGGGGGTGGAGTGTTCAACTTGTAAGCAAAAGCACCTGAGCTGAGATAGGCAGATGCTGACACAGCTGTAATTTCATGAGAAGTTTGGACAGGGAGAAATGGAAGCAATGAGGACTTTTGCTCCAAATGGGAAAGGAGAAAACCTCAGTTCCTAGAGATGCTCCCAGAGATAGTCCTAAAGATGAAGATGAGGAAGACCCTTTGCTCCCAGGGAAGGAGGAGGGCCTCTGTTCTTAGAGATTAAATGCTCCCAGAGATGGGTGAAGAGAACCTTTGTTTCTGAACGGCTCAACCTTAAAATTGTACCCCAAAAAACTTCAAGAGTGGACCCTCAAAAGCAGTTGTGGGAAAAGCTGCAAGTCGGGTAAGGGACTCGCATGCGAGCAGAGAGACTCCTCTTCCTAAATGGACTGAACAAAGTTATTTGGAAGTGGGCGGCTGTCTTGTTGTGATAATGTTTTCATGGCATGAGCAGAGAGACTTCTCTTTCTAAATGAACTGAACAAGTTTATTACCGAAGTGGTAAACAGACTGAACATCTTAAGGGTTGTCTTTTTACATTGTCAGTGGGAGAAGGGAGGAGGGTGGGGGGAGGAGAAGAGTTCTGAAGGTGTGGTATAATTTTTTTTTTCCTTCTTTTAGGTCTTTTAATAAACTTCTTTATATTCTTTCAAGTTTGGTGCCTGCTTTGCGTTTCTCCTAATTCTTATCTCACAGCAGATAAACAGTAATGAGTATTTTGGGCCAAACCACTACACTAAATTGGTGTTTCTCCCCGGTTACAAACCCTACCCGCTACAAATGTATAGTCTCTCAGCTTGACAAACAAGTCCAAGAATGTAGGCAAAAAGCACTAAGAATACAGAAGTTTTAAAAAAGGTATAACAGGGATATAAAAGAAAAGGCAAGAAATCTTCATGGCATCAAAAGTATCAGGCACAAGATCGGAGAAAGTTGTGGATAGGCAAACAGGGCTAGGGACCAGGAAGGCATTAGTACTTAAACAGGCCTAGGGACCAGAAAGACATGAGTACATCAAGCCAGATATACATTATGAACTCGACCAATATGGTGGCTACTTTACCCCAACACAAAGTAATTAAAACCAAACCAAAACGTAATTAATACAGGTTTTTTCACTTTCCTTCGAGCCACGCATTTGGCGCCACTAATTATTTGTGCTGGTTTGGACAAATTTGGAGGAAAACATCCTCTGACAGAAGGCAGGTTACAACCAGCCCTCCCAGTTTGGGTTTTAAGAGTTCTAGTTTTTTTTCTGTTAAAGGAATTTTCCCCCATACTGTTACTAAGATACAAATCGCTCTGTACTTAAGGAAAGACAAAAGAGATGCCCACTAGGGGTGGGGTGGGCCTGGCTACTCCTTTGTTTCACCTGGGTGTGGGGTCAGTTCGCTATCGGTGTTCAGGGAGAGAAGCTGTGGAGAGAGAAGCTGGTGGTTCTTTTCGGCCGCTTTTCTTTCGGCGGAGAAAGATCCCAGGATCCCCGGCCCACCTTCCCTGCCCCGCTGGAGGCCGGGTTGTGGCCGCCCTGCCCCGCCGCTGATCCGAGCCTTTGCTGCGTTGTAGCCGTGCTTGCCCTGCCTGCGTCTGCCACCCGGGATTTGTGCTCATCCCTGCCGCTCCAGCCTGCTGCTCCAGCCTGCCGTTCCAGCCTGCCATTCCAGCCGCCCGTTCCCGAAGGTCCAGCTGGACACCGGGGCCAGCTGTCCAGGGGTTTGTGAAGCCTTTGTTCCATCCCTCCCAGGATCCCAGGGCACCAGTGCCGCGTGCTCCACAAGCTCGCTCCAGAGTGCCCCCTGCAGCGGCGGGCGAGCCATCACACCTGCCCTGCTCACCGGGAGCCGCCAGCGCGCCTGCCGGCTGCGAGCGGAACTGCACCCGAGGGGAAAGGGCCTGACAGCCGAGAAGGCTGGCACTGGGTTTGTGATTGTTTGCTGTTACTGCCATAGTTATTGTTGTTTGTTTGACTGGTTATATACATTTAGATATATAATAGTAAAGAACTGTTATTCCTATTTCCCACATCTTTGCCTAAAACCCCTTGATTTCAAAATTATAATAACTCAGAGGGAAAGGGGGTTACATCTGCCATTCCAAGGGAGGCTTCTGCATTCCTTAGCAGACACCTGTCTTTCAAACCGAGACAGATCGTGGCGCCCAACTGTGGGGCCTGAGGGCATTAAGAGAGAGAGGTGAAAAAGGAATAACAGTTCCTGGATAACTTAATTTTGTGTGCTGGATATAGGAACCTTGCTAGGCAGCACTATGTGGTCCTACTTTACCCTGGTTCGGGTGGCAGGTGGTCGTGGCTATATTCTTCCCCTTTGCAGCTTCTTACCTAAACATGGGTCCTCTGACTAAGGCTACCGTTGCTGTTATCCAGCTTGCACTATGGGTCGAGAAGGTGAGGAATTCATGGGTTTTTAACTTCCTCCGGAATGTGGGTACATGGATAAAAGGTTATCACACACTGAGCGCATGTTTTTGGGGTTATGTTAAAAATGGTACCTTCTGTGAGGAAATGACACTGGGGAAGTTTTCTCCCAACCCCTCAACCAGTTCTTTGGGCCCACCCCACCAATTTTCGAAGGGTTTAGATTCCCTCTGAGTACTAACCAACTGGTGCTGATAGGCCTACTCTATTTAGCACTCAGGGATAAGTTGAGATTGGCTTGGATAACTACCCAGACACCAGCCCCAGAGACTAGAGATCCTACCCCAGAGCCTGATCCTGCCCCAGAACCTGACATGGCCCAAGACACTAGAGATCCTACCCCAGAGCCTGCTTCAGCCCCAGATCCTGACACAGCCCCAGACACTAGAGATCCGACCCCACAGCCTGATACCACCCAACAGCCCACCTCAAAAATGGACTACCCAAACTGGGTAGGGGAACTGGTGAAAGGGATGCAGGAGATGTGCCAGGAGATGGGCCAGGTGTGCCAGGAGATATGCCAATTGCTAAGGGAATACACCTCCTCAGCTAGTGAAAAACCCTCTCCCTGCCCCAAAGAGGGTGAATCCAATGGTGCAGCAATGGAACCCACAGATGTTACAACCGTCCAGGTTTCAGCTGAACCACAAGGACAACCACAGCCAGCAGCAGTGACCCCTGTGCAAAGGAGGAAGTATAAGACCAAATCAGTACAACCAGTTAATGATCGTGGGGAGCCAGGACCATCAAAACCTAAAGGAGAGCCAGAGCCGTAAATCATCACTGAGTCCCTGTGGTACGACAGTCTCTGTAGTATGAGAAAAGACATTGTGCGAAGGGGGCGTGAGCCTTATACAACCTGGCTGCTTCGAGTTTGGGACCTTATGGGCACAAGTGTGCAACTGGATTGTGGTGAGGCAAGGTATCTGGGATCGTTGACCCAGGACCCAGGTGTGGACCAGATATTTGTGAGGGAGCCAGGGCCCCTTTCTCTCTGGGAGCGGCTCTTAATGAGTGTGAGAGAAAGGTTCATTCACAAAGAGAGAATGCAGGAGTACCATCATAGAATGCAGTGGAAGACACTCAAGGAAGGGATCCAACAGCTAAGAGAGGTGGCAGTACTAGAGGTACTCTTTGGGTGGGATGGACAGCATGATAATGACCCCGATAAGGTCAGGTGCACAGGACAGATGATGTGGAACCTGGCAAAGCTAGGGCCACCGCAATACACCACCTTCATTGCAACGATTGATGCTGACAGTAACCGAGAAACAGTGCGCTCTGCTGCCAACAAGCTCAGGAATTATGACAGTATGGTCAATGGTCCGCTGAAAGCTCATGTCTCTGCTGTGCTCCAAGACCTCAAAGAAGAGATGAAGGAGATGAGGGAGGAGATGAGGAAGGTCAGTGTGGCACCTGTGCAAGTCACAGGCCCCCAAGTCAGAGCCCGTCGTCCTCCTGCTAGAGAGAAAGGGTACACACCACGAGCCGAGCTGTGGTTTTTTCCGCCGGCAGTATCGGACAAATCGAGATGCTGTGATCCCCATCCACAAGATATTCCGTGAGATGGAGAGCCAAGGGGTGGTCAGCAAGACCCACTCACCCTTCAACAGCCCCATCTGGCCTGTGTGCAAGCCTGACGGGGAATGGAGATTGACTGTGGACTATCGTGCCTTGAATGAAGTGACTCCACCATTAAGCGCTGCTGTGCCGGACATGTTGGAGGTCCAGTACGAGCTGGAGTCCAAAGCAGCCAAGTGGTATGCCACTATTGACATTGCTAATGCATTTTTCTCCATTCCTCTGGCAGCAGAGTGCAGGCCTCAGTTTGCTTTCACCTGGTGGGGCGTGCAGTACACCTGGAACCGACTGCCCCAGGGGAGGAAGCACAGTCCCACCATCTGCCATGGACTGATCCAGGCTGCACTGGAAAAGGGTGAGGCCCCAGAACATCTGCAGTACATTGATGACATCCTTGTGTGGGGGAACACCGCAACAGAAGTGTTGGAGAAAGCAGAGAGAATAATTCAAATTCTCCTGCAAGCTGGTTTTGCCATCAAGAAGAGCAAAGTCAAGGGACCTGCCTGAGAGATCCAGTTCCTGGGAGTAAAGTGGCAAGATGGACGACGTCAGATTCCCACTGAGGTTATCAATAAGATCATAACAATGTCTCCGCCGTCCAACAAGAAGGAAACGCAAGCTTTCCTAGGTGCCATAGGTTTCTGGAGAATGCACATTCCCGAGTACAGCCAGATCGTGAGTCCTCCCTACCTGGTCACCTGCAAGAAGAACGATTTCCACTGGGGCCCTGAACAGCAGCAAGCCTTCGCCCAGATCAAGTAGGAAATCTCTCATGCTTTAGCCCTTGGCCCAGTCAGGACAGGACCAGAGTTGAAGAACGTGCTCTACTCTGCAACCGGGAACAATGGTCTGTCCTGGAGCCTCTGGCAGAAGGTGCCTGGTGAGACTCGGGGCCGACCACTGGGATTCTGGAGCCGAAGTTACAGAGGGTCTGAAACCAACTACACTCCCACAGAGAAAGAGATATTGGCAGCTTATGAAGGAGTCCAAGCTGCCTCAGAGGTAATCGGCACAGAGGCACAACTCCTCCTGGCACCCCGACTACCGGTGCTGGGGTGGATGTTCAAAGGAAAGGTTCCTTCCATGCATCACGCCACCGATGCCACTTGGAGCAAATGGATCGCCCTCATCACGCAGTGCGCCCAAATTGGAAAACCAAGTCACCCTGGGATCTTGGAAATAATTACTAACTAGCCAGAAGGTGAGACTTTTGGGTTATCTTCTGAAGAAGAAGAGGGGCAGGTGACGCGTGCCGAAGAAGCCCCACCATATAGCGATCTACCAGAGAGTGAAAGACAATACACCCATTCACTGATGGTTCCTGCCGAATTGTAGGCGCTAGCCGGAAATGGAAAGCCGCTGTATGGAGCCCCACACGATGGGTTGCACAGCCTACTGAAGGAGAAGGTGGATCGAGCCAACTCGCTGAACTCAAAGCCGTCCAATTAGCTCTGGACATAGATGAAAGAGAGACTTGGCCAAAGCTCTACCTCTACACTGATTCATGGATGGTAGCCAATGCTCTGTGGGGTTGGCTGGAAAGGTGGAATAAGGCAAACTGGCAGCACAGAGGAAAACCAATCTGGGCTGATGAGGAGTGGAAAGACATTGTCACTCGGGTAGAGAAGCTACCCGTGAAGGTCCGTCATGTAGATGCTCACATCCCCAAGAGCCGGGCTAATGAAGAACATCGTAACAACAAACAGGTAGATCAGGCTGCGAAAATAGAGGTGTCCCAGATAGACTTGGATTGGAAACATAAAGGAGAGTTGTTCCTAGCTCAATGGGCCCATGATGCCTCAGGCCATCAGGGCAGAGATGCCACCTATAAGTGGGCACGAGATAGAGGGGTGGATCTAACCATGGACAGTATCTCCCAGGTGATCCATGACTGTGAGACATGCGCTGCGATCAAGCAGGCCAAGCGGGTGAAGCCTCTGTGGTATGGTGGGCGGTGGTCCAAATACAAGTATGGGGAGGCCTGGCAGATTGATTACATCACACTGCCTCAAACATGCCAAGGCAAGCGCTATGTGCTCACAATGGTAGAAGCCACCACTGGATGGCTGGAGACCTATCATGTGCCTCACGCTACTGCCCAGAACACCATCCTAGGCCTTGAAAAGCAAGTCCTTTGGAGGCATGGCACCTCTGAGAGAACTGAATCTGACAATGGGACTCATTTCAAGAATGGCCTTATAAACACCTGGGCTAGAGAACATGGCATAGAGTGGGTGTACCACATCCCTTACCATGCACCAGCAGCTGGGAAGGTTGAGCGGTGTAATGGACTGCTTAAAACCACCTTGAAGGCACTGGGTGGGGGGACTTTCAAAACTGGGAGGTGCATTTATCAAGAGCCACCTAGTTAGTTAACACCCGAGGCTCCACCAGCCGAGCAGGCCCTGCCCAATCCAAACCCCTACAAATAACAGAAGGGGATAAGGTTCCAGTGGTGCACATGAGAGGTATGCTTGGAAAAACTGTTTGGGTAAAGTCTGCCTCGAGCAAAGACAGACCCATCCGTGGGGTTGTCTTCGCTCAGGGACCAGGTTGCACCTGGTGGGTGATGCAAAAGCATGGAGAGATCTGATGCATACCTCAAGAGGACCTTGTTTTAAGGTGAACTACCCATGGCTCTGTACTTGTATCAGTATCAGCATGTATATATGTATATAATTCGGGTGATGCATGTATGTTCAGGTTTGGCCAAATTTAGAAATATATATATATTCTGAGAGAAGGCACAACCACTCCTCCCCCCACCAGGTTCGGGGAAAAAAAAATTTCCTCGAAGGAAAGTGAAGAAAATAAAACTATTTATTTAACAAACACACGGGAAAGGAAAATAATGTTAAATGGTAAAATCTTTCGCTGTAGAGGAAAAACCTGGGAAAGTGTTCGAGTCCTCCCTTTGGTCTCCTCGGAGCTGGGGCTTGGCCAGGGCCAGGCCCTCTGTGCCCGGTGGAAAGTCCTCCCGATGTGCTCTGATGTTACAGCAATCAAGCAGTCCAGTAGAAAAGGGAGAAAATCCGAAATTCCAGAGAAGGAAAAGTTCGACTCTCAGTCTCTCTCCGGAGAACAAGAAGAACCGGAAAAAAAACTGGCCAAAAACTGACTGGAAAAGCTGCAAGCCGGGTGCCTCCTCGCTCCCCCCCCACTGCCCCAGCTGGGAAAAAAAACCTGCTATCTTTATGTGACCTTGAACAAGTTTCAAACTGCTTTGAGAAAGTTTTGCTCAGTTATTTTCTTCCCCCTCTCAGGCTCAGTTCAGAGGCATAGAAAGGCCAATAATTAATTTCTGGGCATAGGCAGTGATATGGGATACACATCATAAGGTCACCCCAAGACATTCCACCCCTTATCCCATATTGTTGGCTCAATGCCCAAACGAAGATATTCTAATTCTACACACACATTAATACATATGTAAATATATATATATACAGCTATATACGAACAGTGACAGTGACAATCAGCAAGCAGGGGTACACAGGCATTCCACATTATAGGTGGTTTTCACACAACAATCAGATCTCCCTGTGGTACACAATGTGTTGTGCCATCTTTCTGCATTACCCACCATGTGCAACCAGGTCCCTGAGCAAAGACAACCCCACGGATGGGTTTGTCTGTACTCGAGGCAGAATTTATCCACACAGGTTTTCCTAACAGACCTCTGACATGCACTACTGGGACCTTATCTCCATCGGTTGTATGCAGGGATTCAGATTGGGCTGGACCAGCTCTATTGGTGGAACCTAGGGTGTTAACTAACCAGGTGGCCTTTGCTAGATTCTGTTCCCAATTTTTGAAAGTTCCCCCACCCAGTGCCTTCAAAGTGGTTTTCAACAACCCATTACATCGTTCCACTTTGCCTGCAGCTGGTGCATGGTAAGGGATGTGGTACACCCACTCAATGCCATGTTCTCTAGCCCAGGTGTTAATAAGGCTATTCTTAAAATGAGTCCCATTGTCAGACTCGATTCTCTCAGGGGTACCATGCCTCCAAAGGACTTGCTTTTCCAGGCCCAGGATGGTGTTCCGGGCAGTAGAATGAGGCACAGGGTAGGTCTCCAGCCATCCTGTGGTGGCTTCTACCATTGTGAGCACATAGCGCTTGCCTTGGCGGGTTTGAGGCAGTGTGATGTAATCAATCTGCCAGGCCTCCCCATACTTGTATTTGGACCATCGCCCACCATACCACAGGGGCTTCACCCGCTTGGCCTGCTTGATCGCAGCGCATGTCTCACAGTCATGGATCACCTGGGAGATACTGTCCATGGTTAGATCCACCCCTCGGTCTCGTGCCCACTTATAGGTGGCATCTCTGCCCTGATGGCCTGAGGCATCATGGGCCCATCGAGCTAGGAACAACTCTCCCTTGTGTTTCCAGTCCAAGTCTACCTGTGACACTTCTATCTTTGCAGCTTGATCTACCTGCTTGTTGTTTTGGTGTTCTTCATTAGCCCTACTCTTGGGGACATGGGCATCTACATGGCGGACTTTCACAACCAGCTTTCTTACTCGGGCAGCGATGTTTTTCCACTCTGCAGCAGCCCAGATTGGTTTTCCCCTACGCTGCCAATTAGCTTTTTCCCACTTTTCTAACCATCCCCACAGAGCATTGGCTACCATCCATGAATCAGTGTAGAGGTAGAGCTTTGGCCACTTCTCCCTTTCAGCAATGTCCAGGGCTAGTTGAACAGCTTTGAGTTCAGCAAGTTGGCTTGATCCACCTTCTCCTTCAGTAGCTTCTGCAACCCGTCGTGTGGGACTCCATACGGCTGCTTTCCACTTTCGTTTCATCCCTACGATGCGACAAGAACCGTCGGTGAAAAGAGCGTAGCGTGTGTCTTCTGATGGCAGTTGGTTGTACGGTGGAGCTTCTTCAGCACGTGTCACTTGTTCTTCATCAGCGAGACCAAAGTTTTCACCTTCAGGCCAGTTGGTAATTATTTCCAAAATCCCAGGGCGATTCAGTTTTCCGATTCGGGCGCGCTGTGTGATGAGAGCAATCCATTTGCTCCATGTGGCATTGGTGGCATGGTGGGTAGAGGGAACCTCTGCTTTGAACATCCATCCCAGCACTGGTAGTCGGGGTGCCAGGAGGAGTTGTGCCTCTGTGCCGATTACCTCTGAGGCAGCTTGGACTCCTTCATAGGCTGCCAAGATTTCCTTCTCTGTTGGGGTGTAGTTGGCTTCAGACCCTCTGTAGCTTCGGCTCCAGAATCCCAGTGGTCGACCTCGAGTCTCACCAGGCACCTTCTGCCAAAGGCTCCAGGACAGGCCATGGCTTCCGGCTGCAGAGTAGAGCACGTTCTTCACCTCTGGTCCTGTCCTGACTGGGCCAAGGGCTACGGCGTGAGCGATTTCCTGCTTGATTTGGGCAAAAGCTTGTTGCTGTTCGGGGCCCCAATGGAAATTGTTCTTCTTGCGGGTAACCAGGTAAAGAGGACTCACAATCTGGCTGTACTCAGGAATATGCATCCTCCAAAAGCCTATGGCACCTAGGAAAGCTTGTGTTTCCTTCTTGTTGGTTGGTGGAGACATCGCTGTGATCTTATTGATGACCTCAGTGGGAATCTGACGCCGTCCATCTTGCCACTTTACTCCCAGGAACTGGATCTCTTGAGCAGGTCCCTTGACTTTGCTCTTCTTGATGGCAAAACCAGCTTCCAGGAGAATCCAGATAACTTCCTCTCCTTTCTCAAACACTTCTGCTGCAGTGTTCCCCCACACAATGATGTCATCAATGTACTGCAAATGTTCTGGGGCCTCACCCTTTTCTAGTGCAGTCTGGATTAGTCCATGGCAGATGGTGGGGCTATGCTTCCACCCCTGGGGCAGTCGGTTCCAGGTGTACTGCACACCCCTCCAGGTGAAAGCAAACTGAGGCCTGCACTCTGCTGCCAAAGGAATGGAGAAAAATGCATTAGCAATGTCAATAGTGGCGTACCACTTCGCTGCTTTGGACTCCAACTCGTACTGGAGCTCCAACATGTCCGGCACAGCAGCGCTCAATGGTGGAGTCACTTCATTCAAGGCACGATAGTCCACAGTCAATCTCCATTCTCCTTCAGATTTGCGCACAGGCCAAATGGGACTATTGAAGGGTGAGTGGGTCTTGCTGACCACCCCTTGGCTCTCTAGCTCACGGATCATCTTGTGGATGGGAATCACAGCATCTCGAGTTGTTCGGTACTGTCGGCGATGCACTGTCGAGGTGGCAATTGGTACTCTTTGTTCTTCCACCTTCAGAAGGCCGACTGCAGATGGGTTCTCTGATAGCCCAGGCAAAGTGTTCAATTGCTTAATGCCCTCTGTCTCCACAGCAGCTATTCCAAAAGCCCACTTGAGTCCCTTTGGGTCTCTAAAATACCCGTTCCGGAGGAAGTCTATGCCCAAAATGCACGGGGCCTCTGGGCCAGTCACAATGAGATGTCTCTTCCACTCATTTCCAGTCAGGCTCACCTCAGCTTCCACCAAGGTCAAATTTTGTGATCCACCTGTTACACCAGAAATAGAAACAGATTCTACCCCCACAAGCTGCGATGGAATTATTGTACACTGCGCACCAGTGTCAACCAAGGCATCATATTTTTGTGGTTCTGATGTACCAGGCCAACGAATCCACACAGTCCAAAAAACACGGTTTTCCCTGACCTCTACCTGGCTAGAGGCAGGGCCCCTCTATGCCTGGTTATCCTTCTTTCCCTGGGCCTGTATCTTAGAGGTTCCTTCATGGGAATTGGACATGCCATCGTCTTTTCCATCATTTCCGGCAGTTTGGCTACATGCAACTGGAGCTACTTCCTTTTTGGTAGATCCTCCTTTCTGAGACTTGCGCTCCTTCAATTCACTCACTCGTGCTGCCAGAGCAGAAGTGGGTTGTCCACCCCACTTCCTCATGTTTTCCCCACTGTCACACAGGAAATTCCACAGCTCACTTCGTGGGATGTACCTTCTCTCTGGGGAACGTCCACGGAGAAGGCACTCTTTAATCTCCTGGTGATTCCTTTCCATCTTATCTTCCATTTTCTGCATACGTGTTTCCACAGCTGCGATTCTTGCATGTGTTGGGCCATGCACAGAGTCTGCATATGCTCGGAGCTTCACTGCCATATCCTGCACGGTCTCATTTGCACCATAGTCCGGTTTCATTATTGCTAAAGCAGAAGCGTATTCTGGTGGCCCAAGATGTATGAGTTTTCGCCACATGTATGGAATAACTCTGGCCCGGTCTGGACTTCTCAATCCTGGGTCATTTGTGAAGATAACCTCTACCACCCCTAGTTCTCTCAGGTGCTGGATCCCTTGTTCTATGGTCTTCCATGGGGTTTGCTGCATGTAGAGATCATCTCCGCACATGTATCTTTCAGACACGCCTGTCAAAACCCGCCTCCAAAGACTGGTAGAGTCAGCCCCCCTTTTCATCACTTGGTCGATCACTGGATCATGTGACAGGGATCCCAAATGCCTCACTTCAGCACCATCCAGCATCACATCATCACCTGCCGCATCCCAAATACGGACCATCCAACTTATTATGGATTCATCAGACCGTCGGGTGTAATCCTTTCTTAGGCTGTGAAGGTCCTTTATGGACATGGACTCAGTAATGGTTTCTGTGCCTGAGTCCGTTGGTGGTTTTGAGGTTCCTTCCCCTGCATCTTTTGAGGTCCCTTCCCCTGCATCATCATCATCTTTCACTGGGCGATCAGTTTTGGTTGTGTGCTTTTTCCTTGTGACAGGAGCCACTGTCAGTGGCTTAGAATCTCCGTCTGGTTTGGGCTGGCTGTCTGGTTTATCTGCAGCCTGAGTGACTGGGGTATCTGCAGGCTTTGCTGACTGATCTTCCTGCCTCTCTACCATTACCTGCTGCAATGTGCGATAGGCATATGCCAAAGCCCAACATATTGAAAGGAGCTTGTTCTCATTGGAATTGTCATTGTATTTATCTTTCAGATATTTTGCCACCTCAGCTGGTTTCTGAACTTGTTCAGGGGGAAACTTGCAAACCATTGGGTCAGAGAATTTTTTCAAGATTTGGCCTATATCCTCCCATTCCCCACACCACTCAGGATGTTCCACCTCTGGGTCAGGTGTCTCATCAGTCACCCTGGAAATCTGAGCTCTTATTCTAGACAAGCTGCGAGACATACAGAGCACATAGAGGAAGCTTACCAGATTAAATACCAGGAGGGTGGTCTCTTTAACATCCAGGGTAAACTGAACATTGTCAAAAGATGACCTATCAAATTTAAAGGGAAGGGAAACCCCATCTCCTCCTCCTCTAACAATCTGGGTGCAATTACTAATAAATTCCCAAAACAGGCTACTGAAGCTAGGACTGGGGTTAGGACGGAGAAACCACTTATCATACACACCTCGAACAGCTGCCTGTACCTCTGTCAACTTCTTATAAATCATTATCACTGAGCACAAGAAGATAGAAATCCTGATTCGTCTCCCTGCTCTGTAAAATTTACATATCAGGGACAAAATTGGAGCAAGTAGTGGATAGGCAAACAACCCTAGGGACCAAAAAAAAATCAGTACCTCAATGAAGCCTAAGGACCAAAAAGACATGAGTACATCAAGACAGAGAGACATTATGAACTCAACCAACATGGTGATTACTTTACTCCAACACAGAATAAGTAAATTCAAACCAAAATGTAATTAGCACAGGTTTTTTTTCACTTTCCTTCAAGCCACACAGTTGGGCGCCACTAAATTTGTTCAGGTTTGGCCAAATTTAGAAATATATATATATTCTGAGAGAAGGCACAACCACTCCTCCCCCCACCAGGTTCGGGGAAAAAAAAATTTCCTCGAAGGAAAGTGAAGAAAACAAAACTATTTATTTAACAAACACACGGGAAAGGAAAATAATGTTAAATGGTAAAATCTTTCGCTGTAGAGGAAAAACCTGGGAAAGTGTTCGAGTCCTCCCTTTGGTCTCCTCGGAGCTGGGGCTTGGCCAGGGCCAGGCCCTCTGTGCCCGGTGGAAAGTCCTCCCGATGTGCTCTGATGTTACAGCAATCAAGCAGTCCAGTAGAAAAGGGAGAAAATCTGAAATTCCAGAGAAGGAAAAGTTCGACTCTCAGTCTCTCTCCGGAGAACAAGAAGAACCGGAAAAAAAAACTGGCCAAAAACTGACTGGAAAAGCTGCAAGCCGGGTGCCTCCTCGCTCCCCCCCCACTGCCCCAGCTGGGAAAAAAACCTGCTATCTTTATGTGACCTTGAACAAGTTTCAAACTGCTTTGAGAAAGTTTTGCTCAGTTATTTTCTTCCCCCTCTCAGGCTCAGTTCAGAGGCATAGAAAGGCCAATAATTAATTTCTGGGCATAGGCAGTGATATGGGATACACATCATAAGGTCACCCCAAGACAATGTATTTATATGGTTCAAAGGCTTAAGTTTCATGTAACATGTTAGTATGGGAAAAATTTGGGGTGGATAATGTTGGGGTTTTAGGAGCTCTCCAGGTTTTTTTTTTTGGTTTTGTTGTTTTTTTTTTCTGTTAAAGGTATTTTCCCCATATGTGTTGCTAGGGGAGTAAATGGCTGGGTACTTAAGGAAAACAAAAGAGCTGGCACCTTTTTTGTTTCACCTGGGTGTGTGGTCAGTTCGGTCTCTGGTGTTTGGACAGAGAGGGAGGCTTCTTTCTTCGTCTGGTTTTCCTGCCTTTTCCTTTCCCTGCCCCGCTGGGAGCCGGGCTGTGGCCGCCCTTCCCCGCCATTGCTTCGAGCCTTTTCAACGTTGTAGCCCTGCCTGCCCAGACCTCTGGGGGGTTCCCCGTTTGCATACATCGCGTCTGCCACACGGGATTTGTGCTCGTCCCTGCCGTTCCAGCCTGCCATTCCAGCCTGCTGTTCCCAAGGGTCCGGCCAGACACAGGTATTGGCTGCCCAGGGGTTTGTGAAGCTTTTTTGTTCCATTCCTCCCCAGGATTCCAGGCCACCGGTGCTGCGTGCTCCCGGAGCTCGCTCCGGAGCGCCCCCTGCAGCTGTGGGGGAACCATCACACCTGCCCCACTCACCGGGAGACACAAGTGCCCCTACCGGCTGCGACCAGAACTGTATCCAAGGGGAAAGGGCCTGACAGCCGAGAAGGCTGGCACTGGGTTTGTGATTGTTTGCTGTTACTGCCATAGTTATTGTTGTTTTTTTACTTGTTACACACATATAGATATATAGTAGCAAAGAACTGTTATTCCTATTTCCCACATCTTTGCCTAAAAGCCCCCTTGATTTCAAAATTATAATAACTCGGAGGGAAGGGGGTTGCATCTGCCATTCCAAGGGAGGCTTCTGCCTTCCTTAGCAGACACCTGTCTTTCAAACAGACAGATGCCCATGGTCACTGTAGTAATCTTATCTGCAAGAGGTTTATGAGTTTCAAATTTGCAAGCCATAAAGATCTTTACTTTCAGGTGGGGCGAGAAAGGCGGACATGAAATCAGGTCTTCCCCAATCTTCGACTGTTCAGTCCTTAATTCTTAAAATGGTGTAAATGGTTTTTACCTTTTTAGTCCCTTTTACCCCATTAGGTCTTGAATATGCTTGAGTGTTCCATCTGCCAGGATCCTGCAGGCTAAGGAGATCTTGATGGTAGTGACAGTCATTTATCACAGGTTGGATTTTGATTAGAAGTATCAGGAAGACTATGATAATGTGAAATGCATTTTGGTTTCTCCTGTTCTTTCCAAGGTCCATTTTTGGATTCCACTTGTTTCTTGCAGAAACTTTTTAATTCTGGAATAATGCATCCAAGAGCTTAACCCTTTAAGCTTAACGGCTGTATAAGTTGTTAAAAGTACCAGATAGGGTCCTTTCCATTTTGACATAAGGAGATTTCCCTCTAACAGGTTCAGTTCGTATCCCGGGCGGAAACACCAAATAGGTGTAGTGGTTTGGTTCAAAATATCCATTACTTACTTATTTTCCTTCTGTGAGATAAGAATTAGGAGAAAGCAAAACAGGCACAAAACTTAAAAGAATATAAAGAAGTTTATTAACAGAACTAAAAGAAAGAAAAAATGTCAGACTAAACCTTCAGAACACTTTTCCCCCCACCTTCCTCCCTTTTCCCACTGACAACGTAAAAAAACAACCCTTGAGATTTTTCAGTCAGTTTACCACCTCTATAATAATCTTTTTTTCAGTTCACTTAGGGAGAGGAGTCTCTCTTGCTCATGCTATCGAGACATCTCCACAAGAAACAGTTCTCTCGTGATTTCAATGTCACAGTGAGACAGCTGCCTGCATTGGTTCTCTGCTCGCATGTGAAAGTCCCTTCCCTCGATTTACAGCTTTCCCCACAACTGCTTTTGAGGGTTCAATCTTTAGATAATGGGGTACCATTTTAAGGATGAGCTGTTCAGAGAAAAAGGTTCTCTTCACCTATCTCTGGGAGCATCTTCATCTCTAGAAACAGAGGCCTTCTCCTTCCCTGGGAGCAAGGGTCCTCATCACTTTCATCTCTCTCTGTTCAAACTTCTCATCAAATCACAGCTACTTCAACATTTGCTTATTTCAGCACAGGTACTTTGCCTCACAGTTGCAGTTTGAACGCTCCCCCCCATGCTTTCATGAAATTACAACGGGTACTCTGATATATCATAGTCCATCACCATAGCTTTACAACAGAATTTCAGCTTCTAAGCTTGAAGCATCTCCTCTTTCTCCTCCCTCAGGGTTTCAGCTCTTTCTTCTTTACTGACTTTGGTGTTTTTAGGGTGTTTTCTTCATGTGCCTTCACCTTTCCTGTTCCTTTGACTTCAGAGAGGATTAATGTCTGCAGGCTTCATCTGCTCTGGAGAATCTTACAGCACTAAAAGGGTTAATCTCACCTGGGTCCTGCAGCTGGAATTCGCCTCTCGCTGTTGGTCACATGATCTTTGCAAGGCGGCGGCCTCAGATGAATTTTCGGCCACACTGGAGGGGGGAGACGAGGCCTGGCCGAGCCGCGCCGCAGGGCCTGCCTGCACGGAGCAGGGCTGCAGGTGGAATAGGGCCTCATGGCTCCAGAGTGGCTGTCTCCCGGCCGGCCTGGGCTGCACTGAGGGGCTGCGCCAGGTGTCCAGCAAGCAGAAGCGGCTGAGATCTTCAGCCAAGCCGCGCCGCGGCCAACCCAGCTGGGCCCGCTGGCCACTCTGCAGGCCCCCAGTTACCTGTCCAAAAGCCGGAAGCAAGAGAGCTTTCCTGGGCTTTGCTCGTTCTTAACTGTGGATCACAGAGGCCTGTCAAGCTTCTTAAGTGGCTTAAAAAAGTTGCCGATATTCAAACTAGCCAGTTGATTGGTTCTGTCAGATCACAGAGGAAGCTGCAAGCACTTCTTTGCAAGAGAATCGCTTCTGTGGCTGAAGCCCTCTTTACTAAAAACCCAAACTATGCTAAACCATGGCATTCTCTCAACTGATTTTATGTACACCTGGTCTCCAGGTTGGATATTGTGGAGACGGCCATCTAATCCTCTTGCTTGTGTGCTCGAAATGTGTTGATTTATTCTCTGCAATTTTTGCATTAGCTGGATGTTCCGGTTTGGCCAAATTTAGAAATATATCCTCTGAGGGAAGGCACAACCACCCCTCCCCCACCAGGTTTGGGAAAAATAAATTTTCCTTGAAGGAAAGTGAAAGAGATAAAACTATTTATCTAACAAACACACGAGAAAAGGAAAATAATGTTAAATAATAAAATCTCTCGCTGTAGAAAAAAAAACCTGGGAAAGTGTTAGAGTCCTCCCTTTGGTCTCCTCGGAGCTGGGGCTTGTCCCAGGGCCAGGTCCTCTGCACTCGATGGAAAGTCCTCCTGATGTGTTCTAATATTGAAGCAGTCCAGCAGAAAAGGGAGAAAATCCAAAATTCCAGGGAAGGAAAAACCAATTCAACTCTCCGTCTCTCTCCGGAGAAAAAGAAGCTGAACCACTGGCCAAAAGCTGACTGGAAAGCAGCAAGCCAGGTGCCTCCTCCCTCCCCTGCCACAGCTGGAAAAAAAAAATTGCTATCTCTGTGTGACCTTGAACAAGCTGCAAACTGCTTTGAAAAAGTTTTGCTCAGTTTTTTCCTTCCCCCTCTCAGGCTCAGTTTAGAGGTATAGAAAGGCACAAAGTTAATTTCTGGGCATAGGGCAGCGACATGGGATACACATCCTAAAGTCACCCCAAGACACTGGATAACATAGTTTTGGAGATACCCTTCTATTACCGCAAGCCTGGTTCCTACGGTATATCACCGTGTCCCGCAGCTATAGGGAGGAGGAGGAGGAGAAGATCCAGCAGGCAGGAATTGTGCAGCAAGATTGATTCATTTAATTATTTTACAAACTCTTTTATAGACTTTTTTCTTCATAGTCTAATTGGACAAAGGACCAGCCACCCCTTGGGGGTGATTGGCCAAAATCCTAAAACATCCATTATCAAAATATTCTCCACTATACCATAAACAAGACTTTCCAAGGTTGCAGGTGGCTTGGTTGTTTACATTCCCTGCTACCTCTTCTGTGAGAGAGAAAAGTCTCTCACGGACTTAGAAAATAACAAGAAGATCCTCACTAACAGCATTTTTGTACCTACACCCTTCCCCCTCTTGTACAATATCTTCCCCTTGATGGTTATGCTTATATGGTCTCCCATAGAATATTTCGAAGGAACTCAGTTTTTCTTTCGTCCTTGGTTTTACTTGAATTCGTAATAAAGCCAAAGGTAGGGCCTGGGGCCAATACATGTTGGTCTCTTGTCCAATTTTGACTATCTGTTGTTTTATCAGATGATTCATTTTTTCTACCTGGCCACTGGCCTGGGGCCAATGCAGCATGTGTAAGTGCCAGTTGATTTTGAGAGCATCACAAAGTTGCTGTACAATCTTTGCTATGAAATTTGGCCCTCGGTCAGACGAAAATATCTAAAAGTGCTCCAAACCGAGATATTATAATATTTAACAAAACTTTGACAACCTCTTTGGCTTTATTTGTTCGAGTTGAAAATGCCTCAGGCCACACTGAGAAGGTATCAGTCAATACCAAAAGATATTTATACCCCCCTTTTCTTGGGAGTTCAGAAAAGTCAATTTGCCAGTGTTTTCCAGGATATTGTCCCTTGTCTATTTTGCCAAACTCAACTCTGTTAGTAGTTTGTGGATTGGTTCTAAGACATATCTCACATCCTTGGGTTACCTGCTTTATGGTAGAGTACAGGTTGCATCCCACTATTGTCCTTATCACATAATTATGTAAGGTATCTCCTCCCCAGTGTACACGATTATGTTCATCCTTAACTAATTTTCATGATGCTCTTTCAGATATTACTATTTGTTCCTGAGGAGTTACATAAACATTACCTTTTAGTTCTGCTCGCAAATCTTTTACTAATTCTAGGTCTTTCTGACCTATAATGATATATTACTGTCATATTGCACCTTACCTTCAGGAATTAATGCCTGAAATTCAGCATTGCTTTGTTCTGCTACCCTTTTTGCAGCCTGGTCAGCCAACCTGTTACCTCTTTCATGGTCCGTTTCTCCTTTCTGGTGTCCCTTGCAGTGCATAATTGTGACTTCCCTGGGTAACAGCACTGTTTCCAGTAGCTTTAGGATTTCTTCAGAATGTTTAATTTTTTTTCCTTGGGTTGTTAATAACCCTCTTTCTCTCCAAACTGCTCCATGGGCATGTACCACTCCGAAAGCATACCTTGAATCAGTCCATATATTAATTCTCTTGTCTTGAGTCAGTTGAAGGGCACCGGTTAATGCAATTATTTCTGCCTTCTGAGCCGAAGTTCCAGGTGGAAGAGGCTGAGCCTCTATTACTTTTGTCTCAGTGGTAATTGGATGTCCTGAGCTACATTGTCCAGCTCTTACGAAACTGCTCCCATCTGTGTACGAGGATTCCGCCTCCGGAACTGGAGTTTCCTTAAGATCAGGATGGCTAGAATAGATAGACTCCACAGTCTCATTACAATTGTGCTGTAAAGGCTCATTGTTCATCTAACATATTGCCAGAAATGCTGCGGGGTTAACTAGAGAAGAGGTTAGTATAGTAATGTCATCTTGTTCAACTAGGATAGCTTGGTACTTGAGAAACCTGGAGGGTGAGAGCCAATGCCCACCCTTTTGCTCAAGAACTGCTGCCACCGAATGTGAGACTAACACAGTTATTTGTTGACCTAAAGTGAATTTTTGGGCTTCTTGGATGTTTAAAACATCAGTGGCCACTGCTCGCAGACAGCCAGGCCATCCCCTACTTACTTCATCCAATTGTTTCTAAAAGTATGCTACTGCTTTCTTATATGGACCAGTTGTTTGAGCCAGTACTCCTAATGCCATTCCTTGCCTCTCATAAGAAAAAAGCTGGAATGGTTTTGAGACATCTGGCAAGCCCAGAGCAGGTGCTCTTTTCAATTCTTCCTTCAGCTTTTAAAAGGCTTTCTTACCTTCGGATGTCCATTCCAGGTCTCTGGGATTGTCCTTCAGCAGTTGTTATAATGGTTTAACCAGCAGTCTGTAGTTAACAATCCAGAGTCTGCACCATCTGGTCATTCCTAGAAAGATTCTCAATTCTTTGGTGTTAGTAGGGAGTGGGGTTCGATGTATGACCTCTTTGCATTCCTGGCTTAGTCATCACTGCCCTTGGGATATCTCGTATCCTAGGTAAGTGACCTCCTGTTTGATTGTTTGAACTTTAGTTCTGGATACTTTGTATCCACGTAGTCCCAGGTAATTTAATACACTTATGGTCCATTCCATACAGTCCTCTTTTGTTTCAGTGGCTATAAGGAGCTCATTCACATACTGTATCAAAATTCCATTTGGAGAGGGACTTACCCAGATTTCAAGATCTTTAGCCAATTGGTTTCTGTCTTGGTTTGAGACAAATTTAGGAGGAAAATGCTCTGGAATGAATGTCTCCCCCAAAGACAAGTTTTTGGCACTCCCTCCCCCACGGATGTGAAAGGAATTTCTTGGATGAAAGTGAAAAAACCTGTTTATTTAACAAACAAAGTGCTTGCAAGGCACAGGAAAAAATTAAAAATGTTAGATATTAAACCTCCTCATTGCAGAGAAAGCTGGTGGATTTAGAGTTTTCTCTGTAGCTGGCTCAGCCCCTCCCAAGGTCCGAGGCCAGGATGCGGCATCCCTGCAGCCTCCCTGACAGTCCACAGGGTCCAATGACCTGGTTCTTGGATCACAGCTAGGCCGAATAATTCCAGAAGAAGAAGAAGAAGTTACTGGAGGATTTCGGTGTGCCGGTATAGGAAAATTTCTTGCCTCAGCTAACAGGCTAGCTAAAAGCAGGAAGGTGCTCCCTTGGCTCTGCAGTGGTGAGAACGTGGGAGAGTGTGTGAGTCCTTGAACACAAACTGCGCTGAAGAATTTGCTTGCCTTCCCCCCCCTTTCCCTTGGACCCAGCTTAAAGCTGCAGGACCCATTTCTGGGCAATAAGCAGACAATAGGGGAATACAGTATTATCATAAAATCACCCCAAGACAGTTTCCAAATATGGTTGGATTATTCTTGAATGCCTGTGGTAAACCATCCAAGTAAGTTGAGTCCTCCTTCCAGTTTCTGCATTTCCCCATTCAAAGGCAAACAGGTTTTGGCTGTCAGGATTCAGGGGTACACAGAAGAAAGCATCTTTGAGATCTAAAACAGTAAACCACATGTACTCATCTTTCAGTTTGTTTAGTAAGGTAAATGGATTTGCAACCACTGGGTGGAGATCTTCAGCTAATTTATTAATGGCTCATAGGTCTTGAACTAGCCTATAGCTCAAGCCATCAGGCTTTTGTATGAGTAAAATGAATGTATTGTACTTAGATTCACATTCCACTAATAGCCCATATTTTAAAAAGTTGTCTATTATGGGCTTAATATCTCTTATGCTTTCTACCTTAAGCAGATATTGCTTAATTCTTACTGGTTGTGTTCCAGGCTTAAGTTTAATAATCAGAGGTTGTGCTGATTTGGCCTTATCCAGGGTCTCATCTGCCCAAACCTTAGGATAAACTCAATTAAGGACTTCCTCCAGTATTTCCTCTATTTTGACTCTCTAATGAGAGCTAAACTCAAAACATTAATTAATTTCTCATCATTGACTTTGATCTGAACTCCCTCCGGTGAATTTAACTTCTGCCTATAATTTCTCTAGTAGACCCCTCCCTATGAGGGGTTTTGAGGCTGTGGGCATATACAAGAACTGATGTATTCCTATTGTTTTTCCCAATGTATAAGATAATGCCTTTAAAAATTATACCTTCTGCTGTTGACCTGTGGCTCCAATAACATTCACAACTTTACCAGGATCAATTTCTTCCAATTTTACATTTAATACAGAATAAGTTACACCTGTATCTACCAAACATTCCATTCTTTCCATATCTTCCCCCAGCTCTATTTTGACCAGAGGGTCTTCTGGGGGCAGGCCCTCCTGTCAGCCCTAGCTTTGGTTCAGCTCCGCAATCACCTTGGGTTTAAATTGCGGGCAGTCCCTCTTCCAATGTCCTGCCTTCTTACAATAGGCACACTGACTGGCCCAGAGTTTAGGGTTAGGTTTCTGCCCATCCCAGTCCTTTCTTTGTCCTGGGAAAGGGCCTTTGGGTGGCTCCCCTTTAAGGGCTGCAATTGTAGCATCAACAATTGTCTTTTCTAGCTGCTTACGTTCTACCCAACTACGATTTCTATAAACCTGCCATGCTTCCTCCTACAATTTTCCTATGCTCCTTTGGTCTTCTGTTTTCAGCTTCTGTAGTTTTTGCCTAATATCATCAGAAGATTGACCCAGGAAAAGGGGAATGAGTTGCTTCTTGCCATAATCGTCCGATGGATGTAGGGTAGTATATTTACACATGGCTTCCTGCAATTGGTCCAAAAATTTGCTCAGGGTTTCACAAGGCCCTTGTTTTACTTCATATAGTGCACCCAAATTTACAGCCTTAGGGATACCATTTTCCAACCCAAAACTAACCCATTCCTGATACCTCTGCAAGATAGTGACAGGAATTATTATAATCCCAAGGAGGTTTTGTGAGAGGGCATGCCTCTTCTATATCTTCTCCTACCTGTAGCCTAGTTCTTCCATAATTATGTGCAGTTTTTAACACTAGCTCTTTCTCTGTGTCTGTTAGAGCATCTAGCATTAGATCGACATCTTCCCAATCAGGGTCCAGGGCTTTAACAATTGCACAGATTTTTTTTTGCTACTCCCTTTGGATCATCCCGGTATTGTCTAGCCAAGAATTTTCATGTTTCTAAATCAGCTAATGAGAGGGGTACCTTGATTTTCATGGGACCCATAGGTCCTGCTGCCTCCCATAACAGTGCCTGAATGACTGTCTCCCGAAAAGATGCTGATCTGTTTCCTAACCCTTGCAAACGGGTCCGAGGGGGAGATGCTGAGGGATAACGATAACATGACTTCCTTTCTGCTTTCAGTTCTACAGTACGAGCTCTTCCTCTTTCAGGTTCCGGAGAGGAAGGAGGGCTCAAAGACACAGTTCCCTGGGTAGTATTTACAACAGATTTTGAACGTATTTCCTGTCCTCCCTCTTCCCATGACTCAAAAGGCGCAACCAAATCCTCCATCATTTCCCCACTCTATATTTTAAACACATTTGTCCAATTGAACATGCAGAACAACACCTTCTAAGTCCTCCCTTTCCTTCCATTTTGCGATCTTTCTCCAAAGCTAAGACAAAAGGATCCCTTGGGGCCAGATTAAAACCACATTCCCACTGCAACTCAGGATGATCCCTTAAGTAGAAGAACATATCCACGTACACAGCCTCATCCCATTTACCCTCTCTTTGCAAGAACAACATTAACTGTAACAAGTTGTTAAAGTTAAGGGTCCCATTTGGTGGCCACTTTCCCCAGTCATCTAATTTATAAAGAGTCCACCATTGATTACAATATTTAATAAGGGTTTTCTTATTCTCCGTTCCCCCAGGGCCCCTCTTATCCTTTTCCATTGTTTCAATATCCATCCTAGAGGGCTTTGATCTATCGGCTTGCTAGCTGATGCCCCCATCCTCTATTTATTTCCTCTTGCACTCTCCTGATTTTTGATGATATCTAAGTCTCCACAGTGAACACTATAATTTTTTTCTTTCCCCTCCTTGCTCTTATTCCTTTCACGCCACAGTTGGTACACACAGGGCTCCCTTGGGCTGCCTTACACCAATGTTCCCTCCCACAATTGCAGCAATGTATATAGACTAAAGGGCCACAATCTTTACGTCCTTTATAACAAACAAGGGATCAGAGGGTTCCAAGGGAGATAAGGCATCCGTCGCTTTGCTTTTCTCTGGCCACTTCCATGGCCAGAGAGTAGAAACCCAGATAGAGCTACAACACTTGCTTCGTATCAGGTGATATGTCTCAGGTGATACGTCTCAGGCATGTCAGTTTCACTCTGTTCTTTCTCACCACATGCTTCATCCTTCACCAGCCAGGTCCCTTGCGGGACAATGGAAAAGCGGTTCCGGACTCCTGCTGGCTTCGTGCCTATGGCACATATCTTTCACGTTCACATTCACAATCTTTCACACAACATAAGAGGTTATTTAGGGAGGTGTCACCCTAACATCTAAAAGCTATCAACCCTCAAGTGGACAAAACTCCCAAGCAGGTTAACACTGTTCTATATCTTCCACAACCTGTACACAATATCCTGACTTCTGCAGATGTTTAATCAATTTTTGCTTCTACCCTGCAAACTCATATAACACCCTTTCCCTCAGGGATTGCGTTTCTAGTTCTCTAGGAAAAGGTGATGCAGGGTTGAGCACATTCCCTTTCATAGGCAAAGAATAAACGATGTTGCAGTAACAGACTTAATGCATGAACACACATAATATAATATCAGACTTAACAATAAAACCTGCCAAACCAGCTCCCAGTCCAAATTCTAGCCACATTTAATTAATACCAGTTAGTCTACCACTCCTGACCCACAGGACTTTAACCTGTGTTGGTGGGACTCTAACCCACCGAGGGGACTCTAACCCATGACTTGGGACCACATAAGTTGGACTTTAACCCACTTGTACAATCCACCTGTGGGACGTTAACCCACGCCACGTGAACAAGCTGCGTAGGTGGAACTCAGCATATATCTTAGGAATGTTACCTGTACTGTGGCCAACAAGTGTAACAAATGCAGAAATATTATTAACACATTTTTCATATGACATACCTCAAGTCCTTGTCTATCCCCGCTGTCTTGGTTTGAAAGACAGGTGTCTGCTAAGGAAGGCAGGAGCCTCCCTTCGAATGGAAAATGTAATACCCCTTCCCTCCAAATTGTTATAATTTTGAAGTTAAGGGTCTTTCAGGCAAAGATATGAGAAATAGGAATAACAGTTCTTTACTAGTATATATAACAAGGCAATAATACAGAAACACTGGCTTAACCCTGACAGAGTCAGGATACAACCTGACACCCTGCCGGGCAGGGTGGTGGTAGCAGTCCGATTAAGTGGTGGTTGCAGTCCTCTTGAGGTGATAGATATGGTTCTATTGAAGCGGTGATTCTGTAGAAGGGTCTAGTCTTCCTCTGAAGGTCCAGTGGTGGTTATGTAGCTCTTTTCCTCTGGGAATCCAGTAGGTAAGGGCTGGCTGTGGTGTTCCAAACCTCAGATTATATCCAGGTAGGAATTCTTGGTTCCTCCCCCTGGGCGGAGCATCTCACAATGGGATGATGTAATTTTATGAGTCATGCAGTGAGGTTAGATGTCCCATTAACAGAAGATATCCCTCTGGAGGGAGTTATCAGGGATGTGTCGGATTCGCCCTAAATCGGGCCAAGAGACACTATAGAGACAGAGTCAGAGAAGTGGGTATTTGCTTTATTCGGTGTGCCGGATCTCTCCGCCAAACACACACACCTGCACGTCCTACAATACAATATTATGGGTAAAATTCATGAATATTCATCACATTCCTTGGGATAGGAGTTGTTATACAAATTACTTTTGGAAGTCATTAATATCATTAGCATGTGTGCCACACATGCTTGGTGTGTCCTGGTGGTCAGACTGAGGAAGGCTCCTCTGTTGCAGTGGGGATACTGCAACATGCATATATCAAACCAGGAGTCCCGTGGAAAGGAAATATATATGGACAGACAGATTCTTGCTAGATGTTTCAGAGATGTTTATTTCTCCAGCTGCATGACCGGGCCTCTGCCGAGGAACTGTTCCAGTCACGGGACCAAGGGTCCTTCTGCCCGCGCAGGGAACGCAAACCAACCAATGGGAATGAGGCTGAGCAGGGGCAGGGAAACCCCGTGTCTGTGCCCTCAGGGCCCCTCTCCCAGGGCTCCATGGCAGGGGAGGGACCCCAACACTCCTCTTCTTTCTCAGGGGTCTTTCTGATGAAGGCTAGTGTAGGAACCCAGAGTGCTGAGAATATTTCTCTGCCTGTTTTTAAGGGTTCTTACCCCCCTGAACAACAGTTTTAGCCTCAAACCTTGGAAAAAATTACCAACGATCAGACAAGAATTAGAAAATACAGTGGTGTGAATTAGGTGATAGATTATTTGTAAGATTGTCACAGGGTGAAAAATTTAGAGGTTTTGGGCTTCTCTTTGTAGTAAATAGATAAGAGTAAAAAATATCAAAATGGAGGGTTGTTGTTGTTCTCTAAACTTTCTTCTCCTTCTTCTACTACTCCATATTCTGCAGTAAAAGTAGTTTGGAATGATTGGATAGAAAATTCTGCAGTTCCTAGTCGTGTTTCTGAATAATTGGTAGGAAAGTGAAAATAATGTACGTTTTTAGTAACTATTGGTTAAAATATCTTTAAAAGGCTGTGTAAATCTTGATAGAGAGGCCTCACTCCTGCTTTTCTGTGCTCTATGCTCTACCTGGGTCACGCTAGTGGCTCTGTTCCTCTCATAAGACTTAATAAACAACTATCCGGCAGCATTGAAACTCCAGGAAAAGTCTGGGTTTATCTTTGAAACTCCTTGCAAGGACTTTTAGAAAATTCTCTCCCATCAGGAGGGATTTGATTTATGGCACAGTTCAGTGTCATTTGGTGCCCCATGTTCGGCCTCATCGGAATGAAGCAACCCAGAACGTTTTGGACAGCAGCGCGTGACCAGAAACAGAAGGAAAGAAAACCCCGGGGTCGGCCTTGAAACTCCAGGATCTCCTAACCTCGGTGCACAGGGGGGAGGAGGAGCCGTGGACTGCTGGACGGAACTCGGACTGGGATTTCACGAGCCAATGACATCTACCAAAATCACGGTAAGCTGTCCAAAATTAGACCAAGAAACAAATTATGGGTGCAGTTCCGTCCCACGCGGAGGCCAATGTAATACATAGTTTTGAAAACCTAGTCCGTAACCATCCCTTACCAGCATCTAAAAAAGAAATACGTTGTTTGCTGTCCTGGGTGAAAAGAGAGTTTCCTGATGCAGTAATTGGAGATTTGTATTTACCATCTTTTTGGGAGAATATTAATTCTATTCTATATCATTACGCGAGTCTAAGAGATGAAACTGCTCAGAAATTAATACCACCAGCTAGAGTAATTTATGAAACAATTCTAGAGCTGGCACCTCCTGCTTCTGACGAAAAGGAGATGTTTAAAACTCCCGTGGAGACTTCGCTGACACCCGTAAAAGCAGTGGGAGATTTTAAAACCCCGCTCAAACCCTTCCCATCCTCAGAGACAGGCGGAAAACGCGATGTTCGTGCAAAAGTCCCTGAGGCTTTTAGCAAAAGCGGTTATGAGTCCCTACGGCCACCGCAGGCGGCGGGGGGGGTGAGCTCGGCCATTCCGGAGGTGGAACGGGAATTTTTGCTGGACCCGAAATTAAAACTTTTGATCGGTCCGACAGAGGAGCATGATACGGCAATTTTAGAGTTCCCTTCACGCGCGCATGCCCGGGGGGGAAAGGGGGGGTCCCCGACCACCTCCCTAAAAATGGAGCCTGCCTCAGAGGGCGTGGTTTCCATCTCGCCCGAACCACCCGTTTTGGCGCAAGTCAGGGGCAGGTCCATACCTCCCGAGTCTGGGGTCCTCCCATCAGATGAACCATGCGCGCGGCCAGGAGCGGTCCCAGAGCTTCCATCTGTCCCTCCCGCTACCCCTACACCGCCCGGATTCGCGGCCGCTCCCGTGTTTGAACTGCCCGCCGCTGCGGCGGCGGCGGCGCCTGCTTCTGACGTCATCACTCCCGACGCTGCCGGCCCAGCTTTACTTCCGCGTTTGGGAGACCTCGCTTCCACGCCTGCGCGGCGCGGCATAAGCCACCCGTCCTCAGACACCGCGGTTACCCCGGCAACGCCGCTTCTGGCCCCGCCCCCAGCCCTGGCCGGGGCGTCAGCCGTGCCCCCGGCTCCAGCCAAGCCACGCCCCCGCTCCCCGGCCCCAGCGGTTTTTCGGACCAGCCCGGCCCCACCCCCGGTCCTGGCTGCTAGCCCCGCACGTCTGCCAGACACGGACGCCTCAGCTGCTACGCCGGCACCGCCGGTAGGCACAGCACCTCCAGCCAGCACTGCGATTCCATCGGCTACTGCAGCTCCATCGTACAAGCCTTCAGCAGCTACAGCTCCCACCAGCTCTGTGTCAACACTGCCCCTGTCTGCACCGCAGCCTCGGCCAGGGGCATACAGCCGAAGCATGTCAGCAACTACCGCGTCATCATCGCATGTACCCCCTGTCATCCCTCTGATAACACCACTCAGAGAATTATCACAACAATCACACGATGTTGAACCACATATCCCATACAATTTCGGCTAAACAAAAATGATTTTATCTCCAGAAGAGAGATAGGACTTTCTCAACTATATGCTGACACCTCTTCCATCACAACAGGACCAAGCACGTGTTATTCATATTAAAAGTGAAGTCTCAGAGCGAGACATTCCACTTCATGCACATTCTTCTCAAACTTCTCAGGGATGCTCAGCTGATTTTATGGGAGTTTCTCATCCTCAAGTGCCTATTCAGGACCTCAGTGGAGAGGATATGGTGACCATCACAGCTTCAGAAGGCATTCCTCTATCTTCTCGAGCTTCATCTTATTTTTTTACAATGAGCAGTACAACTCCAACTTCTTGTATACCTTCTTCAAAGCTTTGAATTCCACAACAACAGGCATCTGATCCTTCATTTTTCCACTGTCGCTTTCAGCTTTCAGATGACTTTGTTCGTCATCTTTCCTTCCGACTCAGAGAATGTGCAGGAGATTATCTACCTCTAGAGGTTGATGCACTGGGTCCCCAGCCCTCACCCATCCCGCATGGTGGCTGTCATACATGAAATCCCTATTTGTGCTTGGTCTTTGCATATTAAGTGCTTTAATTAATTAATTTTGAGTTAATTATTTTTAAATTGAATGTTACAATTAACCCATCAGCCCAGGTACAAAAATCCAGTTCCATTATCAGTGTTTTCATTTGTTTAAAGTAGTTTGTTAAGAGAGTTGCACCCTTCCCAGTTAAAATTTTCCCAGTTAAAAATCACAAACATGCCCCTTCTCAAACTTCAAACCACCTATACACCATAAGAGTTACCTTTCCTGTGTTTACTGTATACTTTTACAAGTGTTTTGAGATGTGTTGGACTTGCATTCTGATTCCAAGGCCAAAACCCCACCCAGTCTTAATAGCCAGCAGCTATTTTTAGCTACAGAGCCATTACTCTGCAGGCAAGCTCCATGGCAACCTGAATACCTGAATTTTAATGAAGGTATTGTATTCCCCTTATCTCAACTACTACCACCCCCCCCCGACAACGATGAGCCATTGGTGGACGGAGATGATCCATCAAAGGGAAAGCACCAATCGCTTTGGACCGAGGGGGCGGGTTGTGGGCGGACTGGGGGCGGAGCAAAAACTATAAAAAGGACGAAGCCGAGAGGCGGGCCCTCTTCTCTTTTCCCCTCTTGCTCTCTCCAGACTAGCTGTGGGAGACGTCGGTGCTGGGGCATTCAAAGCCTTACCCCTTTTAAGGGGCTTTTAGTAATTTTTTTAAAGTCAACCCAGCACTGCAAGTTCTTTTTCTCTACCTGAGGTCTAGTGCTGTCTCAGCCAGAAGATCTCACATCCCTGCGCTCCTGGGGCATACCATCTACTGAGCCATAGGATCCCAAATTTTTATATTTTTCTGATTTCTGTAATTTTTCAATTTTTCTGTTTTCAATAAATTAATCTTTTTAAGAGTTGTCTCATTTCTCACAGTGGCAGTACCCTATCCAGATCCACTGTACCCTTTCCTTCAATATCCAGATCAAAGCCACCTGCGATGGCAAGTTCAGCCACTCCTTGTTTATTACCTTACAGTGCACAACCACATACCGTCCCCTATTCCTCATCCAGGAGGGGGAGAAGAAGATGGAATGCATGGATTCTTCGGTGAAGAAGAACTTGCATCCCTGCAGTCCAATCAAGCTGCAAGTTCACAAAATGCTGGTATGGACATGGTTTCACCTGACAAATATGTTTCAAGAGATACATCTGCTACAACAGACTGGTCAAGTATTAAGAAAAAAGGACTTAGAGATTTTACTATGGCTGAAACAGATAGTATTGTAATGCCGGTTACGTATTCCAGACAAAATCAAAATCTTCCTGTATGGCAACCTATGGATCATCAAGTTATCAAAGATTTAATGGATGCAGTGAAGAATCATGGTCTGGGAAGTCCATACTTCAAACAACTCTTGAGAGGCATATTTAACAATTATGATTTGGAACCTTTTGACTGTAGAAGTATTGCCTCGACAATACTTACAGATGCACAACTCCTGCTATGGGATGCAAAATGGAGAAGAGCACTTTGTGAGCTGAGACAAAAATACGCAGGAGGACCACATGCAGCTCTCGCATTAGAGCAATTGGCTGGTGATGAACCTCATGCTAGACCTGAAGATCAGGAAGTGGTTTTGCCTCGAAATGTGCTTATAGATATCAAAGAAGCAGCACAAAAAGCAATCTTACAAATTCCACCAACTGGAATCCCAGAAGGCATTTACACAGAAATAAAGCAAGGTCTTGCTGAAACTTTTACCTCATTCGTCGATCGTCTAAAGCAAGCCTTGGACAGACAAGTCAGTGATGAAGCGGCAAAACCATATCTGCTACAAGGTCTTGCTTTTGCAAATGCTAATGCAGACTGCAAACGTATAATCAGTGCTATACCTGGTCAGGCAACCATAACTGAAATGACAGAAGCATGCAGTAAGGTGGGCGCACCTCAGCATGTTGCAGCAGTCCAAGCAAATGCTTTTGGACAAGAAATTGGAAAACTTCTTAAAGAGCAAGTAGCAGCACTTCGTTCAGATCTACAATGAAGTAACTTCAGGAGTAATGGGAGCAGAACTCTCAAGAAGGCCATGCTTCAGGTGTAGAAAATTTGGATACATCAAAAGATTTCCCCCTGAGTCTGCAGAGGATACAAGAGTACCGAATCACTGCGCAAGATACAGCGCTTAGAACCTGCTTCAACAATCTGCAGGATCTACAGTAGTTCTTTGTTGGGGTTTTAGCTTAGTCTTAGGTTTTTTTCTGTTAAAGGAATTTTCTCCCATATGCATGTTGCTAGCGGACAAATAGCTGTACTTAAGAAAGACAAAAAAGGGAGTGGGGCAGGCCTGGCTACTCCTTTTGTCTACACCTGGGTGTGGGGTCAGTTCGCTCTGAGCGTCTGGAGAGAGAAGCTGCAGAGAAAGGAGCTGCTGCTTCTTTCTTTTTGGCCGTTCTTCTCTTCCTGCTGGAAACAACGCTGGGACCCCAAAAGCCGCTTTCCTGCCCTGCTGGAGGCCAAGCTGTGGCTGCCCTGCCCCGCTGCTGCTGCTTCGAGCTTTCGCTACGCTGTAGCCCTGCTCGCCCTGCCTGCCTGGGCATCCGTGGTGTTCTCCCATCTGGATACATCTTGCCTGCCACCCGGGATTTGCGTTCGTCCCTGCCGCTCTAGCCTGCCGCTCTAGCCTGCCGTTCTATCCTGCCATTCCAGCCTGCTGTTGCCGCCTGCCGTTCCAGCCTGCTGTTCCTGAGAGTCCGGGATCAGCTGCCCAGGGGTTTGTGAAGCCTTTGTTCCTTCCCTTCCCGGGATCCCAGGGCACGGGTGCCGCATGTTTCCCGAGCTCGCTCCGGAGCGCCCCCTGCAGCCGCGGGGGAACCATCGCACCTGCCCTGCTCACCGGGAGCCGCCAGCGCCCCTGCCGGCTGCAAGCGGAACTGCACCCGAGGGGAAATAGCCTGACAGCCGAGAAGGCTGGGACTGGGTTTGTGTGTGCTGTTACTGCCATAGGTGTTGTTGTTTTGTTTGACTGGTTATATACATATATATATATATATATATATATATATATATAGTAAAGAACTGTTATTCCTATTTCCCACATCTTTGCCTAAAGGCCCTTGATTTCAAAATATAATAACTTGGAGGGAAAAGGGGTTATATCTGCCACTTCAAGGGGGGCTTCTGCCTTCCTTAGCAGACACCTGTCTTTCAAAACTGAGACACTCTTAGGAACAATAAATTGAAACAGGACAATTTTGGAGAACACTGATGATGGACTTGCTTCATTTTTTGACTTGCTAAGAGGAGACTGTGACATCACGTCTCCCAGGACTCTTACTCCTGAGGCTCAAAAGGCTCTTGACAGAATGGAAAATGCCAAATACTCATTTTTTGGAAAATATAAAAATATCCATCTACCAGTGGATACATTTTCCAATGCGGTTTTTGCTTCCTTGCACACAGGAGAAATAGTGAAACATGCATGTCAGCATTTTCTGCAAGCATTTGCATCATTAGGTATACTTTAAAAGATCAAACAATAGTCTAGCTTATATAGCAAAAGAGCTACATTAATTCTTAATGAGTTAGGGTGCATGTCACTCCTTCGGTATTCCTCATTCTCCTGCAGGGTAAGCAATTATTGAAAGAACACACCAAACTTTAAAATCCCCTTTTGGTTAAACAATAAAAGGGGGGAGGCAGAGGCTATGCCTCAAATGCACTTGAATAAAGTGCTGTATGTTTTAAATTAAAAACAAACAAACAAACAAACAAACAAAAAAAACCCCAGGCTTTTTGCAGAATCAAATTTGCTTATAATTAGACATTTTTCCAACACCATATAGGCAAAGTTAAAGGCAAACCCTTTGGTTTAGATCAGAAATCCTGAGACAGGGAAAATTGAAAGTCCATTTTAATTAATAACTTGGGGCAAAGGGTATGCTTGTGTCTCAACAGGTGCAGGACCGAAGTGGAGTCCAGCAAAAAATGTGAAACCTTATAAAGTCCAGAAACAAGCAGGAATTGACTCCAGGAACAAGGAGGCGAGCACGCAGACGTGAATCAGTGTCAACACTACTGTCGATGCCACAGACATCAGTTGTCTTTCCGTGCAAGAATTGTGGACTGAGTCTTATGCAAATTGTGGGAAAGTTAATGGTGTAAATTTTGCATGTCAGAGTGTGTTAGAAGTTGTGTTACAGATCAGAGATTCCTATGTGGGATAAAGCTGTTGAGAATGAAGCTCAATCAGGTATTACACTTGTGCCTTATCATCTCACTGATTGCCCTAAGCAATGCAGCTTTCCCAGTGAAACAACCAAAAGAAAATGTCTGGGAGACTTTGGCCAATGCATCAGGCTTAGATACCATCTGTCTAACTCATTCAAGGCCAAAGAAGCCATTTTCAACATGTTTGGTCGGACTACCAGCAGACAAATGGCCACCTTCCAAACATGCTAATCTAAAACTTTCACGATTCGGTTCAAATCCAGTGGAAAGTTGGGATATTTGGACCAAATCCCTTCCAGAGGCTCCTTACGAACCTCAGGAATTGGAAATTCTTGGTTCAATAAAAATGGAGTTTTGTGTAGTATTCAGTTCTCCAGGGTTGAAACAAAATAAAGACAAGATAACAGATTGTGGGGTATGCCCAGCCCCTGCCCTGGAGGGACCTCTGCTGAGATAAGAGATTTCGCAATCGCCCAGCAGGACTCCCTGGAAAGGCAACTACTTTTGGGTCATGGCGAGGAAAGGTAGACCCACAATCCTTTAGGAGACCCTATGCAGATCCTCTGTAACCCATTGGTCTTCACCCATCCCCTGTATCCCTATAAAAGCTAAGGCCTCTGCCCCTGTGGGACTCAGAGAGAGTTCTGGTCCCTGGCTTTCCCCTTCGCCGGAGGGGACCCACAATAAAGCTACCTTCGTGCGGAACCAGCCACACGAACCTCTCATCTCTCTCTCTGGTCTGGCTTGGCCTGGAGGCTGCCCTGCAGAGCTGAGCTGGAATCACGAGCTGATAATCACTAAAGAGCTGACAGCCTCTGCAAGGGCCCTCCTGCCAGCAGCTGAGGGAAGACACCAGGCCTCGGGAAGGCGATTCCTTTCGGGACCATCTCCCCGGACCGGTCACCTCTTCCTGGGTCAGAGCCACTGACCCCATCACCAGCTGTAATAACAGATGTCACTCCAAATTACGAAATATATAGAAATGCAACATCTTGGTGCAATTCAACAGTAAAGATGAACACACTGTTCAACCAGGATCCATTACAATTGCCACGAGGGATGTTTCTCATTTGTGGGGACAGAATTTGGCCTGCAATTCCCTCAAATGTCAAAGGCGGTCCATGCAGCTTTGGAAAGCTTTTTTTGCTAACGCCTAATGCAAAAATGATAAAAGAACATAAGAGTAGGGAGAAAAGATTTGTTGAGCAATATAAATCTGATTGTAATGACAAATTCGTAGCTTGGAATTTTGGACAATGGTTTTCTGCAGCTCTCCTTTTACCTGGTGCTGCTGCAGGAGCAGCCTTAAGACAATTGGATCAATTGGGCTGTTGGCTAAGTAAGAACTCTCGTGCTGTCTCTCTCGCACTGAGCGATGTTAACTGATGTTCAGAGTGTGAGACAAGCGACTCTGCAAAACAGAGCAGCAATTGATTATCTTCTATTAGTGCATGGACATGGATGTGAAGAATTTGAAGGTATGTGTTGTATGAATTTGTCAGATCATTCGAAATCCATCCATGAAAGTATACGGCAATTAGAGGATGGAATAGCTAAACTTAGAGAAGAAAGCGGATCATTGTTGAACGATTTGTTCAATTGGTTTGACCTTACACCCTTATGGAGAAAAATTTTGAAGATAGGTTTGTATGTTTTAACTGTTGCAATTCTTTTAGTATTTGTACCTTGTATACTCCACTGTGCTAGATGAGCCATGGACAAAGTTGTCAAGGAAGTGTTTTTGGTTCAAACAGGAGGGGGAGATGTAGGAACCCAGAGTGCTGAGAATATTTCTCTGCCTGTTTTTAAGGGTTCTTACCCCCCTGAACAACACTGTTTTAGCCTCAAACCTTGGAAAAAATTACCAACGATCAGACAAGAATTAGAAAATACAGTGGTGTGAATTAGGTGATAGATTACTATGTAGGATTGTCACAGGGTGAAAAATTTAGAGGTTTTGGGCTTCTCTTTGTAGTAAATAGATAAGAGTAAAAAATATCAAAATGGAGGGTTGTTGTTGTTCTCTAAACCGTCTTCTCCTTCTTCTACTACTCCATATTCTGCAGTAAAAGTAGTTTGGAATGACTGGATAGAAAATTCTGCAGTTCCTAGTCGTGTTTCTGAATAATTGGTAGGAAAGTGAAAATAATGTACGTTTTTAGTAACTATTAGTTAAAATATCTTTAAAAGGCTGTGTAAATCTTGATAAAGAGGCCTCACTCCTGCTTTTCTGTGCTCTATGCTCTACCTGGGGTGTTGGGGTCTCCTCCCCCGCCGTGTAGCCCTGGGAGAGCGGCCCTGAGGGGACAGACACGGGGTTTCCCTGGCCCTGCTCAGCCTTGTTCCCCATTGGTTGGTTTGTGTTTCCCTGCGCGGGCAGAAGGACCCTTGGTCCAGTGACTGTAACAGTTCCTCGGCAGAGCCCCGGCCATGCGGCTGGAGAAATAAACATCTCTCTGAAACAGCTGTCAAGAATCTGTCTGTCCATATATATTTCTTTTCCATGGGACTCCTGGTTTGATATATGCATGTTGCAGTATCCCCACTGCAACACTGGGTCACGCGAGTGGCTCTGTTCCTCTGATAAGACTTAATAAGCGACTATCTGGAAGCATTGAAACTCAAGGAAAAGTCTCAGTTTATCTTTGAAACTCCTTGCAAGGACTTTCAGAAAATCCTCTCCCATCCAGCAGGACTTGATTTAAGGCAAGGTACAGCGTCAGGCTAGTAGTCTTCATCACGATGCACTTTTCACCTTTCTTTCTTGGGCATGCATAGTCCTTTGTAGAATGATTCAGTCGTTTCTGTGTTGGTTCAAAACGAATTCTTGTTCTTCTTAACTTGACAAGATTAAGGCAAATCCTGCTTCTTAGGTTCTGTAATTAACATTTGCTCTCTCTTAATAGTTACCTCGGCTTACATGAGTTAACTATTGATCAACCCCTTTCTCATGTCACGGAAGAGATAAAGAACATTGCCCCACCTGGTTTCAACAGATGGTGATAGAATACATACTTTTGGTTATATCTTACATTATAACTGAAGACACCAGCATAGATCCCGGGTCTCTTGATGCCAGAATTATTTTTGCTTTTATATTTCCTTCATATATATTCGTAGCTCTGTAGACTATTGTTGTATAGTTATATAGTTCCTAGCTAGCTCCACTACTTTTCCCTACCTTTTCTGAAAAACGAGGTTCACTCTTTGTAAAATTTTAAGAAAAGTTTAATAAAAGGGACAATTAGGAGACAACAGCAAAAAGGGTATTACGGCCGGGTGCTTTGGCAGAGCCAAAGGCACGCTTCTACATCCAAAAGATCGTCTTTAAAAGTACATCGCTTATTGCATATTCATCACAATCATGCATAATTCATTAATTCTTTGGAGTTTCTAAGTATCATCCCATCAGCCTTATCTTCCTGCTTGGCTCCATTCCATCTCTGCTCCCTCCATCAATTCTTCTCTCTGGTCTCGGGTCTTCTTTTTCTCTGATAAGATACTCCAGGAATGTGAAGACTCTCTCTCTCTGCCCACCTTCTCCAAACCGACTACATAAACAATAGACATTCTATACCATGCATTACATCATAGAACCTAGGCAAAGTTTCTCCAGCATTAAGTAACATGCAAAAAGCCAACATCACAATACATTCATAACAATTATATAACATGCGAAAAGCCAACATCACAATACATTTATAACAATACCTCCCTTTTCCTTTTTTTTTACAAATCATTTGGCTTGAACAGTATCCCTTGTTTTCTAGCCTTTATTATTTGCTCCTTTTTTTTTTTACACAAATCAACCTTGCTTCTTCAAAGGGGTCTTTGATATCATTTTGCTTCTTCAACACCATGATCTTTTGTGCCGTTCCAGATGTAGCCAATTTTGGTTCCACAGGCATTGGTACTATTTGCATGCCTTGGACCACGGTAGATATTAGTCAAATAAAACAGGGGACCAAGCAAGGGAGAAATATCAAGCCTGCGGTGGCACATAAAAGGAAGAAGCCTAGCTTCTTCCACTATTCTATTCCCAATACATTATCCCACCAGCTAAGTTTTAGTGTGGATTCCCACTTTTGGACCAGTACATGGGCTATTTTTCTGATATTTTTGGCTATATCTAGGACAGCATCCCCATGGTCATCTATCTTCAAACAACAATCTGATGTATTAAATTTTCCACAAACACCTCCCTCTTCAGCCAATAGATAGTCTAAAGCCAACCTATTCTGATACACCGCAGCTCTTGTTTGGCTTTGTTGGCTAGCTAGTAATTCCAATGCCTGACCAGTTGGGTTCGTTATTATTTCTACAACTGCTTGGAGTCTTATAATCCCATTCAGCATGTAAATTGGGGTTCGATACCCCCAACTCCCATCTTGTGCCCAGGTGGCTGGCCCATACGTTTCAATTATGTGCTCAGCAGGCCATTCCTCGTCTCTCCATTTTTGAGATCCTCCAGTCAATTCTCTTTTATTCCTTTTCAGATCCTCATACACTGGTATTCCTAGTTGATCTCCGTCTGGCTCTGGTAAAAGAAAGAATCCTGGGTGTATGATTCCCAGGGTACAACTCCCTTTCCACTGAGAGGGGAGCTTTGCATATGCCCTTTTTCCACATATCCAAAATAGGCCATCTGGTGCCTTCCAGTAATCAAATTTTTGTTGATTTATATTTTCCCAAAAATTTGATATGTCTGGGATCCCAAAATAAGGATTTTTGTTTGTATCATTGCATTGAAAGAGTTTGACCTTATTATTGTACTTACAATTCTTTTCCTTTGTTTTTTCCTGAGTCCAATACAGAGCTGGTTTCTCGGGGACCCACCATGTAAAAGTTCTATTACTGACCTTCTATCTCTTACAGGGAGTATTTCCTACTTCGTTAAGGAAATTGTTCCCGGTACGCCAGAGACACTTCTCTCCTATCACTGTTGAACTCAGTACCCACCCTTCTGGTCTGTTTTCTCCCCTTATCCTTGTCCGATTCCACTTAAGGAGTTCTATTGGGCTTAAGCTACTACCTTTCCATGGCCATTCCTCTGTCATCAGAGGCCCTCCACAGACCCAACAGTTGGTTACATTAAGCACTTTACTTATCCTTTCCCCCAATTCCACAAACAGATTTTTTCCAAATTTTGAGATTTCCTTTTCATTTTCTAATTGTTGTTTGAGTTTCACATACATGTCTTGAATTGGGGTCAATACAGAGTTAGATTGCTGTACTAGCTTTGCCTTCTTGTTTACCAGTTGTTCTTTTACTAAGGCTGAGACTTTACTCCCAACAATATATGTGAAACACATCCATCTTTCCCCTTTTGGACATTTACTTCTCAACCTGCTACCACTTGTTCCTAGGTTTTCTACAATCCAGTACTTTTTCCCATTTTGCATACAGTTTCCTAATGTGGATGGGTTATAACAGTGACTGCTGACATGGGTATGCGCAATGAAAAAGGAACCTCGCTGTTTTTCCATATACAGCTTTCGGTAACACCTATGGCATGGCTGTGTCGGTATCCCCAGAGGGAAGAGACAAAAAAGGAGTGACAGATAAAGGAATAACAGAGGTCCGATATGGCTGATACTTCCACCTCCCATGCCTATGGGGTTGCTACCCATAGCAGGGTGTCACGATCTGCCAATACAAGTGAGGGTCGTGATGGTTCGTTTTTTGATCTCAGAGTGCAAAAGGACACAAGAGATTTCAGTCTTAATCAAAACAGTGCACCTTTATTAAGTGCCCACAACATGGTAATGCAATAGAGGAGAGAAAGAGAGAGAGAGAGAAAGAAAACAAAGTAAAAGGGTAGAGAGGAAGAAAGGGGGGAGAATAGCTACCAGTGGATGAGACTAAGTCCTCGTGGTCTTCTGCCAATAGATTCACCTTCTTTCCGTGGGGAGATCTCATCTCAGTTAATTTAGAAAGTCCCTTTATAGTCCTTTTCAAAAGCGAGGGACAACTGGCCAAGAGGTGGGGAAATCTACAACCATTGTTATGAGGCCCATTGCTTTGGGAAACAGGTACAGGACAGGTGTACAGGACAGGTCATTCCTTTCTGCTTCAGCGCAGTCCTTCCCGCCTTGGCAGCAAGAACAGCACAGTCCACCCTGACCTGCACTAATTTCCTCAGGAATGTGTACCAGTTCCCAGCAGGCACACCTGCGGGCAACACTTGACAGACATCCCACCTCAGTCAGGCCAGGACTTCTGTGTTCAGTCTCTGTCCTTGGCGATGATCGTGAGGCAGATGAGGGATCTTCAGACTGTCTCTTACACAGGGGTATATGATCTTCTTGATGGCAAGTACAGTGGTCAATTCGGTCTTGCCCTCTATTTCCTCATGTGCTGGTTTGGCCAAATTTAGAAATATATCCTCTGAGAGAAGGCAGGTTATAAACCACCCCTCCCCCACCAGGTTGGGAAAAAATAAATTTTCCTTGAAGGAAAGTGAAAGAGATAAAAATTATTTATTTAACAAACACACAGGAAAAGGAAAATAATGCTAAATAATAAAATCTCTCGCTGTGGAGAAAAAACCTGGGAAAGTGTTAGAGTCCTCCCTTTGGTCTCCTCGGAGCTGGGACTTGTCCCAGGGCCAGGTCCTCTGCGCTCGGTGGAAAGTCCTCCTGATGTGTTCTGATATTGAAGCAGTCCAGAAGAAAAGGGAAAAAATCCAAAATTCCAGGGAAGGAAAAACCAATTCAACTCTCCGTCTCTCTCCAGAGAAAAAGAAACTGAAAAACTGGCCAAAAGCTGACTGGGAAAAAAACCACAAGCCGGGTGCTTCCTCACTCCCCTGCCGCAGCTGGAAAAAAAAAAAAAAGTCGCTATCTCTGTGTGACCTTGAACAAGCTGCAAACTGCTTTGAAAAAGTTTTGCTCAAGTTTTCCTCCCCCCTCTCAGGCTCAGTTTAAAGGCATAAAAAGGCACAAAATTAATTTCTGGGCATAGGGCAGCGATATGGGATACACATCATAAAGTCACCCCAAGACACCTCATCACTTCCTTTTCACTAATTTCCAGGCAAATTGCTTTTGATACTTCTTAATTGTAGCTTCCCACCGTTCCTCAGGTATCTCCCATTCAACAGACACTAGTAATTCCCATCCACAAAGAAAGGTGGCTATTTCAGCTGTTCTTCGTTCTACCTGGATGGGGAATAGATTTGGCATTCGACACTTCATGCAATGAGAGGGTCATTTTAGTGAACTACAATACCAATATTTTTTACAGTTAAGACATTTACATTTAATCCAGCTAGCATGTCCAGTACTGGGATGAATCAGACAGGGTATATGGTATGGCACTGTTGGAAGAGGCAAATCCTCCTCCTTTTTGAATAAGTCACAGGCTAAGGCCAGAATGTGAGAACTCTCAGACCGAAATAGTCCGGATCCTCCTGTATGGAGTGGAAGTATTCCTCTCCCAAGGAGGGTATCAGAGGTGTCTCAGGACTTGTCTGGGCAACACTTGAAACCACTGATATAAACTTGGCCTTATTTCCCAATCAGGTGTGATTCTTGGTGCATCCCTTGTATCATTTGGGTCTTCCCAGTGCATTACCACCCAGTTCCCGCTTAAGAGTCAACTTGGTATCACCAGGCTTAGATGTTAATAGTCCACTCCTTAGGATCTTCCACGGGTCCTTTGATTCTGCTGGCGTGGATCCACCCTCTCTCCTTGGTTCGGATCGCTGCCTCAGTTGTCAGCAGTACCTGAAAAGGACCTTCCCATTGTGGAGTTAAAGATTGCTCTTTCCATGTTTTTACTAGTACCCACTCCCCTGGATGTATATTATGGATTTTAAAGTCTAGAGGTGTGGTTTGAGGGATTATCCCTTTCAACTGCAAATCTTCAAGAGTCCTTGCAATTGTGTTGACATATCCTTTAACACTCATTTCCCCTACTTCATAGGTAGCAGTTTCATGTTGGGTGGTCAGAAAGGGTAATCCAAACATCATTTCGTAAGGTGACACTCCCAGGTCTGACCTGGGTTGCGTCCAAACCCTCAATAAAGCCAGAGGTAGGCATTTTACCCACGACATTTGAGTTTCAATTATTAATTTAGTTAAGGTTCTCTTTAAAGTTTGGTTCATCCTCTCTACCCATCCTGAACTCTGTGGGTGCCATGGGGTATGTAGTTCCCACTTTATTCCCAAGGCTTGAGTTAGTTGCTGTAGAACTTTTGATGTAAAGTGTGTCCCTCTATCTGAGTCTATTCTATTAATCATTCCATACCTGGGAATAATTTGTTCTAAGAGGGTTTTACACACTACATTGGCTGTGGCTCTGACAGTGGGAACAGCTTCCACCCAATAGGTAAGATGGTCTGTTATTACTAACAAGAATTTCCACCTCTGCACTGTAACTGGGCTGTTCTGTAACTGAGGTCCCCATGCTTTGGTATGTTGTTTCCTTCTTAAGAGGAACAGCAGAAGCGGTCGTTGCCAGTGGAACGGTGACCAGGCAAGGGGGTGGGGGTAGGGGTTAGGAGTCCGAAGCTGATTCCTCCAGGAGTGGGGGGCCGTAGGCGGGGACTGCCACCAGAACTGCCAAGGGGACAAGTTCTTCCGGCGGATACCAGAGTTTAGCGTGGACTCTTTGCACGCGATCCACAGCAGTCATGGCGGCAGGACTCTGTGCTGCCGGCGGACCCAGTGCGGCCTGCGGGGCCTAAGCCGGGTTCAATGGAGCCATGGCAGACAACGCAGCGGGGGCAGGGGCTGGTGGAACGGTCGCGGACATCTGAACCGGAACCGGAGCCGAGACTGGAGCTGCCACCGGGGCCGGGGCAGGGGCAGGGGTGGGGGGAACCACAAAAGCGGTGGGCTTGGCTGCCATGGAACAGATACCCAGACTAGGGATGGGCGGGACACCGAAAGCAGCGGGCTGGGCTGCCGCGGAACAGATACCTGGACTAGGGACGGGCAGGACACTGAAAGCGGCGGACTGGGCTGCCACTGGACCCACGAGGGCTGGAGGGGGAGGCGGGAACGCCGGGGTTACCGGCGGAGCCGTGGTAGACAGCTCAGCGGGGGCAGGGGCTGGTGGAACAGCTGCGGACATCGGAACCGGGGCCAGAGCTGGGATTAGGGTCGCCACCAGGGCTGGGGCAGGGGCAGAAGGAACCCCAAAAGTGGCGGGCTGGGATGCCACAGTGTCCGTTTTCCGCGCTTCACGTGTCGGAGGAAAATAACTTCAAGGGATGGGACTATGCAATTACATGAATTTATTGTTTAAAATAACAAACGCATCAGTCCAGGCGTGAGATTTTACAACACCTCCGAGTAATGGCGACTAGTCACAAGATTTAGGGTTACATCGTAATTTATAACTTTCTAATCCAATAGATACTTAAAACGACATTTTGTTTTAGATTAATGACCTATCACCTCTGGCACTTCTCACTGCAATGCAGCTATGTCTTGACCAATAACTTCTCATGTCACGTACACACAGATGTCTCTCTTATACCATCTACATTCTTAACTTAAACTATATAAAACCACACTATTATATTTTAAAACCCTTCACCAAAACACCCAGTGTACAATTTTACTTATAATGATAGGAACACAAGTTTGTAATCCTTTTGCTTAAAGTCCACAAATCTCTGTCAATTAAGCCAGACCTAGTCTCTTCCAGGGTTGTAAATCAAAGCCTCCTTTAATTGCAGGAGTTTCTACTCCTCTGTCTCCCACATCTCCCCCTCCTTTCTGCACCAAAAAAAACTCCTTTGATGGATTTTCTGGAGTTGTGGTAGACAGACATAGAGTATCCAACCCTGAAGCATTAGCTAAAGTCACCCAAACATTGGTCTTAGGTTGATCAACCGGCAAAGCTGTCCCACCGAAAACAAACAAGACAAACAAAGCAAAAAACAAACTTAACATTTGATTAAATTTCATGTTTCTTGAAAGTTCTCTTGGCAAAAGACTCCTCAAATTTCAATCTCTAAACTAATCTGTAAGAATATTTTTTTGTATTTCTCAATTTCACTTTCACTTCATCTAATGATGAGGCACAAAAATATTTTATACCTTCTTTAAATAAAAAAATGAGGATTATTTGCCAAAAGATCTTTACAACACATTTGCTTATACACTCTTACATCAATCTAAAACCTAAAATTTACAGCTTTAACAATAAAACAAAAGATTGCAGGTGTGGGCTGTAGTCTCTGCGAAGTTCACGTCTGCGTACTCTCTTCGCTACTTGTAGAGTTGTCAACTTCTTTCTGCGCGTGATATGGTTTCACATTCTTCGCAGGAAGCCACCTAGGTCCCGTACCTGTAGAAACACAAGCAAATCCTTTCCCCCAGGTTATTAATGGCAATGGACCTTCTATTTGTCCTGTTTCTGGATTTCTAATCAGAACCAAAGGATTTTCTCTCAATTTTGCATGTGTGCTATTAGAGAAATGCCTAAATATTGGAGGATCGGGCTCTGCAGAAGAACTATTCAAAAAGTTATAAACATACAAAGCTTTACTTAATCGCATCTGTGGTGTTGCTTGTGCTAGATCTCCCTTTTGCTGATCTAAAATACACTTCAAGGAATGATGTGTCCTTTCTACAATTGCCTGACTCGTGGGTGAATAAGGAATGCCAAAAGTATGGCGAACACCCCAATTCATCAAAAATGTGGCTACCTTCTGGGCTGTATAAGCAGGACCATTACCTGTTTTTATTTCTTGAGGTACCCCCAAGGAAGCGAAAGCTTGCAAAAAATGCTGACACACATGATTTGCTGTCTCTCCTGTGTGTACAGAAGCAAAAACTGCATTGGAAAATGTATCCACTGACAGATGGATATTTTTATATTTTCCAAAAGACGGATACTTAGTAATATCCATTTGCCACAATTGCAAACTCTGTAGCCCTCGAGGGTTTACTGCTCCCATGGAAACAGGAGGCTGCACCAGTTGGCAATCTGGGCAGGTAATTGCAATTGCTATAGCCTGATCTATGGAAAGACGAAACATTCTCATAAGAGCTTGTGCATTCTGATGGATGTTGGGTGGAGTCGCGGGAGACAAGCACTCAAGGCATGATGTTCAGCAAGTCTCGATTTATTTTTCAAAACTACACTTACTTATAGTACCTTTAATTAGCTCATACATATTGCAAAAGTCGAGCTCCTCATTGGTGGGAGCTATTCCGTGGGATCTGCAAACACGGTGGTCTTATCTTCCTCTTCCATATGGTTTCTGTCTGCTTACTTATCTGAATGCACATTCTGTTATCTATGCAACTTCTTGCTCAAGGACTCAGTGTCTGCATCTTTACTAAGCCTCCTGTGTTATCATGACCTTTGCTTTTTAGCCATTCTTCAGAAAGACTCTCAACACTTCCCCTGTTTTCTTTTTGCATGATCATAGTCATATTGACTGACTTCAAAATTAAATTTTTTACACATGACATTATACAGCTAAGCATAAGTAAACCAAGCAAAACAATTATTAGCAACAGCATTAAAGATTTAATCACACTTTTCATCCATCCTTCTAAGCCCATCCACTCTGTAAGTCCTTCTAATCCGAAAAATCCGGAGTCTTTTTTTATTTTTTGGGAGTGTTCAATCAAATTCTTAATTTCGGCGTGGATGGACTTAGAATGATCCTCAAGATCCATACAGCACATTCCTTCAAAGTCTTCACAGCCATGGCCGTGGGCTAAGAGTAGAAAATCTATAGCTGCTCTATTCTGAAGCAGGGCGTGTTGGACTGAACTCAGGTCTTCTGCAAGTTCAGACAACACTCGGCTGGTACCGTTTGCCTGTTTAACTACCCAACATGCCAGTTTTTCTAAGTGACGATGGGCTCGTGCCGCAGCTGCACCAGGAACAAAAAGGGAGGTAAAAAGCATTTCTGATTTGCTCCATAGCGTGAGGTCATCCTGACATTCAGGTGTTATAGTTTCTGTTAAAGACCTCTGCCATCGTGTTCGGTGTGTAGCATTAGGATGGTGCTGTGGAAGTGCAAGACTCAGTTGGCCAAAGGTACAGGGCCCACCTACAGGCCTGGATGGAATACCTGACCAGGCACAATTCCCACAAATTAGGAAAAACCCTCTGGGTAACTTTCGAGGGAAAAACGTTCCAGGGGCTGCAAGAGATCGATTTCTCACGGTAACGTTGCACCATTCTAAATCCCACTGTGAAGCATTGCCAATAGGATAAATCAAGGTGGGGTTGGATTCATTCAGTCGACAGCCATTAAGGCTGCCCTCTTGGCATAAATTACGTGAACTATTAATATAAATCCAGGCTGTAGCGTTAAGAGAATCAACTAGTTCTATCTCTTGTGGCTCAGGGCCCACCGGGAGTTTATCATCCCAGCTATCATACTCTTGTAGGCCAGCGGTAATATTCATTGTGGATTTTAATGGTCTAATAATTTTGAACTGGTTCTGGGTCTCGATTACGAAGTTACGCCATGTATTATCTGTTAGTGGTACTCCAACTAAGCATGTCAAAAATGGGGTACTGGGTGTGGCTAGGGAGGCACAGAATGTTGTGGTGTTCAATTCACGTGCCAAGGAGACCCAGATATTATCTCTAGGGTCAAACACCTTAGGAGGGTAGGAAAGGGGGTGACCCATTACTGAGCCTGCGATTAGCAGCACGATGCTTAAACCGCCGGCAAACATGATCCCACTTTCTTGGGTCAACTTGCCACTGAATGGGGACCCCGATATTTGGTTGGCATGAGGATTGCAAAACTACAGAGTAGCTATCGGCTAAGATCTTTTTTGCTAAATGCTGTACTGACCACGCTAATTCTCTTAGCCGCAGATCTTCAAGATTTTCAACTAATTGCAAACTGTCAATGATATTTTTGCCTGTGAGTTGTACTAATGCTCCTTGAGCCGTCTCACGGTGCCAGTGAAAACTGCAAGACTGACACCAAAACCCTTCTGATAGATGTTGCTGGTGGACCCACCACTGTAAATTACAGCCTCCGCAAAGCAATCTTACCCACGCCTTATGATTATTACAATTACATGCAAAGCAAGCAGATTGGCAAAAGCGCAAAAAGTGTCTCTGCAAATGTGGGAGGAGATAACCCTCTATCTCCTGTTCAGAGTCCACAAGGAAGGTAATGCAAAACCGCTGCTCAGCTTCCTGCAGGATCTGTGAGATCTTCCTCTGTACCCTTCTTTTCTTCTTCTGTTGTGGGTTGCTCATCAGTGACAACAGGCTTAGTCCATTTGGCCGGAACCCATAGGGGACGTTTTAGTTGTAATAACAGATCAAAAAGTGGCTGGTTTTTCACTTCCTTGATGACAGCGTCCTCGATTCTAGAAACAATTCCTACAACATAAAGAGAGTCTGAAATGACATTGAGGGGTTCCGAAAAATGAAGGGCGGCCCACAGTACTGCTACAAGTTCTAAGGTTTGTAATGTATCAGTAGGGGTAGCTGCGATCTTATGGTGGCACCATTGTTGATTATAGTGCCAAACAACGGCAGCTGTCCTGGTTCTGCGTCCGGCATCAGTAAAAACTGTCAGAGCATCAGGGATAGGCCCTCGGTGCTGCAACGGTTTGGATATCCAGGTCCAGCTTCCTAACCAGTTGAGTAATTTTGGAGCTAATGGGCCGGTGCGAACTTCTGCTCCAGAAGAGAGCAATGCTTCAGTGAGCTGCGAGGAGTTGAGTAGGTACCAGTCTAAGGTAGGTTTTTCCATGGGGAGGTAGATAACTGCAGGTTCAAGGCCACTAATTTCCCAGGTGCTTAGACGTCCTTTCTTTACAAGAGTTGCTAAATTTTCAATCTTTGGAGTAACTGTTTTTCTTTGCTGCAAGGGGGGCGAAATCTATTCTAGAACGGAGATGTCCCCCGTTTTCTTTTGCTGAGTAATGGCTCCTAAGAGATGTTCTCCGCTGTTCCAGACAGTTAAGGATAAGGGGGTGTCGGGGTCTGGACGGTCAACAAAGCCTCTGGAGATACAGGATGTAATTTGCTGCAAGACTTTAGACTGTTGCGGCGTAAGCATCACAGGAGTACATGGGTCTGTGCCCTTTAGCAAAGGACGTAGCTGTTCCAATAGCATGTTGGGAATTCCTGTAATGGGTTTAAGCCATTGTAGGTCTCCTAGAAGTTTCTGGGCCTCATTTAGGTTTGAAATAGATGCTTGAATATGTAACTTCTGAGGCTTTATTCTCTGAGCGGTAATAGTCCATCCTAGATATTTCCATGGAGCAGAAACTTGTATTTTGTTGGGTGCCACAACAAGGGACCAGGCAGCCAAGGAGGCAACAATAATTTGCATCTGGGCAGGGGTGAAGGGATCCCTTTGAGCAAAGAGAATGTCATCCATGTAGTGATAAATAATGGCATCAGGCATCTGTCTCCGTAAGGGTTGCAAGGCAGCATCAACATACAGTTGGCACAAAGTAGGTGAGTTTTTCATCCCTTGCGGCAATACAGTCCATTCAAATCGTCTAGCTGGTTCTCCTTTATTCAGGGCAGGTAAGGTAAAGGCAAAGCGCTTGGTGTCATCTGGATGCAATGGAATAGTCAAATTCCTGCGGCTGTACATTCGCGACAAATATGACCGGGTGTCTCACAGCAATAACACTTCATGCGGCCACCTGGAGCTGGGTGGGGACGTGCTGCTGCCGCTTGGAGAGGAGCAAGGGCTGCCATAACCTGATTTTGAGAGCTAATAGCCTGTTCTTTAAGCCCTTCACCTAATTTTGCTAAGGCTTGTGCTAAGAATAGTTGCGAGCCAGTGGGCATGGTCGCAGCTTTCTCTAAAAGTTGCTGGACAGTCCAATCCCCTGGGGTGGAAGTAATAAGGGCACGGGTGGCTTGGTTACCATTTTGTAGGAGACATTGTCTTAATAATGGGTCGTGCATGTGCTCTTGCACCCCGGCTTTTGAAATTGCCTCCATGACTTTATCAACAAAAGAGCCTAAAGATTCCTCTCTGCCTTGCTTAATGTTCATATACATGGGGATCCCACCCGGGGCTCGGACTTTATCCATAGCTTTCTTAGCAACTGCCATAGCTTCCCGTAGCTTGGCAGGTCCTAGTGCCGCTTGAGCTTCTACTCTCATATGTTGACCTTGTCCTAGAAGTTCATCTACAGTGATATCTGCTAACGGATCTCCCTGGGGTCTAGCGAGATCTGCACTAACAGCTGCCTCCTCCCTCCAGCGAGCCTCAAAAAGCAGTCGCTGATGCGGGGTATACATGAGCTTAGTAATGCCTTTAATGTCAGCAGGAAGAAGGGTAAAAGCGTTAAAAATATAATCAAGCATCTGTTTAACTGGTTCACTGGTGACACCGTAATTCCCCACCGTTGCTCGTAGCTGAGCTAACAGCTTCCAATCCAGATTAGTCACCTGCGCGATATTGCCGCCCCCTTGCGGATTAGGGACAAATAAGACAGGGAACGCTATGCTGTCCTGAGCAGCCGCTAGCATGTCAGAATCACCCTTTTGTAAGCCCTCACGAGCAACTGCAGCCCAAAGTTCTCGATGGCCCCTAGCCATGGCCTCCGCGAGGTCAGACTCTGCCCCAGGGACAGGCTCAGGGCTAACAAAGGGGTTTCGCGAGTGAGAACAGTCCGGCGGAGACGGGTGAGGCAAGGGCGGAGGAGCAGGCTGCGGCAAGGAAGGCGTGGGAGGAGCAGGAGGTGGGGGGGGGGGGAGGCGCGGAAGGCAACTCAGAGGCAAGAGCCTCAGGGGGTACGTGAACCGTAGCAAAGGTGGGGGGATTAGGCGGACCAGAGAAGGGAGAGGGACCATGTTCCCCGTAAAGACGATTACGGTCCTGTGCAACTTTAATCTTTTCTGCGGCTTTCTTTTCTGCCTGTACCATTAAAAGTTCATTATAAACAACTCTCCATAGTTTAGCTATCTTTTTAGCTGGCTTATCGTCATCTAAGACAAGATCCCAGAGTTTGTCACTATACGCGCGCCACTGACTTAATTCATGAATGGAGTGGGGGGTCAGCGAAAAAACCGTAAGAGCGCGCATGCGTTAAAAGAGCGGGGAGGTCTTTATCAAGATCAATCCCTTTAAAATTACGCTTAAGCAAAAAAGCCTTAAAAAGTTCCTGTGCTGCTTGCCTTTCCATACTTACGTCGGTACCGTTGCTAGCCCCTCCAGGCTTCGGCAGCACGTATCGGCGAGCCCGCCTGTGCGGTCACTCGGGCGCGGAGGAAATCGCTGCAGTATACGAGACCTCTTTCGCCGTCCGTCTAGCTGCGGGACCCGACCCCAACGCAACTCCCCCGTCGCATAAGGCAAGGGCAACTTCTCCTGTTCGGGCGCCAGATGTTGGGTGGAGTCGCGGGAGACAAGCACTCAAGGCATGATGTTCAGCAAGTCTCGATTTATTTTTCAAAACTACACTTACTTATAGTACCTTTAATTAGCTCATACATATTGCAAAAGTCGAGCTCCTCATTGGTGGGAGCTATTCCGTGGGATCTGCAAACACGGTGGTCTTATCTTCCTCTTCCATATGGTTTCTGTCTGCTTACTTATCTGAATGCACATTCTGTTATCTATGCAACCTCTTGCTCAAGGACTCAGTGTCTGCATCTTTACTAAGCCTGCTGTGTTATCATGACCTTTGCTTTTTAGCCATTCTTCAGAAAGACTCTCAACAGATGAAAGAAGGCATGACTCAGCTTTGCTTGTTCAAAAATATTTGGCAAGGTGTTCACTATGGCAACTGTTAACTTATCAGCCCTGGAGTTGCCCTCCGCCAGGAATCCTGGGAGTGAAGAATGAGCCCTAATATGGGAGACAAAATATTGATTAGTTCTATCTTGCACGAGTGTATAAAGACATTTAAGATGACGATACAGAGCATTATTGCTAACATCCTTCAAAACTGATCCTTCTATTCTCTTAACTATATTAGCAACATAAGCAGAATCTGTAATCAAATTAAAAGGCTCCGAGAAAAGCTGAAATGCTCTAACTACTGCTGCAAGTTCTACTACCTGGGTTGAACCCTCTACTATTTGAATAGTCTGTTTCCATGTTCTAGTTTCTGGATCTTGCCACGTTACCACCGAATGATGTGTCTTTCCTGACCCATCACTAAAAATTGTCACAGCATCCAAAGGCACCTCACTTAACAGTGGTCTTTCTCTAAAGCTTAATTTTGCCTGAAATAATTTATGACTAGGGAAATGAATAGAACAAGTGCCTGGATAATTCAATAATGCTATCTGAAGTTCTTCCGAGTTTAGTAATGCCCAATCAAAATATTGCTTCTTCAGAGGCAAATAAATTACAGCAAATTCTTTGCCTGCCATAGTTAGCAACCTTGACCTGCCTCTGATTATAATCTGAGCTAGCATTTCCATCGTTGTGAAGATTGTTTTTGGAGATCTGTAAGGCAAAAAGACCCATTCTATTATCAATAAGGGATCCTTGGCAGAAGCATCCCATTGAAATATAAGACCATACAATTGCATTTTTTCCCCTAGTACTGCAAGGAAGAATGGTTGTGAATCTACACAACAATGTGCTTGTCTTTTCTGAAAAGCCTCTGTTACTCTGTCAAGTGCCTTTAGAGCTTCAGGTGTGAGGGTTCTTGGGGATGTAATGTCACAATCTCCCTTTAACAAATCAAAAACTGGAGCAAGTTCATCATTAGTAATCCCCAAAGTAACTCTAATCCAATTTATCTCTCCCAAAAGCTGCTGCAAATCTTGTAAAGTATGAACTTTAATTCGAAGCTGTATTTTCTGTGGCCTTATTGACTGTTCAGTCATTTTCCATCCCAAATATTTCCACGGTGGAGTTTCCTGTATTTTTGATGTAGAAATCTCAAGTCCAGCCCTTTTAATCTCTGTTACAACACTGTCACGAGCTTCCTCCATCTCCTTCTGTGTTGGTGCTGAAATTAACAGATCATCCATGTAATGTAGAATCTTTACTTTAGGATGTTTTTGCCTGGCTGGAGATAAGGCTTTTGCCACAAACCATTGACATATAGTAGGTGAATTTTTCATTCCTTGAGGAAGCACAACCCAATGGTACCTCATCAATGGCTCTTGTCGGTTAATACTTGGAACGGAGAATGCGAAACGTGGAGCATCTTCTGGATGAAGTGGAATATTGAAAAAACAATCCTTTAAATCAATGATAACTAAAGGCCAATCTCCGGGAATCATAGAGAGTGAAGGAAGTCCAGGTTGGAGGGGTCCCATATCTTCTATTACTTCGTTGATTCTTCTAAGGTCTTGAAGCAGTCTCCAGGTATTAGAGGTCTTCTTGTGTATAACAAACACTGGTGAATTCCAAGGACTAGTTGTTTCTATGATATGTCCTTTCTGCAATTGTTCCTGGACTAATTTCTTAAGGGCACTCAATTTTTCTTCTTCTAGGGGCCATTGATTAACCCAAATGGCTTCATCGGTTTTCCACGAAAGCTTAGGGGTGATGAGTGCCTGCATGGCCCCCACTAAAAATCCACTTCCAACTTGACTCCCCACTGAGACAACAAATCTCTTCCCCAGACTGTAATAGGCTTTCTCACAATAAAAGGACGAACAATTGCTGTTTTTCCCTCAGGTCCTCTGACTGTAATCACAGGTTCACTTTGTAAGCATAAAGTGGCGCCCCCTATACCTGTGAGGGAGTTACCAGCTTCCAGTCTTTTGGCCAAAACAAGTGAGAAATGATAGTAACATCTGCTCCTGTGTCTAACAGACCTTGAACCATGATTGTTTTATTGTTATGCATTAAACTGCAAGTCAATAATGGCCTGTCACGTCCAATATGCTCTGTCCAGAAAATCTCTGGTCCCACATTTGAGTTTTCTGTTATAGGTGGCTGCCCTTCCATCTCTATCGCTCTACGTACAGCTGTAGTAGGCTCTGCAACAGCGGTGGCTAGTTGTGTTCCTGCAGGAACAACTAAAGGAGGTTGTAATGCTTGAGCCAAAATTGTAAGCTCTTCATGATAATTTGCTGAGACAATTGTTGGATAAACCACGAGACCTATGATACGACATGCATCTTTTCCCATAATTAAAAAGTCCTGCTTTTCTTCAGATGTCCTAGTAACCCCTGTGGGTATCAGGTAGTGGGAACTATTCATAAAGCATATCAATTTGCAGGCTGCCAAGGTACAGAATGCTCCAGGGGGCAGGAGGTTTGAGTCGCTCGGGAGGTATTTGACCATTCTGCTAACTGTGTGTGATTTTGGTCTCCAGAAGATGGGAGCTCTGGGTGATGGACTGCTGCTATTTGTTTCATCGCGCGGCGAGGCATCGCGCTCAGAAATTCGTTTCCCGGCAAGAGATTCCCATCTACATCATATCTAGAGCGACATCTGTTAGCATAGTGTCTTCCCTTTCTACATCTCGGACAACGAAGTGGTATCATTGGAATCTCTCCAAGCCCTGGACAATTTCTTATTAAATGTCCAGGCTTGCCACATCGAAAGCACACTCCTTCATCTATATTAGCTCGTGGCATTGCTCGAGAATTGCTTATAGCAAGAGCATTAAGTGCTGTTACAAGTCTTTTATCCAACATCTCAGCTTGAGCAGAAAGCCTTTTGTCCATCATCTCAGCTTGGCTGGTAATAGCTCTTTCCAGTTTTTCTCCTAATGAATCAGTTTGGATGACAGCCGTATGCTGTGCATTACCAACTTTACTACATGCTTCAAGCATATCTGAAATACTTGGTTGCACCCATGGTAAAGCTCTAATAGTTCGCTGACACTCCTCATTAGCATTAACGTAAGCAAGATTCCGTAATAAAATTGGACGAGCAACATCATCCTCACATTGTCTCTCCAAAGCCTGGGTCAGCCGATCAATGAAAGAAGAAAAGGTCTCGGTAGGACCCTGCTTGATTTGTGTATAGGCACCTTGTGGAGAAGCCACAGGCTCAATTTGCAAAAGTGCCCTTTTAGCTGCTTCTTTGAGGTCAGCAAGGACCGCCCTTGCCAGATCTGCTTGATCTTCTGGCCTGTCATGAGGTGGATCTCCTGCCAATTGTGCAAGTGTCAGAGCTGCATTAGGACCTCCTGCGTAATTCTCTATCAGTTTTCCAAGAAGTCTACGCCACTTTAAATCCCACAGTAAATACTGCGAATCAGTTAAAAGCATGGAAGCAATATTTTTACAGTCAAAAGGTGTTAAGTCCACATGATCTAAAGTTGCTTTTAACAGCTGTTTAAAGTAGGGAGATCCCAAACCACTCTCCTTTATCGCTCTCCTTAAATCCTTAATGTCATCATGTGCTAGGGCTTCCCATCTCGGGTTTGCTCCTCCTCTCCCATACCTCACTGGCAATGCTAACAACGATTTACGAGCTGGGACAAGATCATCCTCTTTAGATACCTCCCGATGTATCACATTCCAATTTGTTAAAACAGGCTTTTCTCTTAGATTTATCTCTCTCTGCTTATTGGCAGAGGAAAGCCTATTCATATCTTGAAGGCTTAAATTAGATTCATCCACTGATGGTAAACACTCATCCTGAGTTTGCACATCTGCTGTGCTACCGGCAGCCCTCCGAGCTGTCATGGGGGCATCCATCTTTGCTTTCATCACTTCCGAAGATGTCATTTCCTGAGATGTCATTTCCAGGGCCTCCTGCCCTCTGGCACTATACGTCACTTCCGAGGGCTCCCCCCTCTTTTCCTCACCACCCCCCCTTTCGGGTGCAATATTACAAGCGGCCGGAGGGGGCGACTGCAAGGGAGCCTGTGGCGCAGTTAAAATTTCAGACCCGCCATTAATCAGTGAGCTGTTCAACAATTCTATCACCACCCGGGAAGCAGGGATTAACATAGCTGCTGCCTTATCACGTTTTGAAGCGAGATCGTAAAGTCTAGTTGCAATATCATCCCAAACTGATTTAGTAAGAAGAAGGTCAAAATCAACATCAGGGCAATTACGGAAAACCCAAAGCAATAAATCTTTCACTTCTTTGCTGGGAAGAGGCTCAGAATGTAACTTCAGCAAGGCATCTAACTTATTATAAACATCCCTTTGTTCTTTTGAAATATTCTCACCCATCTCTTAACCTCCCCGGCCCCTGCCTCCACTCAACGTTGAAGACAGTTCTCCTACCGGCGTGCTTTGGAGAAATTGGCCCACAACCCTCCGTTTAAGCTTACTTTCAGCTTCAGCTCCCGCCGGATCACCCTTCGTTTCAGGGTTCGGCTAACTCACGTCGACCGGGGGAATCCTCTTCATCCTACTCCGACCTCTGCGCTGCAAATTCGCCGCACACCAGGGCACCACTTGTCCGGTTTCCGCGCTTCACGTGTCAGAGGAAAATAACTTCAAGGGATGGGACTATGCAATTACACGAATTTATTGTTTAAAATAACAAACGCATCAGTCCAGGCGTGAGATTTTACAACACCTCCGAGTAATGGCGACTAGTCACAAGATTTAGGGTTACATCGTAATTTATAACTTTCTAATCCAATAGATACTTAAAATGACACTTTGTTTTAGATTAATGACCTATCACCTCTGGCACTTCTCACTGCAATGCAGCTATGTCTTGACCAATAACTTCTCATGTCACGTACACACAGATGTCTCTCTTATACCATCTACATTCTTAACTTAAACTATATAAAATCACACTATTATATTTTAAAACCCTTCACCAAAACACCCAGTGTACAATTTTACTTATAATGATAGGAACACAAGTTTGTAATCCTTTTGCTTAAAGTCCACAAATCTCTGTCAATTAAGCCAGACCTAGTCTCTTCCAGGGTTGTAAATCAAAGCCTCCTTTAATTGCAGGAGTTTCTACTCCTCTGTCTCCCACACCACAGGACCCGCAGGGGCTGAAGGGGCAGTGGGAACACTGGGGCCACCGGCAGAGCCGCTGCCGCTGGGACAAGTGGTGGAGCTGCAGGTGGTGCCATAAGAGCCAGGACGGACGGGACCTCGGGCCGCAAGACCGGAGGTGCAGCTGCGAGTGGTGCAACAGGAGCCTGGGCTTGGGGGGGGGGGGGGGGAGGCAAGCGGGAATGGAGGGGGTGATGCTTCCAGGGGGTCCCAGCCCTTCTCTTTCTTGTTTTCCCTTTGCTCCTTTTCTGGGGTCTCTGACAACTTAAAAATTCGTATCGCCTTAGGCTCTATGTTTCCCACTCAACATGAAGTATACTTGCCTTCTGTGTTAAAGGGTTCTTTTGAATTTACAAATACTTGTAAAGCCTGACAGATCCAAACTTCAAAAGAACCATATCTGGGCCAGAAAACATGGTCAGATCTTATTTCCTTCTCGGCCCAATCAAACATACAAAACTGTATCATTTTGACTTTGCTCTTTTTTCCCTTGTACTTGGGTTAGTATTCCAGTTAGCTATCATAACTCCCAGAGGGCTTTCCTGGGGTATCTCTGCTGGCACACCTCTATTCCTTTTTTTTTTATTTCCTGATTCTTGCTTACTAATTTTATGTCCCATTTTCTCAGAATCTTATCTACTCTTCCCAGGCCATTGTTTCCCACTTTTTTTTTTTTTTTTTTTTTTTTTAACAGTCCACACCCCACCTTCCCTTTCCCCTTTCCTCACCTAAAATACAGAAGTTCCCTCCTCTTAATACAATATGCCTCCCTCCAGAAAATAAAGTTATACCTCAGGGTTTAACATTTCTATCACATACATTTTCATTCATTCTCACTCACTCCTTTTTATTGTTCCAGTATCTCTTTCTCAAGCACTATCAGTCACAACCACACAAGATTAAGGTACCTTTTAATTTCAAATCATTAGCTAATATCCACCCATGGGCCCAATGTTCAAGGTTTCTTGGATTAATCCTCAGCTTGGCAGAATTAAGCCCAAACTTCTTGGATCCAACCCTCCATTCGACAGTCTCAAACCCCAAATTGCTTGTATTCAATCCTCAACTTGGCAGAATTAAGCCCGAATTTCTTGGATTCAGTCCTCAATTTGGCAGTCTTAAAACCCAAATTTCTTGGATTCAATCCTCAACCTGGCAAGTCTTTAGGGGCCCTCTTACTTTTTATCTCATTTCCTCGTGGTTTGTACTAGGAAACTCTTAGCTCCCTTTCTTCAAGGGATCAAATCCCTCCCCTGAAACCCAGTCCCAGTTAAACTGGGGCTCTTTCACTCCTTTTATCTTTCACTTTGCTTCTTTAGTGACTGCTTCCCTCATGGGAGAGCAGAAATGCAGCCTCAGAAGCTCCTCACTCACTTCGCAGGTCTGGGGGTAACCAGCCCATGTCTCATACACACATTTTCATCCCCCGTATCCACTCCCCCCCTAGAAAAAGAGAAAAAAATACTCACCTTTCTCTGAGTCTTTGTGCACAAGATTTTTACATGGCTAACTATCCCAGTATCTTAGGGAGCCTTTTCTTTCCTTTCTTTTTGCTTTATTGTCTCCTCTCTTGTCCTCCGGATGTTTGACCTGCAAACCCCCAGACCCACGTCGGGAAACACAACGCAAGGCCGCCAAAAGCGGGTGGGGGTGCCCCCCCACTCTGGGTTCCCTGGGAGATCTCAGAGGCGAGGTCTTTTTCCCCATACGGGCCAGCAATTGTGAAAAACGAGGTTCACTGTTTGTAAAATTTAAAAAAAGTTTAATAAAAGGGACAATTAGGAGACAACAGCAAAAAGGGTATTATAGCCGTGTAGGTACAAAAATGCTGTTAGTGAGGATCTTCTTGTTATTTTTCTAAGTCCGTGAGAGACTTTTCTCTCTCACAGAAGAGGTAGCAGGGAATGTAAACAATCAAGCCACCTGCAACCTTGGAAAGTCTTGTTTATGGTATAGTAGAAAATATTTTGATAATGGCTGTTTTAGGATTTTGGCCAATCACCCCCAAGGGGTGGCTGGTCCTTTGTCCAATTAGACTATGAAGAAGAAAGTCTATAAAAGAGTTTGTAAAATAATTAAATAAGTCAATCTTGCTGCACAATTCCTGCCTGCTGGATCTTCTCTCCTCCTCCTCCCTATGGCTGCGGGACACGGTGATATACCGTAGGAACCAGGCCTGCGGTAATATTTGGTGCTGCCCGACGTGATTTGCACTCTCTGACGTGTCCTGCTGCTGCGAGCCAAGCCGAATTCCTGTAGAGGTACGCTGTTCCTTTTTCCCCCCGGGACCGGGAGGTCCGACAGGACTGAGAAATGGCGAACAGCGGCTCACAGAACGACGCTGTCGTACTGGTCTGGAAAGGTGTGTTTAGCATATTGCGCACCTCCATTCCTGAAAACTCAGTTCGGGAATTATTAGACTTGGCTGCTTTAAAAGGGATTTCCATGGACAGAGATACTGCCCTGGACTTTGCCTTATGGCAAGAGCTCGGATGCACTGTCCGACACGAGCTCCCGACAGGGGAGCCGGCAGCGTTAGAATTATACAAAACCTGGCGGTCGTTATTTATTCTGCTGACAGCCCTTGACTGTGATAGCAGGGCTGGATCGCCTGTCTCGGTGATGAGTGACGGAGGAATGTCCGAGGGAGGCCCCGCTGACTGGGCTTCCGGGGCAAGTGATGGTGGATTTGGAATAACCCCCCCGGCTCCACAGGCAGAGCCTGCGCCGGCTCACCCTGCACAGTGGCAGGACTCCGCAGCCCCCAGGAACCCCGCGCCGCCAGAGGCGGGGGGGTCAGGGCAGAGAGAGGGCGCACAGCCTGCCTTGCCGTTCGGCTGGACGGCAGCCACGGCTTATCCAGGGCCGCAGATCAGCGGCTTAGCCAACTGGACCCCCAGAGCGGCTCCTAGTTCGGTTCCGTATGCACCTGGATCTAACTTAGCGGGCGCTGCGCCGGGCGTGCCCCCCCCGGGACTGCCTGGCTATGGTCCGCTGCCCTCCCTGGCGCTGGACTGTTCTGCGCAGTCGCAGAACCGAACCATGGACCTTTTTATGCAGCATTTGCCCTTTCTGGCAGAGCTACGAAACCTATCCCGTAGGATGGAGGACTTGCTCAGCCTGTTAGAGCGGCGAATGCCTGAGCCCGCGCCGCAAGCGGCGCCAGCGCCGGCCGTGCCGTCCGCGCCGCCCGCGCCCCCCCCCGCCAGAAGCGGGAGCCGCGGCTCCGAGCCGAGAAACGGCGCGGCCGGCGGCGAAACCGGAAACAGCGCTGCCGCGGGAAAACCCAGAAGCGGCGGCGGCTGCTGAGCAGCGGGCAGAAGCGGCGGCGCCGGGCGCGTCCGCAGAGAACGGACCGGCAGCGGCGCCGGGCGCGTCCGCGGAGCGCCGGCCAGAGACGGCGGCGCCGAGCGTGCCCGGGGAGCGCGAAACAGCAGCGGAAGCAGCGACCGCGCCGAACGCGGCTGCTGTGCGGGAGACGGCCGCGGCGCCGGGCTCAGCCGTAGCCCCAGAGTCGGCTGCAGCTTCAGTACCGGCTCGGTCGGAACTGGCCGAGACGGCCTCCCGTAAAGAGACTGCTGTAAAAACTGCCGCGCAGCCAGCTGCAGTCTGTCCTGTCTGTTCTGGCTCTGGCGAACTTAGCCAAAGTGCCTCACCTCCCCGTACATTCCTGTTCTCTCCCAGCACCCTAAAGTTGCCTTTGCCTGATGATTCCTCGTCAGGCAGTGAGGCAGATGAGGTTCTGGCCCCAGGTCGTCGGGCGGCTGTAGCCGCGCGGCGAAGAAAAAGGCTGCGCCGGTCTCGCCCCTGGACCTTTCCGGACTGCACGGTAACAGTGCATCCGACGCATTATAATCGCTTCCTAGAGTCTCTTAAGATGCAAGCATTGGGGGAGGGAGACTGGAGGTTGTTAGGAATCCTTGGAATGCCACATAGATCTGAGGATTCTGGGGGTAACCGGGGAGCTGTTACACTCCATCCGCAGGCTGTGCCCGAAGTTCAGGATGGTACTGGTTCCCCAAAAGAGATCCATGCTTTCCCAGTGTATAAGGCTCTCCCAGATTCAGGAGAGCATGACAAGCATGAGGTAATTGCTTGGAAAGTTGCCCAGGACCTCCAATCCAAGGTGGCACAGTATGGGCTAGGTTCTGCTGAGGTTATGCAGATAATAAGGGTGATAAATACAGGTTTGCTTTCTCCATTTGATATCAGACACTTAGGTCAAATTCTATTTCAACCTATACAATTTACAGTTTTTGAAACGACCTGGAGAAAGCTGGCCGGCAAGACTGCATTGGCAAATTTGCAGCTCCCTGCTGCTGATCCTAGACAGACAGCAGGAGTGGATGCTTTGATGGGGACTGGTCCCTTCTCTGATCCCAGTCTACAGGGTAATTTGCCCTCTAGCATCCTGCAGCAAGCTCAACAGGTCGGCATGGCTGCCCTGTTGAAAACCATAGAGTTGTCAGCACCCAGAAAGCGATATACTGAAATAGTTCAAGGGAAATCAGAGTCATTCCTTTCTTTTGTAGAGAAAGTCGCTGCTTCTCTCGAGAAGCAGGTTGAAGATGACGGGTTAAGACAGTTGTTGTTGAGGCAGTTAGTGAGAGATAACGCAAACGAGGAGTGCAGAAAAATCATAGATGCCTTACCAGGGGATCCTGAGGTAACAGACATGGTCGAAGCCTGCGCTAAGGTGGGATCTGGGAACCAGAGAAGGTCTGCTTTGGCTGCGTTCCTGCAGCCTGTTCACGCATCTTCTGGTCGTGAACCAAAGCAACTCAAACAGGTGAAAAAACGGAAGCGGCCTAAGCCGAGCCAAAAAGAGAACACACCGATCCCCCAGTGCAAGAGGTGTGGCAGGCCAGGGCATTGCACGGGCTACTGTAGATCCCGGACTCATGCCGATGGTCGGCTGTTGCCGGGAAACTTCCGCCGGGGTGCAAGGAGGGGGAATTGCTCTCCGATGCAGTCGCTCCCCCAGAGAGTGGCACAGGCACAGGCACAGGCCTACCCAGCCACCCTAGAGACGGCACCCAGGGATCAGACGGCACCCAGGGATCAGACGGGTTTGATGTCCACACCGCAGCCGCAGTCGTCTTAGACTCTAGTGGTATTTATAAGGTTCCCTTGGACACATATGGACCCTTAGCCCAGGGATCCAGTGCGATGCTGGTGGGAAAACCTGACGTTGCCCATCAAGGAATCTTAGTGCACTCAGGAGTTATTGATGCTGACTTTAAAGGTCAGATTTGCGCTATGGTCTCCACGCAAAAACCCCCTGTAACTATTCCTGAAAAGACCTGCCTTGCTAAATTAGTGCCTTTTAAGTCTTGTGTCCCCAGAATAGAACAACAAGCTCACGGAGATAGAGGCAGTGGATCTACGGGACTTCCACAGGCCTTCTGGACTGCAGACATCTCTGACCAAAGGCCACAGATGACATGTACCCTGATCCTTCCGAACGCCCGTCCACCCCGGACTCAGCTTCGAGGCTTGATTGATACGGGTGCTGATGTAACGATCATCTCCTTCTCTGCATGGCCTCCCTCATGGCCTCTAGCCCCGGTGGGATCGGCCATCGCAGGATTAGGAGGAACCACACAGAGCTATTTAAGCGAACGGCCTGTGGTGGTGAAGGATTCAGAGGGGCACACAGCTACAATTAGGCCTTATGTTGCTACCACTTCCCTTAACCTTTGGGGACGGGACGTGTTGGCAGCTTGGGGCGTACGGATTGGGACAAATTTTTAGCAGGGGTCACTGTGTGTAAGGGTGCACAGTATCCTACACTGCCTTTGCGGTGGCTGACTAACACACCAGTCTTTGAGCCGCAGTGGCCCCTACCAAAAGAGAAGTTAGACGCCCTTCATCAGCTAGTTCAGGAACAGTTACAACAGGGGCACCTTGAACCTTCTACTAGCCCCTGGAACACTCTTGTTTTTGTAATTAAGAAGAAATCAGGGAAATGGAGATTATTGCAGGACCTCCGGAAAGTTAATGCAGTAATGGAAGGTATGGGGGCATTGCAGCCTGGCATGCCCTCTCCCACCATGATTCCTATGGGGTGGGACATCCTGATCATTGATTTAAAGGATTGTTTTTTCACAATTCCTTTGCATCCTGATGACAAACCAAAATTTGCCTTTACTGTGCCTGCCATTAACAATGCTGAACCTGCTAAGAGATACCAATGGAAGGTCCTCCCTCAAGGGATGAGGAACAGCCCAATTATCTGTCAGTGGTATGTCGCCCAAGCTTTAGCCGGAGTTCGCAAGCAGTTTCCTGATGCACACTGCTACCATTACATGGATGATATCCTGGTGGCAGCGTCCACACGGGACGAGCTGCTGAGAATACAGCCTCAGCTGCTCACTGCTCTGCATGCTTATGGATTAGAGGTAGCTCCGGAGAAAGTTCAACAGCATCCTCCTTGGAAATATTTAGGAGTAAAAATTTTGGACCAAACTATTCAACGCCAAGAGGTGCAATTCCCGGACTCGATTAAAACCTTGAATGATGCTCAAAAGCTGTTGGGTGTCATCAATTGGTTACGACCTTATTTAGGTCCAACTGCAAAGCAGCTTTCCCCTCTTTTTAATATATTAAAAGGGGACCCTGATCTGAATTCACCTCGGGAGTTGACTCCGGAAGCATGGCAAGCGCTGCAGGAGGTCCAACGGGCTGTTTCCGCTTGTCAGGTTTATCGAGTGGATCCCTCCATTGCTATCACTGTTTTCATTACTATTCCAGATCTCCATCCTACAGGTATCATTGGCCAGTGGAATACACAATGTCCTGATCCTTTGCATATCCTAGAATGGGTCTTTTTGCCTCACCAGCCAAAAAGGACGGTGACCACAGTGTTTGAATTGGTCACTTCTCTGATAATCAAATGCCGCCAACGGTGTTTGCAACTGATGGCTGCGGATCCTGCAGTAATTGTCATTCCGATCTCAAAGGAATACTTTGAGTGGAGCCTCATCCATAGTGCTCCTTTGCAAAGCGCGCTGCAAAACTTTTCAGGGCAGATCACTTACCATCTGCCCAGCCATAAATTACTGCAATTGGCAAAATCGACTGTACTTTCCTTGCGGCCGAGAAATAGCCGAGTGCCGGTGGAAGGACCCACCATCTTTACGGATGGTTCAGGGAAAACTGGGAAAGCCATTGTTACCTGGAAGGAGGGATCGGAATGGCAGGTGCTGAAGGAACACGAGTCAGGCTATGCTCAGTTAGTTGAATTAAGGGCTGTTACCATGGCTTTTCAGCCTTTGAATTTGGTTACTGACTCTGCTTATGTAGCAGATATCACCCAACGCTTAGATTGTTCACTTCTGAAGGAGGTGAACAATGCGGCTCTGTTTTCACTGTTGCAAACCTTGTGGTCTGCAATTCAGGCTCGAGTGCATCCGTATTACATTCTGCACATTCGAAGCCACACCAATTTACCAGGGTTTCTAACAGAAGGCAATGCCAGGGCTGACATGCTGGCCAACCCTGCGTGGGTAGGGCCTCAGCCTGACAAAATTGCACAAGCCAAGGCATCGCACGGTTTCTTCCATCAAAGTGCACATACCCTGCAGAAGCAGTTTCATTTAACGCCAACCGAGGCGCGCGACATTGTCAGTGCTTGTGCTGACTGTCACGGACTCGCTGCGCCTTTGCCAGCGGGGGTAAACCCCAGAGGGCTAAAAGCCTTGCAGATTTGGCAAACAGATGTAACTCACATCCCAGAATTTGGTCGGCTGAAATATGTGCACGTGTCTATTGACACTTTCTCCTCGGCTATGTGGGCTACTACTCACACTGGAGAGAAGGGCCGTGATGTCATTGCCCATTGGAAATTGGCTTTCTCAGTCCTGGGCGTGCCAGCTTCTGTGAAAACCGATAATGGTCCTGCCTACGGCTCGGAGAAGACGCGGCAGTTTTTACACCTATGGGGTGTAGACCATACCTTTGGTATCCCACATTCTCCTACTGGCCAAGCCATTGTTGGTACCTTGAAGCGTGTTTTGGACAAACAGAAAAGGGGAATGCATGGAGAAACTCCACAGAGCCGACTAGCAAAAGCTTTGTATACAATTAATCACCTTACAGTACCACAAAATTCAAATAATCCTGTTATTCTGAATCATTTTCTCTCATTGCAGTCTGCAGGCGACAGACAGCTGCCCCGGGCAAAAGTCTGGGTGCGGAATTTACTTACTAACCAGTGGGAAGGCCCTCATGAGCTTATCGTTTGGGGTCGTGGGTATGCTTGCGTTTCCACAGATACTGGGATACGGTGGCTACCTTCAAAATGCGTTCGCCCTGACCTACGGCAGCAGAGGCAGAACAGGCAACCTCCAAATGATGACCAGAACGCCAACCATCCAAATGGCGACCTGAATGTAGATCATCAGCCTAATGACTCTTCTGATGATGACCAGGATGTCAACCATCAGGCAGATGGTCCTTCTACAAGCAGAGACTGGGATGGTCCTTCCACAAGCAGAGACTGAAATTTAAATTTCTTGTTATGGAGTCAGATAGTTAAAGCCTTAAGGACATGTTTAGAATTAATAACTGATGTAGATTTCTATTTAGGATTAATAGTAGAGTTGTTATCTTATAAAACAAAAAGGGGGAATTGTAGGTACAAAAATGCTGTTAGTGAGGATCTTCTTGTTATTTTTCTAAGTCCGTGAGAGACTTTTCTCTCTCACAGAAGAGGTAGCAGGGAATGTAAACAATCAAGCCACCTGCAACCTTGGAAAGTCTTGTTTACGGTATAGTAGAAAATATTTTGATAATGGATGTTTTAGGATTTTGGCCAATCACCCCCAAGGAGTGGCTGGTCCTTTGTCCAATTAGACTATGAAGAAAAAAGTCTATAAAAGAGTTTGTAAAATAATTAAATAAATCAATCTTGCTGCACAATTCCTGCCTGCTGGATCTTCTCTCCTCCTCCTCCCTATGGCTGCGGGACACGGTGATATACCGTAGGAACCAGGCCTGCGGTAATATAGCCGGGTGCTTTGGCAGAGCCAAAGGCACATCTCTACATCCAAAAGATCGTCTTTAAAAGTACATCTCTTATTGCATATTCATCACAATCATGAATGATTCATAAATTCTTTGGAGTTTCTGTGTATCATCCCATCAGCCTTATCTTCCTCCTTGGCTCCACTATGTCTCTGCTCCCTCCATAAATTCTTCTCTTTGGTTTCTGGTTTTCTTCTTCTCTGATAAGATACTCCAGGAATGTGAAGACTTTCTCTGCCTATCTTTTCTAAATTGACTACATAAACAATAGACATTCTATATCATTACATTACAGAACCTATGTAAATTTTTCTAACATTATGTAGCATCCGAAAAGCCAACATCACAATACACTCATAACCCTTCCTTCCTTCCTTCCTTCCTTCCTTCCTTCCTTCCTTCCTTCCTTCCTTCCTTCCTTCCTTCCTTCCTTCCTTCCTTCCTTCCTTCCTTCCTTCCCTTTTGCGTCTTTTACTATTAAATAAAATATCAGTTTTTTGGCACCAACATCTAACCTCGTTTGGTTTTAATCATGTTTTTTGGGTATATTTCGAACTTTTCCGCATCCAATCCATTTTATTCACAGGGGCTTAGTTTCCTTTGGTCTTCTGTGTTTAACTGGTTTGCAACAGGACCTTATTAACACCCTGCCTCACTGGAAAGGACCCTCACCATCTACTCGGGTGTCTCAGGTGAAAATCTGGGACCCCGAGCCCCTCCCCCTTCCACGGGAGCCTATCCCGGCTGTGTTTGGAAGCCCGGCTGCTGCTGCCTGGCCCTGCCATTTTTCTGCCACTGCTCCAGGTTTTTCACTACACTGTAACCCTGCACTCCATTCCTGCCAGGACACCCTGCTGCTCCTGCTACAGCTGTGGAGCTTCTGCTACACTTTGTTTGCTACCCCATGTGTGCCCACCTCTGCCGTTCCAGCCGCTGCTCCGAGGTTCCTGCTTGTAGTGGTTTGGTCCAAAATTTGGCTAACCTATGACACTGCTACAGCCCATTTCCCCATACGGAGGGGCACCAGGACTGGCAGACCCTGTGAGGTTGTAAAGGAAGCCCCCTTTCTATCTCTCTGGCTGGCTTACCTGCCCTTGCCTCGTGGAGGGACAGCTGAGCTCCGGCCACAGCTCCCCCTGCAGCCGCGAGGAATCATCCCACCTGCCCTGCCTGGCTGGGAGCCAACAGCGCCCCTGCCGGCTGTGACTATAACTACACCAAAGGGGAAAGTGCTTGACAGACGAGAAAAGGCTGTTGCCAGGTTTCTGTTTTGTTTGTTGTTGCTGACATTGTTGTTGTTTGTTTGCCTTGTTATACATATATATATACAATAGTAAATAACTGTTATTCCTTTTCCCATATCTTTGCCTGAAAGCCCCTTAATTTCAATGTTATAATAATTTAGAGGGAAGGGGGTCATATTTTCCATTCCAAGGGAGGTTCCCACCTTCCTTGGCTAACACCTGTTTTTCAAACCAAGACACCTGTGCTTCTAATTGGGGATTCTTGTCAATTATGCTAATTTGCTAAACCTTTAAGACTGTATTCACCCCATGTGGGGTGGGCATTTTTCCATATCTGCCCCTTTGAGGCCTCCAATAAAGACCAGGCTTTATATTACCTCCTATACTAATATTGTCTCGAAAGTGTGTTATTTTATTTCTAGATCTTTAAGGCATCACCTTGGAGTCTCCTATTCAGGCTCAAGAGAGCCTGGGGCACCCAGGTGAGTCCTCTGGCCCAGGGGTCTCACAGCCAGACAGAGGGTCTCCTGGCTAGCTCGCCATACTGAAACTAAGGTTAACAGACAAGCAATTTTTGTTAAAAATGCATTTATTAATCCGGCTGAGAGAAAGCATTAGATCCCATGCTCTACAAAATGCTTCTTTGTTCCATATAGATTTCAGTGGGTTTATACAGCATTTTTACTACATTTCCTTATTTCCTTTTTTGGTTAGTATTCAATAAGCAAGCAGTTAGGTATACGTTGCATCAAGCTACTATATTTTTAACCTATTGTTCATGCAAAAACAACCAGTCTTCCTTATCTCTTTCCTGCACAGGGGTATAGGTATACATTACATCCAGCTTCTTGTCATCCTGTTTTACTAGTTTTGCTTACTAAATTTCCTGCCCATTGTTAGTTATTATGGTATACTGAATTTAAAGTCTTTATTTTTTTAAGTTATAGTCATGTCAATACTTTAATTCACGTGTTAATTACAAGCCCCTGGTTTCACCACCTCAACTCAGTTCCGCATGGCTGCCGAGACAAAGACACGATGGCGGACAGTCTCCACAGCCAGCATTCCCTTTCCCCAAGACTGAGACAATGAAAAACAATGATGGACAAACCCCAAAAAAGACGTATCGTCCGCATTGCGATGCTCCCCCCTTTCCCAGACCTCTCGGCCTGGCTCCATTTGGGTTCAACTCCACTTGGCCCTGCTCCACCTGGCTCCACTCAGGTTCGACCCTGCTTGGTCCCACTCTGCTCAGCTTCACTGTGTTCACGGCTTCAACTTGATGCCTGCACCTCAGCTGCATTCGCCACTTTGGCTCGATGCCACGGCTTGGCTGCATTCTCCTGAGCAACAGGAAGGGATGGGCTGTGGCAGAAAAGGGACAGACTCCACAGCACTGGTTACTGTCAACTTCTTGGCACCTGTGAACAAACTTAGAACAGATGGAAACCTCTTCAAAGTCAGGAACATTGCCGATGTTCTGTTGCTTTGGAGGGAAGAAAGCTTTTTCTTGTGACTCTGTAAAGGAAGGTGAAATTACAGCTGATGTGGACTATCATACGAATGGCTGAGATTTCATGTGAAACATGAAATGTCAGGAATATAAACAAAATTTCCCAATCAAAATTAATAAAGAAATGACATTTATTATGCGACCGAAATATCGGTTTCAAACGCCACGATTGAGAAAAGCAGCTCCGAGCCCGGGGTTGGAGCTGGGTGAACACGCATAGATCTGATCTCTATCGCACCAGACCTCCCAAGTTCACGCATGCTGCTTTGGCTGGTCCCTTCTTATACAGTTTTTGGGTAGAGTCCGAATTAATTCTATTCTTCTCGTATTCATGAAGTTTTCTTGTCCTGGAGTTGGGCTGCACAAAGCCTTTCCTGGGTCTGATGAATTGTCCATCCTGGGTGATGAGTGGGCCATTTCTGCTGATGGATGGGCCATCTCTGGTTCCTGGAATAGTTATTTTTAGTTCCTGGAATGTCTGATTCCTTATCAGATGCGATGTAGATATCAGAGTGTGGTGATCAAGTCGTCATGGTGCAAATGTCCCGGTGATAAGATCCAACCCCACCTAGGTGGAATCCTCACTTATTGTGAAAGAAATACTTTTAGTGTTGTGAAATTTTTCTCTCAGCCAGGCTGGTGCAGGGATTTTGAAACTTGGTCTCTGTAGGGTTCTAATTACATTTCAGTTTTATATATAATAGCACGAATTACATACTTTATTTATAACATCAGGAAGAGCTTTCTCCTGACTGTAAGCTGTTGGTGTCTTACAGATGAGTTAAAGACACCACTCTTCAAAGCATTAATTGCAGTCCATTCTTGGAGGCAGGTTGGAATATAGTCCAAAGAAATAGACCTAGCAGGTATGCAGGGGACATGACAGAGAGCCAGCCAAGGGTTTGGCAAAAACCTGTTCTTTCTCTAAACTGTTTTCAAGCTGAGCTTCAGGAAGGGTGGCTGAACTAGCAAATTTTAAAAAGTTATGGTTGGTAGATGTGTAACAGATACAGTATCTGTCAAGGATGAATTAATAAGTGCTGGAGGAGAAATTACTCATTCTTTAGCTTTATCTATAATGAGGCAAATTGATTTTGTATGTGGAACAGCTCAAGTTTATCCTGGAAAGTCCTATGGCAACAAAGTGTCACCCCAATCAGATAAAATACTAAATTTAAAGATGGAAATTATCTTTTGCATCGAATGATTGTAGGTTAAATCAAATGACTGTAAATGAAGGCTTATCTATCTTCCATAGTGTTGGAGGTTAGGACTTTTTTCTTTTTTTTTCTTTCTCTCTGGGAATTTTGTCCCATTTGTTGCTAAGAGATAATAACGGCTGGTACTTAAGAGAGACAAAAGAAGTGTCCGAGGTGGAGGGAAGGGATGCAGCTGGCTGCAGCCTCTTAGCCAAGGGATTTTCTCTTAAGAAGGGCAGAGATACCGTGAGATTTTTGTCTGGGGGAGTGAGGGGTTGGGCACGGCTCCTCGCTCTCTCTCGCTCCCAGATTGGAGGGGAGACAGCCGGTCTGCGGTTGCTGTGGGAAGCACCACAGAACACCATCTTTTACTGCTTCTACCGTGAGTGAGGCTTTGCTCGTAAGAGCAGCTGGTGAACTGGGACCTTATCAAATACATGATCTCACTGGAAAAGACCCTCACCATCTACTCAGGTGCCTCAGGGGAAAACCCTGGAGTCCTCCCCCCTCTGAGGGAGCATCTCTGGGCTGTTTGAAGGAGCCCAGCTGCCGCTGACCAGACCTGCTGTTTCCTGCCTCAGGCTTTTTTTGCTACACTCTAATCCAGCACCCCATGCCCTCCCTTCCCCCCACGCCCCGTGGCTCCTGCTACGCCTGTGGAGTTTCTGCTACATTTTGTTTGCTACCCCTTGTGTGCCCGCCTCTGCTGTTCCAGCCGCTGCTCCGAGGTTCCTGCTACAGTCCATCTTGCCATCCAGAGGGGCACCAGGACTGACTGCCACTGTGGGGTTGTAAAGGAAGCCCCTTTTCTGTCTCTCCCACCAGCTTGCCTGACATTACCTTGTGGAGGGACAGCTGAGCTGGCGCCACAGTGCCCCATGCAGCCGCGAGGAATCATCGCACCTGCCCTGCCTGGCTGGGAGCCAACAGTGCCCCTGCGGGCTGTGACCATAACTACACCAAAGGGGAAAGTGCTTGACAGCCGAGAAAAGGCTGAAGTTAGGTTTCTGTTTTTGTTTGTTGTTGCTGACATTGTTGTTGTTTGTTTGTTTTGTTATACATATGTATATACACTGGTAACAAACTGTTATTCCTTTTCCCATATCTTTGCCTGAAAGCCCTGTAATTTCAATGTTATAATAATTCAGAGGGAAGGGCATCACATTTTCTGTTCCAAGGGAGGTTCCCACCTTCCTTGGCTAACACCTGTCTTTCAAACCAAGACACATAGCCATGTGTAAATTACTTAATGTCCATATGAGATAAGTCTCTGCCAGCCTTCAAGATACTGCAACAATTGCCTGTTTCCTGTAGGGCAGGGTGAGAGACTGGAAAGATTGATGTCTCAAGACATTGTGGGGTCTTGTAGTGAAGGTCAAGGAACCAGAGAGCTCTGGTGAGACCACTTGCTGGTGGGATAGTGAAGTGTAAATATCTCACCAGACTCAGGATACAAGGAAACTACATTTCCCATCTGCCTGTGTGGCTGTATGCCTGGCCTGATCCCCCACTCCGCCCCTTCCTTCTCCTCATTGGTTCCCTTCCCCTAGTCCCGCCTTTGTGCCACCCCTGTGCCCTCAGATCATTGGCTCTGTAACACTACGTAAGCCTGTCTCTGAGCAGGCCACTTCCTCTCTTGCCTCTGGACCCTTCATGGTGAGACCAAAATAAACCTCGTCTGTGGAATTTACCATGCGGGGGAGCCCTCCTTGACTTTTGCCTCTGGTAATGCTGAGCTGTCTGGCTTGCGTGTGTGTGTGTGTAATTCACGCTTAAACAGCTGTGCAGGGGGAAGGAGTAAGCTAGCTAGCTTGCTACATGGCACCACCCTAAGTGATCTCTTGCCAGGGACACTTCAGGGGAAAACACAGTGAATTCCCCTCCACCCAAACACCATGTACGGCAGTGGGGTGCATGTGTGTGGGGAAAGGGGCAGGTCGGGCCTTGCCCTGGCTAGGTGTTGGGGTTTTAGGAGTTCTTCTGGCTTTTTTTTTTCTGTTAAAGGAATTTTCCCCATACATGTTGCTAGGGGGACAAATTACTGGGTACTTAAGAGAAAACAAAAGACCTAGCCATTGGGGGAGGGGTGCATCTGGCTACTCTTTTGTTTCACCTGGGTGTATGGACAGTCAGTCCCCAGCGTTTGGATGGAGAGAGAGGCTGTTTCGTCGGCTGCTTTTCCTTCTGCCAGAGAAACCCCAGTATCCCAAGCTTGCCTTCCCTGCCCCAGTGGGAGCCAGGCCGTGGCCACCTTGCCCCCCGCCATTGCTTCGAGCCTTCGCTACTGTATTGGGTTGACCCTGAGTTGATGGACAGTCTTTAAGACCAATTGCGCTTCTCACAATTTACATATTTAAACCGCACAGAAAGGCGGGACTGCCCCTTTTGGTCGGAGCTCGCCTGCTGGAAGGTGGGGGCAGCTCGGGGCCTCCCGGCCCCGCCAGGCCGGGCCGGGGCCACTGCCCCTTTCCCCCTTTCCCAACGCTGTGGCACGGACCCTGGGTGGCTGGGGGGGACTGCCTCAGAGCCACAGGCAGCTAAACCCAGCCATGGACTGCTCACAGCTCAAACCAGCCATGGACTGCTCACAGCTAAACCCATCCAGCGCGGCTTCTGGGGACCGGCGGGTCCCTCTCCTCTCCACGCGGAGCCGGCGGAGCCAGCGGGAGCCGGCAGAACCTCCTGTCTGCAGCCAGCACACTTCGTGCTGAACTGAAGAGGACACCACGCAGCCAGCAGCACAAAGGAAGCGAGGCTTTCCCCACCGTAAAGCCCGAACAAGAACACCCTTCAGCATGGCGGTGTCAGTCAGAGAGAAAGAGAAGTGAGTCACATGGGACGGAGCTGGAAATGGCGGTGGGAGAAAAGAGGGCGGTACCGCGATTCTGGCGGGCAGCTTAAAAGAAACCTTCTTGCATGCCGTGGTAAGAAACTGTAATACCACAAACTGTTTGTCTCTTTAATCCATTTGAAGAACATGGGGGGATGGAGTATCTTCGTGTGCCTGTGAAGATTGTGAAGAATGCCGATGCCAGGCTTTATAGTAGTAAAAGGCTGTTAGAGACTTGTGGCGAAGAAGAGCCTTTGTGTGCAGGCCAAAAGAACTTATCCTTAAAAAGATGAATAACCCCATGTGATGGCCCATGTTTTGCAGTGTGAAGGAACTGTGAGATTTTTCATGGGAGAGATGTTCTACACACAGCAGATTGTTTGTTTCCGGGCGGATCTGCTGTTAGTGGCAGTTTGGGAACCACGTGCAACTGAAGGAAAAACCCTTTTTTCCCTTAAGCATAAGAGAGAGACTTTTCAAGAACTGGAACACTGACTAACATCCCATGTTCTGTTATCCCTTGTGTGAGCTAGGTAAAAGGAGAGAAGTGCTGGCTGGAGGGGGGGGGGGGGGGGGGACTTGCTTTAATTTTGTTTTGTTATTGTCTTTTTACTTTTAATTCTATTAGTAATAAAACTCTTTCATTGTACTGCAACTGTTTAAGGTTTGTGCCTGCTTTGCTTTTCTCCTAATTCTTATCTCACAGAAGGAAAATAAGTAAGTAATGAATATTTTGAACCAAAACCACTACATTTAATTGGTGTTTCTGCCTGGTTTCGAACTCAACCCGCTACAGCTACGCTGTAGCCCTGCTCGCCCTGCCTGCCCAGACCTCCGGGGGGGTTCCCACCGCAGCTCCACACTTTGGATACATCTCGTCTGCCACCCAGGATTTGTGCTCATCCCTGCCGTTCCAGCCTGCCGTTCCAGCCTGCTGTTCCCGAGAGTCCGGCCGGACACGGGGATCGGTTGCCCAGGGGTTTGTGAAGCTTTTGTTCCATCCCTTCCCAGGATCCCAGGCCACCATTGCCGCGTGCTCCCCGAGCTCGCTCCGGAGCGCCCCCTGCAGCCGCGGGGGAACCATCGCACCTGCCCTGCTCACCAGGAGCCGCCAGCGCCCCTGCCGGCTGCGAGCGGAACTGCACCCGAGGGGAAAGGGCCTGACAGCCGAGAAGGCTGGAACTGGGTTTGTGATTGTTTGCTGTCACTGCCATAGTTATTGTTGTTTGTTTGCCTTGTTATACACATATAGATATATAATAGTAAAGAACTGTTATTCCTATTTCCCATATCTTTGCCTAAAAGCCCCTTGATTTCAAAATTATAATAACTCGGAGGGAAAGGGGGGTCACATCTGCCATTCCAAGGGAGGCTCCTGCCTTCCTTAGCAGACACCTGTCTTTCAAACCAAGACACTAGGCAATGCACTGCCCAATACATCCCCACGCCCTAGACCCAGTATCCCAGCCCAGCAGTGGCTGCCAATTACAGGCACTGAGGAGGCAATTCTCCACTCCCCACCTCTGGAGCCCCTAATGCAGCTCCTGAGTGTCCAAATGACCAGAAGTTCCACCTGGGGGGAGGGCCCAGTGTAGTGGGTTCAGTTCGTAAACCGAGTGGAAACACCAATTTAGTTTAGTGGTTTAGTTCACGATATCCATTACTTATTTCCCTTCTGTGAGATAAGAATTAGGAGAAAGCAAAGCAGGCACAAACCTTAAACAGTTGCAGTACAAAGAAAGAGTTTTATTACTAATAGAATTAAAAGTAAAGAGAAATAACAAGAAATTAAAGCAAACCCTCTCCCCCTTTCCAGCACTTTCCTCCTTTTACCCAACTCGCACAAAGGATAACAGAACATGGGATGTTAGTCAGTGTTGCAGTTCTTGAAAAGTCTCTTTCTTATGCTTAAGGGAAAAAAAGGGTTTTCTTCTGCATCACATGGTTCCCAAACTGCCACCAACAGCAGACCTGCCCAGAAAGAAACAATCTGCTGTGGTGTAAAACATCTCTCCCATGAAAAATCTCACAGTTCCTTCACACTGCCAGACATGGGCCATCACATGGGGTTATTAATCTTTTTAAGGATGAGTTTTTTTGGCCTGAACACAAAGGCTTTCTTTGCCACAAGTCTCTAAAAGCCTCTCACTGCTTCTATATAGCCTGGCATAGGCACTCTTCACAAATCTTCACGGGCCACACATGAATTCTTCATCCTGCCATGTACTTCAAATTGATTAAAGAGACAGTTTGTGGTATTACAGCTTCTTACCACGGGATGCAAGAAGTATTTTAAACTATGCGCGAGAAACATGGCACCGCTCTCTTTTCTCCCGTCACCATTTTCAGCTTCGTCTCACATGACTCTCTTTCTCTCTGACTCTGAAGCCGCCATGTTGAAAAGTGTTCAGGCTTTATGGTAGAGGAAGCCTCGCTCCCTTTGTGCTGCTGGCTGCGTGGTGTCTTCTTCAGTTTGGCATGAAGTGTGCTGGCTGCAGACAGGAGGCTATGCCGATTCCCGTTGGCTCTGCTGGCTCTGCATGGAGAGGAGAGGATAAGTACCCGCCGGTCCCAAGAAGCCGCTCTGGATGGGTTGATCTGTGTGGCAGCCCATGGCTGGTTTTAGCTGCCTGCAGCTCTGGGATAGTTCTCCCCCCAGCGACCCAGGGTCCATGCCACGGCATTGGGAAAGGGGGGGGGGGGGTGCAGGGTCCCCGGCCCAGCCCTGCAGGGCCTGGAGGCTCTGAGGCCCCCCCCACCTTCCGGCAGGCAAGCTGGAACGAAAGGCAATTCCCACCTTTCTGTGCGGTTTAAATATGTAAAGGGTGAGAAGCGTCATTAGTCTAAAAGACTGTCCATCAACTCAGGTTCAACCCACTACAGCCCAAGAAGGCCACGGGGTATTTGAGGCCAAACAAACATGAGGCAATCAGACATCTTGACCCTATCTCTTCTTGGAATTGATATTACGTGAACACCCCTGGAACCCAGGAGTTGGTAGCTGTATGTATCCATTTCTATATGCTCTCTGTCTTTCTTTGTCTTTCTTCTAATTTCCTCCTCGTGGAATTTTGAATAACTTAAAATCGAATGGGCTTAGAGTTTGCAAAGTTGAATGGGCCAAGGTAATGCTTTGAGAAGTGTTTTATGTTGATTTAATGTTGCACTAAACCTTTTGCCAATGTTTCTCTGATTTTCCAAAGTTGCCATTAAAGTTCTTTTTGTTGTTTTGTTCTGTTGAGAATATTTCTCCTGTGCATCTAACTCAGAGTACATGAACAACTGTAAGCCCTTTTAAGTGTCTTGTCAAGCAAGTTTTTTGGGGGCCTTACAGGGAGCAAGAGACATTTTTCAGTCTTCTTCAAAGATAGTTGGGGATATTGCAGCCATCTGTGTTGGTCACTGCACAAAAAAATGGAAAGAAACTATCTGCAAATGCTGATGTCTTTTGGCATGCCCAAGAGATTGTAACAAAGATGGAGTTTTGCAACAAGTGCTTTCTCATCTTCAAGGAGCCGCTCCAGGGGGGCATGGGGAAGCTGAGCACCACTGCATGCATCCTCCTGAAGCATTTCATGCTTAAGCAATAGCAGAAAGTCTTGCCAAATCTTAATCCGTTTCTGAAAGCTGACAAGCTGTTTGGTGTGTCAGGTACAGGTACAGGTTGGCTTGGGTGAATCTCATAGCTAGGACAAATTAATGTCTCTGCTTTGGAAAATACACAGATTGACTGAAGTTTAAGGGTTTTATAGGATTCTCTGCACAGACCTGACTTTAGGTAAGTCTTGTTAAAAGAGCTCCTAGAAAAAAAGTTGACAGTAAGACAAAAACTTAACCTCCAGTTCAGGCCACTTTGGATGAGAGATCCTTCTGGTATGGGCCAAGAGGCCCACTGAAAAGGTCACAGTCATGCAGCTCAAACATATCTGAAAAGCCCTGAGCACATCAGGTCCTACATGCTTTGGTCTTCCCCCTGTCTTTGGAAGGGGTGGCATTCATGATTCAGGTTGCAGATAGCACAGGGATTGTGCAGGAACCAGAGGAGATTGTCGATTTGCAGAACAAACTGTTCTTCAGTGAAAATATCATAATGTTAATTGTGGATTTATTTTTCATTATATTTCCATTGCTGCTAAAGAATTTAACAATAACAAGTTTGTTCCAACTGAGACAACTGAGTGTTTAAGTGATGCCTTAGGTTTTAACTTTTATATTTTTCAAATTCTGTACTGCTTGGTGTGTGACTCTGAAGTTTCTTGTAGCCTGTTAATTTCTGCTCACTTGTGCTAGGCAGACATAACAAAGCCTCTCCGGCCCTGCTTTCGAAGGACACCAAGACTGTCCTAGGCCAAAAGTATAAACCAAAGAGCTGAAGGGGGGGGGGTAAGCTGAGGGGAAAATTGAAGCTTTAATTGGAGAATGAACCCTGATATGCAAATGAACCAAACCTATAAAAGAGTGAAGAACTCGTGACCGGGGGTCCATCTTGGGGTCCATTTTGAGAATGGCTTCAGGCTCCCCAGGGTGTACCTTTGAAGGCCTTTCAAATAAATACCTCTTTTATTCCTTTACTCCTGTCTAGTCTCTGTTTCTAGGAGGCCTCTTAAGGCATTAGTTCTTTGGCACCACCAGAAGGGACAACGAGGCTTCCGAAAATCCTCAGGGACTCAGAAAGATCCAGCTCAGCTCCCCCCCCCCCCCCCGCCAGCAACCCGGGGGGGCAGTCCAGGAGGCAGAGAAGCCCCAAGAGCCCAGAAAACTCTCCAGATCCAGCACAGAGGCACGTGAGTAACTGAATAAAGGTGGTATTCTGTTGTTAACACCTGAATTGGGTATTTAGAGATCTCTTACAGTTTGTTTAGGGACTCAGGAGAGTCCCAGGGGATTTCATTTGGTGTTTCCCTTTTTTGTTAGCTTGGCAGTTCGTGAGAGCTTGTCAGGAAACTCATGTGAGAGTCCCAGGGAACTTGATTTTCCCTCTGATGGTTTGTTGCTAGGTTCCGTCCAGCCACAGCTCTTTGGCACACAGCCAGGTGGAGCAGAGGCTTGGATTGTATGTCAAGCCTCAGTTTGAATTTCTGGGGTTGTGGGTTTGGATCCTACCTTCTCTAGTTTTCTCTCTCTGCTTTATAGAGTGTTTTAGATCTTGTTGCTTTATTTTCGCGAATTTTCTGTTTATAAGCATAAAACCATGGGTGGTAATATTTCTTGTATGGGGAGTGAAATACCACCGAACACCCCTTTAAAATTTGTATTAGATAACTGGGCAAAATTGATTGGCAAAGATAAAACCCTTACAAAAACAGGATTAATTCGGCTTTCCACACTAATTTGTCCAGCTTATAGGTTAGATAACTGGCAAAAGTGGCCGCAGTTTGGACTCCTAGATGAAGAATTAATATTGAGTTTAATATCGTATCATCGAAGAGACCACTGTTTCTTAGAATTAGAGTATGCGAAGCTCTTCTTGGCTGCATCTAAGTTACAAATATATAAAAAAGAGCATATACTGCTTTTAAGGAAAAAAGAGAAAAAGGTTAAGAAGTCTATGTTGGACCTGACAAAAGGGGAAGACGTGGAGATGGATTTAATAGCTCCCGCCTTGAGATTGGGCCCTCCCCATCCTCCTCCTCCTCCCCTTCCCCCTCTTCCTTCTCAGCTGAGATGGGTCCCGGGGGCGGGTGGGGGGGAGGAGAGGCAACTTTAGATGGGTTCCATCCAGTGAAAAAGGTTAAGAAGGGGGGGGCAGACAGGCTGCCCCCGCTGCCTCCCGCAGACCCGGGAGACTTCCCAGCTGCGACTCAGGCTCAGACAGGGCCGCATCTAAAAGAGGGTGAAAACTGACCGTGGCAGCTCTGGAAGGCGTTTGCATCTTCAGCGGCTTCTGCCCAGAAGCTGCCCTGCTCTCTCTCTCTCCCATCCCCTCCGGTCCCACCAGGACCAGAGGGGCCAAGGGGTGGGGACAACCATCGTGTGCAGCCTACAGCACCGCCCTTAGAGGTGAAGCTGGGAGGCAGGGCTTTCCACCAGGAGGGTGGGGAGGGAACCTCCCAAAAGGGGGGTGGAGTTCCTCCCTCTCCCAAGCGTTGGAGTCTCCACGACAACACCACGCATTGAGCAGCTGGCTTAGGGGATGACATCATCGAAGCGCGCAGCCCCAAGGACACTGCCGGCCCCTGTGGCCGAGCAGGTCCCTGACAGTGATACCAGGTACCAGAAAGGGCTGGGGCAGACCTGACACAGACGACTCCACGCAATCAGACACCTCCAGTTCCATAGATCCCATTGGAACAAAACTCAAACTCAGAATGATGGGGACCGGAGGCTTCTCCCCCAGCAGAGCCTTTGGTTATAGCCAAGCTGGGGAAAGATGATACAGAATTTCTGGTAGACACTGGCGTGTGAATCGCGCCGCAACCGGGCCAGAAGACACTTCAGAGACAGTCAGAGAAGTGGGTATTTGCTTTACTCAGCGCGCCGGGTGTGTGGGGATCGCTCCTCCAAACACACACACACCGGTGCTCCCTACAACACAGTATTAAGGGTTAAATTATGAATATTCATCACATTCCTTGGGACAGGTGTGGTTATACAAATTATTTCTCAGAAGTCATTAATATCATTAGCATATGGGCCATGCATGAGCTGTGTGCCCTGGTGGTCGCACTGAGGAAGGCTCCTCTTCTTCCTCGGGGGTCTTTCTGATGAAGGCCAGTAGTCATCCTCACAGTGCATGTGAGAAATGAGACAACTCTTAAAAAGATTAATTTATTGAAAACAGAAAAATTGAAAAATTGCAGAAATTAAAAAATATATAAAAATTTGGGATCCTATGGCTCAGTAGATGGTATGCCCCAGGAGCGCAGGGATTTGAGATCTTCTGGCTGAGACAGCACTAGACCTCAGGTAGAGAAAAAGAACTTGCAGTGCTGGGTTGACTTTAAAAAAATTACTAAAAGCCCCTTAAAAGGGGTAAGGCTTTTAATGCCCAGCACCGACATCTCCCACAGCTAGTCTGGAGAGAGCAAGAGGGGAAGAGAGAAGAGAGCCCGCCTCTCAGCTTCGTCCTTTTTATAGTTTTTGCTCCGCCCCCAGTCTACCCACAGCCCGCCCCTTCGGTCCAAGGCGATTGGTGCTTTCCTTTTGATGGATCATCTCTGTCCACCAATGGCTCATCGTTGTCAAGGGGGGGTGGTATCAGTTAGAGATAAGGGAATACAATACCTTCATTAAAATTCAGGTATTCAGGTTGCCATGGAACTTGCCTGCAGAGTAATGGCTGTGGCTAAAAATAGCTGCTGGCTATTAAGACTGGGTGGGGTTTTGGCCTTGGAATCAAAATGCAAGTGAAACACTTACAAAAAGTATTAAAATACATCCAACACACCTCAAAACACTTGTAAAAGTATACAGTAAACACAGGAAAGGTAACTCTTATGGTGTACCAGTGGTTTGTAGCTTGAAAAGGGGCAAGTTTGTGATTTTTTACTGGGAAAAATTTTAACTGGGAAGGGTGCAACTCTATTAATAAACTTTAAACAAATTGAAACACTGATAATGGAACTGGATTTTTGTACCTGGGCTGATGGGTTAATTGTAACATTCAATTTAAAAATAATTAACTCAAAATTAATTACTTAAAGCACTTAATATGCAAAGACCAAGCACAAATAGGGATTTCATGTATGACAGTGCACTTTTCACCTTTCTCCCTGGGCATGCGTAGTCCTTTGAGGAATGATTCAGCAGTCTCTGAGATGATCCTTGTCCCCTCTATCTTGACAAGATTAGGGTGAATTCAGCTTCTTAGGTTTTGTAATTAACATCTGCTGTCTGAACTAACATTTGCTGTCTCCCAATAGTTAACTTGTGCTTACATGAGTTAGTTATTGACTGCCCCTTCTTCAATCCCCCCTTTTCTTTGGTTATTTGTAATTCTTTACAAATCTTGCATGTTTTTAAAGTAAGAACCCTTCTCTATCTTATTTCTAAGTTTATGCTCATGCCACTGAGCATAAGCACTGCGATTCCAAGTACATAGTATCATACAACAGTAATTACTAATAGAAACACTAAGTAACAATGCAATAACTCAAATAGCTATTACAAACAATTGTTTAAGCCAGGATAAGTTGGGTAACCATGATGTAAGTTTGTCCCATACCTCTTTAAACCCCCAAGAAGTGTCATCCAAAGTGATCCGATGTAGTGTCCATGTTTTTTCCAGAATTGTCTGCAAATCTGCTTCTATTCGTTTGTCTAAATCAACATAAATACAACAGCTTGTATTTATAATTGTACATACTCCTTCTTCCTTGGCATACAGCAAATCTAATGCAAGTCTATTCTGTATGGCTAATTGTGAGATGCTCTTAATCTCGATTTGCTGTGCTCTTATGGCATCTGCACTGGCATTCATTATGGTTTCTACAGTAGCAGAAAGGTTCACTATTGCTTTCTCTAGTTCACTTACTCCGAGTCCTGGTATAAACCATCTGGCAAAGCTGTGAAATCTAGTGGGCCTATCTATTAAGGGATTTGATGTCCTTTTGGTCCTCCGTATAAAAGTTCAGAGCAAGCCTTGTAGTTCAGGAACAACAGTAATGTCGGGAAATACTGGTCCTATGGCACAGCGGCCTTGCCATCTTAAGGGTAAAACTTTTTAGGCGCTGTGACCACATATCCAGTACCAACCCTTCCCTGTGGGCACCGGCCAACCCTTGGGCTTTGGTCCTTGTCTTGTTTGATTCTTATTCCACATGTTAGCCCCCCATAGGTCCAGAATTCTGAGCAGTTGGGGTAGCTGCCCATAAATGTTAAGTTCCCGCATTTGGAGTCTGTCTTATTCCCTCCTGAGTTTTTAGGTACAGATTCTTCCCAGCACTGCTGCACGCAGGATACTGGTAAGGACCCAAGTATTGGCTCTTCAAACTCTAATTTCCACTGAAGTTGATCTAGGGATATGTTGACATAATGTGAAAGCTTGTTAGTACTAAGTGCAGCATAGATTGTTGTTGTATTAGGGAATGTTGCCCCAACCAAAGGAAAGCCTCTAGCAGAATTCTCAGGCAGCTGGGAACATATCCAGCAATCAGATTAAAATTCTCAACAACACCTTTGAGCAATCGAAGGTATTTTGATCCCATGCGCCCGCCCCAGTTACCAACATTACTAGTATGGTCCAAATCATGTTGTGTTGATTTTTCATAGCTGAAGGAGCAGAGGTCCTGTTCTTCTTGCCTCCCACTCTGGCTTTGGCACTGGTTTGGTCCTGGTATAATAGATCCAGGTCGGTTTTCCTTGTACTTTAATTGCTGTATGAGTGGTCAGCAGTGTCTGATAAGGTCCTTCCCATTTCTCCTGGAGTGGATCCCCTGAAAGAGACTTAACATAAACTCAATCCCCTGGTCTCACATTATGAAAGGGTTTATCAGGCGGTGGTGGTGGTTGACAATTAACAACTGTAGTGCGTATTGATTGTAATTTTTGACCTAAATGCTTTACATAATCTATTAGGTAGCTTTGCCCTACCAGAGCCACACTGTCAGTGTGAATCACATTTGTTCCATAGGGCTTTCCATACAGAATTTCAAAGAGGCTTAATTTTTCTTTGAGCTGTGGTTTTACCCTAATTCTTAGCAAAGCCATGGGCAGAGCCTGATACCAATATAAATTAGTTTCTTGACAAATTTTGGCTGTTGCTTTATTAAGTGATTCATCTTTTCCACTTGTCCACTTGCCTGTGGTCTGTATGGTGTATGTAACTGCCAGTGTATGCCCAGTAGATGACTCCCTGCACCACCTGGGCTACAAAGTGTGATCCTCTGTCAGAATTAATTTCTCTGGGTACCCCAAATTGTGGAATAATTTCTTGTATTAAAGCTTTAACAACTTCTCTAGCTTTATTTGTTCTACAAGGGAAAGCTTCTGGTCAACCTGAGAAAGTGTCTGTGAGGACTAGAAGGTACTTGTATCCCCCCTTCCTAGGTGTCTTGGTTTGAAAGACAGGTGTCTGCTAAGGAAGGCATAAGCCTCCCTTGGAATGGCAGATGTAACCCCTTTCCCTCCGAGTTAATATAATTTTGAAATCAAGGGCTTTTAGGCAAAGATGTGGGAAAATAGGAATAACAGTTCCTTACTATTATATATATAACCAGTCAAACAAAACAACAATAACTATGGCAGTGACAGCAAACAATCACAAACCCAGTCCCAGCCTTCTCAGCTGTCAGGCCTTTTCCCCTCGGGTGCAGTTCTACTTGCAGCCGGCAGGGGCGCTGGCCGCTCCTGGTGAGCAGGGCAGGTGCGATGGTTTCCCCGCGGCTGCAGGGGGCCCTCCAGAGCGAGCTCAGGGAGCACGCGGCACCGGTGGCCTGGGATCCCGGGGAAGGATAGAACAAAGGCTTCACAAACCCCAGATGGCTGGCCCCAGTGTCCGGCCGGACTCTCGGGAACAGCAGGCTGGAGCGGCAGGCTGGAACGGCGGGCTGGAGTGGCAGGCTGGAGTGGCAGGGGCGAGCACAGATCCCAGAGGACAGACGAGATGTATCCAAACAGGGAACCCCCCGGAGGTCAGGCAGACAGGGCAAGCACGGCTACAGCGTAGCGAAAGCTCGAAGCAGCAGCGGGGCAGGGCGGCCACAGCCCAGCCTCCAGCAGGGCAGGGAAAAACAGCTTTGGGATCCCGGCGTTGTTTCCAGCTGAAAAGAAAAACGGCCAAAGAAAAAGAACCAGCAGCTCCTTTCTCTGCAGCTTCTCTCTCCGAACACCGAGAGCGAACTGACCCCACGCCCAGGTGAAACAAAGGAGTAGCCAGGCCCACCCCACCCCCAATGGGCAGCTCTTTTTGTCTTTCTTAAGTACAGCCATTTGTCCCCTAGAAACATGCATATGGTAAAAAATTCCTTTAACAGGAAAAAACTAGGACTAAACTAAAACCCCAACATTATCCACCCTGAATTTTTTCCCATACTAACATGTTACATGAAACTTAACCTTTTTAACCATATAAATACACGCGTCACCAGAATTATATACAAATATACATGCTGATACTGATACAAGTACAGAGCCATGGGTAGTTCACCCTAAAACAAGGTCCCCTTGAGGTATGCATCAGGTCTCTCCATCCCTTTGCATCACCCACCAGGTGCAACCTGGTCCCTGATCAAAAACGACCCCACGGATGGGTTTGTCTTTGCTCAAGGCAGACTTAACCCAAACAGTTTTTCCAAGCATACCTCTCATGTGCACCACTGGAACCTTATCCCCGTCTGTTGTTTGTAGGGGTTTGGATTGGGCAGGGCCTGCTCAGCTGGTGGAGCCTCGGGTGTTAACTAACCAGGTGGCTCTTGCTAAATGCACCTCCCAGTTTTTGAAAGTCCCCCCACCCAGTGCCTTCAAGGTGGTTTTAAGCAGTCCATTACACCGCTCAACCTTCCCAGCTTCTGGTGCATGGTAAGGGATGTGGTACACCCATTCAATGCCATGTGCTCTAGCCCAGGTGTTTATAAGGCTGTTCATGAAATGAGTCCCATTGTCAGATTCAGTTCTCTCAGAGGTGCCATGCCTCCAAAGGACTTGCTTTTCCAGGCCCAGGATAGTGTTCTGGGCAGTAGCGTGAGGCACAGGGTAGGTCTCCAGCCATCCTGTGGTGGCTTCTACCATTGTGAGCACATAGCGCTTGCCTTGGCGGGTTTGAGGCAGTGTGATGTAATCAATCTGCCAGGCCTCCCCATACTTGTATTTGGACCACTGCCCACCATACCACAGGGGCTTCACTCGCTTGGCCTGCTTGACCACAGCGCATGTCTCACAATCATGGATCACCTGGGCAAAACTCTCCATGGTTAGATCCACCCCTTGGTCTCGTGCCCACTTATAGGTGGCATCTCTGCCCTGATGGCCTGAGGCATCATGGGCCCATCGAGCTAGGAACAACTCTCCTTTATGTTTCCAATCCAAGTCTATCTGGGACACCTCTATTTTCGCAGCCTGATCTACCTGTTTGTTGTTATGATGCTCTTCATTAGCCCGGCTCTTGGGGATGTGAGCATCTACATGACGGACCTTCACAGGTAGCTTCTCTACCTGAGTGGCAATGTCTTTCCACTCCTCAGCAGCCCAGATTGGTTTTCCTCTGGGCTGCCAGTTTGTCTTATTCCACCTTTCCAGCCAACCCCACAGAGCATTGGCTACCATCCATGAATCAGTGTAGAGGTAGAGCTTTGGCCACTTCTCTCTTTCATCTATGTCCAGAGCTAATTGAACGGCTTTGAGCTCAGCAAATTGGCTCAATCCACCTTCTCCTTCAGTAGGCTGTGCAACCCGTCGTGTGGGGCTCCATACAGCGGCTTTCCATTTCCGGCTAGCGCCTACAATTCGGCAGGAACCATTGTAGGTACAAAAATGCTGTTAGTGAGGATTTTCCTGTTATTTTCTAAGTCCATGAGAGATTTTTCTCTCTCACAGAAGAGGTAGCAGGGAATATAAACAACCAAGGCACCTGCAACCTTGGAAAGTCTTGTTTATGGTATAGTAGAAAATATTTTGACAATGGATGTTTTAGGATTTTGGCCAATCACCCCCAAGGGGTGGCTGGTCCTTTGTCCAATTAGACTATGAAGAAAAAAGTCTATAAAAGTGTTTGTAAAATAATTAAAGAAATGAATCTTGCTGCACAATTCCTGCCTGCTGGATCTTCTCCACCTCCTCCTCCCTATGGCTGCGGGACACGGTGATATACCGTAGGAACCAGGCCTGCGGTAATAAACCATCAGTGAACAGGGCGTACTGTGTTTCACTCTCTGGTTGCTCGTTATATGGTGGGGCTTCTTGGGCACGCGTCACCTGCTCCTCTTCTTCTTCAGAGGATAACCCAAAAGTCTCACCTTCTGGCCAGTTTGTAATTATTTCCAAGATCCCAGGGTGACTTGGGTTTCTAATTTGGGCGCACTGCATGATGAGTGCGATCCATTTGCTCCAAGTAGTGTTGGTGGCGTGATGCATGGAAGGAACCTTTCCTTGGAACATCCACCCCAGCACCGGTAGTCGGGGTGCCAGAAGCAACTGTGCCTCTGTGCCGATTACTTCTGAGGCAGCTTGGACTCCTTCATAAGCTGCCAAGATCTCTTTCTCTGTGGGAGTGTAGTTAGCTTCAGACCCTCTGTAGCTTTGGCTCCAGAATCCCAGTGGTCGGCCCCGAGTCTCACCAGGCACCTTCTGCCAGAGGCTCCAGGACAGGCCATGGCTCCCGGCTGCAGAGTGGAGCATGTTCTTCACCTCTGGTCCCGTCCTGACTGGGCCAAGGGCTATGGAGTGAGCAATTTCCTGCTTGATCTGGGCAAAGGCTTGCTGCTGTTCAGGGCCCCAGTGGAAATCATTCTTCTTGCGGGTAACCAGGTAGAGAGGGCTCACAATCTGGCTGTACTCAGGAATGTGCATTCTCCAGAAACCTATGGTGCCTAGGAAAGCTTGCGTTTTCTTCTTACTGGTCGGTGGAGACATCGCAGCGATCTTGTTGATGACCTCAGTGGGAATCTGACGTCATCCATCTTGCCACTTTACTCCCAGGAACTGGATCTCTCGGGCAGGTCCCTTGACTTTGCTCTTCTTGATGGCAAAACCAGCTTGCAGGAGAATTTGTATTATTCTCTCTCCTTTCTCCAACACTTCTGTTGCGGTGTTCCCCCACACAAGGATGTCATCAATGTACTGCAGATGTTCTGGGGCCTCACCCTTTTCTAGTGCAGCCTGGATCAGTCCATGGCAGATGGTGGGACTGTGCTTCCACCCCTGGGGCAGTCGGTTCCAGGTGTACTGCACGCCCCTCAAGGTGAAGGCAAACGGAGGCCTGCACTCCACTGCCAGAGGAATGGAGAAAAATGCATTGGCAATGTCAGTAGTGGCGTACAACTTTGCTGCTTTGGACTCCAGCTCATATTGGAGCTCCAACATGTCCAGCACGGCAGCGCTCAACAGTGGAGTCACTTCATTCAAGGCACGATAGTCCACAGTCAATCTCCATTCCCCGTCAGGCTTGCGCACAGGCCAAATGGGGCTGTTGAAGGGTGAGTGGGTCTTGCTGACCACCCCTTGGCTCTCCAGCTCACGGATCATCTTGTGGATGGGGATCACAGCATCTCGATTTGTCCAATACTGCCGGTGGTGCACTGTCGAGGTGGCGACTGGCACTCGTTGCTCTTCCACTTTCAGGAGCCCAACTGCAGAAGGATTCTCAGATAGTCCAGGCAGGGTGTTCAATTGCCTAATGCCCTCTGCCTCCACAGCAGCAATACCAAATGCCCACCTGAGTCCTTTTGGGTCTTTGTAATAGCCATTCCGGAGGAAGTCTATGCCCAGAATACACGGGGCCTCTGGGCCAGTCACAATCGGATGCTTTTGCCACTCCTTCCCAGTCAGGCTCACCTCAGCTTCCAAAAGGGTCAACTGCTGTGATCCCCCGGTCACCCCAGCGATGGATACAGGTTCTGCCCCCACATGTCCCGATGGCATTAAAGTACACTGTGCCCCAGTATCAACCAATGCATCATATTTTTGTGGCTCTGATGTGCCAGGCCATCGGATCCACAACGTCCAGGAAACTCGGTTCTCCCGTGCCTCTCCCTGGCTAGAGGCAGGGCCCCTCTAGCCCTGGTTATCATTCTTTCCCTGGGTGTACATGCTCGAGGTGCCTTCAAGGGGATCCGGTATATCATCCTTCCTTCTGTAATACCTGGCAGCTCGATCACGGGAGGCTGAGGCTACTTTCACCTTAGCGGAACCCCCTCGGTTAGTGCCTCCCTCCTTGAGTTCACGCACCCGTGCTGCCAGGACAGAGGTGGGTTTCCCATCCCACCTTCTCATGTCTTCCCCATGCTCACACAGGAAAAACCACAGCTCAGCTCGTGGGGTGTACCCTCTCTCTCTAGCAGGGGGACGACGGGCTCTGACTTGGGGGCCTGTGACTCGCACTGGTGCCACACTGACCTTCCTCATCTCCTCCCTCATCTCCTCCCTCATTTCCTTCCTCATCTCCTTCATCTCCTCTTTGAGGTCCTGGACCACAGCAGAGACATGAGCTTTCAGCGGATCATTGACCATACTGTCATAATTCCTGAGCTTGCTGGCAACAGAGCCCACTGTTTGTCGGTTATTGTCAGCATCAATCGTTGCAATGAAGGTGGTGTATTGCGATGGCCCTAGCTTTGCCAGGTTCCACATCATCTGTCCTGTGCACCTGACCTTATCGGGGTCATTATCATGCTGTCCATCCCACCCAAAGAGTACCTCTAGTACTGCCACCTCTCTTAGCTGTTGGATCCCTTCCTCGAGTGTCTTCCACTTCATTCTGTGATGGTACTCCTGCATTCTCTCTTTGTGAATGAACCTTTCTCTTACACTCATTAAGAGCCGCTCCCAGAGAGAAAGGGGTCCTGGCTCCCTCACAAATATATGGTCCACACCTGGGTCCTGGGTCAACGATCCCAGATACCTTGCCTCACCACAATCCAGTTGCACACCTGTGCCCATAAGGTCCCAAACTCGAAGCAGCCAGGTTGTATAAGGCTCACGCTCCCTTTGCACAATGTCTTTTCGCATACCACGGAGACTGTCGTACGACAGGGACTCAGTGATGATTTCTGGCTCTGGCTCTCCTGCTGGTTGTGAGGGCCCTGGTTTCCCATCATCATTAACTGGTTGTACTGATTTGGTCTTACACTTCCTCCTTTGCACAGGGGCGACTGCTGCTGGCTGTGGTTGTCCTTGTGGTTCAGCTGAAACCTGGACGGTTGTAACATCCATGGGTTCCATTGCTGCACCATTGGATTCACCCTCTTTGGGGCAGGGAGAGGGTTTTTCACTAGCTGAGGAGGTGTATTCCCTTAGAACTTGGCATATCTCCTGGCACACCTGGCCCATCTCCCGGCACATCTCCTGCATCCCTTTCGCCAGTACCCCCGCCCAGTTCGGGTAGTCCATTTCTGAGGTGGGCTGTTGGGCGGTATCAGGCTGTGGGGCAGGATCTCTAGTGTCTGGGGCTGTGTCAGGCTCTGGGGCTGGGGCAGGGTCTCTAGTGTCTGGGGCTGGGTCAGGCTCTGGGGCTGAAGCAGGCTCTAAGGTAGGATCACTAGTGTCTGGGGCCATGTCAGGTTCTGGGGCAGGATCAGGCTCTGGGGTAGGATCTCTAGTCTCTGGGGCTGGTGTCTGGGTAGTTATCCAAGCCAATCTCAACTTATCCTTTAGTGCTAAATAGAGTAGGCCTACCAGCAGCAGGTGGTTAGTATTCAGAGGGAATCTAAACCCTTCGAAAATTGATGGGGGGAGCCCAAAGAACTGGTTGAGGGGTTGGGGGAAAATTTCCCCTGGTGTCATTTCCTCACAGAAGGTACCATTTTTAACTTAATCCCAAAAACATGTGCTCAGTGTGTGATAGCCGTTTATCCATGTACCCACATTCCGGAGGAAGTTAAAAACCCATGAATTCCTCACCTTCTTGACCCATAGCGCAAGCTGGATAACAGCAACAGTAGCCTTAGTCAGAGGACCCATATTCAAGTAAGGAGCTCCAAAGGGAAAGAATATAGCCATGGCCACATGCCACCCGAGCCACGGTAAAGTAGACCACATAGTGCTGCCTAACAAGGTTCCTGTATCTAGCACACAAAATTAAGTTATCCAGGAACTGTTATTCCTCTTTCACCTCTCTCTCTTAATGCCCTCAGGCCCCACGGTTGGGCGCCAAGATCTGTCTTGGTTTGAAAGACAGGTGTCTGCTAAGGAAGGCATAAGCCTCCCTTGGAATGGCAGATGTAACCCCTTTCCCTCCGGGTTATTATAATTTTGAAATCAAGGGCTTTTAGGCAAAGATGTGGGAAAATAGGAATAACAGTTCTTTACTATTATATATATAACCAGTCAAACAAGCAACAATAACTATGGCAGTAACAGCAAACAATCACAAACCCAGTCCCAGCCTTCTCGGCTGTCAGGCCCTTTCCCCTCGGGTGCAGTTCCGCTCGCAGCCGGCAGGGGCGCTGGCGGCTCCCGGTGAGCAGGGCAGGTGCGATGGTTTCCCCGCGGCTGCAGGGGGCGCTCCGGAGCGAGCTCAGGGAGCACGCGGCACCAGTGGCCTGGGATCCCGGGGAAGGATGGAACAAAGGCTTCACAAACCCCAGACGGCTGGCCCCGGTGTCTGGCCGGACTCTTGGGAACAGCAGGCTGGAGCAGCAGGCTGGAGTGGCAGGGGTGAGCACAGATCCCAGAGGACAGACGAGATGTATCCAAACAGGGAACCCCCCGGAGGTCAGGCAGGCAGGGCAAGCACGGCTACAGCGTAGCGAAAGCTCGAAGCAGCAGCGGGGCAGGGCGGCCACAGCCCAGCCTCCAGCAGGGCAGGGAAAAACAGCTTTGGGATCCCGGCGTTGTTTCCAGCAGAAAAGAAAAACAGCCGAAGAAAAAAGAACCAGCAGCTCCTTTCTCTGCAGCTTCTCTCTCCGAACACCGAGAGCGAACTGACCCCACGCCCAGGTGAAACAAAGGAGTAGCCAGGCCCACCCCACCCCCAATGGGCAGCTCTTTTTGTCTTTCTTAAGTAGTCATTTGTCCCCTAGCAACATGCATATGGGAAAAAATTCCTTTAACAGGAAAAAAAATAGGTCTAAACTAAAACCCCAACACTAGGTAATTCAGAAAAGTCAATTTGCCACACATCCCCTGGTAAAACTCCTTTAGTGATACTTTCTGTGCTTAGCCTAACAGTGGTATTAGGGTTGTTTTTAAGACAGATTTCACAAGTGGAAGTTATGTCCCCAACTGTTTCCTTTAATTTTGATGCTGTCACTTTGTCCTTCAAATGGTTATATAAAGCATCAACTCCCCAATGTGTCTTAGAATGTTCGCTTTGGATGAATAATTTTAGCAGTTTTCTGGGTATTACAATAAGATCCTTTATTCTAGCCCACCCATCAGATCCTATTTGTCCCTTCCCTTCTTGTACCCAATTTAAATCATCAGTGTCATATGGTGGGGGTTTTTCACCCATAAGGATGTTAGAAGGGATTAGAGCATGAGCTTGAATTTGATCCCCGCCGGCCACTGCCTTTGCTGTTTTGTCTGCCATAGCATTTCCCAGTTCAGGGATAGTGTTACCTTGGGAGTGTCCCTTACAATGCATTATAGCCACTTTTGAAGGTTTTACTGTTACAGCGGGGATTACTGTAACACTCCTATATCAAACCAGGAGTCCCGTGGAAAGAAAATATATATGGACAGATTAGTGGTAGATGTTTCAGAGATGTTTATTTCTCCAGCCACATGGCCGGGGCTCTGCTCAGGAACTCCCCAGTCACGGGACCAAGGGTCCTTGGCCACACCGGGGAACACAAACCAACCAATGGGAAATGAGACTGACCAGGTGCAGGGAAACCCCGTGTCTCCCCCCCAGGGCCCATCTCCCAGGGCTCCATGGCAGGGGAGGGACCCCGACATCTCACCCATTTTATTTTAATAAAAGGAGAATGAAAACAACTGGATAAACATAACAAGAACAGTTTCAAGACAAAACAAGCCACCCTCCTGAGTCTTTAAATGTCCAAACAGATTCTGTGGAACATCTTAGGGCTGACAGAAGGGAGACAGAACTCTCCGGGCATGCTTTGTGGGGAAACTGAGGCAGGAGAGGGTTTAATTTCTTCCCTCCCCCTTTTCATCCCCCCCTCGCCATCGGAGAGGAATTGTAGGGAAATGGAATTGTATAGGGAAGCCATGGGGTGAAAAACGGATTAGGAATAAACTGGGGATAGGGTAAACTTAGGAAGGGGTTCATATTGGGTATAGGGTAAAAGGGGAAAGTAGGCTGTGGGTAGGGAAATTGCTGGGATGGATATTGTTTATAATTTTGTGCATAACGGCTGCCTTTGACTGGAATACCTCCAGGCCCAGTAACATTCGCTGCTTGTAAACCCTTCTTTCCTTGCACTATATCAAATTGTACAACTTCCCCATCTCCTACACTTTGCAGGTAATTTTTAGGGTTATTCCTTTTAATGGCAGTTCTATGGATGAATAGATCTTCCCCTGTATCGTCTCGTGTTATAAATCCATAGTTGTTTTTTACATCGTACCATTTCACAGTTCCTGTGACTTTCGTTGCTATAACTCCTCCTATCACGTGCTTGCGTGTTCGTCGTGGGTGCTGGTCCCGCGTGGCCGCCACCTCGCCGACTCCGACGTCTCGGCCGGGCCCCCGCATTGCGGCTGCTCCGCGCTCTCCGAGCGGCGCTGCTCCGGCGAGTGTCTGGGCTCTGTGCAGCCCCGCGTTGCCATCGCCGCTGGCTCCGTGGCCTGTGAGCTGTTCCGCTCCGCAAACTCCACGCTGCTTTGAGAGCGGCCCCATTCCGGCTCGGCGCTGTGCTGCGCGGCTTCTCGTGTCGCTGTGGAAACCGCCGCTTCTCCCTCCGCAGGGCTCTCCGAGCCAGTCGCTCAGAGTGGCCTGCCACGCCGATGCCTGGTTCCTGGCTGCTCGTGACCCACGGCACCCGCGGCACCTGCGGCATCGCTCCCTCACTCGCGGTCGCGTGGTCGGGGACCCCGAGACAGGGATGGGGTCCACGATAAGGCGTGCACTCCCGAGGGGGCTGGGCGCACCCAGCGCAGGCACCTCCACCGGCACGGCTGCAGTCACACGCTCCTGGGATGGCGGCTGCGCAGTCTCAGCCACGGGATTAGTATGATCTTCTGCTTTAGGGGAAATGGGACGATACAAATGCTCTTCAAGAGCTTCCCTGATTAAAAGGTATGCACGGAAAGCTTCTCTTTGATCTCTTACTTTATCCCAGATCTCGTCCCAGAAACACCCCTCACAAGATTCAGGAGGTTCGATATCAAAAAGTAAGTCTCGAGAAATATAGAAGAACCTTTTGAAAAGCCAGATGAAAAAAATGTTCTAGATCTCCCGGTTGCATTACTTTTTTGTTTTGTTGTTCAAGGATTCCTTTTACTTCTAGATACATTTTTTTCTGTGGCTCAGAGAGCCCCATTTCCCACGATTCTTCCATAGTCCAGAGAGAATATCCAAACCAAGATGAGAAGAGAGAGCTCTAGAGTGGTTATTTTACTCACGAATCTTCCTCAGGGATCGGTGTCCTGCCCGCATTCTTCCACCAGTTTGTTACAGCGGGGATTACTGTAACACGCCTATATCAAACCAGGACCCCCATTGAAAGGAAATATATATGGACAGATTCGTGGTAGATGTTTCAGAGATGTTGTCCTGGGTTGCAGTGTATTCTATTCCCATCCTCATGAGGTGTTGAAATCAGGTGGGGCAGTGTTTCCTTGCCTCCTCCCCCCAGACTATCTTTCTGTTAATGGCCCATCATTGTCCTGCCGCATGACTCAGAGATAACTCCCTCCGGAATATCTTCTGTTAATGAGCCTAATCACCACTGGACCTTCTGAGGAGGAGCAGACCCTTTTTTCTACAGGATCGCCACTTCGGGAGGACTGCAGCCATCATTCTACCAGACTGCCACCACCACCCTGACTAACAGGGTGCCAGGTTGTATCCTAACTCTGTCAGTTTAACCCAGTGTTATCCACTTTCATTGTTTTTCTTCTTTCCCCCTCCTTTTATTTCCCTATTAAATTGTTATTCTGACTTGGTGTCTCCCACTAGTTTGTTTTTCAAACTAGTACATAATTTGGCGCCCAATGTGAGGCACGCTGCTGAGAAAAGTCAGAATTACAATTTTGTATTGTAGAAGCCACCTACTCACTATGATGTTCAACATGCTTACATGGGTCTTGCACCTAGCTCTCTATATTTTTCCGCACATGGGGAACTATCTGCCGATTGTAATGCTCCTGTGTAGACCAGGGTATGGTATAAAATTTGCTTTATTAGTCTATTATGCCTACTGCATGATAACCTCCAAGACAATGAACATAATTCAGAATATATACTCAACTTTGTCTGCTTGTCCTACTTTAGGCTGCTACATCTGGGGCCTCAACAATCATACCCAGCCCCTGGGGGGAGGATTAAAGAATGCTTTTTTCCAGCCTTTCAGACCGGACACAGCAGTTTTTGAAAATATTGGGTTCCCTGTGGATGTTAAGGATGGCATAATCTTCTTGTCAGTTCTTTTCTCTTTTTTCTCTATGACCTGCACTGTGTACACCATGCTTAGGATCATAGCTATGGCACAGCATCCTCAGGATGAGAGGAAAAAAAGAGCTGAGCAACAAGCACAATGTCTACACAGATTGTCGCAAAGAAGAAAGGAACCAAAAGCATAGTGACAGCATTCATTTCTACTCAGACTGTCACAGAGGAAAAAGAACCCAGATGCAAGACCACAGTGTCCATGTCCACGCAGACTGACACAGAGGAGGAAAAAACCAAAGGATCTGTAAGCATCTCCACACAAACTGTCACCAAACCAGAACAGCCTAAACCGATTGCAGTTGCCCCCGTTCAGAAGAAGAAATCAAAAAGCAAATCAGTCCACATAGTGACCGACAAGGATGCAGCAGGACCTTCGCACCCAGCAGAAGAGGCAGAGCCAGAGATCACCACTCGGTCGCTATCCCTGGGTGAGCTGCGAAACCTGCGGAGGGAATTCACCCGCCAGACGAACGAGTCTATCCTGACCTGGCTGCTCCGCATCTGGGACGCTGCAGCCAATGACACCATTCTGGAAGGAAGTGAGGCCAGGCAGCTAGGATCTCTGTCCCGGGATGTGGTCATTGACCAGGGGATCGGGAGAACCCAAGAAACCCTCAGCCTCTGGCAGCGACTGCTTACAAGTGTAAGGGACAGGTACCTTTGTAAAGAAGACCTCCAGGTGCACCAAGGGAAATGGAGCACAATGGAACAAGGTATCCGGTGCCTGAGGGAATTGGCTATGCTGGAGATCATTTTCTCAGAAGACGAGAGATTTCCTAAGAGCCCAGATGGTGTCCAGTGCACGTCACAGATGTGGTTGAGGTTCGCACGCCTTGGACCCGAGATGTACTCCCGTTACCTGGCAACGCTGCAATGGAGGGAAGGCGAGGACAGGGTGGGCGTCTTGGTGAACAAACTGAGGATTTACGAGGACACCGTCACAGCCCCGTTTTGCACTCATGTCTCATCTGTGGAAACAAGGCTGGCTGAGCAAGTCCGGAGCTTGATCGAAGAAGGCCATCAGAAACTGAAAAAGGAACTTAAGGAAGAGATTTACCACATCCCGCCAGAACCAACACGAGTCTCTGCTATTAGGAGCCGGCGTCCCCCAACCAGGGAGGCAGGATACACCCCACGAGGTAATCTCTGGTTTTTCCTTCAGGAACATGGAGAAGACATGAGTAAGTGGCATGGAAAACCCACCTCCTCCTTAGCAGCCAGGGTACGTGAACTAAAAAGAGGGGCAACTACCACAAGAAGCGCATCTAGAGTCAACACTGCTTCAGTCTCTCGCACACAGAACTCCAGATGGCATAGGAATGATAACATGACCGATCCTCTTGAAGGGACCTCAGGAGCATATTCACCAGAAGGGAGCAACATGTACCATGATCAGGAATAGAGGGGCCCTGCCTCTAGCCAGGTAGAGGAAAGGGAGAATCGGGTCTTTTGGACTGTGTGAGAAATGAGACAACTCTTAAAAAGATTAATTTATTAAAAACAGAAAAATTGAAAAATTACAGAAATCAGAAAAATATAAAAATTTGGGATCCTATGGCTCAGTAGATGGTATGCCCCAGGAGCGCAGGGATATGAGATCTTCTGGCTGAGACAGCACTGGACCTCAGGTAGAGAAAAAGAACTTGCAGTGCTGGGTTGACTTAAAAAAATTTCTAAAAGCCCCTTAAAAGGGGTAAGGCTTTGAATGCCCCAGCACCGATGTCTCCCACAGCTAGTCTGGAGAGAGCAAGAGGGGAAGAGAGAAGAGAGCCCGCCTCTTGGCTTTGTCCTTTTTATAGTTTTTGCTCCACCCCCAGTCCGCCCACAGCCCGCCCCTTCGGTCCAAGGCGATTGGTGCTTTCCTTTTGATGGATCATCTCCGTCCACCAATGGCTCATCGTTGTCAAGGGGGGGTGGTATCAGTTAGAGATAAGGGAATACAATGCCTTCTTTAAAATTCAGGTATTCAGGTTGCCATGGAACTTGCCTGCAGAGTAATGGCTGTGGCTAAAAATAGCTGCTGGCTGTTAAGACTGAGTGGGGGGTTTGGCCTTGGAATCAAAATGCAAGTGAAACACCTACAAAAAGTATTAAAATACATCCAACACACCTCAAAACACTTGTAAAAGTATACAGTAAACACAGGAAAGGTAACTCTTATGGTGTACCAGTGGTTTGTAGCTTGAAAAGGGGCAAGTTTGTGATTTTTTACTGGGAAAAATTTTAACTGGGAAGGGTGCAACTCTATTAATAAACTTTAAACAAATGGAAACACTGATAATGGAACTGGATTTTTGTACCTGGGCTGATGGGTTAATTGTAACATTCAATTTAAAAATAATTAACTCAAAATTAATTACTTAAAGCACTTAATATGCAAAGACCAAGCACAAATAGGGATTTCATGTATGACAAGTCCCCCCTTTTTCTCTTATGCTCGCATCTTTGGTCTTTGCATTTAAGTGAAGATGGGTAGCTTCTTCAGGGATGGATTCAAGCTGTTTAAAACTGTCCCACACTTGGCAATTTTTCTTTCCTTTTTGGCTTTCTTATTATTATTGATATACATAATCTTTTGAGTGGATGGTGGATGCTGCTGTTGTCCTTGGAGGTCTTGGATCAGTGGCATGCTTTGGACGACAGTGGTGATTAAATGGATGAAACAAGGGATTAAACAAGGGAGAAAAATAAGTCCTCAATTAGTGCTTGCAGTCTGATGATCCGGTTAAGCATGTAGATGGGAATTCGCTACCTCCAGCTCCCCTCTTGTGCTCATGTTGCAGGTCCATAAGTCTCTAGCATCCTCTCGGCTGGCCATTCTTCCTCTCCCCATCTCTGGGTCCCTCCTATTACATGTCTTTTGGAACGGGAAAGTTCGTCATAAAGGGAGATTCCAAGGTGGGCTCCAGCATTTTCAGCAAGCAGGAAGAAGTTTGGCTGAATGGCTCCAAGAGCGCAGCTCCCTTTCCAGCGAGGTGGTAAGCTGGAGTTACCACAGATCCAATAGAGGTCTCGTGGTGGTTCCCAGAAGTGGGGTTGTATACTTGCTGCTGTGATCCAGTACTTGGAAATTTGTGGCAGGACAGAATATGGATTTCCTTGATCCCAACACTGCCAGAGTTTTTTAACGGGATTCAAAATGCAATTTTTGTTTTTAATCTTTTCTGCAGACCAGAATACATCTAGATCTTGGGGTATCCACCAGTGTTTTTGCCCATCAGTTACCAGGTACCTTTTGCATATTGTCTCACCAACTTCTTCTAAGAATTTTCTTCCTTTCCTCCAGATGCATTCTTCTCCAATAACAGAATTGCTTAGCAGCCAGGTTTCATTGTCATGTCGGGTTGTGGGGGAAAGATTACTCAGTCGGAGTAAATCGGGGGTCCAAGACTGACTCCCCGCCAAGGCCAACTTTCCGATTCTAAAGTTCCTCCGGACACCCAGCAATTTGTTAAATTTAGCTGTTGTCCAATCCTTTCTGCCAGGTCAATAAATAAGTTTTTCCTTGACATCAAAGGATTGTTTTCTTTTTGCTTTTCTTTTTCTTCTATGACCACCTCTTGGATCAGGTGGGTGTCATAGGTCTTTCTTTTTAACAAATCTTCTGTCCTGGTTATGTATTTAAAATTGAAACAGAGCCAATTGTCTTGGGAGGGGCACTCTCCCTTCTGCTTATGTGTTTGGGTGCCAATGTTTTTGCCAATCCAATACTTGTGACCTTTTTCTGAGCAGATACCCAGCTCTGTTATGTTGTAACAAGATGGATTAACATAAGTATTTGCTCGGAAAAAGTGTCGAATTTGGAATGAGCTTCCTTCTGCCTGATACACCATCTTGTAACATTTGTTACAGCGGCTGTCGGCTGCTTGTGTGAAGGGAGGCCAGAGGACCCAGAGACAGATGACATTTAGTAGCAGGATGTTGCTCACTTTCCCCTTTAGGCAGACGCGGGAGCAGCTGTTAGCCTTTGGGTTGCCTCTGCTGGTGGGGCTTGTCATCTTTGCTTCTTTAGTCCTTTCTTTAGGCTTCTCACCTTCAGATGGTTCTTCTTCAGTGATCTCAGGCTTCTGGAAACTCATGGTTATTTTGGGGTTGGCCTTGTCAGAGATTAGAGTTATCATGCCCATAAATTTGGAGTCTGATTGGACTGTTATTGAAAGAGAATGCTGGCTTCAAATGGGGCCTTACTATACAGTTGATGTGACAATATGGTTGTGTGAAGGCAGAGTCTGTAAAAGGGAATAACAAGGAACAGAATTAACAGATAAACATTTTCAACTTAATTTAACAACTTGTAGCTAGCACTTATTACCGAGGTATAACAGGGGATAAACTGCATTTATTAACGGGGTATAACTGGGAATAAACTGGGAGTACAGGGTTTTATTAACTTGGACTGAGGGATGCTGAGTGGAGTTTTCAAACAGGGTGTTCAGTTTGATGGTTTGTCTGGAGGTTTCTTTTCTTCAATTGGTGGTGCTACTGGACCCTTCACTCTCTTGACGTGTGTCCAGCCCTTTTCAAATGTTCGGACAGCTGTTTCAGTGGTTAGCTGGACCTGAAATGGACCTTCCCAAGACGGGGTTAATGACTTTTCTTTCCAGGATTTTATTAACACCCAGTCACCTGGATTAATGTGATGTAAATTAAAATCAAGTGGAGGTGTTTGTGGAAGAAAACCTCTTTCCCTTAGCAACCCCAGATTTTTGGCAATTAACTGTACATATTGTTGTACATTGGTGTTTCCACACTCTTTTGCATTCAGCTCTTGTGGTGTAGCAAGGTAGGGCAATCCATACAACATCTCATATGGTGAACAACCCAAATCAGATCTTGGCTGCGTTCTAATTCTAAGAAGAGCGAGTGGAAGGCATTTTACCCAGGTCCATTTTGTTTCCAGCATTAATTTTGTGAGGGTGTTCTTGATTGTCTGGTTCATCCGTTCCACTCTCCCAGAGCTTTGTGGATGCCACGGGGTATGTAATCTCCAATTTGTTCCTAATTGCTGAGCCAATTGTTGTACAATTTGGGAGGTAAAATGTGTACCTCGATCTGAGTCTATGCGGTGGACTATCCCGTACCGTGGGATAATTTGCTCGAGGATCACCTTACTCACTGTCTGGGCTGTAGCGTTGACAGTTGGAATAGCTTCCACCCAGTGAGTAAGGTGATCAACGATTACCAATAGGTATTTCCACCTCTGGACAGGAGGCATTTCTGTAAAGTCAATTTGAATGTTTTGGAAAGGCCTGATTGCTAATTCAATTCCTCCGCCAGTGTTCTTTTTCATTACCTTTTTGTTAACTTTTTGACAGATTACACAGTCCCGTGTTATTTGGTTGGCTATCTCATGAACACCAATGCATCCAAAAGTTCTGAGGTAGTGATCCGCCAGAGCCTTTGAACCCCAGTGATTGGTTTGGTGGATATTTTGTAGAATTTCTTGGGTTAAATTTTTGTTTAAAATTTGGCGTTTATCTGGTAAATACCAGCGGCCTTGAGAATCCTCATTAGCTCCAATTAAAACTAATTTTTGTTTTTCCTGATCAGTAAAAATGGGCGTGGGTAAAGTGTTAGTTTGTGGAATAGTGTCAGTTGTGGTGGTGTTGGTTGGAAGCTGGTTCACTTCCATCACTTTTACCTCTTCTTCCACTGCTGCTTCTTTAGCTGCCAAGTCTGCTAGGCTGTTTCCTCGGGCTTCTTTTGTGGTTCCTGATTGATGGCCTGGAATATGCACCACTGAGATCACCTGAGGAAGTTGTAGCGCTTTTAGAATTTTTAGAATCAATTCTTTATGTAGGATATCTTTCCCTTTGGTGTTTAGGAACCCCCTTTCAGACCAGATTTTTCCAAAGGTGTGGACTACGCCATAAGCGTATCTCGAGTCTGTGTAGATGGTCCCAATGCTTCCGGCTAGTCGGTGGAGTGCTTTTTCTAGGGCATAGAGCTCACAGACTTGAGCTGACCAGGTTGATGGTAATTTGCCTTTTTCTAGCACGCACATTTGGTGTCCATCAACCACTGAATAGCCAGAGCATCGTTTTCCATCTACCACTCGAGATGACCCGTCAATGAAGAGGATTTCCCCTTCATTGAGGGGACAGTCCACCAGGTCCTCTCTGACTTTTGTTTGGATGTCAATTATATCAATGCAATTGTGTTCTATTTCACTTTCTGAAGGGGTCCCATAAAGAAATTGGGCTGGATTTTGGTGTGCACATACAACTAGCCTCAGGTGCTCTGAGTGCATGAGAATGGCTTCATATTTGACCATCCTCGGGTCAGTTAACCACTCTGCAGCCCTGTGTGCTAAGATGGTTTTTATTGAGTGTGGTGTATGTACTGTCAAATCTCCACCAAAAATGAGGTTTTGGCTCTGCGAAACCAGAACAGCTGCTGCGGCAACGGACTGGATGCAGACTGGCCATCTTCTGGACACTGGATCTAATAATTTGGAAAGGAAAGCAACTGGCTTCCTGACTCCACCCCACTCTTGGGTCAAGACGCCATAGGCAATTCCCTTCTCCACATTAACAAAAAGATCAAAGGGTTTTTCTAGCGAAGGAAGGCTTAAAACTGGTGCTTTTGTTAATTTCTCTTTCATATTTTGTAATTTCTGTGTGTCTGAGTTATCCCAATTAAAAGGTTCCTCTTCCATTAATTTCTCATATAAAAATTTGGCAGATTGTGAATACTGATCGATCCACAGTCTGCAGTATCCAAATAGGCCTAATAATTGCTGAATTTCTCGTTTTGAAGTTGGAGGTGGTAGATTTAGGATCCCTTCTACTCTTTCGGCACTGAGTTTTTTTGTGCCATGGCCAATTAAGTGTCCCAAATACTTCACCTCCTGCAGCACAAATTGTAATTTAGGTTTTGACACCCTCAGCCCATTCCTCCCTAGAAAATTCAGTAACTGAATTGTAGCAGTTCTTACCGTAGACTCCTGTTCCCCAGAGAGGACCAGGTCGTCTACGTACTGAGTTACCTGAACCCCTTCGGGTGGAGAAAAGGAACTTAATAAATCTTCTAGCGCTTGGCCGAAGAGTGTGGGTGCCTCGGTGTAACCTTGAGGCAGGCGAGTCCAGCGCAGCTGCTGCTTCCGTCCAGATCCTCCCAGGTGAATGCAAAGATGTCTCTGCAACGAGAATCTAGAGGACATGATCAGGAAGCATCCTTAAGGTCAATAACAGAGAACCAGGCATGCGTTGGGGGTACCTGACTCAGGAGTGTATAGGGGTCCTGCACCAACGGATACCTGGTTTGGACTCTCTTATTCACCTCACGCAGATCTTGTACCAGCCGGAATGACTTATCTGGTTTCTGGACAGCCAAAATTGGAGTGTTGTAGGTGGACTTACAGGTCTCGAGAATTCCATCTCGTAGTAAGTCCATGATAACAGGCTTCAGGCCCTTTCTTTTGTCCTTGGAGAGGGGATATTGTGGTACGCGTACTGGCTGGCTGTTTGGGAGCAACTCAATTGTTAGAGGTGTGATGTCCATTTTTCCCCGGTTGCCAGGTCTGGCCCACACTACTGGGTCAATGTGTTGCTCATCTACTAAAGACAAAACAAACAATTTAGTAGTCATTTTTCCACCTTGCGGTACCACTCCCACTCTCAGAGGTATTTGGAAGTCACGTCCTAAAAGATTGATCCCAGCTTGAGGTAGATATAGAATGTCTCCTGTATGGATGCGCCCTAGTATGGAAAAGGTTACATTTTTAATTACAGGAACAGGGAAACTTTCACCATTAGCACCACATATGTCTAATGTTTCTTGAGAAATAAAACATCCTGGAGGTATTTTAGTGACACAGGTTCTTTCAGCACCTGTGTCCACCAAAAACTCCACTTGCTGTCTCTGGGGTCCAACTTCTAATTTTATCAAGGGCTCTTTAAGATGTTTTTGCCCCAGAGAATAGAGCCCCTGACCCCTTCAATTGTTCAAAATTTGTCCCTCCATTTGGAGGACTCCTTGGTCTCTCTGCCTTTTAAAACAGTACCAGTGCCCGTGGCCTTGTTTATTACAGTATGTGCAGATTAACCTCTTAGGTCCTTGAACAATTGAGGTAGATTGTAGGGTTGGTTGTATATTTCAGGTGCAAACTTGTGGCTGTTGGTGAGAGCAAATTTGGGTTTGCTGTTGTGGGATGCCCCCTTGGAAAGTTCTTTGTGTAGGAGGGTTGTGGATTGGGGTATTAGTGCTGTAATTCATTATTCGGCTTTTGGCTTTCATCCTCTCTTCATCCCTCCTAACAAAGACCTTTTGGGCTTCCTCCAGTAATTCATCCAGTTGCCTCTCTGGCCATTTTTCTAATTTTTCCAATTTTCTCCTGATGTCAGGCCAGGAATGAAGCACAAAATGTACTTTTAGCATAGTTTTGCCTCCTTCACTGTCTAGGTCAATTACAGAATAAAGTTGGATGTTGTTCCTTAACCGAGCCATCCAAGCTGTTGGGGACTCATCCTTTTCCTGTTCCCCACAAAATGCCTTTTTCATATTATTAACTTGGGGAACAGCTTCTCTGATACCTTTTACAATTAGATTTCTGTAGTCTTTCATGTTCCTCCTGCCCTCTTCAGAATTTGGATTCCATTCAGGGTCTGTCAGTGGTAGTTTTTGTTCTCCAATTGGGCCCTGATTGGAATTATTTTCTCTGTCCCAGACTGTCACTCCTGTGGCTCTAATCAATTTTCGCTCCTCAATGGTAAATAAGGAGTGTAGGATGGATTGTATTTCTCCCCAGTTATAAATATTAGGGCCGAGGAATTGATCAAATTGATCAGCTAGTCCAATGGGATCAGTCATTAGACTTTTCATCTCCTTTTTAAATTCTCGTACCTCAGATGAAGTTAGAGGTACGACTAGATAACCAATTCCTCCTTGAGCATTTCCCATGGGTACCTCTCTAAGAGGTAAGATTTTAGACTCATGGGGAGTGCTAAGGCAGGTGGGACAGTCAGGTGTTTAAAATGATTTCTTTCTAGTGCAAGATGCTGGATCATCCTGACTAGAAGAAATCCTTTGTCCGGTTGTCTTTTTGTGAGAGCAGGAAGGAACAGAAATTTCTTTTTCACTTTCATTCTCACTTTCTGAGTCCCTTTCAGTTGGGTGACTTGATGAAGGAAGGACCCTCCTATCTGGAGGAGTTACTGGAGGAAGGTAGTCTAGGCAGTCCCACTTTGGTTGATTTAATGTAGTTTTTTGTTTTTCTTTTTGTTTTGGTTCTTCTGCAATGGAAAAAATTTGGTTTGAATTTTTAGTAAGTCCAATTGAATTAGATTTTGTTTCCTCTTCCAATTCTCTTTTTTTGTCTTGTTCTTCATTTTGTTTTTGCCAATAATTTAACCAAATTTTAGCATAATCCAATTCATCAGAATGTTTTGGAGCTTTGTAATGTACATAAGAATGCAAAGCTTCACAAAGCCACTTTTCAGAAGACCCATGCTTGGGCCATTTGAGCCCATCTTTGTTAATTTTATGTTTTGGCCACTAAAAAACACAGTATCTAATCATTTGGCATTGGTCTTTTTCTCTAGTTAAAAGATTTTCTTCCCAATTTAGGAGCATTTGTCCTAATGGACTCTCTGGGAAGATTTTATATTTCTTCATTGGGTCTTTTCTTTTGCTATTTGCTTGTCCCATTTTGTTACTGGGGAACAAACAAGTAGCTTGTGCAGAAGAGGATTTTTTTTCAATTAAATTAAATAAACCAAAGTATTATATTGCATAAAACAACTAAATTATTGTATAAGAAGATAATATTACAAAATAACCTAAAATCAATACACTATCACAATATAAAATTACAATGCTAATAGATTTATAAGCATAAACTACAATACAACTAATGTAGAGAAAAGTAAGTAGGGATAGTAGATGTAAAAGAGAATTAATGATGATGAATCTGTGGGAAAATTGAATATGGTAGGCTGTGAGAAAACCAAATATGGTGCACAAAAAATTAATTTTAATTAAAATAAGAATAATTAATATGCATTTAAATTGTTTAAAGTATTATTGGAATTTAGATAGCTTTATATATATATACTAAGAGACAAGAGTTGTCTTAATTAGCAAAGGAGAGGTAAATTTAAAATATTTATAATCGAATTAAAGAAAAAAAGATTATAATGAATAACACAAATAGTAATCCAAAATACTAAAGTGGTATCTTATAATTAAAGCAGATAAAGCAATTACAACTATAATCCAATAACTCAAACAATCTGATCTAACAGGGAGTATAAAGGTGCTAGATAGCACTGACCAAAAGAGTCAAACTAAAACAAGTTCACACATTCACTAAGAACAACAAAAGGTGCAGTTTTACAAGGACACAAAATGGCGGCCGTTCGCGCCGAAATTCAAAATTACAAAATGGCGGGCGCCCCCGCCGAAAAGAAAGAAAAGAAGGGGTTTAAAACGAGGTTTCTCCTCGGTTCTAGACCCGAGGAGACTGAGACACTGAAAAAACTGAATTTGGGGCTGCTCGCACCCCTAAAACGTGGAAACCTCCCCCAAAAAGGCTAACCACCACACTCGATCTTACCCTCTGTCTCTAAAGGGTGATCCCTCGTGGTGCCCCTTAAAAATGAATCCTTTCAAGCACACTCACACACACACTGGGGATGGCCAAACCCACACTCACTCTCACAAAAGGAATTCCACCCGGAGGTTTCCCCAAAAGCTAGTAGCCCTTAAAAAGGGTAAGTCCTAACTAAATTCCCCTTTAAGAAGGGTTCAAGCCTTACCTCCAAGTCCTTCTCCACCGGAGGTGTCCTTTCTCCACTGCAGTAATCCTCGTGACAGCCCGGAAAATCCAAGGGAAAAAAATCAAAAAATCGCAAAAATTCAAAAATAATAAAATTAACCAAAAACCCTGGATTTTAGGGCAAAAAGAAGGATCCCGGACGAGTCCCCAAAAGAATTGTGAGAAATGAGACAACTCTTAAAAAGATTGATTTATTGAAAACAGAAAAATTGAAAAATTACAGAAATCAGAAAAATATAAAAATTTGGGATCCTATGGCTCAGTAGATGGTATGCCCCAGGAGCGCAGGGATATGAGATCTTCTGGCTGAGACAGCACTGGACCTCAGGTAGAGAAAAAGAACTTGCAGTGCTGGGTTGACTTAAAAAAATTTCTAAAAGCCCCTTAAAAGGGGTAAGGCTTTGAATGCCCCAGCACTGATGTCTCCCACAGCTAGTCTGGAGAGAGCAAGAGGGGAAGAGAGAAGAGAGCCTGCCTCTCAGCTTCGTCCTTTTTATAGTTTTTGCTCCACCCCCAGTCCGCCCACAGCCTGCCCCTTCGGTCCAAGGCGATTGGTGCTTTCCTTTTGATGGATCATCTCTGTCCACCAATGGCTCATCGTTGTCAAGGGGGGGTGGTATCAGTTAGAGATAAGGGAATACAATGCCTTCATTAAAATTCAGGTATTCAGGTTGCCATGGAACTTGCCTGCAGAGTAATGGCTGTGGCTAAAAATAGCTGCTGGCTATTAAGACTGGGTGGGGTTTTGGCCTTGGAATCAAAATGCAAGTGAAACACCTACAAAAAGTATTAAAATACATCCAACACACCTCAAAACACTTGTAAAAGTATACAGTAAACACAGGAAAGGTAACTCTTATGGTGTACCAGTGGTTTGTAGCTTGAAAGGGGGCAAGTTTGTGATTTTTTACTGGGAAAAATTTTAACTGGGAAGGGTGCAACTCTATTAATAAACTTTAAACAAATGGAAACACCGATAATGGAACTGGATTTTTGAACCTGGGCTGATAGGTTAATTGTAACATTCAATTTAAAAATAATTAACTCAAAATTAATTACTTAAAGCACTTAATATGCAAAGACCAAGCACAAATAGGGATTTCATGTATGACAGACTGTGTGGGTCCGATGGCCTGGCACATCTGACCCACAAAAATACACAGCTTTGGTTGACACCAGGGCTCAATGTACTCTGATGCCATCAAGGTATGTGGGAGCAGAACCCATTTCTATTTCTGGAGTGACAGGAGGATCCCAGCAGCTGACTGTACTGGAAGCTGAAGTGAGTTTAACTGGGAACGAGTGGCAGAAACACCCCATCGTCACTGGCCCAGAGGCCCCATGCATCCTCGGCATAGACTATCTCAGAAATGGGTATTTCAAGGACCCAAAAGGACATTGTTGGGCTTTTGGGATAGTTGCTGTGGAGACAGAAGATATCAGACAACTGAGTACATTGCCTGGCCTCTCAGATGACCCCTCTGCCGTGGGACTGCTAAGAGTTGCAGAACAACAGGTGCCAATTGCCACAGCAACAGTGCACCGTCGGCAATACCGCATCGACAGAGACTCTGTGGTTCCCATCCATTAGATGATTCGTAAACTGGAGAGCCAAGGGGTGGTCAACAAGGCCCATTCACCTTTCAACAGCCCTATATGGCCAGTGCGTAAGTCCAACAGAGAATGGAGACTGATGGTGGATTACCGTGGCCTGAATGAGGTCACGCCACCAGTGAGCGCCGCTGTGCCGGACATGTTGGAACTTCAGTACGAGCTGGAGTCCAAAGCAGCGAAGTGGTACTCTACTATTGACGTTGCCAATGCCTTCTTCTCCATTCCTTTGGCAGCAGAATGCAGGCCCCAGTTTGCTTTCACCTTGAGGGGCGTGCAATACACCTGGAATCGACTGCCCCAGGGGTGGAAGCACAGTCCCACCATTTGCCATGGACTGATCCAGACTGCACTGGAAATGGGTGAGGCCCCAGAACATCTGCAATACATCGACGACATCATCGTGTGAGGAAACACAGCAAAGGAAGTATTTGAGAAAGGAGAGAAAATCATCCAGATTCTCCTGGAAGCCGGCTTTGCCATCAAAAGGAGCAAAGTCAAGGGACCTGCCCGAGAGATCCAGTTCCTGGGAGTGAAGTGGCAAGATGGACGACATCAGATTCCCACCGAGGTCATCAATAAGATCACAGCAATGTCTCCACCGACCAACAAGAAGGAAACACAAACTTTCCTAGGCGCCATAGGTTTTTGGAGAATGCACATTCCCGAGTACAGCCAGATCGTGAGCCCTCTCTACCTGGTTACCTGCAAGAAGAATGATTTCCACTGGGGCCCTGAACAGCAGCAAGCCTTCGCCCAGATCAAGCGGGAAATCGCTCATGCGGTTGCCCTTGGCCCAGTCAGGACAGGACCAGAGGTGAAGAACGTGCTCTACTCTGCAGCCGGGAGCCATGGTCTGTCCTGGAGCCTCTGGCAGAAGGTGCCTGGTGAGACTCGTGGCCGACCACTGGGATTCTGGAGCCGAAGCTACAGAGGATCTGAAGCCAACTACACTCCCACAGAGAAGGAAATCTTGGCAGCCTATGAAGGAGTCCAAGCTGCCTCAGAGGTAATCGGCACTGAAGCACAGTTGCTTCTGGCATCCCGACTACCAGTGCTGGGTTGGATGTTCAAGGGAAAGGTTCCTTCCACGCATCACGCCACCGACACCACATGGAGCAAATGGATCGCCCTCATCACACAGCGTGCCCGTATTGGAAACCCGAATCGCCCTGGGATTCTAGAAATTATAACAAACTGGCCTGAAGGTGAGACTTTTGGATTATCTTCTGAAGAAGAGGAAGAGCAAGTGACTCGTGCTGAGGAAGCCCCACCATATAATGAGCTACCGGAGACTGAAAGACATTATGCCCTCTTCACTGATGGTTCCTGCCGAATTGTAGGCCCTCACCGGAAGTGGAAAGCTGCAGTATGGAGCCCCACACGACAAGCTGCACAAGCTACCGAGGGACAAGGTGGATCGAGTCAGGTTGCAGAGCTTAAAGCCGTCCAGCTGGCTTTGGATATTGCTGAACGAGAGAAGTGGCCGAGGCTCTATCTCTACACCGACTCATGGATGGTAGCTAATGCTCTGTGGGGATGGCTGGCTCTCTGGAGAAAGGCCAACTGGCAGCGCAGAGGGAAGCCCATCTGGGCCGTTGAGATTTGGCAGGACATTGCCACCCGAGTAGAGAAGCTGACTGTGAAGGTTCGACATGTGGATGCACACGTACCCAAGAGTCGGGCTAATGAAGAACATCGCAACAACGAGCAGGTGGACCGAGCTGCCAAGGTGAAAGTATCACAGGTGGATCTGGACTGGCAGCACAAGGGAGAATTATTCCTAGCTCGTTGGGCCCATGATGCCTCTGGCCATCAGGGGAGAGATGCAACATACCGATGGGCCCGTGACCGAGGGGTGGACCTTACCATGGACAGCATCACACAGGTCATCCACAGTTATGAGACCTGTGCTGCAATCAAACAGGCCAAGCGGGTGAAGCCTCTGTGGTACGGTGGACAATGGTCAAAGTACAGGTATGGGGAAGCCTGTCAAGTTGATTACATCACCCTTCCCCAAACCCGCCAAGGCAAGCGCTACGTGTTGACCATGGTTGAAGCAACCACTGGATGGCTGGAGACCTACCCTGTGCCTCATGCTACGGCCTGGAAAACCATTCTGGGCCTGGAAAAGCAAGTCCTGTGGAGACATGACACCCCTGACAGGATCTAGTGAGACAACGGGACTCATTTTAAGAACAGCGTCATCAACACCTGGGCCAGAGAACACTGTATTGAATGGATATATCATATTCCTTATCATGCACCAGCTGCCGGAAAAGTTGAATGCTGCAATGGACTACTTAAAACCACCCTAAAGGCACTTGGTGGGGGGACCTTCAAAAATTGGGAAGCGAACTTAGCAAAGGCCACCTGGATGGTCAATACCCGAGGGTCCATCAATTGAGCTGGTCCCGCTGAGTCTGAACCCTTGCACACAGTGGATGGAGATAGAGTCCCTGCGGTACACCTGAGGGGTATTTTAGGAAAGACTGTTTGGATTAATCCCACCTCAGGCAAAGGCAAACCCATCCGTGGGATTGTCTTTGCTCAAGGACCTGGTTGCACTTGGTGGGTAATGCAAAAAGATGGGGAAACCCGTTGTGTACCACAAGGAGACCTAATCTTAGGTGAGAACTGTGTGTAGGGTTTCATTGTATATATATATGTATGTATGTGTGTGTAAAGAAGGTGTTAATTTGGGATGATGTAGATGGTAATAGAATAAGGGATGGATAATGTCCTGGGTTGCAGTGTATTCTATTACCATCCCCATCAGCCGTTGAAATCAGGTGGGGCAGTGTTTCCTTGCCTCCTCCCCCCAGACTATCTTTCTGTTAATGGCCCATCATTGTCCTGCCGCATGACTCAGAGATAACTCCCTCCGGAATATCTTCTGTTAATGAGCCTAATCACCACTGGACCTTCTGAGGAGGAGCAGACCCTTTTTTCTACAGGATCGCCACTTCGGGAGGACTGCAGACATCATTCTACCAGACTGCTACCACCACCGTGAATAACAGGGTGCCAGGTTGTATCCTAACTCTGTCAGTTTAACCCAGTGTTATCCACTTTCATTGTTTTTCTTCTTTCCCCCTCCTTTTATTTCCCTATTAAATTGTTATTCTGACTTGGTGTCTCCCACTAGTTTGTTTTTCAAACTAGTACAGATGTTTATTTCTCCAGCCGCATGGCCGGGGCTCTGCTCAGGAACTCCGCAGTCACGGGACCCCTGGGTCCTTGGCCACACCGGGGAACACAAACCAACCAATGGGAAATGAGACTGACCAGGGGAAGGGAAACCCCGTGTCTCCCCCCCAGGGCCCATCTCCCAGGGCTCCATGGCAGGGGGGGAGACCCCAACATCGTTATTACAGCTGGTGGTGGGGGTCCGAGGCTGTGACCCAGGAAGAGATGACCAGTCCGGGGAGATGGTCCCGAAAGGAATCGGCTTCCCGAGGTCCGGTGTCTTCCTCTCAGCTGCTGGCAGAGGAGCCCTTGCAGAGGCTGTCAGCTCTTTAGTGATATCAGCTCATGGTTTCAGCTCAGCTCTGCAAGGCAGCCTCTAGGCCAAACCAGACCAGAGAGAGAGACAAGAAGGCCCGTGTGGCTGGTTCCGCACAAAGGTAGCTTTATTGGGGGTCCCCTCTGGCGAAGGGAAGAGCCACAGACGACCTCCCTCTCGAGGGGTTCGAGGGAGCTTGCCTTTATATGGATACAGGGGATCATCAAGGGGACCAATGGATTACAGAGGGTCTGGGACAGACCAATGGGTTGCAGAACGATCTGCATAGTGTCTCCCAAAGGATTGTGGGTCTACCTTTCCTCGCCATGACCCAAAAGTAGTTGCCTTTCCAGGGAGTCCTGCTGGGCGATTGTGAAATCTTTTATCTCAGCAGACATCCCTCCAGGGCAGTGGCTGGGCATATCCCACAGCTCCCCCTTCTGTATTTATTAAAAAGGCATTCCCAGCAGCCTTTCTGCAGCAAAGTAGGATGCAAGAGAACATAAGTAACACCGTAATAATTACAATGAATTAACACAAAGCTCCCTTAATCAAAGATGCAATCCATCCCGTTATTCCCCATCGTTCAAAAAGGTCATTGTCTACTTTTAGGTCATCAAGGCTGTGGTGAGGACAGCATCAACGTAGATACATTTCATCTTTGGGCAGGGATGGAGCTTCTGAGAGGGAATACAAGCAAGATTTGTTAGCTTTGTGGTGAGAGGGGAAGTTATGGGGTTTAGGGAGGTTTGACAAGGGTTGAGGGAAGGAAATATTTTGGGGTAAAAGGGGTGATAACATATAAACTAAAGATCAGTTTTTCCAGGCTGTGTCTGGCCTACGGCTTGACTTTTGCTGTAGCTTCTTGTTCAGATTTCTGTTTAGTCTGCTGCCGTGTGGTGGGACGGTCTTTTTCCTGGTTGGTGGGTATCTGGCGACGTTTTCGTCTCCATGCCGAGCTGGTTTGGTTTTGGGGAGGTCCTATGTACTAGTTTGAAAACAAACCAGTGGGAGGCACCAAGTCAGAATAACAATTTAATGGGGAAGTTTAAAGAAAAGGAAAGAAAAAAAAAACTAAAAGAAAACACTGGTTCAAACTGACAGAGTCAAGATACAACCTGAGTCCCTGTTAGGCAGGGTGGTGGTAGCAGTCTGCTAGAATGGTGGCTGCAGTCCTCTGAAGCGGTGATCCTGTAGAAAAGAGGGTCTGCTCTTCCTCAGAAGGTCCAGTGGTGACTGTGTAGCTCCTGTCCTCTGGAAATCCAGTGGAAAGGCCTCCTCTCTGGTGTTCAGCGTCAGCTTATATCCACGCTGGGATGCTTGGTTCCTCCCCCTGGGTGGAGCATCTCACAATGGGGTAATGAGTCATGAGGCCAGGTGTTGATTGGGCTCATTAACAGATGATAGTCCGGAGGGAGTTATCTATGAGTCATGGGGCGGGACAATGATGGGCCATTAACAGCAAGATAGTCTGGGGGGAGGAGGCAAGGAAACACTGCCCCACCTGATTTCAACGGCTGATGGGGATGGTAATAGAATACACTGCAACCCAGGACATTATCCACCCCTTATTCTATTACCATCTGCATCATCCCAAATCAATACCTTCTTTAAACTCTACACACACATACATATATATATATATATATATATATATATATATATACAATGAAACCCTACGCACCGTTCTCACCTAAGATTAGGTCTCCTTGTGGTACACAACGGGTTTCCCCATCTTTTTGCATTACCCACCAAGTGCAACCAGGTCCTTGAGCAAAGACAATCCCACGGATGGGTTTGCCTTTGCCTGAGGTGGGATTGATCCAAACAGTCTTTCCTAAAATACCCCTCAGGTGTACCGCAGGGACTCTATCTCCATCCACTGTGTGCAAGGGTTCAGACTCAGCGGGACCAGCTCGATGGACCCTCGGGTATTGACCATCCAGGTGGCCTTTGCTAAGTTCACTTCCCAATTTTTGAAGGTACCCCCACCAAGTGCCTTTAGGGTGGTTTTAAGTAGTCCATTGCAGCGTTCAACTTTTCCGGCAGCTGGTGCATGATAAGGAATATGATATATCCATTCAATACCGTGTTCTCTGGCCCAGGTGTTGATGACGCTGTTCTTAAAATGAGTCCCGTTGTCCGACTCAATCCTGTCAGGGGTGTCATGTCTCCACAGGACTTGCTTTTCCAGGCCCAGGATGGTGTTCCGGGCTGTAGCATGAGGCACAGGGTAGGTCTCCAGCCATCCAGTTGTCGCTTCAACCATGGTCAACACGTAGCGCTTGCCTTGGCGGGTTTGGGGAAGGGTGATGTAATCAACCTGCCAGGCTTCCCCATACCTGTACTTTGACCATCGTCCACCGTACCACAGAGGCTTCACCCGCTTGGCCTGTTTGATTGCAGCACAGGTCTCACAACTGTGGATGACCTGTGAGATGCTGTCCATGGAAAGGTCCACCCCTCGGTCACGGGCCCATCGGTATGTTGCATCTCTCCCCTGATGGCCAGAGGCATCATGGGCCCAACGAGCTAGGAATAATTCTCCCTTGTGCTGCCAGTCCAGATCCACCTGTGATACTTTCACCTTAGCAGCTCGGTCCACCTGCTCGTTGTTGCGATGCTCTTCATTAGCCCGACTCTTGGGTACGTGTGCATCCACGTGTCGAACCTTCACGGTCAGCTTCTCTACTCGGGTGGCGATGTCCTGCCAAATCTCAGCGGCCCAGATGGGTTTCCCTCTGCGCTGCCAGTTGGCCTTTCTCCAGCGAGCCAGCCATCCCCACAGAGCATTAGCTACCATCCATGAGTCAGTGTAGAGATAGAGCCTCGGCCACTTCTCTCGTTCAGCAATATCCAAAGCCAGCTGGACGGCTTTAAGCTCTGCAACCTGACTCGATCCACCTTGTCCCTCGGTAGCTTGTGCAACTCGTCGTGTGGGGCTCCATACTGCAGCTTTCCACTTCCGGTGAGGGCCTACAATTCGGCAGGAACCATCAGTGAAGAGGGCATAATGTCTTTCAGTCTCCGGTAGCTCATTATATGGTGGGGCTTCCTCAGCACGAGTCACTTGCTCTTCCTCTTCTTCAGAAGATAATCCAAAAGTCTCACCTTCAGGCCAGTTTGTTATAATTTCTAGAATCCCAGGGCGATTCGGGTTTCCAATACAGGCACGCTGTGTGATGAGGGCGATCCATTTGCTCCATGTGGTGTCGGTGGCGTGATGCGTGGAAGGAACCTTTCCCTTGAACATCCAACCCAGCACCGGTACTCGGGTTGCCAGAAGCAACTGTGCTTCAGTGCCAATTACCTCAGAGGCAGCTTGGACTCCTTCATAGGCTGCCAAGATTTCCTTCTCTGTGGGAGTGTAGTTGGCTTCAGATCCTCTGTAGCTTCGGCTCCAGAATCCCAGTGGTCGGCCACGAGTCTCACCAGGCACCTTCTGCCAGAGGCTCCAGGACAGACCATTGTTCCCGGCTGCAGAGTAGAGCACGTTCTTCACCTCTGGTCCTGTCCTGACTGGGCCAAGGGCTACCGCATGAGCGATTTCCCGCTTGATCTGGGCAAAGGCTTGCTGCTGTTCAGGGCCCCAGTGGAAATCATTCTTCTTGCGGGTAACCAGGTAGAGAGGACTCACGATCTGGCTGTACTCGGGAATGTGCATCCTCCAGAAACCTATGGCGCCTAGGAAAGCTTGTGTTTCCTTCTTGTTGGTCGGTGGAGACATTGCTGTGATCTTATTGATGACCTCAGTGGGAATCTGACGCCGTCCATCTTGCCACTTTACTCCCAGGAACTGGATCTTTTGAGCAGGTCCCTTGACTTTGCTCCTTTTGATGGCAAAGCCGGCTTCCAGGAGAATCTGGATGATTTTCTCTCCTTTCTCAAACACTTCCTTTGCTGTGTTTCCCCACACAATGATGTCATCGATGTATTGCAGATGTTCTGGAGCCTCACCCTTTTCCAATGCAGTCTGGATCAGTCCATGGCAAATGGTGGGACTGTGCTTCCACCCCTGGGGTAGTCGATTCCAGGTGTATTGCACACCCTTCCAGGTAAAAGCAAACTGGGGCCTGCATTCTGCTGCCAAAGGAATGGAGAAGAAGGCATTGGCAATGTCAATAGTAGAGTACCACTTTGCTGCTTTGGACTCCAGCTCGTACTGAAGTTCCAACATGTCCGGCACAGCGGCGCTCACTGGTGGCGTGACCTCATTCAGGCCACGGTAGTCCACCGTCAGCCTCCATCCTCCACTGGACTTACGCACTGGCCATATAGGGCTGTTGAAAGGTGAATGGGCCTTGCTGACCACCCCTTGGCTCTCCAGTTTGCGAATCATCTAATGGATGGGAACCACAGAGTCTCTGTCGGTGCGGTATTGCCGGCGGTGCACTGTTGCTGTGGCGATTGGCACCTGTTGTTCTGCAACTCTCAGCAGTCCCACAGCAGAGGGGTCATCTGAGAGGCCAGGCAATGTACTCAGTTGTCTGATATCTTCTGTCTCCACAGCAGCTATCCCAAAAGCCCAACGATGTCCTTTTGGGTCCTTGAAATACCCATTTCTGAGATAGTCTATGCCGAGAATGCACGGGGCCTCCGGGCCCGTCACGATGGGGTGTTTCTGCCACTCGTTCCCAGTTAAACTCACTTCAGCTTCCAGTACAGTCAGCTGCTGGGATCCTCCTGTCACTCCAGAAATAGAAATGGGTTCTGCTCCCACATACCTTGATGGCATCAGAGTGCATTGAGCACCGGTGTCAACCAAAGCCGTGTATTTTTGTGGGTCAGATGTGCCAGGCCATCGGACCCACACAGTACAAAAGACCCGATTCTCCCTTTCCTCTACCTGGCTAGAGGCAGGGCCCCTCTATTCCTGGTCATGTTGCATGTTGCTCCCTTCCGGTGAATACGTTCCTGAGGTCCCTTCAAGAGGATTGGTCATATTATCATTCCGGTACCGTCTGGAGTTCTGTGTGCGAGAGACCGGAGCAATATTGACTCTAGATGCGCTTCTTGCGGTAGTTGTCCCTCTTTTAAGTTCACGTACCCGAGCTGCTAAGGAGGAGGTGGGTTTTCCATCCCACTTACTCATGTCTTCTCCATGTTCCTGAAGGAAAAACCAGAGGTTACCTCGTGGGGTGTATCCTCTCTCCCTGGTTGGGGGACGCCGGCTCCTAATGGCAGAGACTCTTGTTGGTTCTGGCGAGATCGGGTAAATCTCTTCCTTAAGTTTCTTTTTCAGTTTCTGATGGCCTTCTTCAATCAAGCTCCGGACTTGCTCAGCCAAAAGACTTGTTTCCACGGATGAGACATGGGTGCGAAACGGGGCTGTGACGGTGTCCTCGTAAATCCTCAGTTTGTTCACCAAGACGCCCACCCTGTCCTCGCCTTCCCTCCATTGCAGCGTTGCCAGGTAACGGGAGTATATCTCTGGTCCAAGGCGTGCGAACCTCAACCACATCTGTGACGTGCACTGGACACCATCTGGGCTCTTAGGAAATCTCTCGTCTTCTGAGAAAATGATCTCCAGCACAGCCAATTCCCTCAGGCACCGGATACCTTGTTCCATTGTGCTCCATTTCCCTTGGTGCACCTGGAGGTCTTCTTTACAAAGGTACCTGTCCCTTACACTTGTAAGCAGTCGCCGCCAGAGGCTGCGAGTTTCTTGGGTTCTCCTGATCCCCTGGTCAATGACCACATCCCGGGACAGAGATCCCAGCTGCTTGGCCTCACTTCCGTCCAGAATGGTGTCGTTGGCTGCAGCGTCCCAGATGCGGAGCAGCCAGGTCAGGATAGACTCGTTCGTCTGGCGGGTGAATTCCCTCCGCAGGTCACGCAGCTCACCCAGGGATAGCGACCGAGTGATGATCTCTGGCTCTGCCTCTTCTGCTGGGTGCGAAGGTCCTGCTACATCCTCATCAGTGACAATGTGGGCTGATTTGCTTTTTGATTTCTTCTTCTGAACGGGGGCAACTGCAATTGGTTTAGGCTGTTCTGGTTTGGTGACGGTTTGCATGGGGACACTGAGAGTGCTTTTGGTTCCCTTCTCCTCGGTGTCAGTCTGTGTGGACATGGACGCTGTTGTCTTGCATCTGGGTCCTTTCTCCTCTGTGTCAGTCTGCGTAGACATGGGCGCTGTTGCTTTGCATTTGGTTTCTTTCTCCTCTGTGTCAGTCTGCGTAGACATGGACGCCATTGTCTTGCATCTGGGTTATTTCTCCTCGGTGACAGTCTGAGTAGACATGGACGCTGTTGCTTTGCATTTGGTTCCTTTCTCCTCTGTGTCAGTCTGCGTAGGCATGATGTTTGTTGCTCTGCTCTTTTTCCCTCCCTCATCCTGAGGATGCTGTGCCATGGCTCTGATCCTAAGCATGGTGTACATGGTGCAGGCTGTACAGAGAAGACAAAGCAGAACTGACAGCAAGTTTATGCCGTCTTTGACATCCAGAGGGAATTCAATATTTTCAAAAACTGCTGTGCCTGGCCTGAAAGGCTGGAAGAAACCACTCTCTACTCCTCCCACCAGGGGCTGGGTGCGATTGTTGAGGAGATCCCAGACATAGGAGCCCAGACTAGGACAGCCAAACAAAACTGAGTATATACTCCGAATGGTATTCATCGCCTCGCAGGTTATTATGCTGTAGACATAATAAACCATTAAAGCAATTCTCATACCATTCCCTGGTTTTAACAGGAGTAATACTACAGGCAGGTAGTTCCCCATGTGAGGAAAAATATAGAGAGCAAGATACAGTACCCCAGTAGACAAGCTGAGCACCATGGTGAATAGGTTTCCGTTAACACAAAATTGTAATTCTGACTTTCTCTCAGACCTGCCCCACATTGGGCGCCAAATTATGTACTAGTTTGAAAACAAACCAGTGGGAGGCACCAAGTCAGAATAACAATTTAATGGGGAAGTTAAAGAAAAGGAAAGAAAAAAAACTAAAAGAAAACACTGGTTCAAACTGACAGAGTCAAGATACAACCTGAGTCCCTGTTAGGCAGGGTGGTGGTAGCAGTCTGCTAGAATGGTGGCTGCAGTCCTCTGAAGCAGTGATCCTGTAGAAAAGAGGGTCTGCTCTTCCTCAGAAGGTCCAGTGGTGACTGTGTAGCTCCTGTCCTCTGGAAATCCAGTGGAAAGGCCTCCTCTCTGGTGTTCAGCGTCAGCTTATATCCACGCTGGGATTCTTGGTTCCTCCCTCTGGGTGGAGCATCTCACAATGGGGTAATGAGTCATGAGGCCAGGTGTTGATTGGGCTCATTAACAGATGATAGTCCAGAGGGAGCTATCTATGAGTCATGGGGCGGGACAATGATGGGCCATTAACAGCAAGATAGTCTGGGGGGAGGAGGCAAGGAAACACTGCCCCACCTGATTTCAACGGCTGATGGGGATGGTAATAGAATACACTGCAACCCAGGACATCCTGTATTTGTCTCAGGAGAGTTCTTGGTGTTTGTGGTAGCAGTGTTTTTAGGGCCTAAGTATGGTTTTGTACTTTTTCCTGGGAACCACTTTGGGCCAGATGGTAGCTGGACACAGGCGTAGCCTCTCCCCCAGGTAATCAATTGGAAAGGCCCAGAGACCTGGTGTGATTCAGGGTCCTTCATCAGCACTGGTGGCTTCTCCGTGTGTTGCCTCTCGGAGGCGTAGCGACCTGGTTCAGGAACGGTACGACCACCACCTCAGGTTGTTCGGGCCATCAGCTCGCATACACCAATGTGGTGGACGGCAAATGGCGTTTATTCATGGAATACATAGGGTTAAATAACCTGGGTTTACCGCGTCACTTCCTTCTGGTCAGGTATTACCTGTAGAGGGGAGGGGCTTTACCTGTCCCGCACAATGCGATATCTTCCGAACGCCTGTCCCTAATCTCCTTCATTTCCCCCCCCCATCCTAAATTACCCACATTCCCCCCCCCCCCCATGATTGATTAAAAAACATGCAAAGTATAAATGGTATAAAATTTCAAGAACTAGTAAAAACCTACATAACAAGTTATAAAAAGTGATATAACATTCAGAAAATAAATGCGCTCTAGAGCAATTGCTGGCGGTCAACAAACAGAATGTTAACCTTTTCTAACCGGCTTTTAACAAATGACACTAATTTGTTTAGTATGCAAGGCCCGAAAATCAGCGTTAGGAGTAACATAGTGAGGGGGCCTATTAGAGTGGAAACAAGGGTGGTCAGCCATGGAGACTGGTTAAACCACGACTCAAACCATCCTTGTTGGGCTTCTCTTTCTCTTTTTCTCTGGGCTAGTCTTTCTCTTAGTTCAGTCATTGAGTCCCGTACAACTCCGGTGTGGTCTGCATAAAAGCAGCATTCCTCTTTCAAGGCGGCACACAGGCCTCCTTGTTGCATGAGCAAGAGGTCCAGTCCTTGCCTGTTCTGCAGGACGACTTCTGAGAGAGAGGAGACAGATTTCTCTAGAAAGGAGATGGATTTTTCAGTTCTTTGTAAGTCCTCATCAATAGTCATCTGCAGCTGAGAAAGTCCCTGGTGTTGGGTCACGAGGGCTGAAACACCTGTGGCCGCGCCGGTGGCTCCAAGGCCGAGCAGCATTGCGATCGTGATGCCTGTTATTATCTCTCTCTTGTGGGACCGGCTAGGTTCTTCAAAAAGGTGGTACATTTCTTCTTCTTGCTGAGACAGGACTCTAGGAACAATTAGAACTTGGACACAAAAATCAGAAATTTGTCACTCTGACTTTCAGTAGGGCAAGGGCATCCCTCCTTAACAAGGGTGGACACTTTGGCATAACATATGGGAAAAGGGTGATAGTTTTCTCCGGTCCTCTTTCGGTGCTGAGCGTAATCGCTATCAGTTGGGTGCTTCTTTGGGCCCGAGATAGTCCCCCAACTCAGCCCACCATGGGGGCCTCCTCCAGTTCCCAATGTATAGGCCAGTACGTTTCTGGGACAACGGTAATATCTGCTCCCGTATCAATCAAAAAGGGGAGACGAATAGCAGAGTCACCTGGGTTGTTATGGAGACAGCAAACTCCCCACACGATCGGCGGGTGGCTGCCCACTTTCATGGCCAAAGCCACCCAGGGGTCTCGCTCCCAGGAGTTTGTTCCTGCTGTGCCTGGAGCGCAGACAGGTTCAACTGAGCCATCGGTTGAGCCGTGAAATTGGTCATTTCCCGGGGGGGCAGTGGGTGCAGGAGCTCCACGGCCCATCGAGGATTGGCATAGCTGGGCCGCTTCATGTCCCGAGTGGGAGGGAGCTGTGTGCGGCCTGGATGCCCCCTCCCCCTCCCGTTTCCCTGGAGCTTGGATCTGCATTCTCTGGCAAAATGTCCCTTTTTCCCACATGCCCAGCATGGCCCTCTAGGTCGGGTCTGGCATGGGGGAACCGCTGTTGATGGAGGCTCTAATTGGGGGCAATTCATTACAACGTGGCCTGCCTGGCCACACTTAAAGCATGCCATTACACTGGTTATCGCAGTGAGGACGGCTGCCTGGATTGGGGCCAGATGTTCTTCTTTTGCGACATGCTTAATCATATCTGCAGTACTGGACCCGGCTGGTAATGACTGTAAAATGTCCTTAGTGGCAGAATTGCATTGTTGCCGCAAGCATTCTGCCACCACAGGGCCCTTTGCCTCTGAGGGCAAAGCAGAGGAATCGACTGCTTCTTGGAGGCGGTCTACAAATTGTGTGAAGCTTTCACTCTCGCTCTGCTTTATTGTGGACCATGGCGATGGTCTCGCAATAACTCTGGAAGCAGAGCAGATAGCTTCTCTAGCAGCACAGGTAGTTACCATGACTTCGTGGGCCCATAGGCCCTCGGCCTGTGCCTGGGGTGTGATCATGGTTGGGTCCGTGCCCATTAGCCGCTGTAGGCTGGAGCCGTGGAGGGGGTGGTCTGCCCCAGATACTAGGGCTAGTTGCTTTGCACAATTGGCTTCCCACTCCTGTTTGAAAACAATCATCCCTGCCCCATCAAAAATTAATCTGCAGGTTTGTTTAATGTCAAATGGGAGCTTGTCATCCCCTCCAAAAAGGCTGTCGATGAGGGTGGAAACCATAGCCGAATTAATCCCTCTGTCTGCAATTGCTTTAACAATTGCTTGTATATCTTTAGGATTTATCGGTGAGTAAATCCTCTGGTTTCCGCCTTGCCCTCCTACCTGGACCGGGAAAGCTAGCGTGGCTGAAGGGGCCCATTCAGCACAGGCTGTTTTTATCTTTCTCCAGTCTGTAAGCGGAGTACGTTCTTTTTCAAATTTCCCCTTGGCCCAAGTAGGAGCGCGGTGGTTATAGCATTTATCTATTCTTAAATAATCTTGGTCAGAGTCGGAGTCGGTTACGGACCATTCGTCGGGCCACTCGCTCCAGCTATAGTCCGACTCGGAGCCGGAAGTCGACTGACTGGATACTTCCGGGCTCCGGAGCTTTTTCACCGGGCTCCTACCCCGCCCCCTTCTCTTAGGATTGGGCCGTTCCTTCCTCCTGGGCTCGCCCCGCCTCCTGCTGAGGGAGGCTCTTGCTATATAAGGGCATGTTTCCGGGCGAGCGCTCTGGTTGGCCTTGGTTCCCCCTCCGGGATTCCCCCCCCTTTTCCATTCACGCGCGTCTGCGTTATCTGGCGGCCCTTCTTTGATCCCGCCGGCTGCGTCTGTGTTACCTGGCACACCACCCCCGCTCCCGCCAGCCGCGTCTGTGTTACCTGGCGCGCCTCCCCCACTTCTGCCGGCCGCGTGTGCGCCCCCCCCATCCCCTCCGGGGTCGGCGCCATTCTGCGGGGCATAGGGTGGGGGTCTGGCCCACGCCGTTTCGGACTCTGCTTTAATGGCAGCCCCGCTGGCCTCCTCCACCAGCCCGCCCCAGAATGACTGCACCCGTTCCTTTCCCTCTGTAGGTAGGGTTGGGCTGGGGGGCTGTGGAGAGGGTCCCTGCTCCTGCGAGCCACGCTCGGCAGGGCTGCTTTCATCTGCAGTTTGCGTGGCCGCACCAACTCCCAACTGAGGTGTGGCTAGCAAACAGTTCCGTGCGGCTTTCCAGGTCTCCTGCTCTTGCAGATCCTTACGCAAAGCCTGCACGACTTTTCCCCATAATTTAAGGTATTTCCCCGAGCCCGAGGACATTGTTTCGTCGGCTAGAGCCTTGGTACATTTGTCCCATACTTCTGGGTGGAGTATATCCACTGGTCGGTCTATGACCCCAATTTCCAAAAGCCTCGCAACAGCGAGAGTAAAATCTTTTGGCTTGCAATCAATGCCCCATTGCTTATGAATCTGAGATACGACCTTCGCGAGAGCTTCCATCCTCCACGCTGGTCCGGGAGCGTCCTCCCCGCCGCGCTGGCCACTGTTCACCCGTCCAGGCGAATTCCCGATCCCGATTCCGATTCCGGATCCCGGGTTTTCGGCACCACTTGTTGCCTCTAGGGGGCGTAGCGACCTGGTTCAGGAACGGTACGACGACCACCTCAGGTCGTTCGGGCCATCAGCTCGCATACACCAATGTGGTGGACGGCAAATGGCGTTTATTCATGGGTTACACAGGGTTAAATAACCTGGGTTTACCGCGTCACTTCCTTCTGGTCAGGTATTACCTGTAGAGGGGAGGGGTTTTACCTGTCCCGCACAACGCGATATCTTCCGAACGCCTGTCCCTAATCTCCTACATTTTCCCCCCCCCCCCCCCCCCCCCTTCCTAAATTATCCACATCCGTGAGCTTAGCTTGGGTTGAATTTGAGAAGTGGCAGAGTACTGGGGGGTCAGGCTCTGATGATGTACCATTTAGGAAGTTAATGACATAGAGAGCCTTACAGAGTCTTTCAACAGGAGACAAGATTTCCGTTTCTCTCCGTTGCTGGTTGAGGACTCTTTTGAGGGTTTGGTGGGTCCTTTCTAAGATGGATTGTCCTGTGGGATTGCTAGGAATGCCTGTCTTGTGTTTTATCCCCCATTGGTTGAAGAAATCTTTTAACTTACGAGAGGTGTAGGCAGGCCCATTATCTGTTTTGATTTCTTCAGGGACTCCCAGGGTGGCAAAGACAAGGAGAAAATGCTTGATGACATGGATGGCATTTTCTCCTGCATGGGCTGACGCAAACACTGCCCCAGAAAATGTGTCAACTGACACGTGCACATATTTGGATCTCCCAAAGGATGGGAAGTGGGTTACATCAGTTTGCCACAATTGGCAGCTGTTCATACCACGGGGGTTGACTCCCTTACCCATAGATGGTATTTGGTAGTTCTGGCAGTTTGGGCAGGTTGCAATGATAGCTTTTGCTTGATCTTTTGAAAGCTTGAACATTCTGATGAGTGCAGGAACGTTTTGGTGAAAAAATGCATGTGACAACTTTGCCTGGGCAAAGATGTCTGGGACGTTTGCAGTCTCTGCTGGCATGGCCAGTGCATCTGCTCTCCTGTTCCCTTCGGCAATGGGACCAGGGAGGTCAGTGTGTGACCTCACATGCATAATGCAGTAAGGTTGTTTTCTGTGCGAGATTAAATGAATTAATGTAGAAACCAATTGGTATAATTTTTGGTTGGAGACCTCCTTTAGAAAAGCATGTTCACCCTCATAGCTATGCCAGCGACATAAGCCGAATCTGTGACCAAATTAAAAAGTTCATCTTTAAACTTCTCAAAGGCTCTGACAACAGCTGTTAATTCAGCAATCTGTGGAGATCCCTCTACTATTTGGATATCGGATTCCCATTTCAGGGTATTGGGTTGTCTCCATGTCATGACAGACCAATGGGACGAACCAGACCCATTGGTAAAGATGGTCAGAGCTTTAAGAGGTTTTCTACTTTGGATTAATTTTGGAATCAATTTAAAAGCTGCATCACGGTAGAAAAATCTATGTTTTGGCATGTGAATGGAAATTTGGCCTGTGTAGCTATCTAGGGCTAACTGGAGGCTCTCATTGGTCCGGAGCAACAGCTTCAGATCTTCAGTGGTCAATGGCAAGTATATGCATGTGAACTCACACCCTGCAAGAGAGCGGAGACGAGTTCTGGCCTTTTTTATTAAATGTGCCATTACTTCTTGGAAGGTGGTTAATGTCTTTGTAGGTTGATGGCTTGTGAAGACCCATTCAAGTATCAGCAAAGGGTCTCTGAGTTGAGGGTCCCATTGGAAGATCAGTCTGTGGAAACAGGGAGCTTTACCCAAAACTGGAAGCTGGAGAGGCAGGCTGGGTTCAACGCGATGGGCTTGGCGTGAAGACAGGGCTTCTTGAACTTTAGTGATGGTATCTCAGGCTTCAGGTGTGAGGGCACGTGGAGAGTCCAAGTCTTTGCCACCATGGAGGAGGTTGAAGAGGGGATCAAGGTCTTCCGTTGTGACTCCCAGTAGGGGGCGTATCCAATTTAGGGATCCTCACAGGCTGTGTAAGTCCCTTAGGCTTTTAGGGTCCTTTTTGATGGAGAGTTGCTGGGGTACGATGGTTCTCTCACGGATCTGGAGGCCAAGGTAAGTCCATGGGCTGGAGTGCTGCACTTTGTCCTCACGGATCTCGAACCCTGCTTCTTCTATGGTTTCAATTGTCTTTTTAAGAGTTCTGTCCGAATAAGTTTTTTCTGATGCACAGATTAGGATGTCATCCATATAGTGGTAAATGATTGCTTCTGGGAATAGGCTCCTGATGGGGGACAGAATGTGGGCGACGTACCACTGGCAGATGGTCGGGCTGTTCTTCATGCCTTGTGGGAGGACGAGCCAATGGTATCTTCTGAGTGGGGCTTCATCGTTAAGAGGGGATGGAGAAGGCGAACCGTGGTGCGTCCTGGGGATGGAGCGGGATGTTAAAGAAACAATCTTTAATGTCTATGATGGCCAGCAGCCAGTCTCGGGGCAGCATTGATGGTGATGGCAGGCCGGGTTGGAGGGGGCCCATGTCTTCAATGACCTCATTGATCTTTTGTAGGTCATGGAGTAGTCTCCATTTGTGCTGGGCTTTTTCAGTACAAATACAGGGGAATTCCAAGGACTTGTAGTCTCAGTGATATGACCTTTGGCAAGTTGCTCTTCCACCAGGGCTTCCAGCGCGCTGAGTTTTTCTTTTTCTAGGGGCCGCTGCCTTGTCCATTTTGGGTTGTCAGTCTTCCAGGTGAGCGGGGGAGTAGATGGCAGGGCACGTTTCTCAGTGGCCCCAGTCAGAAATCCTGGCTGGGAATGATAAGAGTGGCACCCCACTGGGATAGAAGGTCTCTGCCCCATAGGGTGATGGGAGCTCTTACCACGAATGGTCGGGCGGTGGCTATCTTGCCCTCAGGTCCTTCAATGACGACATTTCGTTTGCTTCTCATGGATACTGTAACTCCACCAATCCCAGAGATCATACCTACCACTGGCTCCAGTTCCCAATTCCCTGGCCACTCGGAGCGGGCGATGATGGTCACGTCTGCTCCGGTGTCCAGCATCCCTGGGAGGTAGACCCTCTCTCCTTTACAGAACAAGCTGCACTCAATGGTCGGTTTGTTTGAGCCCACAATCTCTATCCACATTGCTGTTGGATTGAGAGGAAGCTGTTCTGGGCGGTTCTGTGGAAGTAAAAAAGCTTGAGCAATCGGTGTTCCCTGTGGGAGAAAGAAAGGTGTGTCCGTGCAGCAAAGGTGGACAAGAATCTCTTGTCCAGGGTGCACTGTTTGTATCTCAGGTAATACAAAGAGTTGTTCTGCACCATGGATGGTATTGCTTAGGATAAGAATGTCCCATGGGCCGTCATGATGTCCATACTTTCCTGTGGGAATACAATAAAAACTCTTGTCAACAAAGTTAAATGGCAGTGATGTTACCAGTTGGCGTCTCGTTCCGATCGGTAGCGCTCTGTGTGTTGGATCCTTCTCATGTGTTCTGGGATCGCCTGGGATGATGGTGCCGGGCGAGGTCCAGCTGTCTGCTCTTGGCGGTCCGATGTGGAGTTCACAGCTGGGGCGGGGTAGTATGGCCTTTGATTTGTTGTCTGGGCGCGGGGCCTTGACACCGCGCTCCGATAGAAGTTTTTTGGACGCTGCTGGTGCTGTTGCTGTCTCTGGTGCCTTTGGTAGGTGGCGCGATGGTCCTGGGTGGGTGACCTTTGTGGGCAGTCCTTTATAAAGTGTCCAAGTTCACCACAGTAGAAACAGCGGGCATTCTCCTTAGAGACTGCTGCAGCGAATGCACCGGAAACTCCCTCTGTGATGCCCTTTACAACTGCTTGGGTCATTGTGTTCTCTGTGGATGTGTGTCTAGTACAGGTCTCTATCATTTGATCTATTGTGGGTTCTGTGTCCATAGGTAGGGCCCTCAAGATATTCTTACATTGTTCATTAGCATTTACCATGGCAAGTTTACCCAAAAGTTCCTTTTGTCTATCCGGACTTTCTATCTGTTTTTCTAGGCTAGCTTTTAAACGATCAACAAACTGAATGAAGCTTTCATTTGCTGACTGTTTGATGTTAGAGAAATATTGTGTAGGAACAGAATCATCGGGGTGAGAAACAGCGATGTCTTAGCTGCAATAGCTATGTCTTGTAATGCTACTTCAGGTAAGGTTGTAGCTTGATCTAAGGGTTTTTGGAGATCACCTTCTCCAGCCAGTTGTTCTATTGTCCAATCTGTCTGATTTGCATCTTTAGCATAAGTGTCAGACAGTGCTTTTAAATGTCTTTTCCAATGCCTTTCCCATAATATATATTCAGCAGGGGAAAGGATGCTATTAATAATGTTTTTAATATCATGTGGTACTAATGTATAGGCAGAGAAAGTGGCTTCCAATAAGTTTCTAAAGAAATGTGACCCTCTCCCATGGTCTTTTGCTGTCTTGCAAAGCTCTTTGATTTCTTTGTATGGGATAGGTTCCCATGTTTTTGTAGTTGGACCACCCCTCCTCCCTCTCCCTATAATGACTGGAAAGGCTGAAATTTTCTGAGCCAACTCCCAATCTCCCTCCCGGTTCGCTTCCCTGCATGTCTGTGCCCATCGGTCTTCAGATTCAGAGTCAGAGCTGGTGCTACTGTCATCTGAACAGGAGGAATAAGCTGTGTCAGGGCGGGGCTGGGCTACAGGGGGTGTAGCGCGGCGTTTTTGAAATGTCGGCTCTGCTTTAGGCAGGGCGGGAATAGCAGGGGGTCGGGGGTGGTTTGAGGGGTGGGAAGGGGTCCTGTTGTGGCAGCATGTGGGTGGGGAGGTTGTACAGCAGCAGGTCATTTAGGGGGGGTCGGGTTACAGGTAGTGCTGGTTTCGCAATTCCATGTGGAGTCGGGGTAGGCGAAAGGAGGGTGGAGCAGGGCAGTAGGCTCTAGCGCAGCAGCGGGGGGAATGGGGATTGCGCAAGAACCCGTGGTAGGGGGAGCGGGGGGTGTAGGGAGAGGGGGACCATCAGCAGGGAATGCGCAAGATGCAGCTGGGAGGGGGGGGAGCGGGTGTTCCGGCACCTGCCAGGGTGTCAGGACCATTTGCGGTGGGGTAAGGGGAAAGGGAGATTCCATTCTATGGGCGATAGCCTGAGGCGGTGCCGCGGATAGCTGCGTTCCGCCAGCGGCGAGAGGGGCAGACGCTGGCGGGGGGTGTGACGCTTGTTCCGTGCCCCACGATGTGTGCACAGAGCTCTGTGGGACCGGTCCCGTGTTGTACCATGCTTGCTCCATGGGTGCGGGTGGGGGCAGCGGCGGCGGGGCGGCTTGCTGGGACGGGGCCGCCGCGCTGGGGTGGGGGGGGGCAGGACCGCGTGTGGCAGGGGCGCGGCAGGAGACTGGGACGCGCTGGGGTGAGACGCGGTGGGGTGGGGGGGGTCGGAGGCACCGCGGGCCGGTGCGAGAGGGGGAAGGGTGGTGTCGTGCTCGAAGGTTTGCAAGATACCAGGGGCACAGGGAGATGGGGCTGGGGGGGGGTCCGAGGCATCCATCCCGGGGAGGGGGGATGGGTCTGGGATGGATCCCTCGTGTGCTGCCTGAGGGGTGGCAGCGGAACCGAGGGGGCGAGGGGGGGGTCTGGGTACGGGAGGACCGTCGGGAACAGGGGATTGGGGAAGGGAAGTGGGGGGGCCTGCGCCCCTGCCGGGCCAGGGCCGGGGCAGCTGGCTGAGTCCGCGCTCTGGCTGGCCGTTGCTGGAGGCGGAGAGGGGGGGTTGGAGGGGGGAAGGGCAGAGAAGGGGTTTGGCTGAGAGGGGGTTTTAGCACGAAACATTTTAACCAGTAAATGAAATAAAGGAATGAATTTGGAAACAGAGACGTCTCCTGAGGCTTGAGAGGAATGGAGTTTGTTCCCCACACTGTCCCAGAACGAATCAGAAAGAACAGAATGTGTGGTAGCATCAGGGAAATTTAGAGATATCCAATTACTGAAAGATTTAAGATTTTTCTTAGAAAGAACACCTTTACGGAATTTAAAGTCAGATTTTAAGAGAAGGGTTAGGAGAAAGGGGTATAGGTCTCTCTCAGATTGGGAAAGGCTGGGTTTAGCTTGCCTATGTCCCATCTTAGTTCCTCCTTCAGCAGAAAAAGAGAAAAAAAAAAACAAAATTACTTAAAATGCGCGCAAGAGGAGGAGAGAGCTCCAAGTTTAAACTTACAAATCCCGTTTTCTGGTGAGGCTGGCTCCTAGAAAGGTCTGCGGGGGGGATGGTCTGGCAGTTCGATCCTCAGGGACTTCAGTCCTAGGTGGGAGGCGAGGGTCTCAAACTGTCCCAGTCTGAAAGGCCTGCTAAAACGTAGGTCTGTCTTCAGAGGATCAGCACACGAACGGCTGGTTCTGTCTTGGCAATCAAGACGCAGCTCAGGCCAGGTCCGGAGGTCCGGGGTCCAAGGCTGTTCGGGCGCCAGTTATTACAGCTGGTGGTGGGGGTCCGAGGCTGTGACCCAGGAAGAGATGACCAGTCCGGGGAGATGGTCCCAAAAGGAATCGTCTTCCCGAGGTCCGGTGTCTTCCTCTCAGCTGCTGGCAGAGGAGCCCTTGCAGAGGCTGTCAGCTCTTTAGTGATATCAGCTCGTGATTCCAGCTCAGCTCTGCAGGGCAGCCTCTAGGCCAAACCAGACCAGAGAGAGACGAGAAGGCCCGTGTGGCTGGTTCCGCACAAAGGTAGCTTTATTGGGGGTCCCCTCCGGCGAAGGGAAGAGCCACGAACGACCTCCCTCTCGAGGGGTTCGAGGGAGCTGGAGGGTCTGGGACAGACCAATGGGTTGCAGAATGATCTGCATAGTGTCTCCCAAAGGATTGTGGGTCTACCTTTCCTCGCCATGACCCAAAAGTAGTTGCCTTTCCAGGGAGTCCTGCTGGGCGATTGTGAAATCTTTTATCTCAGCAGACATCCCTCCAGGGCAGTGGCTGGGCATATCCCACATTTTACCACTGCTTCCAGCAACTGCATGATTTCAGTAGCGTGCTTGATTTCTTTCTTTTGTGAAGTTAATAAACTTCTTTCTTTCTAAATCACCCCATGAGCGTGTACCACCCCAAAAGCATACCTTGAATCAGTCCAAATGTTAATAGGTTTTCCTTCGGCCAATGCCAAGGCTCGAGTTCGGGCTATTATCTCGGCCTTTTGAGCTGATGTCCCCACAGGTAACGGTTTTGCCTCAATGACAGTGTCTGTGGTTGTAATTGCATACCCAGCGAGCCGCTTACCATTCTTGACATAACCGCTCCCATCAGTGAACCAGTTTTCTGCATTTTCTAGCGGAGAGTCCTTCAAGTCCGGGTGGCTAGAGTAAACTGCCTCCATGGTTTCAATGCAGTCATGCTGTACAGGCTCCTCAGCAGCCTTGCCCTGGAGGTAAGCTGCTGGGTTTAAAATGTTAGTTACTTGGATACTCACATCCTCCGATTCTGCTAGGACAGCCTGGTATTTGAGAGAGATGGGGTTAACCAGTGATTTCCTTTCTGTGTGAGCACTGCTGACACTGTGTGAGAGACAAAAACAGTTATCTGCTGGCCCAATGTGAACTTGAGGGCTTCCTCTATGTTCAGGATCACGGCTGCCACTGCACACAGGCAGGGGGGCTCTCCTTGGCTGACCACGTCCAGCTGCTTGGAGAAATAAGCCACTGGCCTTTTGTATGGTCCCAGCTTCTGTGCCAAAAGTCCCAGTGCCAGTCCTTGTCTCTCATGTGAGAACAACAGAAAAGGTTTAGTGACATCCGGTATGCCCAGTGCTGGAGCTTGCATCAACTCACGTTTCAGAGTTACAAATGCATTATTAGTCTCTGGTGTCCAGCATAGGTGAGTTCCCCCAGTCTCTTTGAGGAGTTGGTATAAAGGTTTCACAATGAGTCCATAGTTGTAGATCCATAATCTACACCATCCTGTCATTCCCAGAAAAGCTCTCAGTTCTTTGGTTGTGGTTGGCCTGGGCATTTGACAAATTGCCTCTTTCCTGTTGTCTCCCAAGGCTCGCTCCCCTCCTGCCAGTTCATACCCCAGATATGTAACTTTCTGGAGGACTAGCTGAGCTTTTTCAGGAAAGACTCTATATCCACTTAGTCCCAGAAAATTTAAAAGACTTACAGTCCAGTTCTTGCAGTCTTCACGGGTCCTTGTTGCTATCAGTAGGTCATCAACGTACTGCAGAAATGTACCTTCTCCAAGTGGTGATGTCCAGGCTTCCAGTTCTTGGGATAATTGACCTCCAAATATCGTGGGGCTATTTTTGAATCCTTGTGGCAATACAGTCCATGTGAGCTGCCTCTTTCTCCCTGTTTTGGGGTTTTCCCATTCAAAGGCAAAAATTTCCTGACTCTTTTTAGCTAATGGCAGACAAAAGAAAGCATCTTTTAAATCTAAAACTTAAAAGCACACCCAATCACTTTGTAATTTTGTAAGTAAAGTATAAGGATTGGCTACTATGGGATGCAGTGGTTTTGTTACTGCATTTATTGCCCTCAGGTCCTGGACTAACTGATAACTTCCATTTGGCTTTTGTACTGGTAGAATTGGGGTGTTGTAGGGGGACCTACACTCTCTCAGCAACCCTTGATTGATAAATTTTGCAATTATTGGTTCTATACCCACCCATGCTTCATGCCTTAGTGGATATTGTTTGACTGACACTGGCTGTGCCCCTTCTAATAATTCAATAACCACTGGGGAAGCTCGTTTTGATCTTCCCGGGATTTTGACATCCCATACTAGTGGGATTACTTGATCTCTTATCTCATCGTCTATGGGTATTCCTTCTTTTTCAGGGATATTTGCTAAACTTAAGGCCAAAATTAATTTTTCTTCAGGAACCTGTAGTCTCATTCCTTGTTCTGTGAATTCTATTTTTGCTTGTAACCAGGTTAATAGATCTCTGCCTAGCAGGGGTTTAGGCGAGTTTGGAAGATATAGAAATTGGTGTATTCCCATCCTTTTGCCTAATGTAAATTTTAAGGGTGTCAAAAAATAGGCTTTCTCAGTTTTCCCTGTAGCCTCAACAACTTGGACATAATCATTACTTACAGGACTCAAAGTCTGATTCAGGACTGAGAATGTGGCTCCAGTATCCATCAAAAACTCCACCTCCTGTTCCCCTAGCTTAACTTTGACCAGTGGGTCGGCTAGGAAGGGACCCGCCGGTCCCCGGCACTCCTGGTACAGCTGTGCTACAGTCACTGGTCCCGGTGGCGCTGATGATTGTGTCGCTGGGGTCGCGGCACGGTTCATAGGACAATCTCATTTCCAGTGCCCGGGCTGACTGCATAACAGACATTGGTCTGAGCCTGGGCGTTGCTGCCTTTGTCCTCTGGGTGGGGGCCTTATCCCGCCCCTGGGGAATCCCGATCCCCTGACCTGGGCCACTGCGACTGTGTGGGGCTGTACCCTGTTTTTATAAACTTCCCATGCCACTGCCAGAAGTTTCTCTAAGTTTCGGTTACCTGGTTCCTTAATCTTTTGCAGTTTCCTACATATATCTGGTGCTGATTGCCCCATCAATAAGGATATTAACTGTTGCTGCCCAATTTCAGAAGCTGGGTCGAGTGTAGTGTGTCTTCTCACATTATCCCTTAATTTTTCTATGAATGTGCCTGGGGATTCAGTGGTTTCTTGGTGAATACTGAATAACAATGACCAGTTAACTGTTTTAGGTATAGCATTTAGAAGCCCCCAGTGTGCTAATTTCCTGTATCTAACTAAGAACGGGTATGTTTGTGGATCATTGGTGTCCCAGTGTTGATCTCCTGTAGGAGAAATGTTATCTACATTTCCATGCAATGTCTCAGCCGCTATCTGTCCCTGCACGTGTGTTCTTGCTGTGGATATTACAGCAGCTTTTTCTGTCTCATTTAATTCTGACAGCATGAGGTCTATATCCTCCCAATCAATATCTTGATTTCTAACAACCAATTCAAACCTCTTTGCTACCTTTTCAGGGTCTTCTCTATACATTCTGGCTGCCTCCCTCCAGGTATCTAAATCCAAAGCTGTAAATGGTGTTTTAACTTTTGTTATTCCCCCATCTGACCCCACCACTTGTCTAAGTGGTGCTATGAGCTTCTTCTCTACAGGGGTCTTGCTCCTGGTTCTGGATGATATTCCTGAGCCAGTCTCACTTGTTCCTTCATCCCCACTATCCTCTGAGGATGTTTGGGGCACGGGGGACATTGTTCCTGATGTTAGGGTGCTACCACTGCGCCCCATTAGCTCCTGGGTCTCCAAGGGATCCTGGCCTCTCTCAGCTTTGAGCTTTAAACATCTTTGCCCAATACTGCATGAGGAGCAACACCTCTTCATGCGGTTTTTTCCTTTTGCCTCCTTTTCTCGGAGGAGGACCATAGAGTCCTGTGGTGCCAGATTGATGCCACATTGTTTCTGCCACTCTGGTTTCCGTCTTAAGGTATAAAAACAATCTGCATAGGAGGTCTCATCCCATTTATTTTCCCTCCTTAAAAATAACATTAATTGCAAGAGTGTTATATCTTAAAGAGCCATTCTTTGGCCATTTTTCACCATCATCCAATCTGTAGAGTGGCCACCACTGATTACAATATTTAATTAGGGCGGTCTTTTTCATATTCCCTCCAGGGACTCCCCCCAGCTCTTTCCAATGTGCCAGCATGCATCCTAGTGGATTTTCTGGGTTATTTCCTTACTTTCTGATGATCCCATTGCCTTTTTCGCCTTTCTCCCCCTCTTTTCTCTCTCCACGGCCAAAAACCCCCACAACCAGAGAGCCAACTCCTTCCTTCCACAAAGACACGCTCTGCCACTCTTGTCTAGTACCAAGCTCTCTCCTCCAGCAACTTGGACACTGTTCACTCTTTCTAATAGGCAATACCACTTTCTAATACATGTACAAAAACCCAAAACAAACCCAAGCTTCACAACTGTTTCCACACTAAGCATGGGATTTTAAAAGGGAAATTAGCTGTGGCTATATTAGAAAAGCGTTGGGGCCTGGGTGTTCTCAATTCAGTAATTAAACTCTTTCTCCTCTAAAATCCACCCCCCTTGAGACAGTAAGGTTGAATTCCAAACCAACGGTTTATATGATTTATCCTCATTCACTCTTTGTCAAATGCTTCACTTTTCTCTGGCCGAGCCCGTCGCCGGGGTACGGAACCGCAGATAGAGCCCCCCACTCGCTCTGTACTTTGACAGCACATCTCATCCACTCTCACTCACACAGCAGCAGAATAGCAACAGACAAAACAAAAATAGCAGTACAATAGCACACAACAGCGGGGTCCAACCCTTTAAAGGTACCTTTCACAGTGGGGTCCAACCCCGGGGGGTCCAACCCCTTTAAAAGTCGGGGTCCAACCCCTTAAAAGTACTTTTCCTCTTGCCCAGGACTAATTTTGGGAGACCCAGTTTTCCTCGGGACTTTCAACCCACCCTCAGGGACTCGAACCCTGGACCTGCAAGTATTTCTGTGTTTAAAAGGAATAGCAAATACCTTAATTTGTTGCAGATGGTCCTTGTCTGCCCCTGCCGTGAGCCAAAAGACAGATGAGCTCCCCCTGAAAATTCAGGGTCGCAACTGGGAGGTATGCTTACCCCTGGATCCAGCAGCCGGGCAGAGAGGGTCCCGTCTCGGGGTGCCAGATGAATCACGCCACAACCGGGCCAGGAGACACTTCAGAGACAGAGTCAGAGAAGTGGGTATTTGCTTTATTCGGCGCGCCGGGTGTGTGGGGATCGCTCCTCCAAACACACACACACCAGTGCTCCCTACAACACAGTATTAAGGGTTAAATTATGAATATTCATCACATTCCTTGGGACAGGTGTGGTTATACAAATTATTTCTCGGAAGTCATTAATATCATTAGCATACGGGCCACGCATGTGCTGTGTGTCCTGGTGGTCGCACTGAGGAAGGCTCCTCTTCTTCCTCAGGGGTCTTTCTGATGAAGGGCAGTAGTCATCCTCACAGTGCACTTTTCACCTTTCTCCCTGGGCATGCGTAGTCCTTTGAGGAATGATTCAGCAGTCTCTGAGATGATCCTTGTCCCCTCTATCTTGACAAGATTAGGGTGAATTCGGCTTCTTAGGTTTTGTAATTAACATCTGCTGTCTGAACTAACATTTGCTGTCTCCCAATAGTTAACTTGTGCTTACGTGAGTTAGTTATTGACTGCCCCTTCTTCAAATTACATGCTAATAAGCTAAGAGTGAGAAGAAGAAGGAGAGCTCAAACTCACGAGCTCAAACTTACTAAACGGTGGCTCAAATCATTGCACCCCCACTGGCTCTGAGACAACGTACAATCACTGCAGCACTAAGCTCTCACGAGCTAACAGCAAACGATGGGGGAATCAACAAATGAACTAGAACCCCCTTGGACCCTCTCGAGTCCCCAAACACACCAATCAAAACTATAAGAGATCTCTTAACACCCAACCCAGGTGCTAATAACAAAATACCACCTTTATTCACTTACTCATGTGCCTCTGTGCTGAATCTGGAGAATTTTTGGGCTCTTGGGCTCTGCCGCCTCCTAGACTGTGGCAATTGCCCCCCCCCCCCCCCCCAAAGTGCCGGTGGGGCGGGGGGGGGGTGGGTGGGGGGGTGGGGAGCTGAGCTGGATCTTTCTTAGTCCAGAAGATTTCTAGAAGCCTCCTTGTCCCATGTGGGGTGCCAAAACTGATTTCCAAGAAGGAAATGTAAAGTTTTTAGAATGTCACACTGAATATACATAGTGTTAATATATTGTAATAATGGCATGATCACCTACTAAAAAAAGAAGTAAAAATTACATGGTAATTTGACTTATGTGGTTGGTGTTGCCTGTGTCTTGTCTGTGCTCACTCCTACCTATGTCAAAAATCCACATAAAAAAAAAATCACTTGCCTAGGACTAACGGTGTTCATCACAGTTTGCCTAATCTACAGTTGTCTTTTAACCTAGGAAGTAGCTCCCTTTGTTGCTCTTGTAGAAATTCTTGTTGAACTGTCAGGTTTTGTCCCCTCAGCCAAAAGATATGTTCTTTCATTTCCAAACTTGAATAATCTGTGCTCTTGAAGACTGATAGTGAAAGGCTTGCAGTTCCAGATAAGCTTTCTAGCATCCACCACCTAGATTTAAATGCCGATACAGAAAATCCCTGATAACATTGGAAATGTCTGAATTCTTGCTGCTGGAAAGGTGCAGAACCTCTGGGTGATGGTGTGATGTCATTGGGTGGCAAAGTCCTGCCCATATGGCTCACTATTGTTTCAGACAGCTTTATCTGACCTGGAAGTATGAAAATCAGAAGCCAGCTCAGGCTAATAGCCTTCAGGAAGGTATAGCCTTTCTGTCACTAGTATTCTAGCATCTAGCTCACTTCCAGAAAATGCATAAAAAGATAGCAAATGGATGGGTGGCAAAAAAAGGGCCAGCTCTTACAGCATGACTTTCATTGCATGCTGGTTATCTGTGCCATAGAGGGACTTGTATTAATCTCAGAAGCTTTACTTTCCTTCTGCAGTCAGTTTGAAGGTATTTTTGATGTAGTCCACTCATAGCAGTAACCAGATACTTCCATAGTGGAAACAAAGAGGTATGATGTCATGTAACCTTTTATTCAAGTTTTTTCTCATGTTAGAGGTTATTGAATAGACAGTCTGATGCATTTTAGAACTAATTGAAAGAAAAATAGATCAAAAACTCATTTAGCTACAATGGACAGGTTTGCTTAGAGCAGAGCTAGAGTGATTGCAAATCCAAATCCCCTTTCCACCCACCCCTGCTTTAAGTAAATTCTTTGTTGTCTTGTGGAAGAAAGCATATTGAATGGGTGATATGACTACACTGCAGCACTCCAATCCCTTGATACACATCATCCACTAACAGGTGAATTAAAGGATTTGGAGGTTACACAAACCTAATACCTACTGTGTGTACATCAACATTGCAGGAAAACTGCATTGTTCACCTAAAATTGCCTCAAACCCCAGCCTATGACAATCTAGCTCTCTCCTTAATGGGCAAGGCTCAAACATTGCTGTCATGGGCCTAGAAGGTTTAAAGCTAAATGCAGCTGCAAAACTCCTGCCCACAACAGCTGGGGAACACAACTGCACCTCAGCCCTGATAAGTAACTACTAAACAGGGCATAATATTTAACAAAAAATACCAGCCATATTTCATAATACCATAAGTGGTTTAGAGCACATCCTTAAAAATGGCACTCACCTTTACTTATCTTTTCTGATGTACATGTGAGATATTTACATCACTTCAGCCAGTTCAAGTTAGCCGAGTCACACTTGTTTGAGATAGAGTACAAATAGCAACTTCAGCAACAGATACTGGTTTTAAATGCTTTATTCAGAATGATTCTGGAACCTCTCTCCACACTCTATTTACATGTCAAGTCACCATGCAATTGTAATGAAAAAAGCACTGATCCGCCACGAGCATTAGGAAAAACTCCATGAGTAGCATGGCTTTATTGGAAATAAATCATGCTAAAAACTGATCCTTAACAGGTACAAAAAATTCAACAGCTAAGGAAAGGAGAAGAAAAATTGGGTGCAATATTAAGATCAATGTGTGAACTGAAGACTGCTGTAAAAGATCATACAAAAAAGGCAATGAGGAATAGTAATGCACCATTAAAGGTGGGAGTACAGGGCAGACAAAAGTTACAAAACATCCTGCTTCAATATTTTTCATCTATGTACTTTGTTCAAATACTGTAACAGTAATGGAAGGCAAAAAGCAACAGAGATCTGACTAAAGAAATAAGAAGAACATAAAATTAGGAAAAAGTGAAAGCTGGTAATCAGGGAATAATCTTAAATACAGTTACTCAACAGAACCACGACACTTGGTAAAGCTTCTGTGTCAGCATACATAGACAATACCATTATTCCAGCTCTCTGAAAATGACTTTATTTTCCTGATCTGTAACCCCTTCCACATAGAGTACTGCTGAGGTTACCCCCAGAAACACTGTGGAAACACTGTGCAGTTACAGCTTCTATCTTCCAAAAAGTCAAGCCTCCCCCACAGCAAGTCAGAGTGCAGTATTCCCACACAGAATACAGCAGTTACTGAAGTGATAGAAACCAAAAGTGTGAAATCCTATTAAGTAATCCTGCACTGGAGAAAGCAATTTTTTTCTTCTTCTTACAGCTGCCATAGAAAGCACACACATTGCTTGATCATCTGGCAATTTCAAAGAGAACTTAATAATCTAAATTTGAGTTTAAAGGCTATTTTTCCTATCACCTCTTAAATTTCTCCAACCAGAAATTCAACTACATTCAACTGTGCATAGTTTGGAGCTTTTGGTGGTGGGGATGTGTCCTAATTCTGACATGACAGCACAGAGACTGTGTAATGCAGGGTTTGCATAGATAGTCTGTCACTGCCCCAGCCCAAAGAACATTAAGAAGTCATCACAGCTTAGAATTTTGTTGCATTTGTGAAAAACATGAAATTAGGGGAAAAAACCAAACCAAACAATCCCATTTACATTGGCTTCCCCTATGTCCCCAGGTAAGGGGGACATGGGGAACAAGAGACATACAACACAAGTCATGGCTATTTCAAAGCTTCATGGTCTTAAATGAAGTTTATTACAGGCCCCCATGAAAATATTAAAAATCCTCCAATGCATACACTTCTGCACCTTTGTCCAGGTTCTTGTTATTCTAGAGTGGTTAAGCACCTTTTTTTATTAAAAAGCTTTTTGCTTGTTTTTACAGTATTGCTGTGTTTTACAACAAAATTAAAAACCATTTGTGGAATCCACCCAGTAACAAAGTTTCCCCAGAACAAACCAAAAGCAAAAATGCATGTTCTGAAGGGGCCTTTTCTATGCCAGCTGTTTAATAAGCAAGAAAAAAAATAAAATCTATCACTTCTGTTTGGTGTTGATGAATTTACTCCATTTTCCAGAAGGCAAATCCTTTCAATAAATATCAGAATAACTTCTGAGATGATGAATTTCCAGAGATACAAGCAGCAGCTCTGTGCAATTTGTCTGGGAGTCCTGTGCTGCCCTTTGTTTCAGTCCAGTGAGATGATGTCAGGAGCACTGCCTTTGCTTCTGGTTATCACTCCTGTCTTGCTCCTGCTGGAGGAGCTAACATGTGTGCTGCTTTCATGGTGGCTGGTTGATGTGATGATGCTGCCAGGCATGTTGCTTGTTAAGGTTGAGGTGAGACTATCCAAAAACATAGGAGGACAATACTGCTTGAAACAATGAAGAATGAAGAGATTAACTGCACAAGGGAAATATATGCTCTGAAGAGCAACAAGCACAAGACATTTTACTATCAGAACCTTGTTAACACATGCATAGCAAAAACCAGAGTTCTGCAAACCAGCAAGTAATCAAGCAAAAATGAGCCACGAGTCCTTCTCCCTTATCCTCCCCTTTTTGTTTTTCTTATTAACTAGTTAGCTTGAACATTTATTAGTGCATTAAGAAACACAATCGTCCACAAAAAACCCACCCACAAAAACCCTTAACATTTGGAGAATGTTCACTGCCCATAGGTACTGGGCCCAACTGCCTATTTCAGGCTCCTTTCATCATGAAAGGCAGCAAAATGCTTTCTGCTCCTTCAATGGAGGTTAAAATAATTTCATCCCTTCAATGGCAGCAGCTGTACTAATCAACATTTTCATAGCATACACCTGCAACAATACATGCAGGTATCTAAACATTTTAGTAGTGATAAATGAGCCCTGATCAAATCTGATTAAGAAAAATTCTTAAGCTGATTTAAATTTCCTGAAGTGAAAGACAAGCCATTTCAGAGCTGAACATTCTAAGCATTTAGAAACAGAACAAGGTTGCCAGATGTCAAAGAAGATAAGACACCCCACACACACGCACACATTGTTTGACACACCTTACTTTCTCTTACCCTGTGGATTCAAATCTCGGGCATATGTTTGAAACTGAGCCTGAGCTGTTTGAACTGTCCAAAATGGACAGTTCATAGCAGCATACCTGCTTGCAGTCTTCCGCATGAACAAACTTCTGTTATTCCCGCTTTTGGCAGTTCAGATCTCAAGGTCAGGCACAGAGTATTGCAAGATGCAGTAAGTGGAAAGAAAAGGAGGAAGTTCATCCTTCGTTTTTAAGGCACCAGAAAGTCAACTCTACTCTAAGAGACCTACTACTGTTTTATTCTAGTGACAGAGGTGAAAAAGAGTCTGCTTCAGATCCTCTTGTCTTAGGGAGCTGATATTCCCCCACATTTCAAGGCTATAGTATGTCTGCATAAGAATCTAATTACAGTAAAAATTGTTCTCCCTAATGGTGTAAAGTTTAAATTTCCAGGGAAGGAAAAATACCACCTGGTTCTTTTTGACCTACAAAATTTCCATATAATCCAAAGCCAATGAAGTGTTGCATGGAAGAATTTATTATAAAAGTATTCAGTCATGTGCCCTTAAAATTAATGAAGATATTTTCTTTAGAACCTAATCTCCTACTAATATAAAAAAGAACAGAAATAACAATCAGTGAGGTATATTTACAGAGCTTAATCTGGCCTACAGATAGACAGCATGAACTAAGAGCATGAAGTACATGATCATAGAATCCCAGAATGGTTTGGGTTGGGATGGACCTTCAAGACCACCTAGTTCCAAACCCCTGCCATGGGCAGGGACACTTTCCACTAGACCAGGTTGCTCAAAGCCCCATCCAACCTGGCCTTGAACACTTCCAAGGATGGGGCATCCACAGCTTCTTTAGGCAACCTATCCCAGTGCCTCACCACTCTGAGTGTATTTAAGTTAGTGCTGTGCAAGTATCTGCTTTGCCTAGAAAGGCAAACTACCAATAAAGACTGAGTTTCCATGCCTGGATTTATCATAGTAAGGCTAAACTGAATCCTTCCTTAATGCATTTTCATTACCATCTCTTGTTGGGAAAATGGATTTTCCTGGTCTGTGGTTAGGTCTAAGCAAGTGGACTGCATAAATGTGATAGTTATTTGAGCAGTATGTCACAAAAACCAGACTTGAAAATTAACCCCACAGCAGTTCAGAAGCATACCTGTGAATCAACTGGGATTAATGAAAGAAAATTCAGTCCTAAAAGGAAGGATAATAAATTGATGAGTCTTTCTTTTATGCATACACAACAAATTTAAGGAACTTTTTTCGTGGTCATAGAACAGATTTTGCAATTGTTACACAGTTTCTAAATGGAATATACCATTGTGACACCAATCTCAATGACTACTTCAGGCAGCAGCAAAACGAGTTATCTAGTACAAGTGGCTCTTTTTAAGAATGAGGATGACATGATGTATTATTCACTGGATATTGCAGGGTGGTTCAATGTGGTTGCTTAGATGGAGGTTGCCATTTGGAGCTGTTGGTTCATAATGCAAGTTTCACTGCATATTGTACCTGACTTGGCCAAACTGGGACATGAAGAGTGTCATCACATTAAAGATGCTGGAATGAAGTAAAGTCACAACATGCACAAGTCCAAAAACAAGCAGCAGATCTCTTCCTCCACCCACGGGCAGCCAATAAGAAAACATTTCTAATATCATTCCCATTTTGTGTCTAGACAAATAAAAGGAGCAAAGAAGAGGAAACTACAAGTAGTTCAAGGTATATCCTCTAAGATCAGTGACAACTAGCGTCCATCTTTTACACCAGTAGCGTGTAAGCATTTAGGGCAAGATGCTTAAAATTATGAAACCAATGAGAAATTATGGCCTTTTTTGTTTTGTTCTTAAATATTGGCCTTGTGTTTGCTATGTCAACAGAAAAAAATGGTAAACTTCCTCCCTCCCTCCCCTCTCACCTCCAAATCTGTTCTGGCCAGCAACATCTCCCCTTTCTCCATTAGAGAAAAAATTTGGAGGAGATTTAAGCTTAGCTGCTTTTCCAGAATTGACAGCTTCTTTTGGTCTTGCACATTCTAGAACTTCAGTCAATAGAGATAGATGACAGTTCTAGATTTCTGTTCTCTCAGCTTTCTCTCCTATCCAATTTGCAAAGACAATTTCTTAACAAGGGAGAAGTGGAAGGAGGGAGCAGTAAGGGAAACAAAATGGACAGAGAAACAAGGGGAATGATATCCATTTCAGTGCCAAACTGGTGCTGAAAGAAGAGGAAAAAACCCGTCAATGTTTCAGGGCAAAAATGAATACAGGCAATGAAAGGGGGAGAGGGGAAGTACAGGAGGCCAAAGTGACACCTGTCACCACAAGTCACCACTTCCTGGGCTCTGGGTTTGTTACAGCCGGCCAAGAGAACCCCCAGAGTCCCTATATACAGTGTTCTTTTCAAGGAACCAGGATAGAAAACAATCAGTATCCCCACCTTTTGTCTGATATTTAGCAGCAGTGTTGAAGAATACATCATAGGCATTTAGGGTATGTCTAGGTAAAGAAAGTCAATAGATGTCAGCTTACAGATTGTAGCTCACCTTAACCTTTTTCATACAGTCTAGACAGAGCACCACTACAATCAGTTAGCAGAATATCTACATCTAGGGTTTGGATGAGTCAGTGCCATCACACATCTATTAACTTAAAGAAGTAGCTACTCTCCCACGCATCTACAACACATAACCATTGGATGTTTACACAAAGTCTAACTGAACATAGCAAGAAGTGTTTCTGGTTGCCATTCTGAAGTGCCAATTTGTACCCCAAAAGCAGTGTTTGTCACATCACTGTTGCGAAATGCAATCTGAAACTGGAAAAAAGCCTGTACTGGGCTGGTCTAGGCATCACATCAGTGTAATACTGCATATAGTCTTGTTCCATTAAAAAAATGTTGATCAATTCTCCAATTTTTACCCACCCCACAAGTTAATAATGCTGTCAGAATACACGTGAAAAATAATCGCCACCTACCTGGCAAGTCTGATGAAATACTGGATATTGGTGGATGATGGAATGGTACTGGGTAGTCTGTTAATGAAGGAGGAATAGCAGCAGCATCGACCGTCGTCACGCTGGGCACTCTGGCAGTAGATGGCTGATACATGAGAACCCTGTTTCAAACAGCATGGGAAATTACAAACAACCTGGCTGTTAGTTACAGAAGAGAAATTATGCACCACTGTGCACTCTCATTCACAGGGTCACTATGCTATAATACAACTATAGCGTAGCTACTCACTATACAGTATTCCAACTCTAATTTCCTGTTTCATAACAGTCTTCATAATAACATGACCCTATCTTGATTCTCAACAGCAGCTATGACATAAGAGCAAGTTGGCATTAAAACAAAGTACAGTGCTGGAGTAATTTATAACAGTCTACCATTCAGAGAAAGTAATGGGTATCTATCTGTGGAGTACCCTGGGAAGGATGTGCAGGTAGCCAGAGCCAGGAGGAGAGTGTTTGTTTCAATTTCTCTACATAACTGTTCCTCAGTGCCAACCTGTCACGCCAAGGGCACAACTGACCATTATTCAGTCCCTGAAGCACAGATTACACATGTGGGAGTTAAATATCAAAACCCATCTTTACTCACAGCCTGAGCCCAAGCTAAGTTCAGCTCTCCAAGAGCATGCAACTAGTTAAAACCCTTTTGCATCCTCACCTGCTGCCCAATTACTTCACAGCACTGTTAAAGATGACACCACAGGCATTCAGGCACCAGCCATATGTATAAAATATTTCATAAACTCCAAGTCAGATGGAAACACCCAGAATCCTGTTCCCAGCTGCTCTGCATTGCTCCATCCAGCCCACCAGCCATGAGTGCTATACACTCATGTCTTCCTCCCCAGACTGCTGCCTTGCTACTTCTGAATTCAAAAGCTTGGATTTCAGACCCTTCCTTCTCAAGCATCTCATACTTCAGCCTACATTGTTTCTGCCTATAGGAAGACACCCCACAGTTTTGCCAAAACTAGCATTCAGACAACATTGTTTACAGGAGATAAGCTATTCCCCAAAAGCCTGGCTTTGACTTGGATTTGAAGAAAGAAAACATGCCATATCCATACCCAAACAGCAAGGAAAATACACCGGTCATAGAGAGACAAGAAAACTCAGTCCCTCTACAATTAGGGTTGCACATAGCCATCTCAAACAAGCACAGGAGCATGGAAGCAAGTCTTGGTGCCTTCTGAAACTTCATTAGGAGATGTATTTGTAGCTATTTTTTCTTATTAAAAAAAAAAAAAAAAAGGGTCTCTTGCAGAGGAACTCCTCCACAATCCTCACAAAAAGCAACAGAATTTCAGTATCACTGCTGGAAGTGGTTGAAGATGGCCAACTATTTGCTCACCAAAAATCACATATCCCTGTGAACTAGAGACACAGTACACCTGCTCATTACTTCAAGAGTTAGCAAAACAGAAGGGGTTTGTTTGTATTACTATTATTTTAGTACAAGACATTAGCCGCTACAGTGAGACACAGACACGCACCTCATGCAACACTAAGAAGTCATTACTAAAACCTGATGCTTGGAATCACCTCGTGGAGCAGTGAGCACTGGTGAGCCTAACCAATGCCCCTCACTCCCTGCAGGTCTCCTGTGCCCTACGGGCCATGAGCAAGAATGTTATGGAAGCCACAAACAGTACCTGCAGGCAAGGTGTGCAGATTGGGACAGACAGGTGACACAACAGTAAAGAACTTGGTTAAGCCTGCCACTGAAGTCAGGCATGACAACAAAGATGGAGCAGTTGACAGAGTACTTGGGAAGTCATTGGTTGTGCTAACCAAGTTGCAGGACTGACAGATAACCATGGCCAACAAGTGTCCAAGACATTCCAGAGTGTAACAGAGGAGAAAAAGCTTGTCTTGATTCAAAACAGCAAAGTGCCTCCTTCCAAGACTGGCAAGATGGATGAAAAACGCAACACAGCCTCATTTCCTGGGCACCAGAGCAGATTAGATAAAAGGTATAACACTGAGAAAAAAGCCTTACAATGACACTAACTTAGCAAGAATGCATAAAGCTCCTCCACTTGGCATAATCTACTTTCTCAGGAGAATCTTGTCCATTATCTTAATCAACTTCCTTTTCTATGGAGAAATGGCCCTGCAAACACAGCAACAGTGAGCACAAGTCTTTTGTGATATGTAAAACTATTTAATAGTGTTTTGCCTGTACAAAGTTACTGTATCAATACAACCTTCTACAGGAGAGGCCTAGACATTCTCCTCTGGAAGTGTGGAGCTGGATCCTGAAGAGAGATTACAAATCAATTTCTCTACAGATCAGTTTATCTGAGACATTACAGAATTACAACTAACTTTAAAATTGACAAACCCTTTGGTTGGGCTTCCTTGTGTTTCAGACATAAATATGCACTTCCTTTTGGCAGGAGGATCTTCCTCTTCATCAGAAGAGCTTTCTATTGTCAAGTCAATAACATCAACTTTCTTCTTGTTTACCTCATTGGTCACTGTCACAGAATAGGGTTTCCTAAAAACACTGGAACCTGAAGAAGATAATAGAACATCACTGTTTTCTAAATGCTCTTGACATCAGCAGTTTCTATCTGCAACAGAACCAGATTATCTTCCTGGCCACTACAGAGAATGCTATGGCCAGGAACTGTTTTATAAATATTCTGTGTGTCGAGGGCTGATGCTGGTTGAGGCTGGAATTACAACTGTACCACAAACTTTGCTTTGATTTCTTCTTAAATATGTTATCACAGAGGCATTACCACCATTTCTAATTGGCCCAGCCTTGGCCAGCAGCACATCCATCTTCAGAACCATCAGGGATTGGCTCTGCCAGACATGGTGGAAGCTTCTAACAGCTTCTCACAGAAGCCACCTCTGTGGCCCCCCCGCTACCAAAAACCAGGCCATGCAAAACCAATACATTCCACCCCTCACCTCTGTGAATCATGTATTTAAGAATAAATCAAAACAAAGTTTGTGGTGCAGTTGTAATTCCAGCCAGAGAAGAGCAGGAGTGATAACATGTGAGAGAAACAACATGGCGACACCAAGATCAGTGAAGAAGGAGGGGGAGGAGGTGCTCCAAGTGCCGGAGCCGAGGTTCCTCTGCAGCCCTTGGTGAAGACCGTGGTGAAGCAGGTTGTCCCCCTGCAGCCCACGGAGATCCATGGGGATGCAGAGATCCACCTGCCACCCGTGGAGGAGCCCCATGCTGGAGCGGGTGGATGCCTGGGAGGAGGTTGTGATCCTGTGGGAGGCCTGTGGAGAGAGGGGCCCTGCTTCCAGGCTGGAGCAGCCTGTCCTTGAAGGACTGCACCCTGTGGAAGAGTGACCCACATTGCAGCAGTTTTGGGAGGACTGTTGCCCATGGGATGGACTCATGTTGGAAAAGGTAACAGAGAGCTGTCTCCCATTGGAGGGACCCCACAGTGGAGCAGGGGAATGACTCCTCTCCCTGAGCAGCAGGAGAAGCCTTGGGTGATGAACTGACCATAACCCCCATTCCCTGCCTCCTTGCACTGCTGAGGTAGGAGGCAGAGCTGGGAAGGAGGGAGGGGTGGGGGGAAAGGTGTTTTTAAGGGCTTGTTTTACTTCTCATTATTCTGCTCTGATTTTGTTAGCAATAAATTCACCTTATATCTCTAAGTTGAGCCTATTTTGCCCTTGATGGTATTTACTGAGCAATCTCTCCTGGTCCTTAACTCATGAACCATTCAGTAAATTTTCTCTCCTCTGTCCAGCTGCAGCAGGGGAGTGAGTGAGCGGCTTTCGTGGGTGCCTGGCATTTGGCCAGTGTCAACTCGTGATACTGTGTCATGTTGAGAATATTAAAACACAAGCTTTAGTCTTCACTTATCAGTTTAAGGACCAAAAACAAGAACAACCTTTCACTTTCTTAACTGCTACTATAAAGAACAAAGATGAAGCCCAAAAATGAATACTTTTAGAGACACAACCCTTTCTTTTTAGATTATGACAAGAAGGTTAGAAGTATTAAGCCCTCCAGAAAACAAACACCAACATTCACACATTATCCAAGCTACATCTAAGTATCCAAGTTGGTTTGCAACCAGTACCCAGATGTACATACTTTCTATTTTGGTGCACTGTGGACTTGAGACTCTCATAGCTTCTTTCTTTGGCCTCATGGGGCACCAGGAGCCATCTTCTTGGAATTTGATCTCATCCACATCTGAACATTCATTAAGGATTTCCATAAAGAGCCTGAAAAAGAGGGCTGAGTGGTTTCATTTTTGATTCCAAGTGAATTTTTTATTCTAACTGAAAAGGAGACAGTGGAAAAGCTAATTATGATCACCTTCCATCCATTGCATGTGCTCTCTCCCTAGTTCCTCTTACCTGAAAGCCTGTAATTATAGCCTTTGCAGACACTGACAACTAAAAGAATATCCCAACCTACCCATATTCCACTTCAACATTACTGCAATTCATAGATTTCAATACAGAAGCAGAAATAATCATACTTTGAACCAAGTTTGACACTTTTTTATGAATTAAAAGTTACATTTTAAAGTTAATAGCTTCAGAGATAAGGCCACATAAAAGGGAGACTTAGATATCAAGACTTGGATTTCTTCAGAGGAAATATACTGAGGCTCACGAGTTTGATGATGCAGTTAGGAGATAAACTTATGCAGTTTGTTACATGGTAAGAGAAACTAACAGTCAGTTCCTCTCAGTCTAAAGTATTTTGACAAAGAAAATAGTATGAAATGGCTAAACCTCAAGTCACAAAAGTAGCTATTGAGTACATAATGAAAAATTTTAAGTAACTGTGTAATCTGCAAACCCAGTCTCTTACCCATCTAGTATTAGGCTGTCATAAATTGCCTTTTTGTCACAGACAGGACAGATCCAGGTAGGCTTCTTCTCATTCATTTGAAGATAAAGAGCAGCATCAAAACATTGCAGGTGTGTGCAAGTCACAGCCCGGCATGGGATTGTCAGTCTCATTTTTCCCAGCTGCAGAAGATGCATTTAAAGAGAGTCAGAACATAAGACAGTGAAGTAGGCCTAGATAGCTAACAACTGTCTCTTCTCATTACAGAAGGTGCCCAGTGCTAAGGGCACTACAAGCAAATCCACCCTATCAAAGCACTTACAGTACACTTAAAGGAACAATAAAACCATCCTCAAAATCTCCACTGAGTTGTCAGAAACATTTCTAATGGACGTGCATCAACATTATTTCCAGGATTTTTTTACTGAAATACCCGCTTTTATAATTTTCTTTTAACTAAATATTTAAAGGGTTTTTCTGAGGTCCAGATACATGTTAGACTCATTTTAATGTTTAACTGAACAGACCAGTGAATCACGCCGCAACCGGGCCAGGAGACGCTTCAGAGACAGAGAAGTGGGTATTTGCTTTATTCGGCGTGCCGGGTATGTGGGAATCGCTCCTCCAAACACACACACACCGGTGCTCCCTACAACACAGTATTAAGGGTTAAATTATGAATATTCATCACATTCCTTGGGACAGGTGTGGTTATACAAATTATTTCTCAGAAATCATTAATATCATTAGCAAATGGGCCACGCATGAGCTGTATGTCCTGGTGGTCGCACTGAGGAAGGCTCCTCTTCTTCCTCAGGGGTCTTTCTGATGAAGGGCAGTAGTCATCCTCACAGTGCACTTTTCACCTTTCTCCCTGGGCATGCGTAGTCCTTTGAGGAATGATTCAGCAGTCTCTGAGATGATCCTTGTCCCCTCTATCTTGACAAGATTAGGGTGAATTCGGCTTCTTAGGTTTTGTAATTAACATCTTCTGTCTGAACTAACATTTGCTGTCTCCCAATAGTTAACTTGTGCTTACATGAGTTAGTTATTGACTGCCCCTTCTTCAATCCCCCCTTTTCTTTGGTTATTTGTAATTCTTTACAAATCTTGCATGTCTTTAAAGTAAGAACCCTTCTCTATCTTATTTCTAAGTTTATGCTCGTGCCATTGAGCATAAGCATCGCGATTCCAAGTACATAGTATCATACAACAGTAACTACTAATACAAACAGTAAGTAAGAATGCAATAACACAAATAGCTATTACAAACAATTGTTTAAGTTTGTCTCATACCTCTTTAAGCCTTCAAGAAGTGTCATCTAAGATGATCTGATGCAATGTTTGCTTTGGATAAATAATTTTAACAGTTTTCTGGGTATGACTATGACACCTTTTATCTTAGCCCACCCACCTGTGCTCATTTGTTTCTTGTATCTAATTTAAATCATCAGTGTCATATGGTGGGGTTTTTTGTTTTGTTTTGTTGGGGTTTTTTTTTCATCCATAAGGATGCTAGAAGGAATTAGAGTTAGGGCTTGGATCTGAACTCTACTGGCCACTGCCTTTGCTGTTTTGTCTGCCATAGCATTTCCCAGTTCAGGGATAGTGTTACCCTGGGAGTGTCCCTTACAATGCATTATAGCCGCTTTTGAAGGTTTTTCCACTGCTTCCAGTAACTGCATGATTTCAATAGCGTGCTTGATTTCTTTCTTCTGTGAGGTTAATAAACCCCTTTCTTTCCAGATAACCCCGTGAGCGTGTACCACCCCAAAAGCATACCTTGAATCAGTCCAAAGTTGATAGGTTTTCCTTCGGCCAACGCCAAGGCTCGAGTTAGGGCTGTTATTTCAGCCTTTTGAGCTGATGTCCCTACAGGTAACAGTTTTGCCTCAATGACAGCGTCTGTGGTTGTAACTGCATACCCAGCGAGCTGCTTACCATTCTTGACATAACTGCTTTCATCAGTGAACCAGTTGTCTGCATTTTCTAGCGGAGAGTCCTTTAGATCTGGGCGGCTGGAGTAAACTGCCTCCATGGTTTTGATGCAGTCATGCTGTACGGGCGCCTCAGTGGCCTTGCCCTGGAGGTAAGCTGCTGGGTTTAAAATGTTAGTTACTTGGATACTCACATTCTCCGATTCTGCTAGGACAGCCTGGTATTTGAGAAAGTGAGATGGGGTTAACCAGTGATTTCCTTTCTGTGTGAGCACTGCTGACACTGTGTGAGAGACAAAAACAGTTATCTGCTGGCCCAATGTGAACTTGAGGGCTTCCTCTATGTTCAGGATCACGGCTGCCACTGCACACAGGCAGGGGGGCTCTCCTTGGCTGACCACGTCCAGCTGCTTGGAGAAATAAGCCACTGGCCTTTTGTATGGTCCCAGCTTCTGTGCCAAAAGTCCCAGCGCCAGTCCTTGTCTCTCATGTGAGAACAACAGAAAAGGTTTAGTGACATCTGGTATGCCCAGTGCTGGAGCTTGCATCAGCTCACGTTTCAGAGTTACAAATGCATTATTAGTCTCTGGTGTCCAGCATAGGTGAGTTCCCCCAGTCTCTTTGAGGAGTTGGTATAAAGGTTTCACAATGAGTCCATAGTTGTAGATCCATAATCTACACCATCCTGTCATTCCCAGAAAAGCTCTCAGTTCTTTGGTTGTGGTTGGCCTGGGCATTTGACAAATTGCCTCTTTCCTGTTGTCTCCCAAGGCTCTCTCCCCTCCTGCCAGTTCATACCCCAGATATGTAACTTTCTGGAGGACTAGCTGAGCCTTTTCAGGAGAGACTCTATATCCACTTAGTCCCAGAAAATTTAAAAGACTTACAGTCCAGTTCTTGCAGTCTTCACGGGTCCTTATTGCTATTAGTAGATCATCAACGTACTGCAGAAATGTACCTTCTCTAAGTGGCGGTGTCCAGGCTTCCAGTTCCTTGGCTAATTGATTTCCAAATATCGTGGGGCTATTTTTGAATCCTTGTGGCAATACAGTCCATGTAAGTTGACTTTTTATCCCTGTTCTGGGGTTTTCCCATTCAAAGGCAAAAATTTCCTGACTCTTTTTAGCTAATGGCAGACAAAAGAAAGCATCTTTTAAATCTAAAACTGAAAACCACACCCAGTCACTTTGTAATTTTGTGAGTAAAGTGTCCTCAGGTCCTGAACTAATCAATAACTTTCATTTGGCTTTTGTACTGGTAGAATTGGGGTATTGCAGGAAGATCTACACTCTCTCAACAACCTCTGAGCAATAAATTTAGTAATTATTGGTTCTATTCCTGCTCATGCTTCATGCCTTAGTGGATATTGTTTAATTGACACTGGTTGTGCCCCTTCCAGTAGTTCAATAATCACTGGGGGAGCCCGTTTTTATCTCCCTGGAATTTCAACATCTCCTACTAATGGGATCACTTGATCTGTTATTTTACTCTCTATGGGTATTTCTCTTCCCTTTATCTAATCTTAGTGGTTTAACTTACACTTTAAAGTCCTAGTCAGGTTTCTTCAGGAGGCTTCTTTGGTTGTAGCTTCTTTATACAGTTTTTGTTATAATAATATTCTTACTCTGCTGTATAATTCTATACATTATGAAGGATTTGTTTTTATGTTACGAAACTAACACACAAAACATTTTCATACAAAATGTTCTCATGCAAACATATCTTTACAGCAGGGCTATGCTCTGTTTTCTAGGAGACCAATTATAGTACTCTTGTCATTTAATCTTGACACAAATTACAAACTGTGGCTTTATTTTTGGTGAGATTAAAAATGAAATGAATTCTCTTTCAAACTTAGGGTTTTTTTTCTTTTTACCTCAAGTAGCCCTTCTTTTTCTTTTTTTTTTTTTTTTGGTGAATAAATTGCCTTCATCCCATTCTGCACCTACAACTGAGATTGCAGAATGTGCTATAAATAGGAGGGGTGAGGAAAAAAAACATCCTCTTAAGACATATGGCATGAGATTGAACAGCACTTTAGTTTGAGAGCTGGTAGAAGGCTTTTCTGTATCCCTCTTGGTTTAGGAAGGGGGATTCAATCATTTCTCATGTAGGATTTGCTTGTGTTTTGTCAAGATTCTTTAATTCACTAATTAGAAAATCTAAAAAATTTTGCCAGATTATAATAATTTTGAAGCCTTCTGAGGCAGAACTGGGAAGGTTAGTCCATATTTGTAGGATTTCAAATATGTATAAATTCTTATACCAACTCTCAGGATAATATTGGTTGAGACAAATTATACATCCATATGACCTCAGCCACACCATTTTTCAGTAAAAAGACAAAACAAGTTGGACAAAAATTAAACTCAAGAATATGTAGAATGCTTTAACTACTATTTGATCTCTCACCAAGTCACTTGCAATGAAAACACAAACAAATTACAAACATTAACCAACTGAAAATGCAAGCAATTATGGTGACACTTTAAATTTCATTGGTTTTCACACAGATCCATCTCATGTGTTGGTAGATTCATATAAAAGAAAAGTGAAACTTTGGCCCACTAGTGTAGGAGATTAGGGACAGGTGTTCGGAAGATATCGCGTTGTGCGGGACAGGTAGAACCCCTCCCCTCTACAGGTAATACGTGAGCAGAAGGAAGTGACGTGGTAAACCCAGGTTATTTAACTCTATGTAACCCATGATTAAACGCCATTTGCTGTCCACCACATTGGTGTCTGTGAGCTAATGGCCCGAACAACCTGAGGTGGCCGTCGTGCCGTTCCTGAACCAGGTCGCCACGCCTCCGAGAGACAACAAGTGGTGCCGAAACCCGGGATCCGGAATTGGAATCGGGATCAGGAATTCGCCTGGACGGGTGAATGGTGGCCGGTGTGGCAGGACCAGCCCGGTGGGGAGGACGCTCCCGGACCAGCGTGGAGGATGGGAGCTCTCACGAAGGTCGTATCTCAGATTCATAAGCAATGGGGCATTGATTGCAAGCCAAAAGATTTTACTCTCGCTGTTGCGAGGCTTTTGGAAATTGGGGTCATAGACCGACCAGTGGATATACTCCACCCAGAAGTATGGGACAAATGTTCCAAGGTTCTAGCTGATTAAACAATGTCCTCGGGTACGGGGAAATACCTTAAATTATGGGGAAAAGTCGTGCAGGCTTTGCGTAAGGCCCTGCAAGAGCAGGAGACCTGGAAAGCCGCACGGAACTGTTTGCTGGCCACACCTCAGTTGGGAGTTGGTGTGGCCACGCAAACTGCAGATGAAAGCAGCCCTGCCGAGCGCACAGACTCGCAGGAGCAGGGACCCTCTCCACAGCCCCCCAGCCCAACCCTACCTACAGAGGGAAAGGAGCGGGCACAGTCATTCTGGGGCGGGCTGGTGGAGGAGGCCAGCGGGGCTGCCATTAAAGCGAAGTCCGAAACGGCGTGGGCCAGACTCCCACCCTATGCCCCGCAGAATGGCGCCGACCCCGGAGGGGATGGGGGGGGCCCAGACGCGGCCGGCGGGAGCGGGGGAGGTGCGCCGGGAGGCACATGCGCGGCCAGCGGGAGCGGGAGAGATGCGCCAGATAACACAGACGCGGCTGGCGGGAGCGGGGGTGGTGTGCCAGGTAACGCAGACGCGGCCGGCGGGATCAAAGAAGGGCCGCCAGATAACGCAGACGCGCGTGAATGGAAAAGGGGGGGGAATCCCGGAGGGGGAACCAAGGCCAACCAGAGCGCTCGCCCGGAAACATGCCCTTATATAGCAAGGGCCTCCCTCAGCAGGAGGCGGGGCGAGCCCAGGAGGAAGGAACGGCCCAATCCTAAGAGAAGGGGGCGGGGTAGGAGCCCGGTGAAAAAGCTCCGGAGCCCGGAAGTATCCAGTCAGTCGACTTCCGGCTCCGAGTCGGACCATAGCTGGAGCGAGTGGCCCGACGAATGGTCCGTAACCGACTCCGACTCTGACCAAGATTATTTAAGAATAGATAAATGCTATAACCACCGCGCTCCTACTTGGGCCAAGGGGAAATTTGAAAAAGAACGTACTCCGCTTACAGACTGGAGAAAGATAAAAACAGCCTGTGCTGAATGGGCCCCTTCAGCCACGCTAGCTTTCCCGGTCCGGGTAGGAGGGCAAGGCGGAAACCAGAGGATTTACTCACCGATAAATCCTAAAGATATACAAGCAATTGTTAAAGCAATTGCAGACAGAGGGATTAATTCGGCTATGGTTTCCACCCTCATTGACAGCCTTTTTGGAGGGGATGACATGCTCCCATTTGACATTAAACAAACCTGCAGATTAATTTTTGATGGGGCAGGGATGATTGTTTTCAAACAGGAGTGGGAAGCCAATTGCGCAAAGCAACTAGCCCTAGTATCTGGGGCAGACCACCCCCTCCACGGCTCCAGCCTACAGCGGTTGATGGGCACGGACCCAACCATGATCACACCCCAGGCGCAGGCCGAGGGCCTACGGGCCCACGAAGTCATGGCAACTACCCACTCCGCTAGAGAAGCTATCTGCTCTGCTTCCAGAGTTATTGCTAGACCATCACCATGGTCCACAATAAAGCAGAACGAGAGCGAAAGTTTCACACAGTTTGTGGACCGCCTCCAGGCAGCAGTCTATTCCTCTAACTTGCCCTCTGTCATAGGTTAGCAAGCATAGTCCCGGAAGGGATGTCCTTGCTAAGGGGTGCTTACAGCTTCCTCTGGGACTTGATAGAACGTATCAGCTGGCCAGTTTGAATATGGACAATTCTTTAAGCCACTTAAAGTTGTGACCACCTCTGTGATCCCCATTTAAGAATAGGCAAACTCCCCCTCCAAGCTCTCTCTCATTTCTGGCGCTGAGACAGGTGGCTACGGGTCCCGTGTGGGGGCCAGCGGGCCCGGCCAGGCCCTGCTTGGGCCAGGCCGGGCCAGGCCACAGCCATCCTGGGTCGATCGACCTGTTCCAGCCGTGGAACCCCCCCCACTGCCTTGCCGTGGGCAGCCGGAGCAGCTCAGCTCTCCCCCCTCTCCACTTCGATAAGAAAAATTCAACATTCCAGCTGCAAAGCTGCAAGGCCGAGGTGAGATTAACCCTTTTACTGCTGTGAAGAGCTGAAAACCTGAGGGAAGAGAGAGAGGAGATGCTTAAAGCTGAAATTCTGTTGTGAAGTTATGATATATCAGAGTATCCCGTTGTAATCTCATGAAGATATGGGGGGTGGAGTGTTCAACTCGTAAGCAAAAGCACCTGCGCCGAGATAGGCAGATGCTGATGCAGCTGTAATTTCATGAGAAGTTTGCACAGGGAGAAATGGACCAGATGAGGACTTTTGCTCCAAACGGGAAAGGAGAAAACCTCAGTCCCTAGAGAGGCTCCCAGAGATAGTCCTAACGATGAAGATGAGGAAGACCCTTTGCTCCCAGGGAAGGAGAAGGGCCTCTGTTTTTTTGTTTCTGAACGGCTCAACCTTAAAAATTGTACCCCAAAAAACTTCAAGAGTGGACCCTCGAAAGCAGTTGTGGGAAAAGCTGCAAGTCGGGGGAAGGGACTCACACGCAGGCAGAGACACTCCTCTTCCTAAATGGACTGAACAATATTTGGAAGTGGGCAGCTGTCTTGTTGTGATAATGTTTTCATAGCACGAGCAAGAAGAGACTTCTCTTTCGAAATGGACTGAACAAGGTTATTATGGAAGTGGTAACAGACTGAACATCTTAAGGGTTGTCTTTTTACATTGTCACTGGGAGAAGGGAGGGTGGGGGGAGGAGGAGAGTTCTGAAGGTGGTATATTTTTTTTTCCTTCTTTTAGGTCTGTTAATAAACTTCTTTATATTCTTTCAAGTTTGGTGCCTGCTTTGCATTTCTCCTAATTCTTATCTCACAGCAGATAAACAGTAATGAGTATTTTGGACCAAACCACTACACCCTCAGAAGCAAAGGGCCCTGTGGTGGCAGAATGCTTGCGTCAACAATGCAACTCTGCCACCAAGGACATTTTACGGTCATTACCAGCCGGGTCCAGTATTGCAGATATGATTAAGCATGTCGCAAAAGAAGAACATCTGGCCCCAATCCAGGCAGCCGTCCGCACTGCGATAACCAGTGTAATGGCATACTTTAAGTGTGGCCAGGCAGGCCACGTTGTAATGAATTGCCCCCAATTAGAGCCTCCATCAACAGCGGTTCCCCCATGCCAGACCCGACCTAGAGGGCCATGCTGGGCATGTGGGAAAAAGGGACATTTTGCCAGAGAATGCAGATCCAAGCCCCAGGGAAACGGGAGGGGGAGGGGGCATCCGGGCCACACACAGCTCCCTCCCACTCGGGACATGAAGCGGCCCAGCTATGCCAATCCTCGATGGGCCGTGGAGCTCCCGCACCCACTGCCCCCCCCAGGAAATGACCAATTCCACAGTTCAACCGATGGCTCAGTTGAACCTGTCTGCGCTCCAGGCACAGCAGGAACAAACTCCTGGGAGCGAGACCCCTGGGTGGCTTTGGCCATGAAAGTGGGCAGCCACCCGCCGATCGTGTGGGGAGTTTGCTGTCTCCATAACAACCCAGGTGACTCTGCTATTCGTCTCCCCTTTTGGATTGATACGGGAGCAGATGTTATTGTCGTCCCAGAAACATACTGGCCTATACATTGGGAATTGGAGGAGGCCCCCATGGTGGGGGAGTTGGGGGACTATCTCGGGCTCAAAAAAGCACCCAACTGATAGCGATAACGCTCAGCACCGAAAGAGGACCGGAGAAAACTATCACCCTTTTCCCATATGTTATGCCAAAGTGTCCACCCTTGTTGGGGAGAGATGCCCTTGCCCTACTGAAAGTCAGAGTGACAAATTTATTCTAAGGGCCACTGCCGCATACCCACCGCTGCCCATCAAACTGGTATGGAAATCGGTTGAACCGGTGTGGGTCGAGCAGTGGCCTTTGTCAAAGCCTCGAATGACGGCCCTCCTCAAGCTAGTTAGCTGCGAGCTACAGCAGAACCACATAGAGCCCTCCACAAGCCCATGGAACACCCCGGTTTTCGTAATACCCAAACGATCTGGCAAGGGCTTCCACCTCCTGCACAACCTGCGGGAGGTAAACAAGAAAATCCAACCAATGGGTCCAGTCCAAACTTTGCTGCCCATGAACTCGATGATACCAAAAGGGCAGCCCTGCGCGGTGCTTGACATTAAAGACTGTTTCTTTTCCATACCCCTGCATGATGAAGACAAAGAGCGGTTTGCCTTTTCCATCATCTTCCCGAACAGCCAACGGCCTAACCTGTGCTTCCAGTGGAAGGTGCTGCCCCAAGAGATGATCAACTCCCCCACCATCTGCCAGATCACGGGGGATCGAGCACTAGTGCCAGTCCGGTGCAGCGACCCAGCCGCGACCATCATTCAGTACATGGATGACATCCTGATCGCCGTGCCATCAACGAGCCAGGTAGACCGACTGGTGTCGACAGTCTCAGAGACCCTGAAAGCAAATGGCTTTGAAATCGCGAGCGCAAAGATAAAAAAGGGACCATGTGTAACCTTTCTAGGAGTAGGAATTACAAGTTCCTACATAACCCCGCTCCAGATAAAAATTCGCAGGGATATCAAGACACTCCATGATATGCAGCAGCTGGTGGGATCTCTACAATGGCTCCGTAACATCATCCTGATTCCTCCCGAGGTCATGGACCCCTTAAATGACCTCCTAAGAGGAAAAAACTCATGGGAACAGAAAGTTCTGACACCAGAAGCGACAAGCTGGCTCGACTTTATCGAGCAGCAAATGTCTGTGAGTACGCTTACCAGGTGGGACCCAGGAGCACCACTTGATTTATATGTTCACTTTACAAAGAAAGGAGGGGTAGGAGCGCTAGCCCAGGGGCCCCCTGACAAAGCCCAACCAATACAGTGGGTGGTCTTGGGAAAGCCGTCACGGGCATTTTCCCCGGGAGTTGAGTGTCTTGGCAACCTTATCATGAAAGGGAGAAGGCTTGCCCTAAGGCACTTGGGCACGGAACCTGCCAAAATATACCTACCCTTCCACAAACAGCTCTCCGCGCAATCAACGACAATATCAGAGCTTTTAGCCATAGCCCTCACTGGTTTTGGAGGAGAGATTCGCTATGCTGCAAAACCCCCATGGACCCAGCTGCTTGCAATCATCAACATCGACCTCCCGCCAAAAGTCATTGACCAACCGCAACCGGGACCGACGGTCTTCACAGACGCATCGTCGCTAACCTCAACTGCAGCAGTGGTGTGGCAGTGGGGAGGGCAGTGGCAGTGCATCAAAGCAACCGACCCTACGCTTTCAGTCCAACAACTCGAAGCAGCTGCCGTGGTGTCGGCGTGTGGACTGTTCCCGGAAGAGCACCTCAACATTGTGACTGACTCTATGTTTGTGGCTAAGCTTTGCCTAGCCATGTCAGGGCCTGGCGTGTCAGCGTCCACGGTGGCTGTGATGCTTGAAGAAGCACTCTCTTTGCGGAAGGGCACCATATCTGTCATCCACGTTAACAGCCACAATCCGGTTAAAGGATTCTTTCAAATCGGAAACGACAAGGCAGACGCCACCGCAAAAGGACTGTGGACACTGAGAGATGCCCGTCAGCTACACGAGTATCTCCACATTGGAGCTAGAGCACTAGCAAAAAGGTGCGGGATTTCAACTGCTGATGCGAAACACATCGTAGCCACATGCCCCCACTGTCAAAAGTCACCACTGTGGTCCAGTGGAGTCAACCCCCGAGGCCTTAAAGCCTCAGAAATATGGCAAACGGACTTTACACTATGTCATCTGCTAAAACCCCGAGAGTGGCTTGCAGTGACTGTGGACACATATAGTGGAATGATCGTGGCCACACAACACCTAAGAACTGATTCTAAAGCGACCATCCAACACTGGCTAACAGCTATGGTGTGGCTCGGCGTTCCGAAGCAGATCAAGACAGACAACGGTCCGAACTTTATTTCAAAATCGAGCCAAACATTTGTTTCAAAGTGGGGTATCACTCTGGTACATGGCATCCCATACAATAGCACCGAGCAGGCCATTGTTGAGCGGGCAAATCAAACCCTGAAAACCAAATTGGAAGTGTTAGCAAAAACAGAGGGCTTTACCAATTCTATTCCCCCAGGAGACCAGGCGCGCATACTGGCAACTGCCCTGCTAGCACTGAACCAATTCCCTAGGGGGGGATGAGACAAATAGTCCCGCTCAAAAACACTGGGCCACTCGAGCACTAGACGAAGGCCCGCAAGTTGTAATCAAAAATGAGTTGGGGGAATGGGAACAAGGCTGGAGACTAGTGCTCACGGGGCGAGGGTACGCGGCTGTTAAAAAAGATGGTAGAGTCAAATGGTGTCCACTTAAGTCTATCAAACCTGACCTTCAGAATAAGACTAATGAAAGCTGCGAGGTTTTGTTTGCAGGACTGGATCTTTGGACACCCCCGTGACCCATACATCCCTGTGCCTGAGGGAAGCGACAAGTCATCGAGCAGCCCAGCAGCACCCAAGAATCCTACACCAGTGAAATCCAAGCAACAAAGGTATCTTTGCGTAATTTTGCTTTTACAGCTCCTTGGCAGAGGGCAAGCCGATGCAGAACATCACCCTCACCAGCCATTCAGGTGGGTCCTATGGCACCTTTTGGGCGACAGAGCAATCAAAGAAACCGTCACACCAGACAGCCCATCTTTCGAGTTTAAGCTAAAAGACATTTTTCCCTCGCATCTGCAATTTCCTAATTTCGGTGATTTTTCACTGTACCAAACCTATTGGTGTCCTGCTTCAAACCCAGGTAAAAGCTACTGTAACTATCCAGGGTACGGTTATTGTGGGTATTGGGGGTGTGAGACTATCGTGACAAGCGATAGATGGCGACCGCAGCAACCTGATGAGTTCCTCCAAGTCAAGTATGCGCCCCAAGGCTGTCGCGAGCCAAAATTCTCACTGGACAAGCGAATATACCTGCCCCAAGACGGGAGGAGACACACTTGCAAACACTACAGAATGACAATTCTACAGCCGGCCCATAAAAGTTGGGCCTCAGGTAGAGCATGGACAGTGTATGTTCGCGCCCCTCACAACTATTGGGTGAACGTGCAAATTGTCAAGCTCCTACCGTCAGAATCCCGACCAGTCGGGCCTAATCAGATTCTTACAGTAAATAGAAATCCTATCCTCACCCCACCTGGCCCATTAGGTACCTATCAAACACCTAAGTCAGCTCCTTACGATCCGTTTCTCAGCGTACTAAACGCTACCTTTTTGTCATTGAATCAATCGAACCCGAACTTTACAGAATCATGCTGGCTGTGTTATGATGCGCAACCCCCTTTTTATGAGAGCATTGCACTTAATGTTCCTTTTGGCTACTCAGCAGCACAAAATCCACACCAGTGCAGGTGGAACACCCCCCGCAAAGGAGTTACTCTGAGTCAAATCACAGGCCAAGGCAAGTGCTTTGGCAATGCAGTCTTAGCAAAACGAGTGGGAAATGTCTGTACTGAATTTGTCAAACTTGACAAAACGATCAATAAGTGGGTGGTCCCATCCGTGTCAGGAATGTTTGTTTGCCAGCAATCTGGAATAAGCCCCTGTGTGCTTCTTGATAAGTTCGATAACTCTGCTGATTTTTGTGTCCAAGTTTTAATTGTTCCTAGAGTCCTGTCTCACCAAGAAGAAGAAATGTACCACCTTTTTGAAGAACCTGGCCGGCTCCACAAGAGAGAGATAATAACAGGCACAAACATCGCAATGCTGCTCGGCCTTGGAGCCACTGGCGCGGCCACAGGTGTTTCAGCCCTCGTGACCCAACACCAGGGACTTTCTCAGCTGCAGATGACTATTGATGAGGACTTACAAAGAATTGAAAAATCCATCTCCTTTCTAGAGAAATCTGTCTCCTCTCTCTCAGAAGTCGTCCTGCAGAACAGGCAAGGACTGGACCTCTTGCTCATGCAACAAGGAGGCCTGTGTGCCGCCTTGAAAGAGGAATGCTGCTTTTATGCAGACCACACTGGAGTTGTACAGGACTCAATGACCGAACTAAGAGAAAGGTTAGCCCAGAGAAAAAGAGAAAGAGAAGCCCAACAAGGATGGTTTGAGTCATGGTTTAACCAGTCTCCATGGCTGACCACCCTTGTTTCCACTCTAATAGGCCCCCTCACTATGTTACTCCTAACGCTGATTTTCGGGCCTTGCATACTAAACAAATTAGTGTCATTTGTTAAAAGCCGGTTAGAAAAGGTTAACATTCTGTTTGTTGACCGCCAACAATTGCTCTAGAGCGCATTTATTTTGTAAATGTTATATCACTTTTTATAACTTGTTATGTAGGCTTTTACTAGTTCTTGAAATTTTATACCATTTATACTTTGCATGTTTTTTAATCAATCATGGGGGGGGGAATGTGGATAATTTAGGATAGAGGGGGGGGGAAATGTAGGAGATTAGGGACAGGCGTTCGGAAGATATCGCATTGTGCGGGACAGGTAAAGCCCCTCCCCTCTACAGGTAATACCTGACCAGAAGGAAGTGACGCGGTAAACCCAGGTTATTTAACCCTATGTATTCCATGAATAAACGCCATTTGCCGTCCACCACATTGGTGTCTGTGAGCTAATGGCCCGAATGACCTGAGGTGGTTGTCGTGCCGTTCCTGAACCAGGTCACTACGCCTCCGAGAGGCAACACACTAGACTGATTATTTAAAAAAGAAGTAAAACTTTTTGGGGCTAACACAAAGTGACAGTGAAGCAATGGTTATCACATTTAGGTGTGATTTTGCTGCTTGCAGTTTCCTTGCTCAAACTGCTTTCTTTATCTTTGATGTCGGGACATTTGACATTCCTAGAAAAGAGAAAAGAAACAAACTTCCCCACCCCAAAAAAAAAAAGAAAAATATGTCTGAGTGAAACAAGAGTTTAATTGCATTAACTTATTTAAATGGAGTTTTAGTTTTTATTCTATGAAGTGCTTGTTGCACCACTTTTGTTTTTTCCCACAGGTTTTCAGTAGGGTTTCCTCCAATTGATTCTTCAGTGGAGGGAGTGAGACTGCTTTTAAAAGTTTTGCAAGAGTTGCAGTCTGTGAATCAGGCATTTGGATTGCCTTTTTTTTTTTCTTCAGGGTTTTAGCAGGCTTCTGCTTTTCGCCCTGGAGCAGTTTGCCTTATCAGTTTGCTCCTTTTGTTCTAGTGATTTTCCTTTTGGACAAGATCAAGTTCAGCAGCAAGCAATGCTGCCTAAAACCCCCTTCTCTCTCTCTCTTTTTTTTTTTAATAACCAATCACATTTTTAGTAATCAATCATCTTTTAGTAACCAATTGTTCTTTATCTCAATTTTTTTTTTTTTTTTTTACCAAGTCCATCCCAGGAGTAGAGAGGTGACTAACAAATTAACCAAGGAAGGACAGCAAAACATTTTCCCCATAGGTTTCTCTACAGCCCCTGCAGACGAGGCTGCATGACAAATACCTAGGCCTGCATAGGGACAACACCATCTCTACAAGGCAGCAGCTGCAGAATTGGCTTCAGGATTAGAATCTGCCAATTCTGGTTTGCCACAATAAACTACAGACTGGTGGCGGGGTTCCCCACAAGATAGGAGCTCCGGATTGGCCTCAGGACTGAAACCTGCCAATTTTGGCTTTTCACAACAAAACACAAAAGGCACAGGGGCATGGGTCCCCTCCAAACAGGAGCCTTTCAGCTCTGCACAAGCACCACATAACAGGAGCCTTACAGCTCCACACAAAACACCAAGCAGAAAAGGGAACTAAACACCCAAACAACCACAATGTCCAAAATTTTTACAACCTCTGCCATCACCTTTGCCATTGCTTTTGCCTTTTCCTCATCTCTTCTTACATACACTTGCTGTACTTTTCTAACCAGTTCCTCTCAAATTTTTCACTATTTTCTGCCACTTTCCCCTTTAACATTAGCTGCACTTTCATTTTCTGCTAAGTTCTTTATTCCTGCTCTTTCTAGTCTGATACCAAGCTCTCTCCTCTGGCAGCTTGGACACCGCCCACTCCATCTAGTAGAAGTACAATACCACTTTCTCTCACAATTAATACATGCACACAAATACAAGCTTCACAACTGTTTTCATACACTAAACACGGGATTTTAAAAGGGAAATCAGATGGAGCTACATTAGAAAGGCGTTGGGGGTCTGGATGTTTTCATTTCAATAGCTAAAATCTTTCTCCTCTAAAATCCGCCCCCCTTCGGACAGTAAGGTTGAATTCCAAACCAACGGTTTATATGATTTATCCTCATTCACTCTTTGCCAAATGCTTCGCTTTTCTCTGGCCAAGCCCATCGCCAGGGTACGGAACCGCAGATAGAGCCCCCCACTCGATTCGTACTTTGACAGCACATCTCATCCACTCTCACTCACACAGCAGCAGAATAGCAACAGGCAAAACAAAAATAACAGTACAATAGCACATGACAGTGGGGTCCTGTTGGGGTCTCCTCCCCCGCCGTGTAGCCCTGGGAGAGGGGCCCTGAGGGGACAGACACGGGGTTTCCCTGCCCCTGCTCAGCCTCGTTCCCATTGGTTGGTTTGTGTTCCCCTGCGCGGGCAGAAGGACCCTTGGTCCCATGACTGTAACAGTTCCTCTGAAGAGCCCCGGCCATGAGGCTGGAGAAATAAACATCTCTGAAACAGCTAGCAAGAATCTGTCTGTCCATATATATTTCCTTTCCACGGGACTCCTGGTTTGATATATGCGTGTTGCAGTATCCCCACTGCAACATCATGGTGGTGAATGCGGGCAGAACGATCCCCGATCCCTAAGCGACTGATTTGTGTGAGTAAACCCTGGAAACTTTGGATTCGTCTTCTTGGTTTTCTTTTGCTATTCCATATCTAAACTATGGAGGAACCGTGGGAAGACTCTTGGCTCTCAGAGCCGCATATGGACATTTATCTTAAACTTAAAATGATTCTTGAACAACGATTTGTAAATTTTAGCTTGATTCAAGCTCAAAAAGAACTGAAACACTTCCTGGCATGGTTGTTTAAGAACTTTTTCTATGTTTCTTGGGATTTAATTCTTACCAAGGGCTTTTGGAAAACCGTTTTGACACAGTTAATATTGGAGTGAAAATATATGCCAATGGAAGAATATTTTCGTGAATATTATTTAATTACCGAGACTGTTGAGCAATGTCAGCTGTGTCTTGGTGAAGGGAAGCCTGGCGCAGGGACCGTGCGACCCAGGCCACATGCACCGAGTGCTCTGCGGGCAGCAGCGAGGCAGTTCCCACTCGCGGGCGGAGCCAAGCGAGCCGCAGTGTCAGCAGCAGAGCGAAGCACGGCTGGACACGGTGGTGTCCGCCCGGCCCCGCGCAGCACGTGGTGGAGCGAGCCCCGTGAACGCCCGACCAAGAGGGGCGGCGCGCAGGCAGCGGCTGGCGGTGGTGGCGGTGGAGAGAAAGAGAGAGCAAAGACGCAGCGAGACAGAAAACAGTAGCCGCTCGGAAAAAGGAAAAAATCATAGTAGCTAAGATCTTAGGGATAGTAAAATGGTATAATGTTAAGCAAAATTATGGTTTTATAACAAGGTGTGACAACCAGCAAGACATATTCGTCCATAGGACTGCTATTAAAAAGAATAACCCTGAAAAATGCATCCCAAGCTTGGGAGATGGAGAGGTGGTGGAATTCAAAATTATACGAGGTAGAAAAGGGTTACAAGCATCGCAGGTCACTGGGCCTGATGGTGTTCCTGTAAAAGGCAGTATATATGCAAAAAATCGTAGACATGTTAGACAATATCTCCATTGTAAGCCCTCCCTACAGTCTCCCTTTCCTAATCCCACCTTTCCCTTTTACCCTATGTCCTATTACCCCCAGTGTATTCCCAATCAGTTTTTTCATCCATGGTTTCCCTCACAAAACCATGCTTTTGCCAATTGTTTCCCCAAAAATCCCTTTCCAATGCGGAGTGGGGGATGAAAAGGGGGAGGGAAGAAATTAAACCCTCTCCTGCCTCAGTTTCCCCACAAAGCATGCTCAGAGAGTTCTGTCTCCCTTCTGTCAGCCCTAAGATGTTCCACAGAATCTGTTTGGACATTTAAAGGCTCAGGAGGGTGGCTTGTTTTGTCTCGAAACTGTTCTTGTTATGTTTATCCAGTTGTTTTCATTCTCCTTTTATTAAAATAAAACTGGTGAGGTGTTGGGGTCTCCTCCCCCGCTGTGTAGCCCTGGGAGAGGGGCCCTGAGGGGACAGACACGGGGTTTCCCTGCCCCTGCTCAGCCTCGTTCCCATTGGTTGGTTTGTGTTCCCTGCGTGGGCAGAAGGACCCTTGGTCCCGTGACTGGAACAGTTCCTGGGCAGAGCCCCGGCCATGCGGCTGGAGAAATAAACATCTCTGAAACAGCTATCAAGAATCTGTCTGTCCATATATATTTCCTTTCCACGGGACTCCTGGTTTGATATATGTATGTTGCAGTATCCCCACTGCAACAGGGTCCAACCCCTTAAAGGTACCTTTCACAGTAGGGTCCAACCCCGGGGGGTCCAACCCCTTTAAAAGTCGGGGTCCAACCCCTTAAAAGTACTTTTCCTCTTGCCCAGGACTAATTTTGGGAGACCCAGTCTTCCTCGGGACTTTCAACCCACCCTCAGGGACTTGAACCCTGGACCTGCAGGTATTTCTGTGTTTAAAAGGAATAGCAAATACCTTAATTTGTTGCAGATGGTCCTTGTCTGCCCCTGCCGTGAGCCAAAGGACAGATGAGCTCCCCCTGAAAATTCAGGGTCGCAACTGGGAGGTATGCTTACCCCTGGATCCAGCAGCCGGGCAGAAAGGGTCCCATCTCGGGGTGCCAGATGAATTGCGCTGCAACCGGGCCAGAAGACACTTCAGAGACAGAGTCAGAGAAGTGGGTATTTGCTTTATTCGGTGCGCCGGGTGTGTGGGGATCGCTCCTCCAAACACACACACACCAGTGCTCCCTACAACACAGTATTAAGGGTTAAATTATGAATATTCATCACATTCCTTGGGACAGGTGTGGTTATACAAATTATTTCTCGGAAGTCATTAATATCATTAGCATACGGGCCACGCATGTGCTGTGTGTCCTGGTGGTCGCACTGAGGAAGGCTCCTCTTCTTCCTCAGGGGTCTTTCTGATGAAAGCCAGTAGTCATCCTCACAGTGCACTTTTCACCTTTCTCCCTGGGCATGCATAGTCCTTTGAGGAATGATTCAGCAGTCTCTGAGATGATCCTTGTCCCCTCTATCTTGACAAGATTAGGGTGAATTCAGCTTCTTAGGTTTTGTAATTAACATCTGCTGTCTGAACTAACATTTGCTGTCTCCCAATAGTTAACTTGTGCTTACATGAGTTAGTTATTGACTGCCCCTTCTTCACCAGTCACAAACACAAGGCGAGTTTCTACCTGGGAAGAGAAACCCCAAGGCAGTGTTGCCTTGTTACACAGTGATCAATTTTTCTTGTTAATTATTGTAGCTGACAGTGTAAACAATACCACCAAAATGAGCAGATCTGAAGTTTTATTTACCACTGTATCCTTTAATTATTCTGTCACCCTGCCCAATTAGTCTCAGTATGTCAATATATGAGATTACTCCTTTTAAAGACCTCACTATACACACACGAGTAGCAATTTGATTCTGACTGCGCCATGTCTGAGGCATTCACAGTTCTAAACCATAGCTGGGTGAATGCTGCTACAATCAGGTGCTTGTAGATGCACTCTCTTCCCCACTATTTTATATTAATTAATCAGTATATAGCAAAAACCAATGAAGTTTCTAAAGTGGGTCTTTTTAAAAGCAGCCCAACTCTGCACTACAGATAGAAATCTGTATCTGGTAATTTCCAGCCATACTTACAGGACACATCAGAGATACCCGCAGACTGGTTGTGGCAATCTCACTATCAGGATCTGCAGTTAGTTTTTCTTTAACTATTAAAATAAGTTAAGAAGTTATACACAGACGTCATTATTTAAAATGCTAATCTTGATTCACTGGTACATGTCCTTTATTTCCAGCTAAGAAAATTAAGCATCTAGGAAACTAGTTCATAGCAATACCAAACAAAAATAGCTTTGCTATTTATAAGCAACTGGCAAACACTGTGCAGCACAACATAGTTTGATGTGCAGCAGATGCACTAACAGCCACAATGGTTAGTAGAGCACACTCAACCTAACATGCAAAGAGAGAAAATAATTATCAGTGAGCGAGGTACAATCAGCATCACATGCAAATGAAAAGAATTTAGAACATCTACCTGCACCTCACAGCCCACCACAGTAAGTAGTGTTCATGGTATTCCCATAAGAACATTTCAGATTGTGTGCTCCTTGCCAGCACAGGGACCCTCACTGATGCCTCAGCAACAGCAAAGGAAACCTTTGGGCATGGACTTTCTTCTCAAAATTATGCAAATTCTTGAAGCCTTACAAATTCTAGTTTTAAAGAGCCACCAAACACCCTCAAAAAGTATAGACAGGCAAATTAATTAGACTTACTTAGTGCTCTGGAATGATCAGGGTTTCTGATACCTTTCATTTTTAACCTCTGCAAAAGCATAGCTGAAGTGAGCTGGCGAACGAGATACACAGACATGGAGTAATTCTACAAAAAAGAGTGATTGAAGATCAAATGTTGATTTCATACAGTACTTCCACTATGACAACAGATTACTATTTACACTAGTTGTAGCATCCAGCAAAAAAAACACACTTGATTTTTGCTTGTTATGAAAAGCAGACAGACGACTTCATTACTGTGAGAGTCCAATACTCTGCCAGAATTCTCCTGCCAATCAAGTCCAATTGTCCTATTCCAGTCATGACTTAACTAAGAATGTTGGAGGTTAGGATTTTTCCTTTCTGTTTTCTTTCTCTTACGGAATTTTCTCCAATTTTGTTGCTAAGAAACAATAATGACCGATACTTAAGAGAGACAAAAGAAGTAACCATGGAGAAGGGGGAGGAGTGCAGCTGGCTTTATTATAGTAGCTGAGGGGTTTCTCTTGGAGGGGCAGAGATAACTCGAGATTTGGGCTAGGGGAAAGGGGGCTGGATGAAGCTCCTTGCCCTCTCTCGCTGTCAGCTTGGGAGGAGGACGGTCCAGCTGCTGCTTGGGGGGGAATTCACTGCCACCACCGGAGCCCAGCCCTGCCCTGTTTCTCCTGCCATGGGTGAGCCTTTGCTCATGAGAGCGGCCATTGTACTGGGATCTTACTAACACCCTACCTCACTAAAAACAAAGGACCTTCACCATCTGCTCGGGTGCCTCAGGGGAAACCCTGGGACCCCAAGCCCCTTCCCCCTCTGAGGGAGTCTCTCCCTGCCATGTTCGGGAGCCAGGCTGCCGCTGCCCAGCCCCACCGTGTCTCTGCTACTGCTCCGAATTTTTTTGCTACACTGTAGCCACACACCCCCCACCTGCTGGGACCAGCTCCTGCTACAGCTGTGGAGTTTCTGATACATCTCATCTACCACTCCGGGATTTTGCTCATCCCTGCTGTTCCAGCTTGCTGCTTCCAAGGTCTCTGCTACAGCTCCTTTCGCTATCCAGAGGGGCACCGGGATCAGCTGCCGCTGGGGGGTTGTAAAGGAAACCCCTTTTCCACCCCTTCCACTGGCTGCGCCGCCATTGTCCACATGCAGAGAAATTACCGAACTCACGCCACAGCGCCCCCTGCAGCTGCAGGGGAATCATCACACCTGCCCTGCCCGGCTGGGAGCCACCAGCGCCCCTGCCGGCTGTGAGTGGAACTGCACCAAAGGGAAAAGTGCCTGTGGCTGAGAGAAGGCTATTACTGGGTTTTCTGGTTCTGTTTGTTGTTGCTGCCGGTGCTGCTGTTTGTTTGCCTTGTTATCCATACTAGTAAAGAACTGTTACTCCTTTTCCCATATCTTTGCCTGAAAGCCCCTTATTTCAAAGTTATAATAATTTGGAGGGAAGGGGGTCATATTCTCCATTCCAAGGGAGGTTCCCGCCTTCCTTAGCAGACACCTGTCTTTCAAACCAAGACAGAAAAATAATTCCACAACCAAGAGACAATCTAGGCTCTGTTCTTGGAAACATTATTTACATAGTGGCACATCTCATACATGCAGTCTTTAAGAATTTCTCACATTTGTCTAAATCCTTCCCTTTTTCCAGTGTCAATCTGTTAGTGGGGAGCTCAGAGACAATCACACAACAATAGATGATGGTCTTTCAGCAAACACAACACCTTCTAAAGGCACACAGCTGCACCAATTTCTTTGTACCTTTTCTTTAGCTTGCTCTGCACTTTTAAGCCAAGCCTTGTTATACCATGTCCACTCCTCTGAGGCTGGCCCTATTCCGTAGCATTTACTACTCTTCCCTAACTCACACCACTTGCCAGCTGCCTTTGTTCAGCATTCACTCTCTCTTCAAGGTCACTAATGAAGAGAAAATTCTGCAAGTCCCACCAGCTCTTGCCTAGATGAGCAGATAAAGTGATCTAAATGCATGATACATCACTAAGAAAAATGGGAGGGGGGGGTTGTTTTTTTTCCTTAAAGAAGGACTATACATTTCCCACAGAAAGAATTTTATAGGCTCAAGTCTGACCATTTCTGAGGGGTTAATGCCTCCTTTGCTCAGCAGCTCTCCACTATCAGTGAAGTCCATGCCAATAAGCCCTTACTATGTGAGCCTGTTGACACTCCAGACTTGTCCCCAGGGTCTCAACTTTGAGGATGTATAGTGATGGCTGCTACATGAGTTCTGGCACCAACATTAAACCAAAAAGCTTGTTCTACATCTCAGGGAAAGGGGGAATGCTGGTACAACCTCCAAGTCATTTGCTTCCATGAGAATATGTTTTGGCAGATAGAGGGGAGGAAGAAAGCAGAGGTCAGCAAAAGAGGCCAAGACCACACACAGCACTGTAGTAATTTTAAGATTCTTGTACTTTCCGATTGGAAAGAAACAGCCTAGATCTTTCCCTTCACCTCTGTTTTATAAAAGAAACCAAAACACTTTGCTGTCAGCACTGCTCTTCATTTATTTTCTGAACATTAGCTTTCTCTCCAATTTCTTTTAAAAATTTTAATTAGTGTAAAAAAGCTTATACTGGAGTCTCACTTTGAAATGTGGTGTCTCTAGTCCAGATTTTGATTCTGAAGAAAAAAAGAGGTAAGCTACTTTGAATCCAGAAGGATTTACTGTCCTGGTTCTGGCCAGGACACGGCTAATTTTTGCAGTAGCCAGGAGGGGGCATGGCTAGGACCCAGAGGTTATTCTTTACCACCTCATCTCATTGCCAGGGGCAGGGAGTCTCTTCCAGGGAGAAGGGGCTCCTTAAGGTTGAGTAAGCCTGGTGGCATAATTGTGGCAGAGGGAGCCAAGGGAGCCGTCTGGTATCATCTATTGTCAGGGGGTTTCTGTGTGAATTGTTCCTTTTCTTGTACCCTCTGTCATTAGTATTTTTGCTGTTACTGTTCCTTTTCTCATCTCATTGCTGTTTTCAGTAAATTGTTATCTCAACCCATGATCTTACCTTTTGTGCCTCCAATTCTCCACTCCAGCCTGGCAGCAGGGGAGGGGGAGAGGAAAGCAGGGGAGCGAGTGGCGCATGGTTTGGAAAGTGTCTGAAGGAGCACTAAATTGGGGAGTATCATTGCTAAACCATGACATTTACACAAATAGTCATAGATAGAGGAATAAGTAGTTCTTGACTTAGCAACAGCTGGAAGGGCTGCTGCAACCATTATTTAAACCTAAGATGAATTCAGAAATTTCCCACTGTCCTTTTCTTTCTTTAAAAAATCCATAGGTGGGCTTCTAAACAACCACACAGCCATTTTAAAGGCCAATTTCTTTTCAGCTATGATTAGTGATCAGTTTAAAAAGTCTTCTCCAATGGACAATTACAACAGATACCCAGGAACATGCCTTAGAATATATGGCTACATAATTTCATTTTTCACACCATCAGGAAGTGAGTAGGTCTTCCTTTTGTTATTTTGTCATGTCTGAACTGTTTTGTACTATTTACACCACAAAACGAGCTTGTTATTTTTGACACGCACTTCAGGCAACCCCTAACAGCAGGCTTTCTAATGTGAATTCTATAAGGAAGTCTTTATCATCTGTGTGTGAATCATATATGTTACTGGAAACTACCATAGTTCTGGAGCAAACTTCGTTTCCTGGCACTGATAAGTTCAGCCACCTAATACTAAACACTTGCTGCTGTATGCATTGCCTGCAACATCAGACAGTAGGAGAGAAGAAATGCAAGATGAGGTTATTTAGACAACTTCCCACATCCTAAACAACATGCAGTTTACCTTTCCAATTTCAGAAGCCCAGGAAATGGAAATCTGATTTGGCACTGCTGATGACAGCCTAACTAGAGATGTTATATTTAAGGGGCGCCCAGGTCGCTTCTGTTCAATTCCATTTTTTGGTGGTGGAGCATATCCCTATGGGAAGAAAGGACAATTAACATGTTACCAAGTCTCCCTGCTGTACTCTGAAACCTGCTGACAGAGACTTGTACATTTTAAACAGATCTATGGGAAGCAGGTAAACCTAGAGGATCTCTAGGCTGGAGACCAAATCCAACACAATCTGAAAAATATCAGTCTTTGACAGTCTAACACTATAAGTCAACCACAATTATAAGGCAATTTCTGTTTTAAGGGGTTTTATAGAAATGCTGAAAAAGTGAAAGAGAACACAGTTTGGGTCCAGGTAAGTTCACTGAAAGAATAAAAAGTAATGTTGATGCTTTGTTCCCCTACACACACACTGAAAGAGAGTGGAACATCGCAAGGATACAGCCTTAGTGATAAACACAGCAAGTCATGAAGAGTTAACTCAGTGTTTCACACCCAGAAAACACTTCAATGATTCTATGTAAAAGACAGTAGTCTTGTTCCAAGAGCTCCACATCTCCTTGGTGCCTGCTTTGCCTTGCATCAACTACACCTGGCCCAGTTAGCTACAAATTGTCATCTGTCCTCTGCCAAGGTCCCTGAAGAAGGGCTGTACATGGAATATCAGCTGTATTTAAAAGATCATAGAATCATAGAATGGTTTGTGTTGGAAACAACCTTAAAGATCATCTAGTTTCAACCCCCTTACCATGGGCAGGGAATAACAGGCTTTGCTGTTGTCTGCAGAAACAAAATAAGCTACATATTGTTTGCTCAACTTTGATGAAAAATTTCATAACCTGGACAACTTTTCTCTGTAGTTTTATTCCCTATATGATGTCTAAGAATTGAATCAGGAGTCATCCAGTTCCCTTTTGCTTCTAGGCAAGCACATAATCTCCAGCATATCATGAGCAGAAAGTATTTCTGCTGTCTAAAGGAGCACACGGCCTAACTGTAGCTTATTCATCTCACCCTGCATCTGTCATGATGAAAGCAAGCCAGTCTGCAACAGGAACTGAGAATCTCTGTTCTGAATTCCTACAGACAGCCTGTAGTCCACTCATTTCAAAAACTCATCCTGCACCAGAAAAATGCCAATAAAAGATTGCAGCTCTATGTCTTACACAGAACTGACCACCAGATTTTATTTAGTTCAAGACAGTATTGTTATAGACAAGAAACTCTCCCAGAAAGAATATGCTGTAAAAACACTCACGTGGATTTTTTTTTTACTCAGAGAAACAGACATTCACAGCCTATTGCTTGGGAAAAGAGTTACTGTGAAAGACCCTAAGTCTGAAAATAAAACCCAGAAATAAACAGCCTCTTCCACTCACTAGCCAAGTGTACCATAGGATAATCACTGCCTTTTATGGTTCTCACCCCAGATGAGGTCACCCAGTAGCTACTAGGGACCTTACCACGTGCACTTCATCACAGAACATAGAGGCAGCAGCTGAAAGGAAACTACTGATAATTTCACATTTAAAAGAATGAATGATTTGCCATTTCTTTACTCAGACATAAGAACTGCCACCATTTATAGGGTATATATCCCCATTGTTTTGGTGTAGTAGGCCTTTGTCTACTATGGTGACATTATCAGCTTATGTGGACAAACACATCATCCCTGCAATATTCAGGAGAGTATTTCCCTACATACTGTACCAGCCACAGTAACCCTGCTGGCCTCCAACCTAAAAATGAAATTGTCTTGCTTCCAAGAGAGCAAGAATGCAAGTTGCCTTGTATTTCCCAACTTTTTTTCTTTTTTTTTTTTTTTTTTTTTTTAGAGATAGACTCTGCAGTGCACATGCTTCATTTCAGTCAAGCTTTTGATGTTTTCTTCTGCAATGACCTTGAGAATAGAGTCAATCTTGTACTCCTAGAACAACTTAAAACCTTCCCTTCCTGGCCTTCCAGGAGTTAAGAACGCTGCTTGCCTATCTCAACCAGCATGGCCTAGCGCTATTTAGTTAGGCTGCCAAATCTAGTGGCTACCAAGTGCCAACATTATTTGTGTCTTTAAGTCTTCCACACTTGTTTCAAGAACCTTATTAGTCAAAGCAAGTATCACTTGCTATAGCCAGAAAAATCTGTCAACAGAAAGCATGATTGCTCTTAATATCTGGCTATTTCCAACCTTCCCTGCCATATTTGGCCTTTGAAAGAGACCTTCAGTGGTTTATGGAGGTTCCCTAAGAAAAGCAAATTACCTTTTGAACTTTCACATTTTGCCTACAAAAAAGTCAACAGGAGAACCACCTGCTGTAGTTCATTATGTATAAAAACCTTGTTACTTACCAAGTGTTGGGGTTTTAGGAGTTATCCTTTTGTTTTTTTTTCTCTTAAGGAATTTTCCCCCATACCTGTTGCCAGGAGACAATAACAACTGGATACTTAAGAGAGACAAAAGAAGTCACAGCTCAGGGGAGGGGTGCAGCTGGCTACTCTCTTTTACCTGAGGGTTTCTTGGAGGGCAGAGATACCTCTAGACTTGGACTGGGAAAACAGGGTTGAGTGCAGCCCACAGCTCTTGTGCTCTCAGCATTCGGAGGGGAGAGAGGCTGCCATCTCTGTGGGGAGAATTCATCACCACTGAGGGGTTCTGCCTCCTGCTGCCTTCCTTCTACCATGAGTGGAGCTCTGCTTGCTGGAGGGGCCATTGCACTGGGACCCTATTTAACACCCTACCTCACTAAAAGAGGGACTTTTCACCATCTGCTCAGGTGCCTGAAGGGAAAAACCGTGGGATCCTGAGTCTGCTTTTTCCTGTCCTGCTTGGAGCCAGGCCGTGGCTGCCCTGCCCCCACCGTTCTTTTGCCACTGATCCGAGCCTTCGCTACACTGTAGCTCCACACACCCTGCCTGCTGAGACATCCTGTGGCTCCCACTACAGCTGTGGAGTTTGATACATCGCGTCTACTAACCGGGATTTGTGCTCGTCCCTGCCGTTCCAGCCTGCTGTTCCCGAGGGTCCGGCCGGACACCGGGATCGGCTGCCCAGGGGTTTGTGAAGCCTTTGTTCCATCACTTCCCGGGATCCCAGGGCGCCATTGCCGTGTGCTCCCCGAGCTCGCTCTGGAGCGCCCCCTGCAGCCGCGGGGGAACCATCACACCTGCCCTGCTCACCGGGATCCGCCAGCGCCCCTGCCGGCTGCAAGCAGAACTGCACCCAAGGAGAAAGGGCCTGACAGCCGAGAAGGTTGGGATTGGGTTTGTGATTGTTTGCTGTTACTGCCATGGTTATTGTTGTTTGTTTGCCTTGTTATATATATTAGTACAGAACTGTTATTTCTATTTCTCATATCTTTGCCTGAAAGCCCCTTAATTCCAAAATTATAATAATTTGGAGGGAAGGGGGGTTGCATCTGCCATTCCAAGGGAGGCTCCTGCCTTCCTTAGCAGACACCTGTCTTTCAAACCAAGACACCAAGATAGCAGCATGCAAGACTCTACATTTACTCCTTTTAAGTCAGAACCAACACTATAAAAGGAGGACACAGACAGTTGTACGAATACAAGGAAATACCATTTTAACATGAGTTGGCACAACCTGAAGCAGTACTGGTACACTGGCAGCATTTTTCTGAAGTTTCTGGTGAGGACTGTAGCCAAGGAAAGAATCAAGAATAACTTACAGACATCTGCAGAGGCATGAACTTCTATACCAGGGAAAGACAGAACAGTACTCACTTAAGAATTGTGCAAGTTGGCAATAGAGGCTGGCATCACTGATTAATTATTTAACACCAACACTACTTAGTTGGACAATAGTGGTCTTTGAGACAAAGAAGCTATCTTGCATTTCCTGCAACAGAAAGGAACCACCAGAGGGATGCAGACAGTGACAAAAATCAAAAGAAAATGTTGGCAAAAGTACTTGGACTGAGATTGCATTTGTCATTCAGCTCATACTGAAGGAGGAGAGGAAAGGAAGTTGCTGAGACAATAATTTATTCACTTTCTCACCTAAAGTTCAGATGAACATATTAAAGAATCATTATGTGCAGGAAGAACCTACAGGATTTAGATCTAAAGCAAAGCAATAATCCAAGATTACAAACAATTTTTGCTACGACTGTGACATATGTTACATACAAAATGAAGAGCATAACACAGCATAGCAGGGCATAAACTATATTAACAAGACTAGGCATCAGCAGACATTGATGCCCACAAGATAATATCAGACCAATTTTTTTTTGGTTCCTTGCTTAAAGAAAAGAAGACAATCTGCATAAGAAAGGAGAAAATCATCAAGCTTATCAGAGAACATAACTAGCATTTACAAAAAAAACTGACTAGAAAACATGAAAGAAACCTTCTTACACACTGGAGACAGACAGAAGAAGAGTGATGCAATGATTAAAGAAGTAGGAGGAAGAGAAGCTAAAGAGTCTCATTTAAGATGGGTAGAGACAAAAAAAGCAGTCATGGGTTGCAAATGCAGGAGGGAGCATAGAGGACAATACATCTGACACACCAAGGTGGTGACAGACATTATAAAAAAGAGGTTTCACACCTTCTCTATCCACACAGCATTTTTCCAAACCCACTGCTGAAGAAAACCCCTCTGTACTACTACTTTTTCCATCTTCAATAGCTTCCAGAACTATTTCAGAACAGTTTGCATAAGAGTTTCTCTGTTCTATTGTACAGACACCCATTCCAGAGATTTTTTAAGAATAATGAGGTGCTTTTACCTTTTTGTATATGTGTATATATATATTATGCCTTGAGGTGACCCTGCCAATGTACTATTTTTAAACATCAGACACCAGTGAAGTGTGACTGCCAACGCTGTTCTCTTTTAGTATCAGCAAATGCTAAGAACCCTAAAATGTGCCTGTCCTTCATTCACCCAATGAATTCTGCACTAACCAGACAGATGCAGAGCAGCATACAAACTTGTACACAAGAAGGCAATACCATTCCCTTGCAACAAGAAGGAACTCAAGCCAATCACAAATATAAACAGCCCAAAGAGTGAGGGCTACCACCAATCAAGTCAAACTCAACTTGAATACCTAGGAGGAGAATTCTTCATGCAGACACTGGTTTGGTTTTGACATATTTTGTTAACTACAATAGATGAGGTTTGTTATAGGTGGCTAAAACACAATTACTCCATGCAGTGGCTGTAACATGATTAACAGTAGTAATGGCTATCTCACACAGCCAACATGCAAAGTATATACCTAATATTAGTAACCAGAAAAATTTAAGTGATAATAAACAGCTTGACTGTTTTAGCAAGCTAATGTTACAGATAACACACACCACAAAGTCACATACAAACAAGCTTACCGGCAATGGAAACAGCTTCCCATTTACTTTAATACACAAACTATTAGGATAATTATCTTCTTGAGGGCAGCTTGTCTCTGCTAGGCATAACCTATATCCCCAAAAAGAAAAAGCATAATTTTCAAGTGTCACCACATTCATATGTCCCCACAAACATCTAGACTTATGTTACATTAGCCAATTAAAAAGTTGTAAGAGGACTACAAGAACACTATGAAAAAGGTACCTTAGCTGAACTTGGACTGTGTAATCTCTCCTGCCCCCGGGCAAGAAGTCCCTGTGACAAAGAGAAATAAAAACAGAAGTATCCATTTAGACAGCAGGTCTCATATTCCAGTCATACGGAGAAAGAACTGGCACACCTGCCCCAACATCACTAAACTTTGCTCTTATTTTTCTTTTATTGAGCTATGAACAAGTCTTATAAGCAACACCTCTGTTTACTTACTGCAAGTTACACGACTTTAAGATCAGCATCCTCTGTCAAGAGTTTATAGTAACAATAAAGTATGATTTTTCCAGAGAAGAAAAAACCCTCTTAGCTTATACCATAGGTCTTGCAACAACATGAACCCTGTGACAAAAAAGCAGCCTTCCATTCCTGCAATCAGGAAACATGCAGGGAAGAAAAGCTTACCACTTCTCTAAATAGTGACAATTATTTGGAACAGAGTAATTGTTAACTCTTTAATGGGGTAGGTTTTACCCTAAATGCACATAAATTCTGTGCATAGTAGTCCCTGAAGAAAACAGAACAGATAGAGTAACTTCAGTGAGGATTATCATTCGGCATCTGCAACCTTTATGTACTGCATAAAACTGAACCAAAAACCCCACACTTTCTCCTGAAATTTTGCAAAAGTTTACCTAGACGATGCCACACTCTTACTTCTTACCTGGAAATACAGATTTCTCTGACCTGCTGAGGTGTTAAAGCAAAGATAAAAAACTTCTCTTGGAACCTCTGAATACTGCTCTGTACTACAAAGAGAGAGACACAAAAAAGGTTTAACTATGGTAATTAAAGTAATTGATTAAAACAGGATCTGCAATTGAGGGGTTTGGGGTTTTTGTTTTTGGAATGAGGCTTAAGTCACTTATATTCAAATTGTGGTTGAACTGCATGCAACAAAAACATCAACAAGAAAGAATGGAACAAATCATTCATTCAACTATATTCATATGGCTTAATATCACATTACGCTTCACTACTAAAGAAGCTTGGCAAACTGCATTATAATCCTTTCTCCCAGGGGAGAGAGGTTCAAACAAACACAACAAAATATAACACAACTATTTTAATGTACTACAAGAAGAGAATGCACACCAGAAGTTATTAATGGACAGATGGAAAATTACTCAATTCAGAAACAGCTAATTGTAACTGAACCTTTGAGAAGGAGGGGAGAGGAGAAGGGGGGGAGGGAACACAACCCCTAAGGCCACAGAAGCCAGCTAGACTTGATGTCTGGGAATTACACCAGTAGCATTTAGCAATAAATAAATAAATAAATTGAACTTTCATATCAGAAACTGACTTGTCTGTCAGTGATGGGAAGCTGTAATATTTTAGTATTAAAGGTTCATAGTATGCACGTTACTTTTCTACTTTCTTGAGAAGTTAGAAATCTTGACCTGAAATAAAAGTACATTGGACTTGTCCAACAATTTAAAGTAAGCAGCAAGGACAAACAGAAAAATAGAACAACTAAACCAGGCAAATTTGGAAGAGCTAGTAGACTGTCTTGTACACTGTGACATTGAGAGAAGAGTATCTCTCTGCCCATAAAAAACACACAAAAAGGACACAAACATGAAATAGAACCCAGGTAAAGCAAACACACTCCAAGCTCCTCAAACAACTCAAACCAGCTACATTGTACACATATGCATGCGCACACACACACACCACAGACAACATTTTATATTTTAAAATAATACTTGAGCACATGTAAAAAAGATCAGGGATATATTTTGTTCTTGAATTGAGTGTTGGTTAAAATGAAGCCCCACACCTACACCTGCTCTTGTGTTCTCAGTGCAAGAGAATACCTACACTCATCTCTTTAAAAGAGTCGCAGTGGACTATACTCCTAGCTCTCTGACCTACCTGTTATTTGAATCCTTAATTCTCAAACACACAAAACTTGTTTGTTCCATATCTCAATCACCCAGGTCTACTAAATGGGACTCTAAGCTATCCATATCAGTAAAAAAAAAATAAATAAAGGAAGCCTCACATATAAATTTGCACACGAATCCATGGTAAGAGTAATTTTCAGCCAATGCTCATATCCTTCTAAAACCAGAGTCATAGAATCATCAAGGTTGGAAGAGATCTTTAAGATCATCAAGTCCAACCGTCAACCCAGCACTACCACTGTAACCGCTAAACCCCTAAACCACATCACCCAACACCAGATCCAGATACCTCTTTAACACCTCCAGGGATGGTGACTCCACCACCTCCCTGGGCAACTGTAGTGTATTGAACCTGAGTTGATGGACAATCTTTTAGACTAATGACTCTTCTCACAATTTACATATTTGAACCGTGTGGAAAGGAGGTGTCTTGGGATGACCTTATGATGTGTATCCCATATCGCTGCCTATGCCCAGAAATTAATTCCTGTGCCTTTCTATGCCTCTAAACTGAGCCTGAGAGGGGGAAGGAAAAACTGAGCAAAAACTTTCTCAAAGCAGTTTGCAGCTTGTTCAAGGTCACACACAGATAGCAATTGGTTTCCCAGCAGAGGCAGGGGAGGGAGGAGGTACCCGGCTTGCTGTTTCCCAAGGACAGTTTTTTTGGCCAGTGGTTCAGCTGCTTTTTCTCTGGAGAGAGACTGAGAGTTGAATTTTTCCTTCCCTGGAATTTCAGATTTTCTCCCTTTTCTACTGGACTGCTTGATTGCTTTAACATCAGAGCACATCGGGAGGACTTTCCACCGGGCACAGAGGGCCTGGCCCTGGGCCAAGCCCCAGCTCCGAGGAGACCAAAGGGAGGACTCTAACACTTTCCCAGGTTTTTTCCTCCACAGCGAGAGATTTTATTGTATAGCATTATTATCATTTTCCCGTGTGTTTGTTATATAAATAGTTTTATCTCTTTCACTTTCCTTTGAGGAAAATTTATTTTCCTCGAACCTGGTGGGGGAGGGGTGGTTGTGCCTTCTCTCAGAGGATATATTTCTAAATTTGGCCAAACCAGAACAGGAGGGAATTCCCTTTTTCATTCCAGATCACCTGCTGGAAGGTGGGGGGGCCTCAGAGCCTCCAGGCCCCGCCTGGCTGAGCCAGGGCCCCTGCCCCCCCCCCCCCCCCCCCCTTCCCAACACTGCGGCACGGACCCTGGGTCTCTGGGGGGGGAGCTATCCCAGAGCCGCAGGCAGCTAAAACCAGCCATGGACTGCTCACAGCTAAACCTGTCTGGTGCAGTTTCCTGGGACCGGCGGGTACTTATCCTCTCCTCTCCATGCAGAGCCAGCAGAGCCAACGGGAGTCGGCATAGCCTCCTGTCTGCAGCCAGCACACTTCATGCCAAACTGAAGAAGACACCATGCAGCCAGCAGCACAAAGGGAGCGAGGCTTCCTCTACCATAAAGCCTGAACACTTTTCAACATGGCGGCTTCAGAGTCAGAGAGAAAGAGAAAGTGAGTCACGAGACGAAGCTGAAAATGGCGACAGGAGAAAAGAGGGTGGTGCCACGTTTCTCGCGCATAGTTTAAAATACTTCTTGCATGCTGTGGTAAGAAACTGTAATACCACAAACTGTCTCTTTAATCAATTTGAAGTACATGGCAGGATGAAGAATTCATGTGTGGCCCGTGAAGATTTGTGAAGAGTGCCTATGCCAGGCTATATAGAAGCAGTGAGAGGCTTTTAGAGACTTGTGGCAAAGAAAGCCTTTGTGTTCAGGCCAAAAAAACTCATCCTTAAAAAGATTAATAACCCCATGTGATGGCCCATGTCTGGCAGTGTGAAGGAACTGTGAGATTTTTCATGGGAGAGATGTTTTACACCACAGCAGATTGTTTCTTTCTGGGTGGGTCTGCTGTTGGTGGCAGTTTGGGAACCATGTGCAGCTGAAGAAAACCCTTTTTTCCTTAAGCATAAGAAAGAGACATTTCAAGAACTGCAACACTGACTAACATCCCATGTTCTGTTATCCTTTGTGTGAGCTGGGTAAAAGGAGGAAAGTGCTGGAAAGGGGGAGAGGGTTTGCTTTAATTTCTTGTTATTTCTCTTTACTTTTAATTCTATTAGTAATAAAACTCTTTCTTTGTACTGCAACTGTTTAAGGTTTGTGCCTGCTTTGTTTTCTCTTAATTCTTATCTCACAGAGGGGAAATGAGTAAGTAATGGATATTTTGAACCAAACCACTACAGCAACCTATTCCAATGCCTGACCACCCAAACAGTGAAAAATCTTTTTCTAATATGAATCGGGGGGGGGGGGGGGTGGGGAAGCAGAGGTTAAATGATTTGCTAAGAAGCTGTTTGTTAAAAGCAATGCATACAGCTTGCTCAACACTTATTGTGCCTACCAAAGCAGAATGAGAAGATATGACACTATTGATAAAGGGAAGGAATCTTGACCAAAGATCCTGTTTTTAACCTAAAACTAACTCAAACCAGTCTTGAAGTTTGGACTTTGGCCAGGGACATAAAGAGCATGTGCAGGGAAGCAAGGTGAAAAGTTCAGGATGAGGAAGACCCTTTACTTCATCTGAGAAAGACCCTTATTCCCTCTCAGCAACCCCTGCCCATGACCACCAGACAGCACTGCGCAAGCGCAATGCAGATGTAAATGACTTTTGGGCTCATTGTAATACGAGGCGAGGCTAGGCAGGGCTAGGTAATGAATATGTATAGGCGTATTGGGAAACAATGAATATGGAACTTGTAACGCGATATATACCAAGCTGAATGCAGCTCTCGGCACACATGACTTTGGAGGAATTATCCCCCATGTGTCCCAGCGCTGGAATAAACATATCTACTTTACTACTTATTCCAGTAGTGGAGTCTTTTCCGCATATCATTTTGGCGAGCAGCCAGGAGAAACTCTGTCCGGCTGCAGGATCGGTTGAGGAGCGGACATCCTAGGCAAGCCCCCGGGCTTTCCTGGAGGAACTCCGCCTCTCAGCTCACTCACTGTGGGGGCAAACAACAACCTGCTGGGACTGCAGATAAAACTGTATGTTCTGCATTTAGGGTGCCTGTAAGTCGTACGCATGTCCAGGGCTGCTGGTAAGACACGAGGAGAGGTCCACACACACAGCGCAGTCCCTGTGTGGGTAAAGTTAGAGCTTGCAAGTGGCTGGCTACAGGAGCTGGCAGCGGGGAGTCACCGACCAATTGAGCTGCTGCTAGCAATCCTGAGAGCGGATGGGGTGATTCCGGGGAAGTTTCCGCCAGAACTTGTTGATGATTGTATTGGGGAAAATAAATAAGCGGGAGCCTAAAGTTATTAAAAGTGAGTGTTATGAATATTTTGGCTACTGGTAGCTGATTTGAATGTTGTTGGGTCACTTATATGTCTGTGTGGATATTGGTTGTTGTTGGACTGCTTTTATGTGTATGTGGCTGTGGATTAGCTCGCCTATTTGTTTGTAGATTGGAGATGTGTATGTTGCCATGTGTTGTTTGAGTGTGTAGTATTGAAGCATTTGTTTGGGGTGGTGGTAGATTATTGATTTTTGTGCTAATAGCATTAGAATCGTGGCTAGGCGAGAGGTAAGAAGAACCCCTCCCCCTCAGCGGGAGTGGTCTTGATTCTTGGGAATTTGTAAATCCAATAGAACACTGGATAGAGAGAAGAGGCGAACAAGTTCCTTTAGAGGAAATATACAGAACCTCTGCAGGAAGATTAGTAGCTTTAGATTGGGAACAACCAGTGGCAGAGGATTTAGCTTTTGAAAGAATACATGGAATAACTTGTTTTTGTGGATGCATTAGAATTTTTCGTTCAGCGAGAGGGTGGCATGTTGCGTGGGTACTAACACAGTGTAAAATTTGTAAGAAGAGGTGGTGCTGTTCTTCTGCCAGGCAGCAGAGCCTATGCTCTCAGTGTTATCAGAGGCACTCTAGAGAAGTTAATTTTGAGCCTGAGATTTTAAAGTTTGTGTGCGGGAAGTCGCACTTGGTACCTGAGGTTTGGGAGGTTCAGGAAGAAAACTGGGAAAAAACTGTGAGAGAGTGTGAAGAAAGGTTTGGGTGGAAGCGAGATAAAACTAGGAGAAGGAGATACAAACAACAGTGGCTAAGCAGGGAGGGAGGTCATTGCCCCCCTCCAACCCTCAGCAGTTATATGGTAGGAGTATAGCCCCCGACTCTTTCCGTTCTTTTGTCCTAACTGCACGAGTGATAGAAGGGATTCCTTGCTTTGTGTGTGGGTATAAGAAGACTCCAGCCCCACACCGGCTGTGGGTCTTAGCTCAGTGCAGATTTTGTGGAAGTCAGAGATATTACAATTCTATTTATTTAGCAGACAGAGATCCATGCCCGGAGTGCCAGGAAAGCAAGGAACATTTTGTTTTAAAACTTTTGTGTGGCAAAGAGCATCACGTTCCCAAAAATAGTAGTGTGCTAGAAAAGGATTGGGAGGAAGTAGTAAAGGCTTTTGAAGAAGATTTTAAGTGGCAGCAAAGCAGGCTTGGCAGAAAGCATAAGAGAATTTATAAAGAGTGGCTTATACACTATACAGGTGATCCGGAGTGGGTGGCACAGTATTTGAGTGAACTCAAACTCTGAATAGGATGGGAACCAGACAGAGTAAGGAGATCTCTAGAGCGAGCCCGCTTGACTGTGTTTTGGCACATTGGAAGGAGATAGTAGGAGCTGAAGGCACAGAAAATAAAAGAACTCTTGTAAAATATGGTGGCCACTGTATAAGTTAGAAGATGTAGCATAGTGGCCACCTAATGGAACTTTAGATTATAATACCTTGCTACAGTTAATGCTGTTTCTGAGACGGGAAGGCAAATGGGAAGAAGTTTCCTATGCCTACGCATTTTTCTCTCTCTGAAATCATCCTGAATGGCAGAGAGATTGTGGAATCAAACCCCCCAGTGATCCTATGGTGTTAGCTCTGGAAAAAGAAAATAATAAGGGCCGAAGAAGAATCAAACGATGCTGTTCATCATGCAGCATAGGCCAGAGATGCACAAGGTCAGACAAAGTCTATCAAGCAGCAGCTCAGGGACAAGATGATGATGAATTAACCAATTTGCTTAAGCCTCCCCTTAGGAGACAGGAAGAGGATGCGGACTCGGAAGGAACACCAACGCCAACCTCCTCTCCCCCGGGCAGTCCTGTCTCATCCCGAACCAGGAAACAGGTACTGATGGCACCTCGGAGAGAGGCAGTGGCACCTGATGGGGATACAATGTTAATTAGAGTACCTTTCTCTACTGCTGACCTAGATGCATGGCATAACGTTGCCAAAAAATTACTGAAGTGATCCAGCGGCTACCGCTGAGCGCTTGCAACTCATAATAAAACAGCATAATCCAGATTGGGCTGATATACAATTACTATTGGGTGGACTAACAGACACGGAGAAACAGTTAGTTTTGAAAACAGCAAAAGATTTGGCAGAGGATTTTTACAAAACACAACAATTAGATACAAAAGATTACTTCCCACTCCAGGAACCATACTGGAGTCCAAATAGAAGAGCCAAATTAGAGAAAGTTATCAAGAATGGATAGCAAAAGGGGTGGAAAGGGCCATTCCCAAACCCCTAAATTGGTCAGCTTTGTATGCAGTGAAACAGGGTCCTTCCAAGTCACCATCCGAATTCCTGGATCGTCTGAGGGACGCAATGCGCCGTAACACATCACTGGATCCTGAGACCGAGGTAGGGCTACAACAGCTGGTATCTTTGTTTCTAGGACAATCCACAGGAGATATCAGACGTAAATTGCAGAAACTTCAGGGGCCAGAAGGGAGGAACCTGGAAACTCTATTAGATGCAGCTTGGAGGGTATTCAGTAATCGAGAAGAAAGTTACAAGCAAGGGATGAGGAAATTAGTAGCAGTAGTAAGGGAAGGAAATAGGGAAAAACCTAGACAGGGACCCCCCAGACAAGGACCTCCCAGACAGGGCCCACCCCGGCTAGGTAGAGACCAATGCGCGATTTGCAGAAGATTCGGTCATTGGAAGAAACAGTGCCCAGAAAAAAGACAAGAAGGCTGCCAGAACAGAGGAGACTGAGAAAAAGGGAGGGTGGTTGCACACATGAAAGAAGATTGAAGAGGACGGGGGGATTCTACCCTAGCAGATCCACTGGTTATAATGAAGCTAGGGGGAAAGGAAAAAGAAATAGACTTTTTGGTTGATATGGGGGCAGCATATTTGGTTTTAAATAAAGCTTTAATGCCTGTGGGGGATGACTACATTGTGGTACATGGAGCAACTGGCCAATCTGAAAAAGCATATTTTTGCAAGCCACTGAAATATATATATGGGAAAATATGGGGTATTCACAAGTTTTTATATTTACCCAATTCTCCAAAAACACTTTTAGGAAGAGATCTATTGGAACAATTATAAGCAACCATTACATTTAGGAATGGGGAAATTATTCTAGAGGTAAATGACCAACAGTATGTGGAAATACTGAGCCTAATATTAACAACCAAAGACCCTGCAGAGGAAATTAGGGAAGAGATAACGAGTCAAGTGTTCCCAGGAGTCTGGGCCACAGATGTACCTGGGAGAGCCAAAAATGCAACCCCAATACAGATCAAACTCAAAGAGGGAAAACAACCAGTTAGAATTAAACAATACCCCCTCAAAAAGGAAGACAGAGAAGGAATTAGCCCAATAATTGAAAAATTCTTACAGTTAGGACTGTTAAAAGAGTGCCAGTCTGATTTCAATACTCCTATCCTGCCTGTCCGTAAACCTGATGGATCTTAGCTGGTGGTACAGGATTTACGGGCTGTTAACAAGATGTATTGGGTTGACCCTGAGTTGATGGACAGTCTTTAAGACCAATTACGCTTCTCACAATTTACATATTTAAACCGCACAGAAAGGCGGGACTTCCCCTTTTGTCGGAGCTCGCTTGCTGGAAGGTGGGGGGGGCTCCGAGCCTCCCGGCCCCGCCGGGCCGGGCCGGGGCCACTGCCCCTTTCCCCCTTTCCCAACGCTGCGGCACGGACCCTGGGTGGCTGGGGGGGACTGCCTCAGAGCCGCAGGCAGCTCAAACCAGCCATGGACTGCTCACAGCTAAACCCATCCAGCGCAGCTTCTGGGGACAGGCAGGTCCCTCTCCTCTCCATGCGGAGCCGGCGGAGTCAACGGGAGCCGGCAGAGCCTCCTGTCTGCAGCCAGCACACTTTGTGCTGAACTGAAGAAGACACCACGCAGCCAGCAGCACAAAGGAAGCGAGGCTTTCCCCACCGTAAAGCCTGAACAAGAACACTCTTCAGCATGGCGGCGTCAGAGTCAGAGAGAAAGAGAAGTGAGTCACGTGGGACGGAGCTGGAAATGGCGACGGGAGAAAAGAGGGCGGTGCCGCGATTCTGGCGCGCAGCTTAAAAGAAACCTTCTTGCATGCCGTGGTAAGAAACTGTAATACCACAAACTGTTTGTCTCTTTAATCCATTTGAAGAACATGGGGGGATGGAGTATCTTCGTGTGCCTGTGAAGATTGTGAAGAATGCCCGATGCCAGGCTTTATAGTAGTAAGAGGCTGCTAGAGACTTGTGGCGAAGAAAAAAGCTTTTGTGTGCAGGCCAAAAGAACTTATCCTTAAAAAGATGAATAACCCCATGTGATGGCCCATGTTTTGTAGTGTGAAGGAACTGTGAGATTTTTCATGGGAGAGATGTTCTACACACAGCAGATTGTTTGTTTCCGGGCGGATCTGCTGTTAGTGGCAGTTTGGGAACCACGTGCAACTGAAGGAAAAACCCTTTTTTCCCTTAAGCATAAGAGAGAGACTTTTCAAGAACTGGAACACTGACTAACATCCCACGTTCTGTTATCCCTTGTGTGAGCTAGGTAAAAGGAGAGAAGTGCTGGGGGGGGGGGGATTTGCTCTAATTTTGTTTTGTTATTGTCTCTTTACTTTTAATTCTATTAGTAATAAAACTCTTTCATTGTACTGCAACTGTTTAAGGTTTGTGCCTGCTTTGCTTTTCTCCTAATTCTTATCTCACAGAAGGAAAATAAGTAAGTAATGAATATTTTGAACCAAAACTACTACACAAGATAACTGAGGACCTCTATCCTGTGGTGGCAAACCCTTACACTCTGCTAACATGTTTAACACCAGAGCTAACTTGGTTTACCGTTTTAGATCTAAAAGATGCCTTCTTTTGCCTCCCTCTCCATGAAGCCAGCCAGAAAAGTTTTGCATTCGAATGGGAAAGCCCTAAGAGTGGGCGCAAAACCCAGCTCACGTGGACGGTGTTGCCTCAGGGATTTAAGAACAGTCCCACCCTGTTTGGAGAACAGCTCGCAAAAGACAGAGTCCTGGGAAGCCCCACCAGGAGAAGGGAAGCTATTGCAGTACGTGGATGGCCTTCTAATAGCTACCCGAACAGAGGAAGCTTGCACAGCCTGGACAGTAAGCCTCTTAAACTTCCTGGGACTCCAAGGGTACAGGGTATCCAAGAAAAAGGCTCAGGTGGTGAAACAGAAAGTGACCTACCTGGGCTATGAAGTTAGTGCTGGGCAACGAACTTTGGGGCAAGATCGCAAAGAAGCGATATGCCAAACCCCGAAACCCCAGACAGTGAAAGAGTTACGGACTTTTCTGGGGATGACAGGATGGTGCAGACTGTGGATTTACAATTATGGGCTGCTCGTGAAACCACTATATGAACTCATTACAAAGGAAAGCAGAGCTCTCCAGTGGACAAAGGAGGCCACGCGGGCCTTCAGCCAGCTGAAGAATGCCTTCATGTCAGCTCCAGCTCTTGGGCTTCCAGACGTGAGTAAGCCATTCTTTCTATTTTCCCATAAGAAACAAGGGATTGCCTTGGGAATACTAGCACAGGACCTGGGCCCATACCGACGGGCAGTTGCCTAAGCAGCGAGATGCAGCAGCCAAAGGATGGCCTGGGTGCCTCAGAGCCATTGCAGCAGTTATGCTAAACATCCAGGAAGCACGCAAGTTCACCTTGGGTCAGAGAATGACTGTGCTGGTGTCCCACACGGTGTCGGCGGTGCTGGAAGTGAAAGGTGGGCACTGGCTCTCCCCACAAAGGTTCCTGAAATATCAAGCCATCATGGTGGAACAAGATGATGTAGAAATAGTGGTAACTAACATTGTCAACCCAGCTTCCTTTCTCAGTGTAAATCAAGGGGAACCAGTACGCCATGATTGCCTGGAAACTATCAAAGCCACCTACTCCAGCCGCCCGGATCTAAAGGACACCCCTTTAGACAACGCAGAGACCTGGTTTACTGATGGGAGCAGCTACGTCATCAGTGGAAAGCAGCATGCTGGGTATGCAGTTACCACCTGCCGGGAGGTGATAGAATCCGGACCCCTTGTCCTGGGTTGCAGTGTATTCTATTACCATCCTCATGAGCTGTTGAAATCAGGTGGGGCAGTGTTTCCTTGGGTCCTCCCCCCAGGCTATCTCTCTGTTAATGGCCCATCATTGTCCTGCCTCCTGACTCAGAGATAACACCCTCCGGACTATCTTCTGTTAATGAGCCTAATCAACACTTTGCCTCATGACTCATTACCCCATTGTGAGATGCTCCACCCAGAGGGAGGAACCAAGCATTCCATCCTGGATATAATCTGAAATTCTGAACACCAGAGGGAACCTTCCTACTGGATTTCCAGAGGACAGGAGCTACACAGCCACCACTGGACCTTCTGAGGAAGAGCAGACCCTTTTCTACAGGATCACTGCTTCAGAGGACTGCAGCCACCATTCTACCAGACTGCTACCACCACCCTGACTAACAGGGAGTCAGGTTGTATCTTGACTCTGTCAGTTTGAACCAGTGTTTTCTTTTATTTTTTCCTTTTCTTTAATTTCCCCATTAAATTGTTATTCTGACTTGGTGCCTCCCACTGGTTTGTTTTCAAGCTAGTACACCCCTGCCAACAAACACCTCTGCACAAAAGGCTGAAATAATTGCCCTAACCCGTGCCTTAGAGATAGCAAAAGGAAAGAAAATAAACATCTATACCGACTCAAGGTATGCGTTTGGAATTGTGCACGCACACGGGGCCATTTGGAAAGAAAGAGGACTCTTAAATTCGCAGGGAAAGAACATCAAACATGCACAAGAAATAATGCGGCTGCTGGAAGCAGTCCAGCTACGTGAGAAGGTAGCAATCATGCACATAAGGGTACATCAAAAGGTGAGCTCAAAATTTGAAGAAGGAAATGAACTGGTGGACAGAGAGGCAAAAGAAGCAGCAAAAGGTGAGGCAATGTTCCGGTTTGGCCAAATTTAGAAATATATCCTCTGAGAGAAGGCAGGTTACAAACCACCCCTCCCCCACCAGGTTCGGGAAAAAATGAATTTTCCTTGAAGGAAAGTAAAAGAGATAAAAACTATTTATTTAACAAACACACGGGAAAAGGATAATGATGCTAAATAATAAAACCTCTCGCTCTGCTGAGAGAAACCTGGGAAAATTTCAGAGTCCTTCCGAAGATCTCTCTCTCCCCCTCCTTGGAGCTGGGACCAAAGCGTTACTACAAGAAATAATACCGCACTTCAGAGTTCTAGCCACAATATCCTCAGATAGGGCACCACATTTTATTTCAAGGGTGGTACAACAAACCAGCCGACATTTAGGCATAGACTGGGAACTCCACACTCCATACCACCCCCAGCCAAGTGGTCAAGTAGAGAAAATGAATCATTTGATTAAACAGCAAATTGTGAGATTAGGACAAGAAGCTAACCTACCCTGGCCCCAATCTCTTCCACTTGCATTGTTATGAATTTGGACCAAGCCCAGAATTGAAGAAAAGCTAAGTCCCATATGGACACCATATGGGGTACAGAAAGGCATATCTACCCAAAGAGGGGAAGAGATGCTAACCACCTATATGATTGCTTTAGATAAACAGCTTAGAGAAATTTGAAAACACGTGGCTGGAACCCAAAGTCAAAGCTTGGATGGTCCTGTACATGACATTCAGCCTGGAGATTATGTATATGTTAAGTCTCTTACAGAAAAGACTGTGGAACCACAGTGGGAAGGACCATTCCAGGTGCTTCTCACCACTTACACCGCGATTAAGATCAGAGAGCAGAGTGCCTGGATTCACCATACTCAGGTAAAGAAGGCTCCAGAGGCCCCTTGGAAAGTGACCCCTGGGGATGATGAACTGAAATTGAAGTTTACCTGAACAAAATGAAAATGTTAGGGTGGCACGCAAGTATAACCCAGAAAATTGGTTTTTTCACAGTCATAATTGTAACCTCCAGTTGGGAAGTTATTCATAGGAGAGAAGACGCATGGTCCCAAGCCTTTATGCAGGTTTCTGGACTCATGGGGAAATATTCTGATTTAAAGGATTTAAACCTGCTGACTGTGGTCGTGCACGGAAACCAAGTGTATACAAAGCAAGAATGGAAAAACAAAAAACTTGGCAACTTCAGGGAACTGTAGGAGAAGAAATCAAGATAGGATGCCGAATGATTAATGGAACTACTCATAAAAAAGCAACCCAAATTAGTGTTTCAACTACTCCTACAGACAAACATAATGAAATCTGTAGTCATTCAAGTGAAGTAGATTGTTGGTATAATTTTACATTAGTACAGACCGTTGAAGTGGTTTGTCTTTGGGCCCAGGACAGTAATGGACTCTCATTCAAATTCCAGATAAATACCATGGCTAGGCCTACTACAACCTATGCCAGCAATCGAATCCCAACCCAGGTCACACCACTTAAGCCTGAACCAAAGATTTATGAGATTGGCCCCTATGTAATGAAGAACACAGGCCAGCAATTACTGCTGTTTAATCCAGAGTGGTGTTTTAAGCGTGTAGAACAACTAATGCAAATCAATATTTCTGAGATCCAATCAGCCTGCTCCCCTTTAATTCAAACATCCTTTGAAAAGTGGACAGCCTGGCTGCAGAAGCAAACCCACCTCAAAGGCAGAAGGCGGAGACACCTGACTGGCATGCTGGGAACAGGGCTGAGAGTCCTAAACGGAACTGATTCAGAGATACTGATGAATAAATTGGCCACGGCAACCAGTGACCTGACCAAATTAAAACAGCCCCTACTGTTGGGGTTCGTCCCCCCTGCCATGTAGCCCTGGGAGGGAGACACGGGTTTTCCCTAGCCCCTGGTCAGCCTCGTTCCCCATTGGTTGTTTTGGGTTCCCTGTGTGGGCAAGGACCCTCGGGTCCCATGACTGTAACAGTTCCTCAGCAGATCCTCAGCCATGCAGCTGGAGAAATAAACATGTCTGAAACATCTAGCAAGAATCGGTCCATATATATTTCTTTTCCACAGTCTCCTTGTTTGATACATGGTGTTACAGAATCCCCACTGTAGCACCCTACAATCCTCTCTATTAGCATTAGGAAACAGACAGTGGCAAGTCTCAAAAATACTCCCAGACTTCTCAAAGACCAGCGACCTGGACCACAGACTGATATTAAACACACTTGGTGTAGCTCAAGACAATGTATCATTAGCCCTTAGCTGCATACAAGCCCAATCATGGATGCAGTCAACAGCTTCCTTAATTATAAGAAGGAAATGAAGGCGTTTTCCCTACTGAAATCCGAGAGGCTGTTTGGAATAATGCTTCTAAGTTAGAAAGAAAGCTCCAATCTTGGTGGACGTTGGTAAATGTCACTTATGACCCAATGACTAACATAGCTACTGCCTTCAGGCTTACTATACATAATGCCACAGTTTATGTAATTCATCCGATTGTTGCATTGGCACTAAACTATGAAGGAACAGTTTTTTACCCCTCTGAACACAGAGTACGGGCCCGGATGGTAAAAGAAAAATGGCAAACAGTAAATTTAGAATCTTGCATCACACGGGAACAACAAGGATTTTTTTGTGAAAGTAATACACTTGATGCCAAAGACATATGTCTTGACATAGAACAAGGCATTTGTCACTTCAAGGTTCACCCATACACTTCACCGAAAACTGTACTTGTATATATTGGTCAAGGCTGTGTGTGCTTAAGAACTATCTGCACTTTTATGATGATAGATGACAGTAATATAAATGTAGCTGCTGGGAATTGTGGGATATGCCCAGCCCCTGCCCTGGAGGGATCTCTGCTGAGATAAGAGATTTTGCAATCGCCCAGCAGGACTCCCTGGAAAGGCAACCACTTCTTTGGTCATGGCAAGAAAAGACAGACCCACAATCCTTTAGGAGACCCTATGCAGATCCTCTGTAACCCATTGGTCTTCACCCATCCCCTGTATCCCTATAAAAGCTAAGGCCTCTGCCCCTGTGGAGAGAGAGTTCTGGTCCCTGGCTTTCCCCTTCGCCGGAGGGGACCCACAATAAAGCTACCTTCGTGCGGAACCAGCCACACGAACCTCTCGTCTCTCTGTCTGGTCTGGCTTGGCCTGGAGGCTGCCCTGCAGAGCTGAGCTGGAATCACGAGCTGATATCACTAAAGAGCTGACAGTCTCTGCAAGGGCTCCTCTGCCAGCAGCTGAGGGAAGACACCAGGCCTCGGGAAGGCGATTCCTTTCGGGACCATCTCCCCGGACCGGTCACCTCTTCCTGGGTCAGAGCCACTGACCCCCTTCACCAGCTGTAATAACTGGTGCCCGAACAGCCTTGGACCCCGGACCTCCGGACCTGGCCTGAGCTGCGTCTTGACCACGCCAAGACAGAACCAGCCGTTCGTGTGCTGATCCTCTGAAGATAGACCTACGTTTAAGCAGGCCTTTTGGAAGGGGACAGTTTGAGCCCCTCACCTCCCACCTAGGACTGAAGTCCCTGAGGATCGAACTGCCAGACCATCCCCCCAGCAGACCTTTCTAGGAGCCAGCCCCACCAGAAAACGGGATTTGTAAGTTTAAATTTGGGGCTCTCCTCTTTCTTGAGCGCAACTTTAATTAATTTTGGGGTTTTTTTCTCTTTTTTCTGCTGAGGGAGAAACTAAGATGGGACATAGGCAAGCTAAACCCAGCCTTTCCCAATCTGAGAGAGACCTATACCCCTTTCTTCTAACCCTTCTCTTAAAATCTGACTTTAATTTCTCTAAAGGTATTCTTTCTAAGAAAAATCTTAAATCTTTCAGTAATTGGATATCTCGAAATTTTCCTGATGCTACCACAGACTCTGTCCTTTCTGATCCGTTTTGGGACAGAGTGGGGAACAAACTGTATTCCTCTCAAGCCTCGGGAAACCTCTCTGTTTCCAAATTCATTCCTTTATTTCATTTACTGGTTAAAATGTGTCGTGCGACAACACCCCCTCAGCCAAACCCCTTCTCTGCCCTTCCCCCCTCCCACTCCCCCTCTCCGCCTCCAGCAACGGCCAGCCAGAGGGCGGACTCAGCCAGCTTCTCCGGCCCTGGCCCAGCAGGGGTGCCGGCCACCCCACTTCCCTACCCCGATCCCCTGTTCCCGACAGTCCTCCCATACCCAACGCCCTCCGCTCGCCCCCTCGGTTCCGCTGCCACCCCTCAGGCAGCACACGAGGGATCCATCCCAGACCCATCCCCCCTCCCCGGGATGGATGCCTCTGAGCCGCCCCCAGCCCCATCTCCCTGTGCCCCTGGTATCTTGCAAACCTTCGAGCACGACACCACCCTTCCCCCTCTCGCACCGGCCCGCGGTGCCTCTGACCCCCCCCCAACCCCACCACGTCCCACCCCCCCGTGTCCCAGCGCCCCGTCGCATCCCTGCTCCACGCGGCCTTCCCCCCCCCCCCACCCCAGCATGGCGGCCCCCTCCCAGCAAGCCGCCCCGCCGCCGCTGCCCCCCCCGCACCCACGCAGCAAGCATGGTACAACATGGGACCGGTCCCGCAGAGCTCCGCGCACGCACTGTGGGGCACGGAACAAGCATCTGCCCCTCTCACCGCTGGCGGGACACAGCTGAGTGCGGCACTGCCCCGGGCTACCGCCCGAGGAGTGGAATCTCCCTCCCCCCTTCCCCCACTGCCAATGGCCCTGACACCCTGGCAGGTGCCGGCATACCTGCTCTCTTCCCCGCCAGCTGCATCTTGCGCAATCCCTGCTACTAATCCCTCTCTCCCTACATCCCCCTCCCCCTACCACGGGTTCTTGCGCAATCCCCATCTCCTCCGCTCCTGCCCTAAACCCCACCGCCCCCCCACACCCTCCTACAGCCCATCCCGACTCCACACGGAATTGCGAAACCGGCACTACCTGCAACCCGACCTCCCCGCAAACGACCTGCTGCTGTACAACCTCTCCACCCCCATGCTGCCACAACAGACCCCCTTCCCATCCCTCAAAACACCCCCGACCCCCCGCTACTCCTGCCCTGGATAAAGCAAAGCCGGCATTTCAAAGATGCTGCTCTACGCCCCCTGTAGCCCAGCCCCGCCCTGCCACAGCTTATTCCTCCTGTTCAGATGACAGTAGCAGCAGCTCTGACTCTGAATCTGAGGACTGATCGGCACAGACACGCAGGGAAGCAAACCGGGAGGGAGATTGGGAGTTAGCCCAGAAAATCTCAGCCTTTCCAGTCATCATAGGGAAAGGGAGGAGGGGTGGTCCAACTACAAAAACATGGGAACCTATCCCATACAAAGAAGTCAAAGAGCTTTCCAAGGCAGCAAAAGAACATGGGAGAGGGTCACATTTCTTTAGAAACTTATTGGAAGCCACTTTCTCTGCCTATACATTAGTACCACATGATATTAAAAACATCATTAATTGCATCCTTTCCCCTGCCGAATATATGTTATGGGAAAGGCATTGGAAAAGACATTTTAAAACACTGTCTGACACTTATGCTAAAGATGCAAATCAGACAGATTGGACAATAGAACAACTGGCTGGAGAAGGTGACCTCCAAAAACCCTTAGATCAAGCTACAACCTTACCTGAAGTAGCATTACAAGACATAGCTATTGAAGCTAAGACATCGCTGTTTCTGACCCCTGATGATTCTGTTCCTACACAATATTTCTCTAACATCAAACAGTCAGCAAATGAAAGCTTCATTCAGTTTGTTGATCGTTTAAAAGCTAGCTTAGAGAGACAGATAGAAAGTCCAGATGGACGAAAGGAACTTTTAGGCAAACTTGCCATGGTAAATGCTAATGAACAATGTAAGAATATCTTGAGGGCCCTACCCATGGACACAGAACCCACAATAGATCAAATGATAGAGACCTGTACTAGACACACATCCACAGAGAACACAATGACCCAAGCAGTTGTAAAGGGCATCACAGAGGGAGTTTCCGGTGCATTCGCTGCAGCAGTCTCTAAGGAGAATGCCCGCTGTTTCTACTGTGGTGAACTTGGACACTTTATAAAGGACTGCCCACAAAGGTCACCCACCCAGGACCATCGCGCCGCCTACCAAAGGCACCAGAGACAGCAACAGCACCAGCAGCGTCCAAAAAACTTCTATCGGAGCGCGGTGTCAAGGCCCCGTGCCCAGACAACAAATCAAAGGCCATACTACCCCGCCTCAGCTGTGAATTCCACATCGGACCACCGAGAGCAGACAGCTGTACCTCGCCCGGCACCATCATCCCAGGCGATCCCAGAACACATGAGAAGGATCCAACACACAGAGCCCTGCCGATCGGAACGAGACGCCAACTGGTAACATCACTGCCATTTAACTTTGTTGACAAGCGTTTTTATCGTATTCCCACAGGAAAGTATGGACATCAGAACGGCCCATGGGACATTCTTATCCTAAGTCACACCATCCATGGTGCAGAACAACTCTTTGTATTACCTGAGATACAAACAGTGCACCCTGGACAAGAGATTCTTGTCCAGCTTTGCTGCACGGACACACCTTTCTTTCTCCCACAGGGAACACTGATTGCTCAAGCTTTTTTACTTCCACAGAACCGCCCAGAACAGCTTCCTCTCAATCCAACAGCAATGTGGATAGAGATCGTGGGCTCAAACAAACTGACCATCGAGTGCAGCTTGTTCTGTAAAGGAGAGAGGGTCTACTGCCCAGGGATGCTGGACACCGGAGCAGACGTGACCATCATCGCCCGCTCCGAGTGGCCAGGGAATTGGGAACTGGAGCCAGTGGCAGGTATGATCTCCGGGATTGGTGGATCCGCAGTATCCATGAGGAGCAAACGAAATGTTGTCATCGAAGGACCCGAGGGCAAGATAGCGACCACCCGACCATTCGTGGTAAGAGCCCCCATCACCCTATGGGGCAGAGACCTTCTATCCCAGTGGGGTGCCACCCTTACCATTCCCAGCCAGGATTTCTGACTGGGGCCACTGAGAAACGTGCCCTGCCATCTACTCCCCCGCTCACCTGGATGACTGACAACCCAAAGTGGACAAGGCAGTGGCCCCTTGAAAAAGAAAAACTCAGCGCGCTGGAAGCCCTGGTGGAAGAGCAACTCGCCAAAGGTCATATCACCGAAACCACAAGCCCTTGGAATTCCCCTGTCTTTGTGCTGAAAAAGCCCGGCAAAGACAAATGGAGACTACACCAGGACCTACGAAAGATCAATGAGGTCATTGAAGACATGGGCCCCCTCCAACCCGGCCTGCCATCACCATCAATGCTGCCCCGAGACTGGCTGCTGGCCATCATAGACATTAAAGACTGTTTCTTTAACATCCCGCTCCATCCCCAGGACGCACCACGGTTCGCCTTCTCCATCCCCTCTCTTAACAATAAAGCCCCACTCAGAAGATACCATTGGCTCGTCCTCCCACAAGGCATGAAGAACAGCACGACCATCTGCCAGTGGTACGTCGCCCACATTCTGTCCCCCATCAGGAGCCTATTCCCAAAAGCAATCATTTACCACTATATGGATGACATCCTAATCTGTGCATCAGAAAAAACTTATTTGGACAGAACTCTTAAAAAGACAATTGAAGCCATAGAAGAAGCAGGGTTCGAGATCCGTGAGGACAAAGTGCAGCACTCCAGCCCATGGACTTACCTCAGCCTCCAGATCCGTGAGAGAACCATCGTACCCCAGCAACTTGCCATCAAAGAGGATCCCAAAACCCTAAGGGACTTACACAGCTTGTGCGGATCCATAAATTGGATACGCCCCCTACTGGGAGTCACAACAGAAGACCTCACTCCCCTCTTCAACCTCCTCCACGGCAGCAAAGACTTGGACTCTCCACGTGCCCTCACACCTGAAGCCCGAGATACCATCACTAAAGTTCAAGAAGCCCTGTCTTCACGCCAAGCCCATCGCATTGAACCCAGCCTGCCTCTCCAGTTTGCAGTTTTGGGTAAAGCTCCCTGTTTCCATGGACTGATCTTCCAATGGGACCCTAAACCCAGAGACCCTTTGCTGATACTTGAATGGGTCTTCACAAGCCATCAACCTACAAAAACAATAACCACCTTCCAAGAATTATGGCACATTTAATAAAAAAGGCCAGAACTCGTCTCCGCTCTCTTGCACGGTGTGAGTTCACATGCATATACTCGCCATTGACCACTGAAGATCTGAAGCTGTTGCTCCGGACCAATGAGAGCCTCCAGTTAGACCTAGATAGCTACACAGGCCAAATTTCCATCCACATGTCAAAAGATAGATTTTTCTACCGTGATGCAGCTTTTAAATTGATTCCAAAATTAATCCAAAGTAGAAAACCTCTTAAAGCTCTGACCATCTTTACCGATGGGTCTGTCATGACATGGAGACAACCCAATACCCAAAACTGGGAATCTGATATCCAAATAGTAGAGGGATCTCCACAGATTGCTGAATTAGCAGCTGTTGTCAGAGCCTTTGAGAAGTTTAAAGAAGAACCTTTTAATTTGGTCACAGATTCGGCTTATGTCGCTGGTATAGCTATGAGGGCTGAACATGCTTTTCTAAAGGAGGTCTCCAACCAAAAATTATACCAATTGGTTTCTACATTAATTCATTTAATCTCGCACAGAAAACAGCCTTACTACATTATGCATGTGAGGTCACACACTGACCTCCCTGGTTGTTGGGAAATTATTAAAGGATCAGGGACATGGATCATTGTTAGAATTATGGGATCAATAAAAGAACTGTAGCAAGAGCCTGCAAGCAAAAGGCCTGTGTGAGGAAAAACTCTCCATGAGAAAATCCCTGTGTGAAAAACAGGGCTGGGAACAAGAAGGGAGTTTTGAGAAGGTACATCAGTGGAGATAAGACCCGGAGGGAAGAGGGTGAACTCTGAATTCTTTTAATCATAACATAACTGTAGAAGCTTGCCAATGTATGTCCAATTATGTAGAAGCAGAAATTCGCTTTGATAAGCTTTAAGCCACTTAGGAGTTAACAAGCTGGTATACTATATAAGTGCCTCTGGATTGCTAATAAACGGAGCTTGCTTCTATCAACCACATTGGTTTTGGACTGCAATTTCTCCCCCCTCCGGAGTCCACGGACTTTTTTCAATTCCAACACCTGGTCCCATTGCCAAAGGGAACAGGAGAGCAGATGCACTGGCCATGCCAGCAGAGACTGCAAATGTCCCCGACATCTTTGCCCAGGCGAAGTTGTCACATGCATTTTTTCACCAAAACATTCCTGCACTCGTCAGAATGTTCAAGCTTTCAAAAGATCAAGCAAAAGCTATCATTGCAACGTGCCCGAACTGCCAGAACTACCAAATGCCATCTATGGGTACCGGAGTCAACCCCCGCGGTCTGAATTGTGGCAAACTGATGTAACCCACTTCCCATCCTTTGGGAGATCCAAATATGTGCACGTGTCAGTTGACACATTTTCTGGGGCAGTGTTTGCATCAGCCCATGCAGGGGAAAATGCCATCCATGTCATCAAGCATTTTCTCCTTGTCTTTGCCACCCTGGGAGTCCCTGAAGAAATCAAAACAGATAATGGGCCTGCCTACACCTCTCGTAAGTAAAAAGATTTTTTCAACTAATGGGGAATAAAACACAAGACAGGCATACCTAGCAATCCCACAGGACAATTCATCATAGAAAGGACCCACCAAACCCTCAAAAGAGTCCTCAATCAGCAACGGAGAGAAACAGAAATCTTGTCTCCTGTTGAAAGACTCTGTAAGGCTCTTTATGTCATTAACTTCCTAAATGGTACATCATCAGAGCCTGACCCCCCAGTACTCCGCCACTTCTCAAATTCAACCCAAGCTAAGCTCACGAAGAAGCCACCAGTGCTGGTGAAGGACCCTGAATCACACCAGGTCTCTGGGCCTTTCCAATTGATTACCTGGGGGAGAGGCTACGCCTGTGTCCAGCTACCATCTGGCCCAAAGTGGTTCCCAGGAAAAAGTACAAAACCATACTTAGGCCCTAAAAACACTGCTACCACAAACACCAAGAACTCTCCTGAGACAAATACAGGACCTCCCCAAAACCAGACCAGCTCGGCATGGAGACGAAAACGTCGCCGGATGCCCACCAACCAGGAAAAAGACCGTCCCACCACACGGCAGCAGAAGAAACAGAAAGCTGAACAAAAAGCTACAGCAAAAGTCAAGCAGTAGGCCAGACACAGCCAGGAAAAACTGATCCTTAGTTAATATGTTAGCACCCCCCTTTTACCCCAAAATATCCCCTTCCCTCAACCCTTGTCAAACCTCCCTAAACCCCAAAACTTCCCCTCTCACCACAAAGCTGACAAATCTCGCTTATATTCCCTCTCAGAAGCCCCATCCCTGCCCAAAGATGAAATGTATCTACATTGATGCTGTCCTCACCACAGCCTTGATGACCTAAAAGTAGATAATGACCTTTTTGGACCATGGGGAATAACGGGATGGATTGCATCTTTGATTAAGGGAGCTCTGTGGGTATTCATTGTAATTATTACTGTGTTACTTATGTTCTTTTGCCTCCTACGTTGCTGCAGAAAGGCTGCTGGGAATGCCCTTTTAATAAATACAGAAGGGGGAGTTGTGGGATATGCCCAGCCACTGCCCTGGAGGGATGTCTGCTGAGATAAGAGATTTCGCAATCGCCCAGCAGGACTCCCTGGAAAGGCAACCACTTCTTTGGTCAGGGCGAGAAAAGACAGACCCACAATCCTTTAGGAGAAGCTATGCAGATCCTTTGTAACCCATTGGACTGTACCCATCCCAGATCCTCTGTAACCCATTGGTCTTCACCCATCCCCGGTATCCCTATAAAAGCTAAGGCCTCTGCCCCGTGGGACTCAGACAGGGTTCTTGTCCCTGCCTTTCCCCTTCACCGGAGGGGACCCACAATAAAGCTACCTTCGTGCGGAACCAGCCACACGAACCTCTCGTCTCTCTGGTCTGGCTTGGCCTAGAGGCAGCCCTGCAGAGCTGAGCTGGAATCACGAGCTGATATCACTAAAGAGCTGACAGCCTCTGCAAGGGCCCTCCTGCCAGCAGCTGAGGGAAGACACCGGGCCTCGGGAAGGCGATTCCTTTTGGGACCATCTCCCCGGACCGGTCACCTCCTCCTGGGTCAGAGCCACTGACCCCATCACCAGCCCTAATAAGGAATCACTCTAATTTTTGTATTTGTAATTTGACCGAGATTGTTGGGTGTGACTTTTCCTATTTATCACCGGTTGTGTCTCATCAATTGACAAGGTCTAACTACACCATGTATCATTGTTGGAGTTTTAAGAGGTCTAGTTTTTTCCTGTTAAAGGAATTTTCTCCCACTCTGTTCCTAAGACGATAAATCGCTGGGTGCTTGAGAGCAAACAAAAGACCTGGCTCCCCTTTTGTTTCACCTGGGTGTGGGGTCAGTTCGCTCTCAGCATCCGGAGAGAGAAGCTGCAGAGAAAGGAGCTGCTGGTTCTTCTTCTTCGGATATTTTTCTTTTCAGCTGGAAACAACGCCGGGATCCCAAAGCTGTTTTTCCTTGCCCTGCTGGAGGCTGGGCTGTGGCCCCCCTGCCCCTCTGCTGCTTCGAGCTTTCGCTACGCTGTAGCTGTGCTTGCCCTGCCTGCCCGACCTCCGGGGGGTTCCCTGTTTGGATACATCTCGTCTGTCCTCTGGGATCTGTGCTTGTCCCTGCCACTCCAGCCTGCCGCTCCAGCCTGCCGCTCCAGCCCACCGTTCCAGCCTGCTGTTCCCGAGAGTCTAGCAGGACACCGGGATCGGCTCCCCAGGGGTTTGTGAAGCCTTTGTTCCATCCTTCCCGGGGACCCCAGGCCACCAGTGCCGCGTGCTCCCCGAGCTCGCTCCGGAGTGCCCCCTGCAGCCGCGGGGGAACCATCACACCTGCCCTGCTCACCGGGAGCCGCCAGCGCCCCTGCCGGCTGCGAGCAGAACTGCACCCGAGGGGAAAGGGCCTGACAGCCGAGAAGGCTGGGACTGGGTTTGTGATTGTTTGCTGTTACTGCCATAGTTATTGTTGTTTTGTTTGACTGGTTATATATATAATAGTAAAGAACTGTTATTCCTATTTTCCACATCTTTGCCTAAAAGCCCTTGATTTCAAAATTATAATAACCCGGAGGGAAAGGGGTTACATCTGCCATTCCAAGGGAGGCTTCTGCCTTCCTTAGCAGACACCTGTCTTTCAAAACCGAGACAAATCTTGGCGCCCAACTGTGGGGCCTGAGGGCATTAAGAGAGAGAGGTGAAAAAGGAATAACAGTTCCTGGATAACTTAATTTTGTGTGCTAGATACAGGAACCTTGTTAGGCAGCACTATGTGGTCTACTTTACCCTGGTTCGGGTGGCAGGTGGTCATGGCTATATTCTTCCCCTTTGCAGCTCCTTACCTAAACATGGGTCCTCTGACTAAGGCTACCATTGCTGTTATCCAGCTTGCACTATGGGTCGAGAAGGTGAGGAAGTCATGGTTTTTTAACTTCCTCCGGAATGTGGGTACATGGATAAACGGCTATCACACACTGAGCGCATGTTTTTGGGGTTATGTTAAGAATGGTACCTTCTGTGAGGAAATGACACCAGGGGAAGTTTTCCCCCAACCCCTCAACCAGTTCTTTGGGCCCACCCCACCAATTTTTGAAGGGTTTAGATTCCCTCTGAATACTAACCACTTGCTGCTGGTAGGCCGACTCTATTTAGCACTAAAGGATAAGTTGAGATTGGCTTGGATAACTACCCAGACACCAGCCCCAGAGACTAGAGATCCTACCCCAGAACCTGACATGGCCCCAGAGAGTAGAGTTCCTACCCCAGAGCCTGACGCAGCCCCAGACACTAGAGACCCTGCCCCACCGCCTGATACCGCCCAACAGCCCACCTCAGAAATGGACTACCCGAACTGGGTGGGGGTACTTGCGAAAGGGATGCAGGAAATGTGCCAGGAGATGGGCCAGGTGCGCCAGGGGATATGCCAATTGCTAAGGGAATACACCTCCTCAGCTAGTGAAAAACCCTCTCCCTGCCCCAAAGAGGGTGAGTCCAATGGTGCAGCAGTGGAACCCATGGATGTTACAACCATCCAAGTTTCAGCTGAACCACAAGGACAACCACAGCCAGCAGCAGTCGCCCCTGTGCAAAGGAGGAAGTATAAGACCAAATCAGTATGACCAGTTAATGATGATGGGCAACCAGGGCCCTCACAACCAGCAGGAGAGCCAGAGCCAGAAATCATCACTGAGTCCCTGTCGTACGACAGTCTCCGTGATATGGGAAAAGACATTGTGTGAAGGGGGCGTGAGCCTTATACAACCTGGCTGCTTCGGGTTTGGGACCTTATGGGCACAAGTGTGCAACTGGATATCAGCGAGGCAAGGTATCTGGGATCGTTGACCCAGGACCCAGGTGTGGACCAGATATTTGTGAGGGAGCCAGGGCCCCTTTCTCTCTGGGAGCGGCTCTTAATGAGTGTGAGAGAAAGGTTCATTCACAAAGAGGGAATGCAGGAGTATCATCATAGAATGCAGTGGAAGACACTCGAGGAAGGGATCCAACAGCTAAGAGAGGTGGCAGTATTAGAGGTACTCTTTGGGAGGGATGGACAGCATGATAATGACCCCGATAAGGTCAGGTGCACAGGACAGATGATGTGGAACCTGGCAAAGCTAGGGCCACCGCAATACACCACCTTCATTGCGACGATTGATGCTGACAATAAGCGAGAAACAGTGGGCTCTGTTGCCAACTGTCCTGGGTTGCAGTGTATTCTATTACCATCCCCATCAGCCGTTGAAATCAGGTGGGGCAGTGTTTCCTTGCCTCCTCCCCCCAGACTATCTTGCTGTTAATTGCCCATCATTGTCCTGCCACATGACTCACAGATAACTCCCTCTGGACTATCATCTGTTAATGAGCCCAATCAACACCTGGCCTCATGACTCATTACCCCATTGTGAGATGCTCCACCCAGAGGGAGGAACCAAGCATCCCAGCGTGGATATAAGCTGAGGCTGAACACCAGAGCGGAGGCCTTTCCACTGGATTTCCAGAGGACAGGAGCTACACAGTCACCACTGGACCTTCTGAGGAAGAGCAGACCCTCTTTTCTACAGGATCACCGCTTCAGAGGACTGCAGCCACCATTCTAGCAGACTGCTACCACCACCCTGCCTAACAGGGACTCAGGTTGTATCTTGACTCTGTCAGTTTGAACCAGTGTTTTCTTTTAGTTTTTTTTCTTTCCTTTTCTTTAACTTCCCCATTAAATTGTTATTCTGACTTGGTGCCTCCCACTGGTTTGTTTTCAAACTAGTACACCAACAAGCTCAGGAATTATGACAGTATGGTCAATGGCCCGCTGAAAGCTCATGTCTCTGCTGTGGTCCAGGACCTCAAAGAGGAGATGAAGGAGATGAGGGAGATGAGGAAGGTCAGTGTGGCACCGTTGCAAGTCACAGGCCCCCAAGTCAGAGTCCGTCGTCCCCCTGCTACAGAGAGAGGGTACACCCCACGAGCTGAGCTGTGGTTTTTCCTGTGTGTAAAGCATGGGGAAGACATGAGAAGGTGGGATGGGAAACCCACCTCTGTCCTGGCAGCGCGGGTGTGTGAACTCAAGAAGGGAGGCACTAACCGAGGGGGTTCCGCTAAGGTGAAAGTAGCCTCAGCCCCCCGTGACCGAGCTGCCAGGTATTACAGAAGGGAGGATGATATGTCGGATCCCCTTGAAGGTACCTCGAGCATGTACACCCAGGGAAAGAATGATAACCAGGGCTAGAGGGGCCCTGCCTCTAGCCAGGAAGAGGCACGGGAGAACCGGGTTTTCTGGACGGTGTGGATCCGATGGCCTGGCACATCAGAGCCACAAAAATATGATGCATTGGTTGATACCGGGGCACAGTGTACTTTAATGCCATGGGGACATGTGGGGGCAGAACCTGTATCCATCGCTGGGGTGACCGGGGGATCACAGCAGTTGACCCTTTTGGAAGCTGAGGTGAGCCTGACTGGGAAGGAGTGGCAAAAGCATCTGATTGTGACTGGCCCAGAGGCCCCGTGTATTCTGGGCACAGACTTCCTCCGGAATGGCTATTACAAAGACCCAAAAGGACTCAGGTGGGCATTTGGTATTGCTGCTGTGGAGGCAGAGGGCATTAGGCAATTGAACACCCTGCCTGGACTATCTGAGAATCCTTCTGCAGTTGGGCCCTGAAAGTGGAAGAGCAACAAGAGCCAATTGCCACCTTGACAGTGCACCGCCGGCAGTATCGGACAACTCGAGATGCTGTGATCCCCATCCACAAGATGATCCGTGAGCTGGAGAGCCAAGGGGTGGTCAGCAAGACCCACTCACCCTTCAACAGCCCCATCTGGCCTGTGCGCAAGTCTGATGGGGAATGGAGATTGACTGTGGACTATCGTGCCTTGAATGAAGGGACTCAACCATTGAGCGCTGCTGTGCTGGACATGTTGGAGGTCCAGTACGAGCTGGAGTCCAAAGTAGCCAAGTGGTACGCCACTATTGACATTGCCAATGCATTTTTCTCCATTCCTCTGGCAGCAGAGTGCAGGCCTCAGTTTGCTTTCACCTGGAGGGGTGTGCAGTACACCTGGAACCGACTGCCCCAGGGGTGGAAGCACAGTCCCACCATCTGCCATGGACTGATCCAGGCGGCACTGGAAAAGGGTGAGGCCCCAGAACATCTGCAGTACATTGATGACATCCTTGTGTGGGGGAACACCGCAACAGAAGTGTTGGAGAAAGGAGAGAGAATAATACAAATTCTCCTGCGAGCTGGTTTTGCCATCAAGAAGAGCAAAGTCAAGGGACCTGCCCGAGAGATCCAGTTCCTGGGAGTAAAGTGGCAAGATGGACGACGTCAGATTTCCACTCAGGTCATCGATAAGATCACAGCAATGTCTCCACCGACCAGCAAGAAGGAAACACAAGCTTTCCTAGGTGCCATAGGTTTCTGGAGGATGCACATTCCCGAGTACGGCCAGATCGTGAGCCCTCTCTACCTGGTTACCTGCAAGAAGAACGATTTCCACTGGGGCCTTGAACAGCAGCAAGCCTTCGCCCAGATCAAGCAGGAAATTGCTCACGCCGTAGCCCTTGGCCCAATCAGGACGGGACCAGAGGTGAAGAATGTGCTCTATTCTGCAGACGGGAGCAATGGTCTGTCCTGGAGCCTCTGGCAGAAGGTGCCTGGTGAGACTCGGGGCCGACCACTGGGATTCTGGAGCCGAAGCTACAGAGGGTCTGAAGCCAACTACACTCCCACAGAGAAAGACATATTGGCAGCTTATGAAGGAGTCCAGGCTGCCTCAGAAGTAATCGGCACAGAGGCACAACTCCTCCTGGCACCCCGACTACCGGTGCTGGGGTGGATGTTCAAAGGAAAGGTTTCCTCCGCACATCACGCCACCGACGCTACTTGGAGCAAATGGATCGCCCTCATCACGCAGCGCGCCCAAATTGGAAACCCAAGTCGTCCTGGGATCTTGGAAATAATTACAAACCGGCTGGAAGGTGAGACTTTTGGGTTATCTTCTGAAGAAGAAGCGGAGCAGGTGACACATGCTGAAGAAGCCCCACCATATAACGAGCAACCAGAGAGTGAAAGACAATACGCCCTCTTCACTGATGGTTCCTGCCGAATTGTAGGCGCTAGCCGGAAATGGAAAGCCGCTGTATGGAGCCCCACACGATGGGTTGCACAGGCTACTGAAGGAGAAGGTGGATCGAGCCAATTTGCTGAACTCAAAGCTGTTCAATTAGCTCTGGACATAGCTGAAAGAGAGAAGTAGCCAAAGCTCTACCTCTACACTGATTCATGGATGGTAGCCAATGCTCTGTGGGGTTGGCTGGAAAGGTGGAATAAGGCAAACCGGCAGCGCAGAGGAAAACCAATCTGGGCTGCTGAAGAGTGGAAAGACATTGCCACTCGGGTAGAGAAGCTATCTGTGAAGGTCCGTCATGTAGATGCTCACATCCCCAAGAGCCGGGCTAATGAAGAACATCATAACAACAAACAGGTAGATCAGGCTGCGAAAATAGAGGTGTCCCAGATAGACTTGGATTGGAAACATAAAGGAGAGTTGTTCCTAGCTCAATGGGCCCATGATGCCTCAGGTCATCAGGGCAGAGATGCCACCTATAAGTGGGCACCAGACCGAGGGGTGGATCTAACCATGGACAGTATCTCCCAGGTGATCCATGATTGTGAGACATGCTCTGCGATCAAGCAGGCCAAGCGGGTGAAGCCTCTGTGGTATGGTGGGCAATAGTCCAAATACAAGTATGGGGAGGCCTGGCAGATTGATTACATCACACTGCCTCAAACCCGCCAAGGCAAGCGCTATGTGCTCACAATGGTAGAAGCCACCACTGGATGGCTGGAGACCTACCCTGTGCCTCACGCTACTGCCCGGAACACCATCCTGGGCCTGGAAAAGCAAGTCCTTTGGAGGCATGGCACCTCTGAGAGAATCGAGTCTGACAATGGGACTCATTTCAAGAACAGCCTTATAAACACCTGGGCTAGAGAACATGGCATTGAGTGGGTGTACCACATCCTCTACCATGCACCAGCAGCTGGGAAGGTTGAGCGGTGTAATGGACTGCTTAAAACCACCTTGAAGGCACTGGGTGGGGGGACTTTCAAAAACTGGGAGGTGCATTTAGCAAGAGCCACCTGGTTAGTTAACACCCGAGGCTCCACCAGCCGAGCAGGCCCTGCCCAATCCTAACCCCTACAAACCACAGACGGGGATAAGGTTCCAGTGGTGCACATGAGAGGTATGCTTGGAAAAACTGTTTGGGTAAAGTCTGCCTTGAGCAAAGACAAACCCATCCGTGGGGTCGTTTTTGCTCTGGGACCAGGTTGCACCTGGTGGGTGATGCAAAGGGATGGAGAGACCCGATGCTTACCTCAAGGGGACCTGGTTTTAGGGTGAACTACCCACGGCTCTGAACTTGTATCAGTATCTGCATGTATATATGTATATAATTCGGGTAATGCATGTTTTTATATGGTTCAAATGGTTAAGTTTCATGTAACATCTTAGTATGGGAAAAAATTCGGGGTGGTGTTGCAGTGGGGATTCTGCAACATGCATATACCAAACCAGGCATCCCGTGGAAAGGAAATACATATGGACAGGCAGATTCTTGATAGCTGTTTCAGAGATGTTTATTTCTCCAGCCGCATGGCCGGGGCTCTGCCCAGGAAGTGTTCCAGTCACCGGACCAAGGGTCCTTCTGCCCGCGCAGGGAACACAAACCAACCAATGGGAACGAGGCTGAGCAGGGGCAGGCAAACCCCGTGTCTGTCCCCCAGGGCCCCTCTCCCAGGGCTACACGGCGGGGAGAGGAGACCCCAACATCTCACCCATTTTATTTTAATAAAAGGAGAATGAAAACAACTGGATAAACATAACAAGAACAGTTTCAAAACAAAACAAGCCACCCTCCTGAGTCTTTAAATGTCCAAACAGATTCTGTGGAACATCTTAGGGCTGACAGAAGGGAGACAGAACTCTCTGAGCATGCTTTGTGGGGAAACTGAGGCAGGAGAGGGTTTAACTTCTTCCCTCCCCCTTTTCATCCCCACTCGGCATTGGAAAGGGATTTTTGGGGAAACAATTGGCAAAAGCATGGTTTTGTGAGGGAAACCATGGATGAAAAAACGGATTGGGAATACACTGGGGGTAATAGGACATAGGGTAAAAGGGAAAGGTGGGATTAGGAAAGGGAGACTGCAGGGGGGCTTACAATGGAGATATTGTCTAACATGACTACGATTTTTTGCATATATACTGCCTTTTACAGGAACACCATCAGGCCCAGTGACCTGAGATGCTTGTAACCCTTTTCTACCTTGTACAATTTTGAATTCCACCACCTCTCCATATCCCAAGCTTGGGATGCATTTTTCAGGGTTATTCTTTTTAATAGCAGTCCTATGGACGAATATGTCTTGCTGGTTGTCACACCTTGTTATAAAACCATAATTTTGCTTAACATTATACCATTTTACTATCCCTAAGATCTTAGCTACTATGATTTTTTCCTTTTTCCGAGTGGCTACTGTTTTCTGTCTCGCTGCGTCTTTGCTCTTTCAGTTGCTCCCGTGTTGGAATTGTCGGGGCTGCTGGTGCCTGTGTGCTCTTCCTGGGGTCGCGTTCGGGGCTGCGCGGGCCGGGCCGGGCCGTGCCACTCAGTTCTTCGTGCGTTGCCTCCTCTGGTTGCAGCTTCGCTGCTGCTGCCAGGCGCTGTACCCACATCTCGGCCGGGCCCCCGAGCGACGACTCCCCCGCGCCCTGCTCCAGCGCGTGTTTTGGTTCGGCGCGGCTCTGCTCCACCACCATCGCCGCCAGCGTCGGTCGGGCATTCACGGGGCTCGCTCCACCATGCGCTGCGCGGGGCCGGGGGGGCACCGCCGGGTCTCGCAGCGCCTCGCTCCGCCACAGACACTGCGGCTCACTTGGGTCCACCTGCACGCAGGAGCTGCCTCGCTGCTGGTCGCAGAGCGCTCGGTGCACGTGGCCTGGGCCGCACGGTCCCTGCGCCAGGCTTCCCTTCGCCAAGACACAGCTGACATTGCTCAACAGTCTCGGTAATTAAATAATATTCACGAAAATATTCTTCCATCGGCATATATTTTCACTCCAATATTAACTGTGTCAAAACGGTTTTCCAAAAGCCCTTGGTAAGAATTAAATCCCAAGAAACATAGAAAAAGTTCTTAAACAACCATGCCAGGAAGTGTTTCAGTTCTTTTTGAGCTTGAATCAAGCTAAAATTTACAAATCGTTGTTCAAGAATCATTTTAAGTTTAAGATAAATTTCCATATGTGGCTCTGAGAGCCAAGAGTCTTCCCATGGTTCTTCCATAGTTTAGATATGGAATAGCAAAGCAAAACCAAGAAGAGGAATCCAAAGTTTCCAGGGTTTACTCACACAAATCAGTCGCTTAGGGATCGGGGATCATTCTGCCCGCATTCACCACCATGATGTTGCAGTGGGGATACTGCAACATGCATATATCAAACCAGGAGTCCCGTGGAAAGGAAATATATATGGACAGACAGATTCTTGATAGCTGTTTCAGAGATGTTTATTTCCCCAGCCGCATGGCTGGGGCTCTGCCGAGGAACTGTTCCAGTCACCTGACCAGGGGTCCTTCTGCCCGCGCAGGGGAACACAAACCAACCAATGGGAACGAGGCTGAGCAGGGGCAGGGAAACCCCGTGTCTGTCCCCTCAGGGCCCCTCTCCCAGGGCTACATGGCAGGGGAGGAGACCCCAACAGGGTGGATAATGTTGGGGTTTTAAGAGGTCTAGTTTTTCTTTCCTGTTAAAGGAATGTCATACATGAAATCCCTATTTGTGCTTGGTCTTTGCATATTAAATGCTTTAAGTAATTAATTTTGAGTTAATTATTTTTAAATTGAATGTTACAATTAACCCATCAGCCCAGGTACAAAAATCCAGTTCCATTATCAGTGTTTCCATTTGTTTAAAGTTTATTAATAGAGTTGCACCCTTCCCAGTTAAAATTTTTCCCAGTAAAAAATCACAAACTTGCCCCCTTTCAAGCTACAAACCACTGGTACACCATAAGAGTTACCTTTCCTGTGTTTACTGTATACTTTTACAAGTGTTTTGAGGTGTGTTGGATGTATTTTAATACTTTTTGTAGGTGTTTCACTTGCATTTTGATTCCAAGGCCAAAACCCCACCCAGTCTTAATAGCCAGCAGCTATTTTTAGCCACAGCCATTACTCTGCAGGCAAGTTCCATGGCAACCTGAATACCTGAATTTTAATGAAGGCATTGTATTCCCTTATCTCTAACTGATACCACCCCCCTTGACAACGATGAGCCATTGGTGGACGGAGATGATCCATCAAAGGGAAAGCACCAATCGCCTTGGACCGAAGGGGCAGGCTGTGGGCGGGCTGTGGGCGGACTGGGGGGCGGAGCAAAAACTATAAAAAGGACGAAGCTGAGAGGCGGGCTCTCTTCTCTTTTCCCCTCTTGCTCTCTCCAGACTAGCTGTGAGAGACATCAGTGCTGGGGCATTCAAAGCATTACCCCTTTTAAGGGGCTTTTAGTAATTTTTTAAAGTCAGCCCAGCACTGCAAGTTCTTTTTCTCTACCTGAGGTCTAGTGCTGTCTCAGCCAGAAGATCTCAAATCCCTGCGCTCCTGGGGCATACCATCTACTGAGCCATAGGATCCCAAATTTTTATATATTTTTTAATTTCTGCAATTTTTCAATTTTTCTGTTTTCAATAAATCAATCTTTTTAAGAGTTGTCTCATTTCTCACAGGAATTTTCCCCCATTCTGTTACTGAGACAATAAATTGCTGGGTGCTTGAGAGCAAACAAAAGACCTGGCTACCCTTTTGTTTCACCTGGGTGTGGGGTCAGTTCGCTCTCAGCATCCGGAGAGAGAAGCTGCAGAGAAAGGAGCTGCTGGTTCTTTTTCTTTGGCCGTTTTTCTTTTCAGCTGGAAACAACGCCGGGATCCCAAAGCTGTTTTTCCCTGCCCTGCTGGAGGCTGGGCTGTGGCCGCCCTGCCCCGCTGCTGCTTCGAGCTTTCGCTACGCTGTAGCCGTGCTTGCCCTGCCTGCCCGACCTCCGGGGGGTTCCCTGTTTGGATACATCTCGTCTGTCCTCTGGGATCTGTGCTTGTCCTTGCGGCTCCAGCCTGCCGCTCCAGCCCGCCATTCCAGTCTACTGTTCCCGAGAGTCTAGCAGGACACCGGGATCGGCTCCCCAGGGGTTTGTGAAGCCTTTGTTCCATCCTTCCCCGGGATCCCAGGCCACCGGTGCCGCGTGCTCCCCGAGCTCGCTCCGGAGTGCCCCCTGCAGCCGCGGGGGAACCATCGCACCTGCCCTGCTCACCGGGAGCCGCCAGCGCCCCTGCCGGCTGCGAGCAGAACTGCACCCGAGGGGAAAGGGCCTGACAGCCGAGAAGGCTGGGACTGGGTTTGTGATTGTTTGCTGTTACTGCCATAGTTATTGTTGCTTGTTTGACTGGTTATATATATATATAGTAAAGAACTGTTATTCCTATTTTCCCACATCTTTGCCTAAAAGCCCTTGATTTCAAAATTATAATAACTCGGAGGGAAAGGGGTTACATCTGCCATTCCAAGGGAGGCTTCTGCCTTCCTTAGCAGACACCTGTCTTTCAAACCAAGACAACCATAAATTGCTACCCACACCTATCGGGATGGACCTCACGTTAGTAAAGCAATTAGTGAAATATCAGGACCTACTTGAGATTTTAGAATAAATCCGAAAGAACGGGAAAAAGACCTTAGTCACCATCCATCATGACACACAAGAAATAAGCAGAATCTTGCAAAGAGTAAAACGAGACACAAGTCATACCTGGTGGGACACGCTTTTTGGGTGGTCACCTACCACAGTTGGCATTCCAAATACGTTATATCACCCCATAATTGTCTTATTAATTTTGGTGAGTGCTTGCCTTGTGCTATTATGTTGCTTGTTTAGAAATATAGAGTGCTAAAAAAGTTATCACTTTTAACTACTTTGTCAAATGCACATGGAAAAGCATTAAGAGATGCTTATCGTAAAAGATTATTAGAAAAAGAATTTGTGTATTAGTAAAAGAATTTACTAACTCTATAGAAAAGGGGGGACGGAATCACGGGGAGGAGGGGGAAGCAGACGTTAAATGATTTGCTAAGAAGTTGTTTGTTAAAAACAGTGCATACAGCTTGCTCAACACTTATTGTGCCTACCAAAGCAGAATGAGAAGATATGACACTATTGATAATGGGAAGGAATCTTGACCAAAGATCCTGTTTTCAACCTAAAACTGATTTAAACCAGCCTTGAAGTTTGGACTTGGGCCAGGGACATAAAGAGCATGCACAGGGAAGCAAGGTGAAAAGTTCAGGATGAGGAAGACTCTTTACTTCATCTGAGAAAGACCCTTTTTCCATCTCAGTGACCCCTGCCCATGACCACCAAACATTGTGCAAGTGCAACGTGGATGTAAATGACTTTTGGACTCATTGTAATACGAGGCGAGGCTAGGCAGGGCTAGGTAATGAATATGTATAGGCGCATTGGGAAACTTAATGAATATGTATCGTGGTATCCCGCAGTGGTAGGGAGGAGAAGAGAGATCCAGCAGGCAGGAATTGTGCAGCAAGATTGATCTATTTAATTATTTTACAACTCTTTTATAGACTTTTTTCTTCCAAGTCTAATTGGACAAAGGATCAGCCACCCCTTGGGTGACTGGCTAAAATCCTAAAACATCCATTGTCAAAATATTTTTCTACTGTACTATAAACAAAGGTTTGCAAGGTCGCAGGTGTTCATAGTTTATAGAACTCTGCTAATATCTTCTGTGAGAGAGAAAAGTATCTCACGGGACTGGAAAGAAGCAAGAAAAATTCTTGCTAGCTGCATATTTGTATCCACAAATATGGAATTTGTAACCTGATATATACCAAGCTGAATGCAGCTCTCGGCACACATGACTTTGGAGGAGCTATCCCCCATGCGTCCCAGCGCTGGAATAAACATATCTACTTTACTACTTATTCCAGTAGTGGAGTTTTTTTCCGCATATCAAAGGTCCATCAAACATTTTAACATACAATATGGCAACAACCTGTATGCTGAGAAACCTTCACTAATCTGAGTACAACACTGAACACTGCAGCACAAAGTATCTATTTCAGTGCCAGATATCAAAACCTGCAGAATTGTTGCAGCAAGATAAGGGCAATCTAACAAACCAGTGCACTTGTTCTCTCTATGTTGTTGCAACTTATTAATTACTGACCCTGTGTATTTGGTCTGGCTAAGCTTGGGTTCATTTCCCCATAGCAGCCTTCACAGTACTGTCCTTTGCATTGGGAGCTAGAAAGGTGTTGATAACACACCAGTGTTTTGGCTAGTGCTGAGCAGCGCTGTCACAGCATCAGTGCTGTCTCTCAACATTCCCCCCCCATCAAGGGGCTGGGGGTGTGCAAGATCCTGGGAGGGGACACAACTAGGCCAGCTGACCCAAACTGACCAAAGGGATATTCCATACCATATGATATCAGCTCAGATGTAAAAGCTAAGGGAGGGAGGAGGAACGGGGGGGGGGGGGGGAGGCATTTGTTAGTCTACAATGTTTGCCTTCCAGAGCAACCACTATGCATGCTGAAGCCCTGCTTCCTGGGAAGTGTGTGAACATCGCTCGCTGATGGGAAGTAGAGAATAAACTTTTTTCTCTTTCCTTGTGCTCGCACAAACTTTTGCTTTTGCTTTAGTAAACTGCCTTATCTCAACCTACAAGTTGTTTTCCATCTTATTTTCTCTCCCCTGTCCTGCTGGGGAGTGATAGAGCAGCCTGGTGGGCACCTGGCATCCAGTCAAGGTCAACCCACCATACCCTGACAGATGTGTTCCTCATGCACCAGGCAGAGACTTCAGGTCCCAATCTTTCAGCCAAAAGTGGAGGTTCAGACTAAATATTAGGAAGCATTTATTTACCAAAGAGGGTGGTCAAGCACTGGAACAGGCTGCTTGGATACATGGTCAATGCCCCAAGCATGTCAGTGTTTAAGAGGCATTTGGACAATGCCTTTGACTATTACTCTAACTTCTGGCCAGCTCCGAAGTGGTTAGGTAGTTGAAGGATCATTGTAGGTACCTTCCAACTGAACTATTCTACTCTATTATTTAATATTCAAAAGACAAAGATCTTATAATATTTACAAAAGAGAACACTATTTTCTGAAGTGTGGCTTGGCACTTTGGGGAACAAGTGGTGAAGAGAGGGCAAGGGTAGAGATGAGAAGGGAAGGGAGTTTCCATTTTTCCCCAGCTACAAAAAGCCATTTAAGTTGACTTTGTACTGTCATTAGCAACACTTATTTCATGAATTAAGCAACCTACAGAGCTGTTAAACACTTACCTAGACTCGTGGGTTTAATGAGCACGTCAAGCACATCATAAAAAGGTAAGCTTTTCAGCTGAACATCAGGATGAACAGGCGGAATTGGAGGGGATGGCTGCTGCATCTCGAAGTGTGGCTTAGTGTCTTGGAGGAGCACGGAACTGACGGGGGAGGACGGAGACTGAGGTGTGACTGAAGTCGAAGGGAGTGGGTGAATGCCTGCAACAGCCAGGTCAGGCTCGACTGGAGAGGAACTGCTGTCCAAGTTGAAAACCGCAGGTTTTATAGCCGACAAATCCGACAGTCCTTCAATCGTCCTTGGGTACCGACGCCTATAGAGTTCTCGGATTTTGATCTGAACTGCTGGGCTGCAGCCGCTCTTCAGTAAGTGCAGTGCCCTCATCAGGAGGTCATGTTTGCGCCCACTTTTATTACGTCCAGCAAATCCCAGCAGCACTTGCAGTTCAGAAACACGAAAACTTGATACCATATTCTAGAAAGAAAAGAGAGGTAAGCACAGGTAATCCAACAGTACCCCAAGTAAGCACTTTTGAGGAGCATGGTAAAGCATGTTAAATCATTCTAGTTTCACACTTGTTATCTTAGGTACTACCTGACACAAGAGTATAGTTAAAAACAAAGAAACAAAGCATCCAGGATGAAGATTGAGTTTGGTTGTATTATAATTTCAAAGACTTGTTTCCACACTCAAACAATAGCAACAACAAAACCTTGATGCAACTCATGCATTAAATAGGTTAAATGGGTCTCTTAAATTCACAGGCAGAAACACAAGTTCTAACACAAAGTATGTCTCACTTCATGAAATAAGCAAATAAACAAACAAAAATCCTGATGAATTAGTATTATCGCCTGTCTTCCAACACATTTTAAGCACTTCCTTATTTTATTTCTTAAGTTCTGCATAGTTTATTTTGAAACTTCCTTTATTTTGGACAGCATGTTAAAGGCATGCATGAACAGAGAAAGGCACATCAGTTTTCACTCCTGAAAGGATGGCACAGCAAGGTGGACAGTTTTTAAAATGCTACATTATATTATATTAACCAACTGCTTAACCAACATAACTGATTCTTCAAACTTTGCAGACAACTTCCTGTCCTTTTCATATAACATTCTGGTATGGTGAGTCACAAAGATCTCTTCAAAGGAAATAATACTATTCAGTTGGTTATCACAGTTAGTTGTGGGAGACTTTGAGGACTGAACTATGAAGCTCATAAGCAGAAAGACCCTCATTGAAAAGAAGTCCACTATGCAAAAGGAAACAATCTTCTCTCCCCATTACTACAAATGAGTAACTTAGCATAGGCACATCATGTCACATTTCTGTGAACAAGCTCTTACAACCACACAGTCAGCCACCAAAAAAAGTCCAAACTCCTCCTGGCTGCTTGGTCCCTATTCTCACCTTGAGAAATTTGTTTTGACAGTAAGACAGCCCAGGGAATTGAATCAGATGAAAACTGAACTTAGAATCATGGAATCATTCAGGTTAGAAAATACCTCTAAGATCATTGAGTCCAACCATTCACCCAGCACTGCCAAGCCTGCCTTTAAACTGTGTCCCCAAGTGCCACATCTACATATCTTTTAAATCCCTCCAGGGATGGTTTCCTGGGTAACCCAAAATGTTATTGTATTCCATATCTATCTGTGCCCAAAATTGTTACTGTCTCTTTAAGATCCAGCAGCTGGAAATGGAACCACAGAGCCGGGGAGTGCCAGTCCTTTTTTAAGGTTGGGGTCGATCAGGCAGAAGGGCTCTTGCTCTTTCCCTTGAGGCAGTGGAAGGCATAAGCTCCCCTTTGTTTTCTTTTGTTTTTTCCCAGGGGGTTGCTTCAGGCAGGTCTCTGAGAAGCTGCATTTCACAATCCTAAACTGCTTCAAGGCAAATTCCACAAATACCTGTCTACAGTTGCACCATGCTGAGAAAAACAGAACAGTCCCGCTCCATAGTCACCCCAGCCGGCTGCCTGCTGCTTCTGTCGAGAAGGCAAAGTCCCTCCACAAGTTCCAGCCGCTGACTGAGCCCAAGCCGCCTTTGTCAATGAACTGTCGTCGCCACAGAGATAAGAGGGGCATTTGGCTGGTTTTGGACTCCAGGTTTTCTTTTTGTTTTGTCCTTGTTCCCTGCTGGTTGTTATTTGGGGGGAGGGTTTGTCCACCATTTTCCTTTTGTCTCCTGGACCACGTGGTTCTGTGGAGGGTGCCATCTTGGGGGAGAGGTTTCTCCACCATTTTAGTTTCACTTTGTTGCTGGGGAGTCTGTGAGATTTAGCAACATTGTATCTAGTCATCATTTACTATTATTTTTTGCCTGTTGCTGTTTAATTTTTTTGTAATCTGTTATTTTTTCACTTATATCTACTTGCATTCATCTCTCCTTATTGGTGAAAATGGAGGGGTTAAAACTAAAAGCGGAGGTAACTCATTTTGGCGAGTCCGTCTCTTCAATTGTCTTAAGCCAAGACAAATGGTGACTCCATCAATGCCCTGGAGAGCCTGTTCCAGTGCTTGACAGCGCTTTCAGTGAAGAAATTTTTTCCTAGTATCCAATGTAAACCTCCCCTGTGAATCGCCCCAAACCAGGCCAAGAGACACTTCAGAGACAGAGTCCAAGAAGTGGGTATTTGCTTTATTTGGTGCCGGGTGTGTGGGGGATCGCTCCTCCTAACACACACACCGGCACTTCTCACAACACAATATTATGGGTAAAATTCATGAATATTCATCACATTCCTTGGGATAGGAGTGGTCATGCAAATTAGTTCTCGGAAGTCATTAATATCATTAGCATATGTGTCACACATGCTTGGTGTGGCCTGGTGGTCTCACTGAGGAAGGCTCCTTCCTTGGGGGTCTTTCTTATGAAGATCAGTAGTCTCCATCACAATGCACTTTTCACCTTTCTGGAGCATGCGTAGTCCTTTGTAGAATGATTCAGGGTTTCTGTGTTGGTTTCAAATAAATTCTTGTTCCTCTTGACAAGATTAAGGTGAATCCTGCTTCTTAGGTTTTGTGATCAACATTTGCTGTCTCCCAATAGTTAACTCTGCTTACATGAGTTAATTATTGATCAACCCCTTTCTCAATCCCCCCTTTTTCTTTGGTCATTTGTAATTCTTTACAAATCTCGCATGTCTTGAAAGTAAGTACCCTTCTCTATCTTGTTTCTAAGTTTGTGCTTTTGCCATTGTGCCGGTTTGGCCAAATTTAGAAATATATCCTCTGAGAGAAGGCAGGTTACAAACCACCCCTCCCCCCACCAGGTTCGGGAAAAAATAAATTTTCCTCAAAGGAAAGTGAAAGAGATAAAAACTATTTATTTAACAAACACACGGGAAAAGGAAAATAATGCTAAATAATAAAATCTCTCGCTGTGGAGAAAAACCTGGGAAAAAGTGTCAGAGTCCTCCCTTTGGTCTCCTCGGAGCTGGGGCTTGGCCCAGGGCCAGGCCCTCTGTGCTCGATGGAAAGTCCTCCTGATGTGTTCTGATATTGAAGCAGTCCAGCAGAAAAGAGAGAAAATCCGAAATTCCAGGGATGGAAAAAAGTTCAACTCTCAGTCTCTCTCTGGAGAAAAAGAAGCTGAAAAAACTGGCCAAAAGCTGACTGGAAAGCAGCAAGCCGGGTGCTTCCTTGCTCCCCTGCGGAAGCTGAAAAACAAAGTCGCTATCTCTGTGTGACCTTGAACAAGGTGCAAACTGCTTTGAAAAAGTTTTGCTGTTTTTCCTTCCCCCTCTCAGGCTCAGTTTAGAGGCATAGAAAGGCACAAAAATTAATTTCTGGGCATAGGCAGCGATATGGGATACACATCATAAGGTCACCGCAAGACAACCATTGAGCATAAGCATCATGATTCTAAGTACATAAAATCGTACAACAATAACTACTAATGCAAACAGTAAATAACAATGCAATAATACAAACAACTATTATGAACAATTGTTTAAGCCAGGATAAGTTGGGTAACCATGATGTAAATTTGTCCCATACCTCTTTAAACACCCAACAAGTGTCATCCAAGGTGATCTGATGTAGTGTCCATGTTTTTTCCAGAATTGTCTGCAAATCTGTTTCTATTCGTTTGTCTAAATCAACATAAATACAACAGCTTGTATTTATAACTGTACATACTCCTCCTTCCTTGGCATACAGCAAATCTAATGCAAGTCTATTCTGTATGGCTAATTGTGAGATGCTCTTAATCTCGATTTGCTGTGCTCTTATGGCATCTGCACTGGCATTCATTATGGTTTCTACAGTAGAAGAAAGGTTCACTATTGCTTTCTCTAGTTCACTGTTGGGGTTTTAGTTTAGTCTTAGGTTTTTTTTTCTGTTAAAGGAATTTTCTCCCATATGCATGTTGCTAGGGGACAAATAGCTGTACTTAAGAAAGACAAAAGAAAGGGAGTGGGGCGGGCCTGGCTACTCCTTTTGTCTACACCTGGGTGTGGGGTCAGTTCGCTCTGAGCGTCCGGAGAGAGAAGCTGCAGAGAAAGGAGCTGCTGTTTCTTTCTTTTTGGCCGTTCTTCTCTTCCTGCTGGAAACAATGCCGGGACCCCAAAAGCCGCTTTTCCTGCCCTGCTGGAGGCCAAGCTGTGGCTGCCCTGCCCCACTGCTGCTGCTTCGAGTTTTCGCTACGCTGTAGCCCTGCTCGCCCTGCCTGCCTGGGCATCCGTGGGGGTTCTCCCATCTGGATACATCTCGCCTGCCACCCGGGATTTGCGTTCGTCCCTGCCGCTCCAGCCTGCCGCTCTAGCCTGCCGTTCTATCCTGCCATTCCAGCCTGCTGTTCCCGCCTGCCGTTCCAGCCTGCTGTTCCTGCCTGCCGTTCCAGCCTGCTGTTCCTGAGAGTCCGGGATCGGCTGCCCAGGGGTTTGTGAAGCCTTTGTTCCTTCCCTTCCCGGGATCCCAAGGCACGGGTGCCGCGTGTTTCCCGAGCTCGCTCCGGAGCACCCCCTGCAGCCGCTGGGGAACCATCGCACCTGCCCTGCTCATCGGGAGCCGCCAGCGCCCCTGCCGGCTGCGAGCGGAACTGCACCCGAGGGGAAATAGCCTGACAGCCGAGAAGGCTGGGACTGGGTTTGTGTGTGCTGTTACTGCCATAGGTGTTGTTGTTTTGTTTGACTGGTTATATACATATACATATATATATATATATATAGTAAAGAACTGTTATTCCAATTTCCCACATCTTTGCCTAAAGGCCCTTGATTTCAAAATATAATAACTTGGAGGGAAAAACGGGGTTATATCTGCCACTTCAAGGGGGCTTCTGCCTTCCTTAGCAGACACCTGTCTTTCAAAACCCAGACAGATTTTGGCGCCCAACGTGCGGCATGCGGGCATTAAGAGAGAGAGGTGAAAAAAAGGAATAACAGTTCTTGGATAACTTCATTTTGTGTGCTGGATATAGGAACCTTGTTAGGCAGCACTATGTGGTCTAGTTTACCCTGGTTCGGGTGGCATGTGGCCGTAGCTATATTCTTCCCCTTTGCAGCTCCTTACTTGAATATGGGTCCTCTGACTAAGGCTACCATTGCTGTTATCCAGCTTGCGTTATGGGTCGAGAAGGTGAGGAATTCATGGGTTTTTAGCTTCCTCCGGAATGTGGGCACATGGATAAACGGCTATCACACACTGAGCACATGTTTTTGGGGTTATGTTAACAATGGTACCTTCTGTGAGGAAATGACACCAGGGGAAGTTTTCCCCCAACCCCTCAACCAGTTCTTCGGGCCCACCCCATCAATTTTCGAAGGGTTTAAATTCCCTCTGAATATTAACCATCTGCTGCTGATAGGCCTACTCTATTTAGCACTCAAGGATAAGTTGAGATTGGCTTGGATATCTACCCAGACACCAGCCCCAGAGACTAGAGATCCTGCCCCAGAACCTGACATGGCCCCAGAGAGAAGAGTTCCTACCCCAGAGCCTGATCCTGCCCCAGAACCTGACACGGCCCCAGACACAAGAGATCCTACCCCAGAGCCCTATCCTGCCCCAGAACCTGGCACGGCCCCAGACACTAGAGATCCTACCCCAGAGACTGACGTAGCCCCAGACACTAGAGACCCCGCCCCACAGACTGATACCGCCCAACAGTCCACCTCAGAAATGGACTACCCAAACTGGGTGGGGGTACTGGCAAAAGGAATGCAGGAGATGTGCCAAGAGATGGGTCAGGTGCGCCAGGGGATATGCCAGGAGATGGGCCAGGTGCGCCAGGAGATATGCCAATTGCTAAGGGAATACACCTCCTCAGCTAGTGAAAAACCCTCTCCCTGCCCCAAAGAGGGTGAGTCCGATGGTGCAGCAGTAGAACCCACGGATTTTACAACCATCCAGGTTTCAGCTGAACCACAAGGACAACCACAGCCAGCAGCAGTGACCCCTGTGCAAAGGAGGAAGTGTAAGACCAAATCAGTACGACCAGTTAATGATGATGGGCAACCAGGGCCCTCACAACCAGCAGGAGAGCCAGAGCCAGAAATCATCACTGAGTCCCTGTCGCACGACAGTCTCCGCGCTATGCGAAACGACATTGTGCGAAGGGGGCGTGAGCCTTATACCACCTGGCTGCTTCGGGTTTGGGACCTTATGGGCACAAGTGTGCAACTGGATTGTGGTGAGGCAAGGTATCTGGGATCATTGACCCAGGACCCAGGTGTGGACCAGATATTTGTGAGGGAGCCAGGGCCCCTTTCTCTCTGGGAGCGGCTCTTAATGAGTGTGAGAGAAAGGTTCATTCACAAAGAGGGAATGCAGGAGTATCATCATAGAATGCAGTGGAAGACACTCGAGGAAGGGATCCAACAGCTAAGAGAGGTGGCAGTATTAGAGGTACTCTTTGGGAGGGATGGACAGCATGATAATGACCCCGATAAGGTCAGGTGCACAGGACAGATGATGTGGAACCTGGCAAAGCTAGGGCCACCACAATACACCACCTTCATTGCGACGATTGATGCTGACAATAACCGAGAAACCGTGGGCTCTGTTGCCAGCAAGCTCAGGCATTATGACAGTATGGTCAATGGCCCGCTGAAAGCTCATGTCTCTGCTGTGGTCCAGGACCTCAAAGAGGAGATGAAGGAGATGAGGAAGGAAATGAGGGAGGAGATGAGGGAGGAGATGAGGAGGGTCAGTGTGGCACCAGTGCGAGTCACAGGCCCCCAAGTCAGAGCCCGTTGTCCCCCTGCTAGAGAGAGAGGGTACACCCCACGAGCTGAGCTGTGGTTTTTCCTGTGTGAGCACGGGGAAGACATGAGAAGGTGGGATGGGAAACCCACCTCTGTCCTGGCAGCGCGGGTGCGTGAACTCAAGGAGGGAGGCACTAACCGAGGGGGTTCCGCTAAGGTGAAAGTAGCCTCAGCCTCCCGTGATCGAGCTGCCAGGTATTACAGAAGGGAGGATGATATGTCGGATCCCCTTGAAGGTACCTCGAGCATGTACACCCAGGGAAAGAATGATAACCAGGGCTAGAGGGGCCCTGCCTCTAGCCAGGAAGAGGCACGGGAGAACCGAGTTTTCTGGACGGTGTGGATCCAATGGCCTGGCACATCAGAGCCACAAAAATATGATGCATTGGTTGATTGATACTGGGGCACAGTGTACTTTAATGCCATCGGGACATGTGGGGGTAGAACCTGTATCCATCGCTGGGGTGACCGGGGGATCACAGCAGTTGACCCTTTTGGAAGCTGAGGTGAGCCTGACTGGGAAGGAGTGGCAAAAGCATCTGATTGTGACCGGCCCAGAGGCCCCGTGTATTCTGGGCATAGACTTCCTCCGGAACGGCTATTACAAAGACCCAAAAGGACTCAGGTGGGCATTTGGTATTGCTGCTGTGGAGACAGAGGGCATTAGGCAATTGAACACCCTGCCTGGACTATCTGAGAATCCTTCTGCAGTTGGGCTCCTGAAAGTGGAAGAGCAACGAGTGCCAATTGCCACCTCGACAGTGCACCGCCGTCAGTATCGGACAAATCGAGATGCTGTGATCCCCATCCACAAGATGATCCGCGAGCTGGAGAGCCAAGGGGTGGTCAGCAAGACCCACTCACCCTTCAACAGCCCCATCTGGCCTGTGCGCAAATCTGAAGGGGAATGGAGATTGACTGTGGACTATCGTGCCTTGAATGAAGTGACTCCACCGCTGAGCGCTGCCGTGCTGGACATGTTGGAGCTCCAATACGAGCTGGAGTCCAAAGTAGCCAAGTGGTACGCCACTATTGACATTGCCAATGCATTTTTCTCCATTCCTCTGGCAGCAGAGTGGAGGCCTCAGCTTGCCTTCACCTGGAGGGGTGTGCAGTACACCTGGAACCGACTGCCCCAGGGGTGGAAGCACAGTCCCACCATCTGTCATGGACTGATCCAGACTGCACTAGAAAAGGGTGAGGCTCCAGAACATCTGCAGTACATCGATGACATCATTGTGTGGGGGAACACCGAGACCGAAGTGTTTGAGAAAGGAGAGAGAATAATTTAAATTCTCCTGCGAGCTGGTTTTGCCATCAAGAAGACCAAGGTCAAGGGACCTGCCCGAGAGATCCAGTTCCTGGGAGTAAAGTGGCAAGATGGATGACATCAGATTCCCACTGAGGTCATCAATAAGATCACAGCAATGTCTCCACTGACCAACAAGAAGGAAACACAAGCTTTCCTAGGCGCTATAGGTTTCTGGAGGATGCACATTCCCGAGTACAGCCAGATCGTGAGTCCTCTCTACCTGGTTACCCGCAAGAAGAATGATTTCCACTGGGGCCCTGAACAGCAGCAAGCCTTCGCCCAGATCAAACAGGAAATTCCTCACGCTGTAGCCCTTGGCCCAGTCAGGACAGGACCAGAGGTGAAGAACGTGCTCTACTCTGCAGCCGGGAACAATGGTCTGTCCTGGAGCCTCTGGCAGAAGGTGACTGGTGAGACTCGGGGCCGACCACTGGGATTCTGGAGCCGAAGCTACAGAGGGTCTGAAGCCAACTACACTCCCACAGAGAAGGAAATCCTGGCAGCTTATGAAGGAGTCCAAGCCGCCTCAGAAGTAATCGGCACAGAGGCACAACTCCTCCTGGCACCCCGACTACCCGTGCTGGGGTGGATGTTCAAAGGAAATGTTCCCTCTACGCATCACGCCACTGAGCTACTTGGAAGGTGAGACTTTTGGGTTATCTTCTGAAGAAGAAGAGGAGCAGGTGACACGTGCCAAAGAAGCCCCACCATATAACGAGCTACCAGAGAGTGAAAGACAATACGCCCTCTTCACTGATGGTTCCTGCCGAATTGTAGGCGCTAGCCGGAAATGGAAAGCCGCTGTATGGAGCCCCACACGATGGGTTGCACAGGCTACTGAAGGAGAAGGTGGATCGAGCCAATTTGCTGAACTCAAAGCTGTTCAATTAGCTCTAGACATAGCTGAAAGAGAGAAGTGGCCAAAGCTCTACCTCTACACTGATTCATGGATGGTAGCCAATGCTCTGTGGAGTTGGCTGGAAAGGTGGAATAAGGCAAACTGGCAGCGCAGAAGAAAACCAATCTGGGCTGCTGAAGAGTGGAAAGACACTGCCACTCGGGTAAAGAAGCTATCCGTGAAGGTCCGTCATGTAGATGCTCACATCCCCAAGAGCCGGGCTAATGAAGAACATCGTAACAACAAACAGGTAGATCAGGCTGCGAAAATAGAGGTGTCCCAGGTAGACTTGGATTGGAAACATAAAGGAGAGTTGTTCCTAGCTCGATGGGCCCATGATGCCTCAGGTCATCAGGGCAGAGATGCCACCTATAAGTGGGCACGAGACCGAGGGGTGGATCTAACCATGGACAGTATCTCCCAGGTGATCCATGACTGTGAGACATGCGCTGCAATCAAGCAAGCCAAGCGGGTGAAGCCTCTGTGGTATGGTGGGCGGTGGTCCAAATACAAGTATGGGGAGGCCTGGCAGATTGATTACATCACACTGCCTCAAACCCGCCAAGGCAAGCACTGTGTGCTCACAATGGTAGAAGCCACCACTGGATGGCTGGAGACCTATCCTGTGCCTCATGCTACTGCCCGGAACACCATCCTGGGCCTGGAAAAGCAAGTCCTTTGGAGGCATGGCACCCCTGAGAGAATCGAGTCTGACAATGGGACTCATTTCAAGAACAGCCTTATAAACACCTGGGCTAGAGAACATGGCATTGAGTGGGTGTACCACATCCCTTACCATGCACCAGCAGCTGGGAAGGTTGAGCAGTGTAATGGACTGCTTAAAACCACCTTGAAGGCACTGGGTGGGGGGACTTTCAAAAACTGGGAGGTGCATTTAGCAAGAGCCACCTGGTTAGTTAACACCCGAGGCTCCACCAGCCGAGCAGGCCCTGCCCAATCCTAACCCCTACAAACCACAGACGGGGATAAGGTTCCAGTGGTGCACATGAGAGGTATGCTTGGAAAAACTGTTTGGGTAAAGTCTGCCTTGAGCAAAGACAAACCCATCCGTGGGGTCGTTTTTGCTCTGGGACCAGGTTGCACCTGGTGGGTGATGCAAAAGGATGGAGAGACCCGATGCTTACCTCAAGGGAACCTTGTTTTAGGGTGAACTACCCATGGCTCTTTACTTGTATCACTATCAGCATGTATATTTGTTGATAATTTGGGTAATGCATGTATTTATATGGTTAAGAAAAAAAAAAGAGTTAAGTTTCATGTAACATGTTAGTATGGGAAAAAATTCGGGGTGGATAATGTTGGGGTTTTAGTTTAGTCTTAGGGGTTTTTTTCTGTTAAAGGAATTTTCTCCCATATGCATGTTGCTAGGGGACAAATAGCTGTACTTAGACAAAAAAAAGGGAGTGGGGCGGGCCTGGCTGCTCCTTTTGTCTACACCTGGGTGTGGGGTCAGTTCGCTCTGAGCGTCCGAAGAGAGAAGCTGCAGAGAAAGGAGCTGCCGTTTCTTTCTTTTTGGCCGTTCTTCTCTTCCTGCTGGAAACAACGCCGGGACCCCAAAAGCCGCTTTCCTGCCCTGCTGGAGGCCGAGCTGTGGCTGCCCTGCCCCACTGCTGCTGCTTCGAGTTTTCGCTACGCTGTAGCCCTGCTCGCCCTGCCTGCCTGGGCCTCCGTGGGGTTCTCCCATCTGGATACATCTCGCCTGCCACCCGGGATTTGCGTTCGTCCCTGCCGCTCTAGCCTGCCGTTCTATCCTGCCATTCCAGCCCGCTGTTCCTGCCTGCCGTTCCAGCCTGCTGTTCCTGAGAGTCCGGGATCGGCTGCCCAGGGGTTTGTGAAGCCTTTGTTCCTTCCCTTCCCGGGATCCCAGGGCACGGGTGCCGCGTGTTTCCCGAGCTCGCTCCGGAGCGCCCCCTGCAGCCGCGGGGGAACCATCACACCTGCCCTGCTCACCAGGAGCCGCCAGCGCCCCTGCCGGCTGCGAACTGAACTGCACCCGAGGGGAAATAGCCTGACAGCCGAGAAGGCTGGGACTGGGTTTGTGTGTGCTGTTACTGTCATAGTTGTTGTTTTGTTTGACTGGTTATATACATATACATATATATATATATATATATAGTAAAGAACTGTTATTCCTATTTCCCACATCTTTGCCTAAAGGCCCTTAATTTCAAAATATAATAACTTGGAGGGAAAAAAGGGGTTATATCTGCCACTTCAAGGGGGCTTCTGCCTTCCTTAGCAGACACCTGTCTTTCAAAACCCAGACATTCACTTACTCCGAGTCCCGGTATAAACCATCTGGCAAAGCTGTGAAATCTAGTGGGCCTATCTATTAAGGGGTTTGATGTCCTTTTGGTCCTTTGTATAAAAGTTCAGAGCAAGCCTTGTAGTTCAGGAACAACAGTAATGTCGGGAAATACTGGTCCTATGGCACAGCGGCCTTGCCATCTTAAGGGTAAAACTTTTTAGGCGCTGTGACCGCATATCCAATACCAACCCTGCCCTGTGGGCACCGGCCAACCCTTGGGCTTTGGTCCTTGTCTTGTTTGATTCTTATTCCACATGTTAGCCCCCCATAGGTCCAGAATTCTGAGCAGTTGGGGTAGCTGCCCATAAATGTTAAGTTCCCGCATTTGGAGTCTGTCTTATTCCCTCCTGAGTTTTTAGGTACAGATTCTTCCCAGCACCGCTGCACGCAGGATACTGGTAAGGACCCAAGTATTGGCTCTTCAAACTCTAATTTCCACTGAAGTTGATCTAGGGATATGTTGACATAATGTGAAAGCTTGTTAGTACTAAGTGCAGCATAGATTGTTGTTGTATTAGGGAATGTTGCCCCAACCAAAGGAAAGCCTCTAGCAGAATTCTCAGGCAGCTGGGAACATATCCAGCAATCAGATTAAAATTCTCAACAACACCTTTGAGCAATCGAAGGTATTTTGATCCCATGCGCCCGCCCCAGTTACCAACATTACTAGTATGGTCCAAATCATGTTGTGTTGATTTTTCATAGCTGAAGGAGCAGAGGTCCTGTTCTTCTTGCCTCCCACTCTGGCTTTGGCACTGGTTTGGTCCTGGTATAATAGATCCAGGTCGGTTTTCCTTGTACTTTAATTGCTGTATGAGTGGTCAGCAGTGTCTGATAAGGTTTTTCCTATTTGTCTTGAAGTCGATCCCCTGAAAGAGACTTAACATAAACCCAATCTCCTGGATTCAAATTATGAAAGGGTTTATCAGGTGGTGGCGGTTGACAATTAACAACAGTAGTCTATATTGATCGTAATTTTTGACCTAAATGCTATACATAATCTATTAAGTAGCTTTGCCCTACGTTGGGGTTTCAGGAGCTCTCCTGAAACTTTTCTGTTAAAGGAATTTTCCCCATACGTATGGCTAGGGGGACAAATTACTGGGTACTTAAGAGAAAACAAAAGACCTAGCCATTGGGGCTGAGGTGCATCTGGCTACACTTTTGTTTCACCTGGGTGTGTGGTCAGTCAGTCCCCAGCGTTTGGATGGAGAGAGAGGCTGTTTCGTCGGCTGCTTTTCCTTCTGCCAGAGAAACCCCGGGATCCCAAACCCGTCTGCCCTGCCCCCACCGTTGCTTTGAGCCTTCGCTACATTGTAGCCGTGCTCAACCTGCCTGCCCAGACCTCCGGGGGGTTCCCCGCTTGGATACATCGCGTCTGCCACCCGGGATTTGTGCTCATCCGGGCCGCTCCAGCTTGCTGCTTCAGCCTGCCGTTCCAGCCTGCCGTTCCAGCCTGCCGTTCCCGAAGGTCCAGCCGGACACCAGGATCGGCTGCCCAGGGGTTTGTGAAGCCTTTGTTCCATCCTTCCCCGGGATCCCAGGGCACGGGTGCCGCGTGCTCCCCGAGCTCGCTCCGGAGGGCCCCCTGTAGCCGCGGGGGAACCATCGCACCTGCCCTGCTCACCGGGAGCCGCCAGCGCCCCTGCCGGCTGCAAGTAGAACTGCACCCAAGGGGAAAGGGCCTGACAGCCGAGAAGGCTGGGACTGGGTTTGTGATTGTTTGCTGTTACTGCCATAGTTGTTGTTGTTTGTTTGACTGGTTATATATATAATAGTAAAGAACTGTTATTCCTATTTTCCACATCTTTGCCTAAACGCCCTTGATTTCAAAATTATAATAACCCGGAGGAAAAGGGGGTTACATCTGCCATTCCAAGGGAGGCTTCTGCCTTCCTTAGCAGACACCTGTCTTTCAAACCAAGTCAGATCTTGGCGCCCAACTGTGGGGCCTGAGGGCATTAAGAGAGAGAGGTGAAAAAGGAATAACAGTTCCTGGATAACTTAATTTTGTGTGCTGGATATAGGAACCTTGCTAGGCAGCACTATGTGGTCTACTTTACCGTGGCTCGGGTGGCATGTGGCCGTAGCTATATTCTTTCCCTTTGGAGCTCCTTACTTGAATATGGGTCCTCTGACTAAGGCTACCATTGCTGTTATCCAGCTTGCACTATGGGTCGAGAAGGTGAGGAATTCATGGGTTTTTAACTTCCTCCGGAATGTGGGTACATGGATAAATGGCTATCACACACTGAGCACATGTTTTTGGGATTAAGTTAAAAATGGTTCCGTCTGTGAGGAAATGACACCGGGGAAGTTTTCCCCCAACCCCTCAACCAGTTCTTTGGGCCCACCCCACCAATTTTCGAAGGGTTTAGATTCCCTCTGAGTATTAACCAACTGGTGCTGGTAGGCCTACTCTATTTAGCACTCAAGGATAAGATGAGATTGGCTTGGATAACTACCCAGACACCAGCCCCAGAGACTAGAGATCCTACCCCAGAGCCTGATCCTGCCCCAGAACCTGACATGGCCCCAGACACTAGATCCTGCCTCACAGCCTGACCCTGACCCACAAGCTTTCCTAGGCGCCATAGGTTTCTGGAGAATGCACATTCCCAAGTACAGCCAGATCATGAGCCCTCTTTACCTGGTTACCCGCAAGAAGAATGATTTCCACTGGGACCCTGAACAGCAGCAAGCCTTCACCTAGATTAAGCAGGAAATCGCTCATGCACTAGCGCTTGGTCCAGTCCGGACAGGACCAGAGGTGAAGAACCTGCTCTACTCTGCAGCCGGGAACAATGGTCTGTGGGAGACAGAGGAGTGGAAACTCCTGCAATTAAAGGCGGCTTTGATTTACAACCTTGGAAGAGACTTTGTCTGGTTTAATTGACAGAGATTTATAGACTTTAAGCAAAAGGATTACAAACTTGTATTCCTATAATTATAAGTAAAATTGTACACTTGGTGTTGTGGTGGAGGGTTTTAAAATATAATAGTGTGATTTTATATAGTTTAAGTTAAGAATGTAGATGGTATAAGAGAGACATCTGTGTGTACGTGACATGAGAAGCTATTGGTCAAGACATAGCTGCATTGCAGTGAGAAGTGCCACAGGTGATAGGTCATAAATCTAAAACAAAGTGTCGTTTTAAGTATCTATTGGATTAGAAAGTTATAAATTATGTTGTGACCCTAAATCTTGTGACTAGTCGCCATTACTCGCCTGATGCGTTTGTTATTTTAAACAATAAATTCGTGTAATTGCACAGTCCCATCCCTTAAAGTTATTTTCCTCCGACAGGTGAAAATGCAGAAACGGACAATGGTCCGTCCCAGAGCCTCTGGCAGAAGGTGCCTGGTGAGACTCGGGGCCGACCACTGGGATTCTGGAGCCAAAGCTACAGAGGATCTGAAGCCAACTACACTCCCACAGAGAAAGAGATCTTGGCAGCTTATGAAGGAGTCCAAGCCACCTCAGAAGTAATCGGCACAGAGGCACAACTCCTCCTGGCACCCTGACTACCGGTGCTGGGGTGGATGTTCAAAGGAAATGTTCCTTCCACGCATCACACCACCAACACTACTTGGAGCAAATGGATCGCCCTCATCACACAGCGCACCCGAATTGGAAACCCAAGTCGCCCTGGGATCTTGGAAATAATTACGAACTGGCCGGAAGGTGAGACTTTTGGGTTATCTTCTGAAGAAGAAGAGGAGCAGGTGACGCGTGCCGAAGAAGCCCCACCATATAACGATCAACCAGAGAGTGAAAGACAATACGCCCTCTTCACTGATGGTTCCTGCCGAATTGTAGGCGCTAGCCGGAAATGGAAAGCCGCTGTATGGAGCCCCACACGATGGGTTGCACAGGCTACTGAAGGAGAAGGTGGATCGAGCCAATTTGCTGAGCTCAAAGCTGTTCAATTAGCTCTGGACATAGCTGAAAGAGAGAAGTGGCCAAAGCTCTACCTCTACACTGATTCATGGATGGTAGCCAATGCTCTGTGGGGTTAGCTGGAAAGGTGGAATAAGGGAAACCGGCAGCGCAGAGGAAAACCAATCTGGGCTGCTGAGGAGTGGAAAGGCATTGCCACTCGGGTAGAGAAGCTATCTGTGAAGGTCCGTCATGTAGATGCTCAAGTCCCCAAGAGCCGGGCTAATGAAGAACATCCTAACAAACAGGTAGATCAGGCTGCGAAAATAGAGGTGTCCCAGATGGATTGGAAACATAAAGGAGAGTTGTTCCTAGCTCGATGGGCCCATGATGCCTCAGGCCATCAGGGCAGAGATGCCACCTATAAGTGGGCACGAGACTGAGGGGTGGATCTAACCATGGACAGTATCTCCCAGGTGATCCATGACTGTGAGACATGCGCTGCAATCAAGCAAGCCAAGCGGGTGAAGCCTCTGTGGTATGGTGGGCGGTGGTCCAAATACAAGTATGGGGAGGCCTGGCAGATTGATTACATCACACTGCCTCAAACCCACCAAGGCAAGCGCTATGTGCTCACAATGGTAGAAGCCACCACTGGATGGCTGGAGACCTACCCTGTGCCTCACGCTACTGCCCGGAACACCATCCTGGGCCTGGAAAAGCAAGTCCTTTGGAGGCATGGCACCCCTGAGAGAATCGAGTCTGACAATGGGACTCATTTCAAGAACAGCCTTATAAACACCTGGGCTAGAGAACATGGCATTGAGTGGGTGTACCACATCCCTTACCATGCACCAGCAGCTGGGAAGGTTGAGCGGTGTAATGGACTGCTTAAAACCACCTTGAAGGCACTGGGTGGGGGGACTTTCAAAAACTGGGAGGTGCATTTAGCAAGAGCCACCTGGTTAGTTAACACCCGAGGCTCCACCAGCCGAGCAGGCCCTGCCCAATCCGAACCCCTACAGACAACAGACGGGGATAAGGTTCCAGTGGTGCACATGAGAGGTATGCTTGGAAAAACTGTTTGGGTAAAGTCTGCCTTGAGCAAAGACAAACCCATCCGTGGGGTCGTTTTTGCTCTGGGACCAGGTTGCACCTGGTGGGTGATGCAAAAGGATGGAGAGACCCGATGCTTACCTCAAGGGGACCTTGTTTTAGGGTGAACTACCCATGGCTCTGTACTTGCATCCGTATCTGCATGTATATTTGTATATAACTCGGGTAATGCATGTATTTATATGGTTAAAAGGGTTAAGTTTCATGTAACATCTTAGCATGGGAAAAAATTCGGGGTGGATAATGTTGGGTTTTCAGGAGCTCTCCTGGATTTTTTTTTTTTTTCTGTTAAAGGAATTTTCCCCATTTGTGTTGCTAGGGGAGTAAATGGCTGGGTACTTCAGAAAAACAAAAGACCTAGCCATTGAGGCTGAGGTGCATCTGGCTACACTTTTGTTTCACCTGGGTGTGTGGTCAGTCAGTCCACAGCTGTTTGGCCGGAGAGAGAGGCTACTTCTTCGGCTGGTTTTTCCTTCTGCCAGAGAAATCCCGGGACCCCAAACCCGCCTGCCCTGCCCTTTTGGGTCCCGGGCTGTGGCCGCCCTGCCCCCGCTGTTGCTTAGAGCCTTCGCTGCGTTGTAGCTGTGCTCGCCCTGCCTGCCCAGACCTCTGGGGGGTTCCCCGTTTGGATACATCGCGTCTGCCACCCGGGATTTGTGCTCATCCCTGCTGTTCCAGCCTGCTGTTCCCGAGGGTCCGGCCCAGGGGGTTTGTGAAGCTTTTGTCCCATCCCTCCCCGGGATCCCATACCACCGGTGCCGCGTGCTCCCTGCAGGGAAACCATCACACCTGCCCTGCTCACTGGGAGCCACCAGCGCCCCTGCCGGCTGCAACCGGAACTGCACTCGAGGGGAAAAGGCCTGACAGCCGAGAAGGCTGGGACTGGGTTTGTGATTGTTTGCTGTCACTGCCATAGTTATTGTTGCTTTGTTTGCCCGGTTATATATATAATAGTAAAGAACTGTTATTCCTATTTCCCACATCTTTGCCTAAAAGCCCTTCATTTCAAAATTATAATAACTCGGAGGGAAGGGGGTTGCATCTGCCATTCCAAGGGAGGCTTCTGCCTTCCTTAGCAGACACCTGTCTTTCAAACCAAGACACCCTACCAGACCCACACTGTGTGAATCACATTTGTTCCATAGGGCTTTTCATACAGAATTTCAAAAGGACTTCGTTTTTCTTTGAGCCGTGGTTTTACCCTAATTCTTAGCAAAGTCATGGGCAGAGCCTGATACCAATATAAATTAGTTTCTTGACAAATTTTGGCTCATTGTTGCTTTATTAAGTGATTCATCTTTTCCACTTGTCCACTTGCCTGTGGTCTGTATGGTGTATGTAACTGCCAGTGTATGCCCAGTAGATGACTCCCTGCACCACCTGGGCTACAAAGTGTGATCCTCTGTCAGAATTAATTTCTCTGGGTACCCCAAATTGTGGAATAATTTCTTGTATTAAAGCTTTAACAACTTCTCTAGCTTTATTTGTTCTACAAGGGAAAGCTTCTGGCCAACCTGAGAAAGTGTCTGTGAGGACTAGAAGGTACTTGTATCCTCCCTTCCTAGGTAATTCAGAAAAGTCAATTTGCCACACATCCCCTGGTAAAACTCCTTTAGTGATACTTTCTGTGCTTAGCCTAACAGTGGTATTAGGGTTGTTTTTAAGACAGATTTCACAAGTGGAAGTTATGTCTTCAATTGTCTCCTTTAATTTTCACTTTGTCTTTTACATGGTTATGCAGAGCATCAACTCCCCAATGTGTCTTAGAATATTTGCTCTGGATAAATAATTTTAACAGTTTTCTGGGTATGACTATGAGACCCTTTATCTTAGCCCACCTCTCCGTTCCCATTTGTCCCTTCTCTTCTTGTATCTAATTTAAATCCATCGGTGTCATATAGTGGGGGGGTTTCACCCATAAGGATGTTAAAAGGGATTAAAGTCAAAGCTTGGATCTGAACCCCACTAGCCACTGCCTTTGCTGTTTTGTCTGCCATAGCATTTCCCAGTTCAGGGATAGTGTTACCTTGGGAGTGTCCCTTACAATGCATTATAGCCACTTTTGAAGGTTTTTCCACTGCTTCCAGTAACTGCATGATTTCAATAGCGTGCTTGATTTCTTTCTTCTGTGAGGTTAATAAACCTCTTTCTTTCCAGATAGCCCCGTGAGCGTGTACCACCCCAAAAGCATAGCTTGAATCAGTCCAAATGTTGATAGGATTTCCTTCGGCCAATGCCAAGACTCGAGTTAGGGCTATTATCTCGGTCTTTTGAGCTGATGTTCCCACAGGTAATGGTTTTGCCTCAATGACAGTGTCTGTGGTTGTAACTGCATACCCAGCGAGCCGCTTACCATTCTTGACATAACCGCTCCCATCAGTGAACCAGTTTTCTGCATTTTCTAGGGGAGAGTCCTTCAAGTCCGGGTGGCTAGAGTAAACTGCCTCCATGGTTTCAATGCAGTCATGCTGTACAGGCTCCTCAGCAGCCTTGCCCTGGAGGTAAGCTGCTGGGTTTAAAATGTTAGTTACTTGGATACTCACATCCTCCGATTCTGCTAGGACAGCCTGGTATTTGAGAAAGTGAGATGGGGTTAACCAGTGATTTCCTTTCTGTGTGAGCACTGCTGACACTGTGTGAGAGACAAAAACAGTTATCTGCTGCCCCAGTGTGAACTTGAGGGCTTCCTCTATGTTCAGGATCACGGCTGCCACTGCACACAGGCAGGGGGGCTCTCCTTGGCTGACCACGTCCAGCTGCTTGGAGAAATAAGCCACTGACCTTTTGTATGGTCCCAGCTTCTGTGCCAAAAGTCCCAGTGCCAGTCCTTGTCTCTCATGTGAGAACAACAGAAAAGGTTTAGTGACATCCGGTATGCCCAGTGCTGGAGCTTGCATCAACTCACGTTTCAGAGTTACAAATGCATTATTAGTCTCTGGTGTCCAGCATAGGTGAGTTCCCCCAGTCTCTTTGAGGAGTTGGTATAAAGGTTTCACAATGAGTCCATAGTTGTAGATCCATAATCTACACCATCCTGTCATTCCCAGAAAAGCTCTCAGTTCTTTGGTTGTGGTTGGCCTGGGCATTTGACAAATTGCCTCTTTCCTGTTGTCTCCCAAGGCTCGCTCCCCTCCTGCCAGTTCATACCCCAGATATGTAACTTTCTGGAGGACTAGCTGAGCCTTTTCAGGAGAGACTCTATATCCACTTAGTCCCAGAAAATTTAAAAGACTTACAGTCCAGTTCTTGCAGTCTTCACAGGTCCTTGTTGCTATCAGTAGGTCATCAACGTACTGCAGAAATGTACCTTCTCCAAGTGGCAGTGTCCAGGCTTCCAGTTCTTGGGATAATTGACCTCCAAATATCGTGGGGCTATTTTTGAATCCTTGTGGCAATACAGTCCATGTGAGCTGCCTCTTTCTCCCTGTTTTGGGGTTTTCCCATTCAAAGGCAAAAATTTCCTGACTCTTTTTAGCTAATGGCAGACAAAAGAAAGCATCTTTAAAACTGAAAAGCACACCCAATCACTTTGTAATTTTGTAAGTAAAGTATAAGGATTGGCTACTATGGGATGCAGTGTTTTTGTTATTGCATTTATTGCCCTCAGGTCCTGGACTAACTGATAACTTCCGTTTGGCTTTTGTACTGGTAGAATTGGGGTGTTGTAGGGGGACCTACACTCTCAGCAACCCTTGATTGATAAATTTTGCAATTATTGGTTCTATACCCACCCGTGCTTCATGCCTTAGTGGATATTGTTTGACAGACACTGGCTGTGCCCCTTCTAATAATTCAATAACCACTGGGGAAGCTCGTTTTGATCTTCCCGGGATTTTGACATCCCATACTAGTGGGATTACTTGATCTCTTATCTCATCATTCCTCTTTCAGGGAAATTTGCTAAACTTAAGGCCATAATTTTTTCCTTGGGAACCTGTAGTCTCATTCCTTGTTCTGTGAATTCTATTTTTGCTTCTAACCAGGTTAATAGATCTCTGCTTATCAGTGGCTTTGGTGAATTTGGAAGATATAAAAATTGATGTATTCCCATCTTTTTACCTAGTGTAAATTTTAAGGGTCTTAAAAAGTAGGCTTTTTCTGTTTTCCCCATGGGCCCAACAACTTGGACATAATCATTACTTACAGGACTCAAAGTCTGATCCAGGACTGAGAATGTGGCTCCAGTACCTACCAAAAACTCCACCTCCCGTTCCCCTAGCCTAACTTTAACCAGCAGGTCAGCTAGGGAGGGACCCGCCGGTCCCCTTCACTGCTGATACAGTTGTGCTACAGTCACTGTTTCTGGCGGCGCTGATGATCACAGCACGATTCATAGGACAATTCCGCTTCCAGTGCCAGAGCTGGCCACACAGTAAACATTGGTTAGGGGCTGGACATTGCTGTCTTTGCCCCCTAGGTGGAGGCCTCCTTCCACCCCTGGGGAATCTCAGTCCCCTAACCTGGGCAACCGTAACCGTAAGGGGCTGTGCTCTGTTTCTATAAACTTCCCACGCCGCTGGGAAAAGTTTCTCTAAGTTCCAGTTGTTCCGGTTTGGCCAAATTTAGAAATATATCCTCTGAGAGAAGGCACAACTACCCCTCCCCCCACCAGGTTCGGGAAAAAATAAATTTTCCTCGAAGGAAGTGAAGGACATAAAACTATTTATTTACCAAACACCCGGGAAAAGGAAAATAATGCTAAATAATAAAATCTCTCGCTGTGGAGGAAAAACCTGGGAAAGTGTTCGAGTCCTCCCTTTGGTATCCTCGGAGCTGGGGCATGGGCTAGGGCCAGGCCCTCTGTGCCCGATGGAAAGTCGTCCGGATGTGTTCTGATGTTACAGCAATCAAGCAGTCCAGTAGAAAAGGGAGAAAATCCAAAATTCCAGGGAAGGAAAAATTCAACTCTGTCTCTCTCCAGAGAAAAAGCAGCTGAACCACTGGCCAAAAAACTGTCCTGGGAGCAGCAAGCCGGGTGCTTCCTCCCTCCCCTGCCTCTGCTGGGAAACCAATTGCTATCTGTGTGTGACCTTGAACAAGCTGCAAACTGCTTTGAAAGAGTTTTGCTCAGTTTTTTCCTTCCCCCTCTCAGGCTCAGTTTAGAGGCATAGAAAGGCACAGGAATTAATTTCTGGGCATAGGCAGCAATATGGGATACACATCATAAGGTCACCCCAAGACACGGTTATCTGGTTCCCTGATCTTTTGCAGTTTCCTATGTATATCTGGTGCTGATTGCCCCATCAATAAGGATATTAACTGTTGCTGCCCAATTTCAGAAGCTGGATCCAGTGTAGTGTGTCTTCTCACATTATCCCTTAGCCTTTCTACAAATGAGCCTGGGGATTCAGTGGTTTCCTGGTGAATACTGAACAACAATCACCAATTAACTGTTTTAGGTATAGTGTTTAGCAGTCCCAGTGTATTAATTTCCTGTATCTAACCAAAACCAGATATGTTTGTGGATCATTTGGGTCCCAATCTGGATCTACCGTGGGGAAAATGTTATCTACATTTCCATGCAATGTCTCAGCCGCTATCTGTCCCTGCACATGTGTTCTTGCTGTGGATATTACAGCAGCTTTTTCTGTCTCAGTTAATTCTGACAGCATGAGGTCTATATCCTCCCAATCAATATCTTGATTTCTAACAACCAATTCAAACCTCTTTGCTACCTTTTCAGGGTCTTCTCTATACATTCTGGCTGCCTCCCTCCAGGTATCTAAATCCAAAGCTGTAAATGGTGTTTTAACTTTTGTTATTCCCCCATCTGACCCCACCACTTGTCTAAGTGGTGCTATGAGCTTCTTCTCTACAGGGGTCTTGCTCCTGGTTCTGGATGATATTCCTGAGCCAGTCTCACTTGTTCCTTCATCCCCACTATCCTCTGAGGATGTTTGGGGCACGGGGGACATTGTTCCTGATGTTAGGGTGCTACCACTGCGCCCCATTAGCTCCTGGGTCTCCAAGGGAACCTGGTCTCTCTCAGCTTTGAGCTTTAAACATCTTTGCCCAATACTGCATGACGAGCAACACCTCTTCATGCGTTTTTTTCCTTTTGCCTCCTTTTCTAAAAGCAGGACCGTTGAATCCTGGGGTGCCAAATTGATACCACACCATTTCTGCCACTCTGGTTTACGTCTTAAAGTAAAAAAACAATCTGCGTAGGAAATTTCATCCCATCTATTCTCCCTCCATAAAAATAACATTAATTGTAGTAAGGTGTTGTAGTTTAAAGTCCCATTTTCTGGCCACTTTTCACCAATATCTAATTTGTATAGTGGCCACTATTGGTTACAGTATTTAATTAGGGCGCTCTTTTTCATAGTCCCTCTGGGGATTCCCTCCTAGTTCCTTCCAGTGTGCCAACACACATCCCAGCAGAGTCTTCTGGGTTATTTCCTTGCTTTCTGATGATCCCATTGCCTCCTTTGTCTATTCCTCTCTTTTTTCTCCCTCTCTTCTCTCTTCCATGCAAGCTTTCTTGCACGTCTCCTCTCACTTTTCTTTCCAAGCCTCCCAAATCCACACACTAAAGCCACAATAAACCTCTCACTATTCTCTGTCACTCTCCCCTTACTTTAACATTACCTACACGCTCATTTTGGACACCACCCACTTCTTCTACTATGATACCACTTTCTGTAGAGGGATTCCTTGTGGAACAGGGGCATATGATACCCCTGGAAAGATTGGACAACCCAGGGTTGCTGAGGAAAAACCCCTGAACAGGCCCCTGGCTGCAGACAGCCTTGAAAGTCCTTGGCAAAGTTATACACTGGATGACTCCCCCGAGGATCAGGGGCCACCTAGAGGGACTGGGCATGAATCTTTGCAAAAGTAGATATAAGCTGGTATAGGTAAACAATAAAGGGAGAACGATGCTCAAATCGGTGTACGTGTCGTTACTCTGGCCAGCTCTTCAGCCTCAGTCCCTAAAACCTGGCGCCTGAGCAGGGACTCGAGTGATTTTTTCTTAAATGCGGTTTGTTTTTAGCTTAAATGCGGTTCACTTAAATGCGGTAAGACTCCGAAGCATCGCGAGGACGGTGAGGAGCCTGGAGAGCTGGGAGTGGGAGTGTCCCAGCAAAAAAGTTGAGTGGAGCCAGAGACCGGAGCTCGCACGGCTGAGAGGGCCCCCGCAGGTAAGACAGCTATGGAATACGAGGCTGGCACTCATCTCCTAGCCAGTATCCTCTCTAAGAGAGGTGAGACTGTAAAAGATCGAGATGTCTATGCCCTAATTACGTGGGCCCAGGAACAAGGGTTTTTGAAATGCACTTCGCTTTTGTTCTCGACCGAAGAGTGGTGGGAAGTTGGAAACAGACTGTGGCTGTCCACAATTGAGGGTGGAAAGGAAGGTAAAGAAGCTAAAGCTCTCGGATTAACATGGAGAGCTGTGACTAATACCCTCGCAGAAATGAAAGCAGAGAGGAAGGTGGCCGCAGCAGCCATGGAAGCCCTGGGGGGTGGCGGCCCTGGAAAGGAAAGAGACAGGGGTGTCATGGAGCGGTGGCCAGAGGCCAGGGCAGAGTCCAGGGTTGCGCGATTCTTCGGGCTGACCGCGGGTTGACCGATGAAGGGAACTTCGGCACACGTATGTTCACTGCGGGAGCTGCTGGACACGATGGGGAAGGAAGTTACCCCACAGAATTCTGAGGGAGAAATGGCTGCAAAGGCAGAAGCAGAGAGTCCCAACTCTGGGGGTGGGGCACAGGTGAGCAGAGGAGAAGCAAGAGGTCCTAGCTGCTGGCCGAAAACGGCAGTGTGCTACCCCCCTCTGCTGGACAGCGGATCATCGTCCGACTGCGAAGCAGCCTTTACAACTTTGTCGCCTGTTGGGGTCTCCTCCCCTGCCGTGTAGCCCTGGGAGAGGGGCCCTGAGGGGACAGACACGGGGTTTCCCTGCCCCTGCTCAGCCTCGTTCCCATTGGTTGGTTTGTGTTCCCCTGCGCGGGCAGAAGGACCCTTGGTCCCGTGACTGTAACAGTTCCTCGGCAGAGCCCCGGCCATGCGGCTGGAGAAATAAACATCTCTGAAACATCTCTCAAGAATCTGTCTGTCCATATATATTTCCTTTCCATGGGACTCCTGGTTTGATATATGCATGTTGCAGGATCCCCACTGCAACAGTCGCCCGCAGAGACAGAGCCAGACAGGGCTGCCGGGGGTCAGCCCCAAGAGGAGGAGAAGCACCGAGAGATGATGCATGAAGTAATGAAGAAGTTTGCTGAATTGTCTACCCGTCAGGACGCGCTGGAGTCTAAGGCTTGTGAAACCACACCATCAGAACCGTGGCGTCCTGTGGACCCACCGGTCAAGACGGCCACCAGAACTCCTACGTTCCTGTTGGGAGAACCAAGCTCAGGGCCTACGGCCCTTCCCTCCCAGCAAAAGGATGTGCAGCCATTGCCTTCATCAGCCCCGACGGTGAGGACAGGTCCATTGCGAAGGAGATGGAATGGAGTTATCCATGACGCAATTATTAAAGGTGACTGGCATGCCGTAGATGCCCTAGCCTGCCCTGTACTGATACAAGGGGACACTGCAAAGTGGGAGCCCCATGACTAGAAGATCTTGCAGCAAGCGAAGCAAACAGTCACCACGCACGGCTTACGGTCCGAAGCTGCACAAACCATCCTGCAGTTTATCTTTACAGCAGATGTCCTGTGTCCTAATGATTGCATCAGCATCACACAATTGTCGTTAACCCCTCCACAGTTCCTGCTCTGTGAGCGAACGTGGAAGCAGCTAGCACAAGAAGAAGCTAGCAAACACCAAGGTGATACACAAGACCCACTGTATGTGATCCAAGCCAACATGCTAACTTGGAGCAGGGCTTATGGAGCGACGGTGACACAGCTGACCATGCCCACAATCATTCATCAGTTGTCCCAGACTCTTCCCCACAAAGCCTTGTTGTCAGTACCCGAAAAGAAGTCTCCTCCGTATGCAGCAGTCCGACAGGGACTGTCAGAGCCATATGGTCAGTTCATTGACCATCTGTCAGCAGCCTTGAAGGACGCAACTGAGCTCTCTGAAGAGCTCCAAGAGCAAATGTTCTGGACCCTTGCCTTTGAAAATGCTAATAGGCAAACTAAGACAATTCTTGCCACGCTGCCCCAGGGAGCAGGAGTAGACAAGATGCTCGTGCGTGCTAGCCGTGCGGAGCAGTCATCTCAAACAGCTGCATTCTCTGCAACGTTGCAGAATGTCCTGTAAAAACAGAGACAAGTCATCGCCGCAGCACTGACCAGAGAGGTGCAAAGAAAAAAGGGGGCGAAGGCTGCTGGCCCACCTCCTGGTCCCCAGACAGGCAGAGTAGCATGTTTCCGATGTCATGAAGAGGGGCACATGAGGCGCACTTGCCAGAAAACGGTGTGGTGCCACAACTGCAATTCCAGCACCCATGCCACCATAGCATGCCACCGTGCGGGAAATGGCCAGCGCAGTGCGGTGGGATCTCGTGCCAGGACACAAATGAGCACCCCAAAGAGCCACGAGTCGAGTGCAACCCCGGTGGTTTCCTTCACCAGAACCAGCCAGCCACCCGGGGAAGCCTCGGAGTGGACGTGGCAACCTCAATAGAAGTCACGCTGACGGACCACCAGGTCACCCTGATCCCGACCACAGCCAAGGGCCCCCCGTCATCAGACGGCCCTCGTCTGGGTGGCCTAGTCCTGGGGCGGTCATCAACCAGCCGGCAGGGAGTAGTGGTGCTCCCTGGAGTCATCGACGCCCACTACATCGGCGAAATTAAGATCATGGCCTACGCGCTGCAACCACCCGTGACTATTCCGCAAGGCAGTCGCATTGCCCAAATTGTCCCCATTCCCCTAATGACCAAGGGGGGAACCAGCAACAGCAGTGTCCGCGGAGACCACGCTTTTGGGTCCTCTGGATTCGATATGTTTTGGACATTGAACCTGGCCCAGAGACCTCAGTGGCAAGTGATCCTGCAAAGGAGGGCAGAAGCCACCAAAATACAGCCGCTTTTCGACACAGGGGCCGACATTACCATAATTAACCAGGCGGTATGGCCACCTGGTTGGGGACTGGAAAAACCAGCAGCCACGCTGGTAGGGGTGGGAGAACACAAATCCCCCAAGTAAGTTCAACTCCAATTGCCCCAGAGTTTGAGGACAAGCAAACCATTGTGTGTCGCCCTGTCTTGGGGTGACTTTATGATGTGTATCCCATATCGCTGCCTATGCCCAGAAATTAATTTTTGTGCCTTTCTGTTGGGGTGGCTCAGCCTGCTCTCAGGCTGAAACCATCAAATGTCAGTCTGTCATAGGTTAGCAAGCATAGTCCCGGAAGGGACGTCCTTGCTAAGGGGTGCTTACAGTTTCCTCTGGGAACTGATAGAACCTATCAGCTGGCCAGTTTGAATATGGACAATTCTCTAAGCCACTTAAAGTTGTGAACACCTCTGTGATCCACATTTAAGAATAGGCAAACTCCCCCTCCAAGCTCTCTCTCGTTTCCGGCGCTGGGACAGGTGGCTGCAGGCCCCGTGTGGGGGCCAGCGGGCCCGGCCAGGCCCTGCTTGGGCCAGGCCGGGCCGGGCCACGGCCACCCTGGAGCCATGGACCTGTTCCAGCCGTGGAACCCCCCCCCACTGTCTTGCCGTGGGCAGCCGGAGCGGCTCGGCTCTCCCCCCTCTCCACTGCGATAAGAAAAATTCAACATTCCAGCTGCAAAGCTGCAAGGCCGAGGTGAGATTAACCCTTTTACTGCTGTGAAGAGCTGAAAACCTGAGGGAAGAGAGAGAGGAGATGCTTAAAGCTGAAATTCTGTTGTGAAGCTATGATATATCAGAGTATCCTGTTGTAATTTCATGAAGATATGGGGGGTGGAGTGTTCAACTCGTAAGCAAAAGCACCTGCGCTGAGATAGGCAGATGCTGACGCAGCTGTAATTTCATGAGAAGTTTGGACAGGGAGAGATGAACCAGATGAGGACTTTTGCTCCAAACGGGAAAGGAGAAAACCTCAGTACCTAGAGATGCTCCCAGAGATAGTCTTAATGATGAAGATGATGAAGACCCTTTGCTCCCAGGGAAGGAGAAGGGCCTCTGTTTTTGTTTCTGAACGGCTCAACCTTAAAATTGTACCCCAAGAAACTTCAAGAGTGGACCCTCGAAAGCAGTTGCGGGAAAAGCTGCAAGTCAGGGGAAGGGACTCACACGCAGGCAGAGAGACTCCTCTTCCTAAATGGACTGAACAATATTTGGAAGTGGGCGGCTGTCTCGTTGTGATAATGTTTTCATAGCATGAGCAAGAAGAGACTTCTCTTTCTAAATGGACTAAACAAGGTTATTATGGAAGTGGTAAACAGACTGAACATCTTAAGGGTTGTTTTTTCACATTGTCAGTGGGAGAAGGGAGGAAGGTGGGGGGAGGAGGAGAGTTCTGAAGGTGGTATAATTTTTTTTTCTTCCCTCTTTTAGGTCTGTTAATAAACTTTATATTCTTTCAAGTTTGGTGCCTGCTTTGCATTTCTCCTAATTTTTATCTCACAGCAGATAAACAGTAATGAGTATTTTGGACCAAACCACTACACAGTCAAACCAGGGCCATCCACTGGGTGGATTTCCCCACCCAGGACAGTGGATCGGAAGGCGGACCAGACAAGATCACTGAGTTCTAGGTTACCTCCCCCTGGGTGGCCGCCAATCCTAAATTACCTCCCCCTGTTCCAGAAAGTTCTCCCTTTTGTAGTTATTAATTAGTTCCCTGTTATGACTCCTGCCTCCCTGTTTTCCCCATTTGTTCTGAAAAATTGTATCCTGCCCTCTGCTTGTACCCCATTGGTTGTTTTCTCTTTCCCTGCCTTGCTCCACCCCCCCATAAAGGGGCGAGCCTGTGTCTCCTCGAGGCTGCTCTGGTCCCTGGACCCTCCTGCAAATAAACCTGTTGGAACTCACACCAGAGGCCCCTCCCGCCTTCTTTACCTCCGGGCCAACGCGAGCCTAATCCATCGGTTGCCCGACGTGCTTCTTCTGAGGAGGAGCCAGAGCACGCACCCATCTCACGCTGATTCCACTGAGCCGTCCAGCGAGGACGTTGTGGAGGCTAACGCTGCGTCCCCTCTGCCCGAGGGCACGCCGGGGCTTGTGATTACAAGCCCCCGGTTGTGTTAGGTTGGCGCCCCGAACAGGGACGACACACACGTGCGTTCCTGCATCGTCCTCGCTGCCAGGAGGCTGCGAGCATCAGCGATTCGGAGCCCCCGACGCCTCTCGCGGCAGCGTGCTCTGTTTTAAAAGCCGCGCTCCGAGAGGTTGCCAACTCCTGCCAGGAGAGCAGCCTGTCCTGGAGGACCCCACCGTGCCTTTTTGTTTCCAGGACCGGACACCTGTGTCTTCTTCTCGTGTGTGTGAGTATTCTTGTGATTCCCGGCCCCTGGGAAATTACGTTTAATTTCTCCTTTTTGCCGGTGGTGGGTGAAGTTGAGGTTGAGGTTTAAGATGGGAGCTACACTTTCCCAGCCTCAGCGGGAGGTTTATGTCCAAGTTGGGGAGTCCCTGAAGAACTGTGAGTTAAATTTATCAAAGGGGTTTCTGAAAACATTTTTTAGGTGGCTCTTCTTTTATTTTCCCCAGATGTCCCCTGCTAATCTGAAGTCAGCCATGTTTTGGCAATTTGTGGGGGACAAAATATTAGAATTAAAGCAAAGGGGAGATCCCTTCGGAGAGAGGTTTCTCTACATGGTCTGGGCTTTGAGAGATATACACAAAGCTAATCGGAAAATAAAAGAAAAGCCCTGAGTTCTCCCCAGTTCTTCCCAAGTCCCTCCTTCCCCCCCTCGTGTTCCTCATCCCACTACCCCTTCGCTGAGAAGACCGGGAGTTGTAAAATGCCCAGAGGCACAGGGCTGCCACCGTCTCCCTGACTCTCCTCGATCCTCTCAGCCACCCCGCCGAAGTAGCCCTGGCCAGGCTGTTTCGGCTTCTACCCAAACCCGCTCTCCTATGCCCTCTTCCCCAGTTGTTGGCCCAAAAAGTGGTTCCTAGTTTTATTGCCCTGAAAATGACGGCGAAGGCTTTTCTTCGTCCACCGTTTTGTCCCCTTTCCCTGCTGTTCCTGCACTCCCCCAAAATGGAGGAGACCGCATGGCACAGCCCGTCTTTTTTCCTTCTTCTTCCCAAAATCCTCTTCTCCCCCCTCCTCCTCGCCCTGTCCTGGCCCCGCCCCCTCCTAACCTGACGTCTGTGAGCTCCTCCTTTGCGCCGGGTCCCGTCCCCTGCATCGGGAGTCCCCGCCCTTCCCGTGGCCACTTCTCTTGTCCTCAGCCCCCGCCTACCAGGAGGATCCTTCTGGTTCCCACGCCTCGTCTGCCGGCTCCCACGCTGTGGAAACCGGAACCGACGCCATCTTGAACCCGGAACCGGGAGCCTCCTCCAGTCCCTTCACCGCTCCGGTTACTTATAACCGAGCTGGAGGCAACCCTACTTGGAAACCCTTTGACCCTGCTGGGCTCAAAGAACTTTGTAAAGCCCAGAAGGAGTTTGGGAGGGAGAGTCCCTATTTCCGGAATCTCCTGCGGGCCACCCTCACTAATACAGTGCTGGTCCCAGCAGACCTCCAAAGCATTTTTTCTTGCTTGCTTTCTCCAGCCGAATTCTAGTTGTGGGATGACAGGTGGAGAAAGCAACTAAGAGAGGTCCTCCCAATCCTGTTGCACGACCCTAATAACGCAGGGGTTTCCATGGACCACCTTACTGGTGAGGGGTTGCTTGCCAAGCCACAAGACCAGGCCCGAAACACCCCAGAGCCAGTCTTAAATGCTGTTAAACATGCAGCAGAACAAGCATTTTTAATGATGCCCCCTAAATCGGCGCCTCTATTAAATTTTACTGAAATTCGGCAACTCCCAAATGAACCATTTATTGACTTTATTGACAAATTAAAATTAGTGGTGGAGAAGCAAGTGGAAGATACAAGAATTAGAGAAAGCATAATCACTCAAATAGCAAAAGCTAATGCAAATGAACCTTGCCAGAGAGTGATTATGACCCTTCCACTTGGTCCTCCACCAATGTTAAAGCAGATGATTCGGCACTGCACAACCTTAGTTCCAATTGGCCAACCAAATTTAAAAATGAGGGGGATTGTGGTAGGAGCTGTGGGTGCCGCTGAGGTAACGGCACCTCAGGACAGGAGGATGACAAACAGAACCTGGACTTGTCACAGATGTGGCAAGCCAGGACATGTGGCCCAGAACTGCAGAGCTCCAGCCCCAATTAATCAAAGTTCCCAAGCTGTTTCCCCAGGGCAAGTAGCATTGCCCACTCCCATGGAGGTACAGCCGGGAAACTGAGGACCCAGCACGGATCTGCGGCCCCGCGTGGTGACATAAATAAAGAAGCCGCAACCAGAAAAACTGTGACTACCACTACTGCAACCACGATGGACTTTATCACACCTCAACGAGTCCTCGTGAGCTGCAAAGGACTGAAAGACTGCTGCTTGTTTGTTATAGGAGACACCACGCGTACACCACCAGAGATCTCAATAACACCAGAGATCGTCCAAGTAGGATCACAAGGACTCTTTACAGTTAACATTCAATGTACTTATCCACCTTTCTTCCTTGCAGCCAGCCAGGTTCCCACCCAGGCCATCCTCATGCCCAGAAGTTCACCAGAAAACTACAACCCATCTGTCTTCTGGGCTGAGGTGGTAGGGGAGGATAAGCCTATGCTAAGCTGCAAGATTTCATGCCAGGGCTCGGACATCAGCCTAGCAGGGATGATGGACACGGGGGCAGACATGATGGTCATCGCCTCCAACAACTGGCCGTCACATTGGGGGTTGCAGCCGGCAGAAGGTATTGTTACGGGTGTGGGAGGATCCGTGGCTGCCCAGAGAAGCAGGACTCTTGTCCAGATTGAGGGTCCAGAGGGGTGGCTTGCAACAGTCCGTCCATTTGTTATTGACTCTGGGTTTACATTGTGGGGCAGGGATCTCATGTCCCAGGGGGGAGCCCGGGTTGAGCTCCCATCTCAACCCCGGGATTTTTAGTAGGGGCCACTGCTGAGCACCCCACCCAGAAATTGAATTGGCTCACTAATAAAAGGGTCTGGGTGGATCAGTGGCCTTTAAAAGGACACCAATTGAGAGCGCTCACTGCACTCGTGGAGGAGCAGCTGGGGAAGGGGAACATCGAGCCTTCCAACAGCGCTTGGAACTCCCCGGTCTTTGTGATCCGGAAGCCGGGGACAGACAAATGGAGACTCCTTCACAACCTGCGGAAAATTAATGAGGTCATTGAGGACATGGGACCCCTGCAGCCCGGAATGCCATCACCCTCTCTGCTCCCTAGGCAGTGGAAGCTAGCAGTCATAGACATCAAGGACTGCTTCTTCCAGATCCCCCTGCATCCGGACGATGCACCCCGGTTTGCCTTCTCGGTGCCTTCCCTCAACCGAGAGGCTCCCATGCAGGGCTACCACTGGTGAGTTCTGCCGCAAGGCATGAAAAATTCGCCCACCATCTGCCAGTGGTATGTCGCTCGCATTCTGTCCCCTGTCCGGAAAAAGGCAGTTAGAGCTGTGATCCTACATTACATGGACGATGTTTTGGTGTGTGTGCCCATGCAGCAGTAGCTGGACTGGACTCTGGAGGAGGTAATCAGGGCTTTAGAGGCTGATGGATTCGAAATCCATCCCGAAAAGGTCCAGAAAACCTCACCTTTTAAATATCTAGGACCCAAAATAGAGGAGCAGACAGTGGTGCCCCAACCGTTGAAAATCAACGATAACCCCAAGACTCTGCAGGAACTCCACCAACTCTGCGAGTCCATCAACTGGGTGAGGCAGCCCCTGGGACTGACGACTGAGGACCTTGCCCCTCTGTTGAACCTGCTTTGTGGGAACAAGGATCTCAAATCCCCGAGGCAGTTGACAGAAGAGGCAAGAAACTCCCTCATCAAGGTCCAAGAGGTGCTGTCATCTCGCCAAGCCCATCGTTATGCCCCAGGTCTGCCCTTTCAGTTTATAGTGTTGGGGAAAATGCCATACCTCCATGGGCTGGTTTTCCAGTGGGACAAGGTGCAGAGGGATCCCCTTCTGATTATTGAGTGGGTTTTCCTCTCGCACCAGCCATCCAAAAGTATTACCACGCCACAGGAGCTCATGGCTCAGTTGGTGATAAAGGCTAGGTCTCGCCTCTGTACCCTTGCAGGGTGTGATTTCACATGTGTTTACCTGCCACTAACAACCAATGCACTGGACCATCTCCTTCAAAACAACAATCATCTCCAATTTGCCTTTGATAGTTATTCGGGACAAATATCGGCTCACAACCCAAAACACAAATTGTTCAATTCGGCCTTTAAATTAATTCCAAAAGAAATACAGAGTCGCAAACCCCTCAATGCTCTGACGATCTTTACAGATGGTTCTGGGGCATCTCACAAGTCTGTCATCACTTGGAGGAATCCTTGCACTCAGAAGTGGGAGTCTGATGTGCAGGTGGTCGAAGGATCACCGTAGGTTGCAGAGCTTGCCGCCATGGTCAGAGCATTTGAGCGGTTCAACGAACCTTTTAATTTGGTAACAGATTCTGCATATGTAGCAGGAGTTGTGTCCAGAGCAGAAAGAGCATCGCTCAGAGAGGTGGCAAATCCAAAAATCTATAACTTGCTTTCGAAGCTAATCCAAATTGTCTCCCACCGAAAGCAACCCTTTTACGTAATGCATGTGAGGTCACACACTGACTTGCCAGGATTTATTGCCGAAGGGAACAGGAGAGTAGATGCCCTAGCTATGCCCATCGAGCTAGGGAATCTGCCTAACAGATTCCAGCAAGCCCAGCTGAGCCATGCAATGTTCCATCAAAATGCTCCAGCTCTCGTCCGGATGTTCCACCTCACTAGAGATCAGGCGAAAGCCATTGTGGCAACATGCCCCAACTGCCAAAAACATCAGCTTCCATCACTAGGTCAGGGGGTTAACCTCCGAGACCTAGGCAGTTGTGAGGTATGGCAAACAGATGTCACCCACTTCCCCCAATTTGGCCGCCAGAAATATATTCACCTTTCTGTGGATACTTTTTCTGGTGCAACCTTTACCTCAGCTCACCGTGGGGAGAGGGCCAAAGATGTCATCAACCACCTAGTCCAGGCCTTCGCTGTGTTGGGGACACCAAATAAAAACTGGCAATGGCCCTGCGTACACCTCTGCAGAGTTAAACAGATTCATGAGTGAGTGGGGTGTGGATCACATCGCTGGCATCCCTCACTCGCCCACAGGCCAAGCCATCGTGGAGAGGAAACATCAGACACTAAAAAGACTGCTTGAACAACAAAAAGGTGGCAATGAGATCGCTGCCCCCACCATAAGACTGTCCAAAGCGTTGTTCACTTTGAACTTTTTAAACTGTTCCTGTGAGGAACCTGATCCTCCCATAATGAGACATTTCACAAACTCTGCCAAACATAAACTGACTGAGAGACCTGAGGTCCTAATAAAGGACCCTGACACTTTACAAATACGTGGCCCGTACCCCCTAGTCACCCAGCGTAGAGGCTACGGGTGTGTTTCCACTCCAGAGGGTCCAAGATGGATCCCTGGGAAGTGGATCAAACCCTTTTTGAAACCACCTGCAGAAGCCAGGCAAAGGAAAGAAGCTGCCACAGCCTGGAAAAGAAGAAAAACCAAGCCACCTGGAAAAAAGACTCCTCCTCCAGGCCTGAAAAACAAACCTTCCACCTCTCAGTCTCCTTAAAATGTGTCCCCCTTCCCAAAATAACCCCTCAGTTTTGTTTTGAAAGAGGGGGAGTCCAAGGGAGCCATTGTTATTTAAGTTAATTGTATTTGTATTAATTTTATTTATGTTGCACTGTCCCTAAAGTTATCTCCCATGACTGCGTGATGACATCCTACATGCTGCTGTCCCACCTCCTGCTGCAGCTCCTCCTGTACACTGGGAGCTCCAGTAGCCGGATTCCTTCAATTATCAAGGACATTGTATGGGGTTTCTTTATGGAGTTGTTAATTTTATTAGCCCTTCCCATTTTTAAGTGTTTGGTTTTGAAATCCCTTAAGCCTTTCCCCTCATTTCAATGTAATAAAGAAGGGGGAGATGTTGGGGTGGGTCAGCCTGCTCTCGGGCTGAAACCATCAAATGTCAGTCACCAGAAGAGATCACTGAGGTCTAGGTTACCTCCCCCTGGGTGGCTCCCAATCCTAAATTACCTCCTCCTGTTCCAGAAAGTTCTCCCTTTTGTAGTTATTAATTGGTTCCCTGTTATGACTCCTGCCTCCCTGTTTTCCCCATTTGTTCTGAAAAATTGTATCCTCCCCTCTGCTTGTACCCCATTGGTTGTTTTCTCTTTCCCTGCCTTACTCCACCCCCCCATAAAGGGGCGAGCCTGTGTCTCCTCGGGGCTTTTGCTGGTCCCTGGACCCTCCTGCAAATAAACCTGTTGGAACTCACACCAGAAGCCCCTCCCGCCTTCTTTGCCTCCGGGCCAACGCGACCCTAATTCATCAGCCACCCGACGTGCTTCCTCTGAGGAGCCAGCGCATGCATCCATCTCACGCCTATTCCACTGAGCCATCCAGCGAGGACGTTGTGGAGGCTAACGCTGCGTCCCCTCTGCCCGAGGGCACGCCGGGGCTTGTGGTTATGAGCCCCCGGTTGCGTTAGTTTTAAGGGTTTATTTTGCTTCTCATTATCCTGCTCTGATTTTGTTAGCAATAAATTCAATTCCTATCTCTAATTAGAGCCTGTTTTGCCCATGACAGTATTTGATGAGTGATCTCTCCCAATCCTTATCTCAACCCATGAACTCTTCATTATATTTTCTTTCCCCTGTCTGGCTGCAGAGGGGAGTGAGAGAGTGGCTTTGGTGGGTGCCTGGCATCTGGCCAGTATCAACCCACTACAGTGGGCATGGCCAGGTTGTTATTCTATATCACCTATATCATCGCCTCGGGGGGGTGTGGTTTCAGGAGGAAAAGGTGGGCACCCCATTGGAAGTGCTCAATTTTGCCTCCCTCTATCTCCAACGGGAAGGTGTCAGCATCAGCCCCTGAAGACCTGGCCCCCCACCATCACTGCCAGTCCCCCTCCTGTTTTCTCCAGAACATGGCTACAGGACATGGTGCTGAAAGGAAAGCAGTGAAAATGTGAATCGACAGTAGTGCTCAACTGACAGCACTAGAAGATAGAGGCTGCTGCAGGGAAAGGACCAGCAGGGGTGACCACAGCCCAGCCAAGCTCATCAAGCCGAACAGAAGGGAGCAGTTGAAAAAGGTCACAGCAACCTGTGGGACCGACCTCCAGCACGGCAGTAGAAATGGCAGCACAGATACCTGCATGGAACTGAGCCCAGCAGAGCAGCAGCACAACCCAACTCAGACGACCTAGCTTTTGGGGGGTTTGTGTGTCATTAGTTTTTTCATTGTTTTGGGCTGGGGGGATGCAGGAAATGCTATCCGCCAGAGCCCCTTGCCAGCTTGCCTTTATTTTCAACGGCCATGTGAGCAGCATGCAAGAATTGTCACCACCTTGCCTTTGTCTGGGGAAGCCACGCAGATGCAAGCTATGGGGAGCAGCTGCCATCTTGTTTTTCTTCCTGGTGATGAACATCTATTTGTGGGTAGAACACCTTCTCTTTTTGTATACTTTTGCTATTAATACTGCCATTGTTACTGTGCATGTCTTATTCCATTGCTTTGTGCTTTCAGTAAATTGTTATCTCAACCCAGTCTCTGCTTTTGTCCCTCCCTTACCGGAAGGGGTGTGGCTTATTTAGAGTTTAATTTCCGGCTGGTGTTAAAACCAGCACAGTCCATCCAGCCAAATACTTATCCGCCGAATAGTCTATCCATCAAATCCATGTCTCTCCAATTTGGAGATAAGGATGTCATGTGGGACCATAGCCAAGACCTTACAGAAATCTAGACGGTTGAAATCTTTCAGTTTTCCCTTGTCAACCATTGCCATCGCTCAATCATAGAAGGCCACCAGATTGGTCAGGCACGATTTGCCCTTAGTAAAGCCATGCTGGCTGCCTTGGATCACATCGTCTTTTATGTGCCTTAGCATATCTTCTAGGAGGATCTGCTCCATGATCTTCTCAGGCACAGAGGTGAGGTTCACCAGTCTGTAGTTCCCCAGGTCTTCCTTTCTTACCTTCTTAAAAATGGGAGTGATGTTTCCCTTTCTCCAGTCACCAGGGACTTCACCTGACTGCCATGATTTTTCAAATATGATGGAGAGTGGCTTGGCAACATCAGCAAGTTTCCTCAGGACCCTGGTGTGGATGCTAAAAGGCAGGAGCAGAGGAATTTTCCTGTGAAACTTTTATTTCTCATGAGAGGGCAGTTAGAGAAATCCAGCTTCTCACAGCTTCTCTGTGAAAGTTTTTGTTCTCATGCGAACTGGATGGACAACAGTTTGAGAGAATGTAAACCATTTTTACACCTGCAGGTTGTTGTGAGAACAGTGGAATTGTTTTCAGTCTTGTAAGAATAATATTTGGAAATGGGTGTCTTACTGCTCAACCTATCACCTTGAGAGGTGGTGGGTCAATAGGCCAATCATGTCATTTCTTTATTGCAAACCACACTATAAAAGACGAGCTTTCCATTAAACATGGTCTTAGCTCTTGCTCTGGCCATATCATCTGACTTGGACCTATGTCGTGATTTCGCCGTTCTCTGGGGATAACAGCGACACCCTGGGATGCATCTTGTTAGGCCCTGTAGATTTGTGTCTATTCAGCATCATCAAGTGGTCCCAAATTTGCATTTCACTTACAGTGGGAGGAACTTCACTCCCCCCACACCCACACAGAGGATCAAGGACTTGAGAGAAGTGGAAAGCCTGACTGCCAGTGAAGACCAAGGCAAAGAACTCATTGAGTACCTCAACCATCTCCATATCAGTTGTCACCAGTTCACCCTCCTCGCTTATCAAGGCAGGTACACTCTCCTTGGCCTTTCTTTTCTGACCTATCTACTTATAGAATGCCACCTTGTTATTCCTCACATCCCTTGCCAAGTCCTGTTCCAGCTTTGCCTTTGCTTTCCTGACGCCATCCCTACCTCTCCAAACCATATCCCTGTACTCTCCCCAGGTCACCTGTCCCTGCTTCCACTGGCTGTGCATTTCTTTCTTTCTTACTCCTCAGTTTGAGGAGCATTTTGCTGGGATGCAAGCCATAGCTTCAAGTCAAATCTCTATGAGTTCAGAATTTGTTGGGAACTGGAATAATCTCACTGATAGCTCTCAGAAGGAGCTGTAGTTCCCCACTCCTGGGCCAATTCTGTTTAAAAATGTGTTCACATGCTATCTCAGACCTCCACACCAGACTGCTGACTTCTGTTCCACATCCACCTCTGCCTGTGTAATCCCTTTGACATTCATCAGGCTGCTCTTGAGTGAGGATTATGGATAAAGGTATGAGCCATGTTTAAAAACACATCTGTGAACAGCAGGTCTGGAAATTATATCTCAAAAATGCAAGATAGATACAGTTGTGCTCACTATATCATCTCAGCAACTCCCTAATATTCCAGAAACTTGTAAGCTAGAGAATTCAATAAATACTGCTAATTAATTAAGGGTTAATCTGACAATTTAGAAGGGTAAGCCTTATACTGGACATTTTCACCAATATCTTAAAAAGTAGTGACTGTGGTTACAGCTACCTCCAAATCCTTTAACAAAACTGAACATTTCCAAAAGGCATGATGTAACAGCGACCAGCAAAGCCCCCTCCATCCTCCCCTCCACCCCTGCCAATATGCCTCTAAGGATACCTGGAACTTGGACTGCAAGTCAAGCCATCTTGATAAGATAAAGGTGGTACTATTATCCAAGAGTTGTCTCAGGCCTAGGGGGAAGTAAACAAAGGGAGGGGAGATAATTATCACTGATAGTGGACACACAGAATCCACAAGGAAAAACAACTCAGCAACTATGCTGAAATCAGCTCTGTCTGGGTAAAAGATAATTCCAGCAGGGGGAGACCACAACCCACAGACTCGAAAGGACTAATTACAGAATCACAGAATTAACTAGGTTGGAAAAGACCTTTGAGATCATTGAGTTCAACCTATGACCTAACACCACCTTGTCAACTAGACCATGGAACTAAGTGCCACATCCAGTCTTTTCTTAAACACCTCCAGGGATGGTGTTTCCACCACCTCCCTGGGCAGCCCATTTCAGTGCCCAACTGTAGATACAAAAATGCTGCTAGCGAGGATTTTCTTGCTATTTTCTAAGTCCGTGAGTGACTTTTCTCTCTCACAGAAGAGGTAGCAGGGAATGTAAACACCCAAGCCACCTGCAACCTTGGAAAGTCTTGTTTATGGTATAGTAGAAAATATTTTGATAATGGATGTTTTAGGATTTTGGCCAATCACCCCCAAGGGGGGTGTGGTCCTTTGTCCAATTTGACTATGAAGAAAAAAGTCTATAAAGAGTTTGTAAAATAATTAAATAAATCAATCTTGCTGCACAATTCCTGCCTGCTGGATCTTCTCTCCTCCTCCTCCCTATGGCTGCGGGACACGGTGATATACCGTAGGAACCAGGCCTGCGGTAATATTTGGTGCTGCCCGACGTGATCTGCACTCTCTGACGTGTCCTGCTGCTGCGAGCCAAGCCGAATTCCTGTAGAGGTACGCTGTTCCTTTTTCCCCCCGGGACCGGGAGGTCCGACAGGACTGAGAAATGGCGAACAGCAGCTCACAGAACGACGCTGTCGTACTGGTCTGGAAAGGTGTGTTTAGCATATTGCGCACCTCCATTCCTGAAAACTCAGTTCGGGAATTATTAGACTGGGCTACTTTAAAAGGGATTTCCATGGACAGAGATACTGCCCTGGACTTTGCCTTATGGCAAGAGCTCGGATGCACTGTCCGACACGAGCTCCCGACAGGGGAGCCGGCAGCGTTAGAATTATACAAAACCTGGCGGTCGTTATTTATTCTGCTGACAGCCCTTGACTGTGATAGCAGGGCTGGATCGCCTATTTCGGTGATGAGTGACGGAGGAATGTCCGAGGGAGGCCCCGCTGACTGGGCTTCCGGGGCAAGTGATGGTGGATTTGGAATAACCCCCCCGGCTCCACAGGCAGAGCCTGCGCCGGCTCACCCTGCAGAGTCACAGGACTCCGCAGCCCCCAGGAACCCCGCGCCGGCAGAGGCGGGGGGGTCAGGGCAGCGGGAGGGTGCACAGCCTGCCTTGCCGTTCGGCTCGGCGGCGGCCACGGCTTATCCAGGGCCGCGAATTAGCGGCTTAGCGAATTGGACTCCCAGAGCGGCTCCTAGCCCGGTTGCCTATGCACCAACAGAGCCAAAATCGCCTGGATCTAACTTCTTAGCCAGCATAGCGCCGGGCGTGACTGCACCGAGACTGCCTGGGTGTGGTCCGCTGCCCTCCTTGGCGCCGGACTGTTCTGCACCGCTGCAGATATAGTCATCGACCTTTTAATACAGCATCTGCCCTTGCTGACAGAGTTACCGAACATATCCCGGCAGCTGGGTGAATTGCTCAGCCTGAAAAAACAGCTGCTGCAGATAACAGAGGCACCCTGCTGTGCAGGGTGCACCGGGCCTGCCCCGCCAGCACCGCCCGCGGGAGACGCAGTTGCGAACCAGGGAGCGGCGCGGCCGGCAGCGAACCCGGAAGTACCGCTGCCGGGGGAAAACATGGAAGCGGCTGGGGAGCAAGAGATGAACTCGGCGCCAGGCGCCGCTGCAGCGCGGGGGCCGGCCACAGCGCCGAACGCTGCTGTGGAGCAAGAGGTGAGCGCGGCGCCGGGCGCGGTTGTAGTCCCAGAGACGGCTGCAGCAGCTCCAGTACCAGTTCGGTCGGAACCGGCCCGTAAAGAGGCTGCTGTTCAAAATGAAGCGCAGCCAGCTGTAGTCTGTGCTGTCTGTTCTGGCTCTAGAAAACCCAGCCAAAGTGCCCCTCTCCGTCCACCTCTGTTTGCTCCCAGCGTCTCAGAGTTGCCTTTGCCTGATGACTCATCATCGGGAAGTGAGGCAGATGAGCTTCTGGCCCCAGGTCGTCAAGCAACTGTACCCGGGCAGCGAAGAAAAAGGCTGCGCCGGTCTCGCCCCTGGACCTTTCAGGACAGCACGGAAACAGTGCGTCCGACCCACTACAATCGCTTCTTAGTTAAAATGCGAGCATTGGAGGAGGGTGACTGGAGGTTATTAGAAATCCTTGGAATGCCACATAGATCTGAGGATTCTGGGGGTAACCGGGGAGCTGTTACACTCCATCCGCAGGCTGTGCCAGAAGTTCAGGATGGTAGTGCTTCCCCAAAAGGGGAGATCCAAGCTTTCCCAGTGTATAAGGCTCTCCCAGATTCAGGGGAGCACGACAAGCATGAGGTAATTGCTTGGAAAGTTGTCCAGGACCTGCAATCCAAGGTGGCACAATATGGGCTAGGTTCTGCTGAGGTTATGCAGATAATAAGGGTGATAAATACAGATTTGCTTTCTCCATTTGATATCAGACACTTAGGTCAAATTCTATTTCAACCTGTACAATTTACAGTTTTTGAGAAAACCTAGAGAAAGCTGGCCGGCAAGACTGCATTAGCAAATATGCAGCTCCCTGCTGCTGATCCTAGACAGACAGCAGGAGTGGATGCTTTGATGGGGACTGGTCCCTTCTCTGATCCCAGTCTACAGGGTAACTTGTCCTCTAGGGTCCTGCAGCAAGCTCAACAGGTCGGCATGGCTGCCCTGTTGAAAACCATAGAGTTGTCAGCACCCAGAAAGCGATATACTGAAATAGTTCAAGGCAAATCAGAGTCATTCCTTTCTTTTGTAGAGAAAGTCGCTGCTTCTCTCGAGAAGCAGGTTGAGGATGACGGGTTAAGACAGTTGTTGTTGAGGCAGTTAGTGAGAGATAACGCAAACGAGGAGTGCAGAAAAATCATAGATGCCTTACCAGGGGATCCTGAGGTAACAGACATGGTCGAAGCCTGCGCTAAGGTGGGATCTGGGAACCAGAGAAGGTCTGCTTTGGCTGCGTTCCTGCAGCCTGTTCACGCATCTTCTGGTCGTGAACCAAAGCAACCAAAACAGGTGAAGAAACGGAAGCGGCCTAAGCCGAGCCAAAAAGAGAACACAGAGATCCCCCAGTGCAAGAGGTGTGGCAGGCCAGGGCATTGCACGGGCTACTGTAGATCCCAGACTCATGCCAATGGTCGGCCGTTGCCAGGAAACTTCCGCCGGGGTGCAAGGAGGGGGAATTGCTCTCCGATGCAGTCGCTCCCCCAGAGAGTGGCACAGGCACAGGCACAGGCCTACCCAGCCACCCTAGAGACGGCACCCAGGGATCAGACGGCACCCCCGGATCAGACCGGTTAGACGTCCACACCGCAGCCGCAGTCGTCTTAGACTCTAGCCGTATTTATAAGGTTCCCTTGGACACATATGGACCCTTAGCCCAGGGATCCAGTGCAATGCTGGTGGGAAAACCTGACGTTGCCCATCAAGGAATCTTAGTGCACTCAGGAGTTATTGATGCTGACTTTAAAGGTCAGATTTGCGCTATGGTCTCCACGCAAAAACCCCCTGTAACTATTCCTGAAAAGACCTGCCTTGCTAAATTAGTGCCTTTTAAGTCTTGTGTCCCCAGGATAGAGCAACAAACTCAGGAAGATAACAGCAGTGGATCTACGGGACTTCCACAGGCCTTCTGGACTGCAGACATCTCTGACCAAAGGCCACAGATGACATGTACCCTGATCCTTCCGAACGCCCGTCCACCCCGGACTCAGCCTCGAGGTTTGATTGATACGGGTGCTGATGTAACGATCATCTCCTTCTCTGCATGGCCTCCCTCATGGCCTCTAGCCCCGGTGGGATCGGCCATCGCAGGATTAGGAGGAACCACACAGAGCTATTTAAGCGAACGGCCTGTGGTGGTGAAGGATTCAGAGGGGCACACAGCTACGATTAGGCCTTATGTTGCTACCACTTCCCTTAACCTTTGGGGGTGGGATGTGTTGGCAGCTTGGGGCGTACGGATTGGGACAAATTTTTAGCAGGGGTCACTGTGTGTAAGGGCGCACAGTATCCTACACTGCCTTTGAGGTGGCTGACTAACACACCAATCCGAGTCAGACTCTGCTCAGTTAGTTGAATTAAGGGCTGTTACCATGGCTTTTCAGCGATTCTCACAGGAACCTTTGAATTTGGTTACTGAAGCCGACTAGCAAAAGCTTTGTATACAATTAATCACCTTACAGTACCACAAAATTCAAATAATCCTGTTATTCTGAATCATTTTCTCTCATTGCAGTCTGCAGGCGACAGACAGCTGCCCCGGGCAAAAGTCTGGGTACGGAATTTACTCACTAACCAGTGGGAAGGCCCTCATGAGCTTATCGTTTGGGGTCGTGGGTATGCTTGCGTTTCCACAGATACTGGGATACGGTGGCTACCTGCAAAATGCGTTCGCCCTGACCTACGGCACCAGAGGCAGAACAGGCAACCTCCAAATGATGACCAGAACGCCAACCATCCAAATGGTGACCAGAATGTAGATCATCAGCCTAATGACTCTTGTGATGATGACCAGGATGTCGACCATCAGGCAGATGGTCCTTCTAGAAGCAGAGACTGGGATGGTCCTTCCACAAGCAGAGACTGAACTTTAAATTTCTTGTTATGGAGTCAGATAGTTAAAGCCTTAAGGACATTTTTAGAATTAATAACTGATGTAGATTTCTATTTAGGATTAATAGTAGAGTTGTTATCTTATCAAACAAAAAGGGGGAATTGTAGATACAAAAATGCTGTTAGTGAGGATCTTCTTGCTATTTTCTAAGTCCGTGAGAGACTTTTCTTTCTCACAGAAGAGGTAGCAGGGAATGTAAACAACCAAGGCACCTGCAACCTTGGAAAGTCTTGTTTATGGTATAGTAGAAAAATATTTTGACAATGGATGTTTTAGGATTTTAGCCAATCACCCCAAGGGGTGGCTGATCCTTGTCCAATTAGACTATGAAGAAGAAAGTCTATAAAAGAGTTTGTAAAATAATTAAATAAATCAATCTTGCTGCACAATTCTTGCCTGCTGGATCTTCTCCTCCTCCTCCTCCCTATGGCTGCGGGACACAGTGATATACCCTAGGACCCAGGCCTGCGGTAATACCCAATCACTCTTTCCATGAAGAACTTTTCCTAATATTCAACCTAAACCTCCCCTGGTGCAGCTTAAGACTGTCTTCTTGTCCTGTTGCTGGTTGCCTGGGAGAAAAGACCAGCCCCCACCTGGGTACAACTTCCTTTCAGGTAGTTGTAGAGAGTGATAAGGTCTCCCCTGAGCCTCCTTTTCTCCAGGCTAAAAAACCTCAGCTCCCTCAGCCACTCCTCGTAGGACTTATGTTCTAGACCCTTAACCAGCCTTGTTGGCCTTAGCATTACAAGGGAGGGAATCATTTAACCAATAGAATAAGAGAACTGTGTTAGGAGAATTGTTGGGGAGGATGAAAGTTTGGTAAGAACGTTTCACAGGTATGTAGGGTTGGCAGAAAGGTCTGTGAATGTAGAAGCTGGGGATGAGATAGAAATGAAAGCAAGCTTTGATATAGAGTAAAAGATGTTTTGCTGAAACACTGATCGCTGAGTAACTGAGAAGGCAAAGGTTGGAGATGAGTTGGAAGGAGATTTTTAGGAGCAGGACAAAGGTATGTGACTACAAACAAAGACATGTTTTTCACCAAGTAAATAAGTCTCAAGAAGAGCATAAGTAAATAGAAAACACGTCTTTACCAAAAAGAGAGATATGGCAGGCAAACAAGAAATGTTGATGTAGCAAGAAGAAGAAAGGTCTGAGAATTTTCCACTGTAAGCTTAAATTGTAACTTACTCTTGTGATTGGATAATAATGACTATAATATGGTGACGGTAGTAGCTATGATAGGCTATAGGCAAATGTAAAGGTATTGTGTATGGTGCTTATTGGTTGTTATGTGTTGAGAGTCTTTCTGAAGAATGGCTAAAAAGCAAGGGTCATGATGACACAGCAGGTTTAGTGAAGATGCAGACACTGAGTCCTTGAGCAAGAGGTTGCATAGATAACAGAATGTGCATTCAGATAAGAAAGAAGACAGAAACCATATGGAAGAGGAAGATAAGACCACCGTGTTTGCAGATCCCACGGAATAGCTCCCACCAATGAGGAGCTCAACTTTTGCAATATGTATGAACTAATTAAAGGTACTATAAGTAAGTGTAGTTTTGAAAAATAAATCGAGACTTGCTGAACATCATGCCTTGAGTGCTTGTCTCCCGCGACTCCACCCAACATCTGGCACCCGAACAGGAGAAGTTGCCCTTGCCTTATGCGATGGGGGAGTTGCGTTGGGGTCGGGTCCCGCAGCTAGACGGACGGCGAAAGAGGTCGCGTATACTGCAGCGATTTCCTCCGCGCCCGAGTGACCGCACAGGCGGGCTCGCCGATACGTGCTGCCGAAGCCTGGAGGGGCTAGCAACGGTACCGTCGTAAGTATGGAAAGGCAAGCAGCACAGGAACTTTTCAAGGCTTTTTTGCTTAAGCGTAATTTTAAGGAGATTAATCTTGATAAAGACCTCCCCGCCCTTTTAACGCATGCGCGCTCTTACGGTTTTTTCGCTGACCCCCACTCCATTCATGAATTAAGTCAGTGGCGCGCGTATAGTGACAAACTCTGGGATCTTGTCTTAGATGACGATAAGCCAGCTAAAAAGATAGCTAAACTATGGAGAGTTGTTTATAATGAACTTTTAATGGTACAGGCAGAAAAGAAAGCCGCAGAAAAGATTAAAGTTGCACAGGACCGTAATCGTCTTTACGGGGAACATGGTCCCTCTCCCTTCTCTGGTCCGCCTAATCCCCCCACCTTTGCTACGGTTCACGTACCCCCTGAGGCTCTTGCCTCTGAGTTGCCTTCCGCGCCTCCCCCCCCCCCCACCTCCTGCTCCTCCCACGCCTTCTTTGCCGCAGCCTGCTCCTCCGCCCTTGCCTCACCCGTCTCCGCCGGACTGTTCTCACTCGCGAAACCCCTTTGTTAGCCCTGAGCCTGTCCCTGGGGCAGAGTCTGACCTCGCGGAGGCCATGGCCAAGGGTCATAGAGAGCTGTGGGCAGCTCTCGCTCGTGACGGTTTGCATAAGGGCGATGCAGAGATGCTAGCGGCTGCCCAGGAAAGCTTGGCTTTCCCTGTTCTGTTTGTTCCTAATCCACAGGGAGGCAATATTGCGCAAGTTACTAACCTCGACTGGAAGCTGTTAGCTCAGCTACGAGCAACGGTGGGGAATTACGGTGTTACGAGCGAGCCCGTAAAACAGATGCTTGATTATATTTTTAATGCCTTTACTCTCCTTCCTGCTGACATTAAAGGCATCACTAAATTAATGTACACCCCGCACCAGCGATTACTCTTTGACGCTCGCTGGAGAGAAGAAGCAGCTGTGAGCGCAGATCTTAACAGACCCCAGGGGGACCCCTTGGCTGACATTACGGTTGATGAGTTACTAGGACAGGGTCAACATATGAGGGCTGAGGCTCAGGCTGCACTAGGCCCTGCTAAATTGCGGGAGGCCATGGCAGTTGCTAAGAGAGCCATGGACAAAGTTCGAGCCCCGGGTGGAATTCCTATGTACATGAGCATTAAGCAAGGTCGGGAAGAGTCTTTAGGCTCTTTTGTTGATAAAGTCATGGAGGCAATTTCAAAAGCCGGGGTGCAAGAGCACATGCACGACCCATTATTAAAACAATGTCTCCTACAAAATGGTAACCAAGCCACTCGCGCTCTCATTACTTCCACCCCAGGGGATTGGACTGTCCAGCAGCTCCTAGAAAAGGCTGCTACCATGCCCACTGGCTCTCAGCTGTTCTTAGCACAGGCTTTAGAAAAGTTAGGTGAAGGATTAAAGGAACAAGCCATTAGTTCCCAAAATCAAGTGATGGCAGCCCTTGCTCCCCTCCAAGCTGTTGTGGCGCACTCCCGCCCGGCCCCAGGTGGCCGAATGAGATGCTATTGCTGCGGAAAAGCCGGTCACATTCGTCGCGAGTGCACCGCTGCAGGCATCTGGTGCAACAAATGCCAATCCAATACGCATAACTCAGCAGCATGCCGCAATAGTAGCAAGAAACAGGGAAACCCCCGACCCAGCGCGAACAGCAGCCGCGCGACGACACAAGTAGCAGCTTCACCAGCGCCACTTGCCCCCGCCCAGCAACAAGCGGGAGCCTCGGCCTGGACCTGGCAGCCTCAGTAGACGTTGAACTACTGACGTCCGAAATTCATTGCGTCCCTACCGGCCTCATGGGACCCGTACGCATCAATGGTCAAGCTACGGGAGGACTTATTGTAGGCCGCTCATCTGCAATCACCATGGGCCTTTTAGTAGAGACTGGTCTCATTGATGCTGACTCCACTGGAGAACTTTTTATTCTTGTACATACTGATTACCCCCCCATAAGGATACCTGCGGGGCAAAAATTGGCACAGCTGGTCCCGCTACCACATTTGACCTCAAGCATCCCACCTGTTCACGGCTCACCCCGCCAACCCTTAAGCCCTGGCTCTACCGGAACTTTAACTTTGCTTACCATTGACCTCGCCTCCCGTCCCCGAAGGTGTTGCTTCCTGAGCCACAAAGAGGAATTTATCACGCTAGAAGGTCTTCTTGATACAGGAGCTGACTCCAGCGTCGTCGATCCAGGAAAATGGCCTTCAAATTGGCCTATATTACCAGCGACGACCGTAGTTACAGGCATCGGAGGGATGAGACTGGGCCAAAAATCTCCCTTGATTCATATTGAAATTGATGGTAAACAAGTACCAGCCACGTTTTCTATCATGCCTCTACCTCCTACAGTGGATTGTCTTCTAGGCAGAGATGTTTTAGCCCAGCTAGGCCTTGTGCTTACCAATGATCACCATTTACATTAGAGGCCATTGCTTGGACATTCCCGTTGCCACTATCATGGATTACTACCGAACCTATAGTGGTTAAGCAATGGCCCTTGAAACGGGAAAACCTAGAGCAAGCTCATGCTCTAGTCACCGAGCAACTTCAACAAGGCCATCTTAAACCATCCACCAGTCCGTGGAACACTCCTATTTTTGTCATACGACAAAAGACTGGTGCGTATCGTCTCTTACATGATCTTCGTGCTGTGAATCAACAAATGGAATCTATGGGAGCGTTACAACCAGGTCTCCCAAATCCTGCGATGCTGCCCCGAAATTGGCCCCTTTTAATTATTGATCTAAAAGACTGCTTTTTTACTATTCCGCTGCATCCTGAAGACACGAAGCGCTTTGCTTTTACTCTACCAGCCTTAAACAAAGGAGAACCAGCAAAGCGATTTGAATGGACAGTCCTGCCACAAGGAATGAAGAATTCACCAACCCTGTGTCAATTATATGTTGATGCTGCTCTGCAACCCTTACGGAAGCAATTGCCCTGTGCCATCATTTATCACTACATGGACGATATTCTTTTCGCTCAAGAAGAACCTTTCACCTCTAATCAAGTGCAAATGATCATCACTTCTTTAGCTGCCTGGTCCCTTGTTGTGGCACCCAACAAAATACAAGTTTCTGCTCCATGGAAATATCTAGGATGGACTATTACCGCTCAGAGAATAAAACCTCAGAAGTTACATATTCAAGCATCTATTTCAAACCTAAATGAGGCCCAGAAACTTCTAGGAGACCTACAATGGCTTAAACCCATTACAGGAATTCCCAACATGCTATTGGAACAGCTACGTCCTTTGCTAAAGGGCACAGACCCATGTACTCCTGTGATGCTTACGCCGCAACAGTCTAAAGTCTTGCAGCAAATTACATCCTGTATCTCCAGAGGCTTTGTTGACCGTCTAGACCCCGACACCCCATTATCCTTAACTGTCTGGAACAGTAGAGAACATCTCTTAGGAGCCATTACTCAGCAAAAGAAAACGGGGGACATCTCCATTCTAGAATGGATTTCGCCCCCCTTGCAGCAAAGAAAAACAGTCACTCCAAAGATTGAAAATTTAGCAACTCTTTTAAAGAAAGGACGTCTACGCACCTGGGAAATTAGTGGCCTTGAACCTGCAGTTATCTACCTCCCCATGGAAAAACCTACCTTAGACTGGTACCTACTCAACTCCTCGCAGCTCACTGAAGCATTGCTCTCTTCTGGAGCAGAAGTTCGCACCGGCCCATTAGCTCCAAAATTACTCAACTGGTTGGGAAGCTGGACCTGGATATCCAAACCGTTGCAGCACCGAGGGCCTATCCCTGATGCTCTGACAGTTTTTACTGATGCCGGACGCAGAACCAGGACAGCTGCCGTTGTTTGGCACTATAATCAACAATGGTGCCACCATAAGATCGCAGCTACCCCTACTGATACATTACAAACCTTAGAACTTGTAGCAGTACTGTGGGCCGCCCTTCATTTTTCGGAACCCCTCAATGTCATTTCAGACTCTCTTTATGTTGTAGGAATTGTTTCTAGAATCGAGGACGCTGTCATCAAGGAAGTGAAAAACCAGCGACTTTTTGATCTGTTATTACAACTAAAACGTCCCCTATGGGTTCCGGCCAAATGGACTAAGCCTGTTGTCACTGATGAGCAACCCACAACAGAGGAAGAAAAGAAGGGTACAGAGGAAGATCTCACAGATCCTGCAGGAAGTTGAGCAGCGGTTTTGCATTACCTTCCTTGTGGACTCTGAACAGGAGATAGAGGGTTATCTCCTCCCACATTTGCAGAGACACTTTTTGCGTTTTTGCCAATCTGCTTGCTTTGCATGTAATTGTAATAATCATAAGGCGTGGGTAAGATTGCTTTGCGGAGGCTGTAATTTACAGTGGTGGGTCCACCAGCAACATCTATCAGAAGGGTTTTGGTGTCAGTCTTGCAGTTTTCACTGGCACCGTGAGACGGCTCAAGGAGCATTAGTACAACTCACAGGCAAAAATATCATTGACAGTTTGCAATTAGTTGAAAATCTTGAAGATCTGCGGCTAAGAGAATTAGCATGGTCAGTACAGCATTTAGCAAAAAAGCCGATAGCTACTCTGTAGTTTTGCAATCCTCGTGCCAACCAAATATTGGGGTCCCCATTCAGTGGCAAGTTGACCCAAGAAAGTGGGATCATGTTTGCCGGCGGTTTAAGCATCGTGCTGCTAATCGCAGGCTCAGTAATGGGTCACCCCCTTTCCTATCCTCCTAAGGTGTTTGACCCTAGAGATAATATCTGGGTCTCCTTGGCACGTGAATTGAACACCACAACATTCTGTGCCTCCTTAGCCTCGCCCAGTGCCCCCTTCTTAACATGTTTGATTGGGGTGCCGTTAAATGATAGTACTTGGCATCTCTTTGTTACAGAGACTCAAGACTACCCGGAGCCTCTGGCCCTTGGCTACCACTACTAACGTTACGCATGGGCTACAAGAGTATGATAGCTGGGATGATAAACTCCCGGTGGGCCCTGAGCCACAAGAGATAGAACTAGTTGATTCTCTTAACGCTACAGCCTGTATTTATATTAATAGTTCACGTGATTTATGCCAAGAGGGCAGCCTTAATGGCTGTCGACTGAATGAATCCAACCCCACCTTGATTTATCCTATTGGCAATGCTTCACAGTGGGATTTAGAATGGTGCAACGTTACCGTGAGAAATCGATCTCTTGCAGCCCCTGGAACATTTTTCCCTCGAAAGTTACCCAGAGGGTTTTTCCTAATTTGTGGGAATCGTGCCTGGTCAGGTATTCCATCCAGGCCTGTAGGTGGGCCCTGTACCTTTGGCCAACTGAGTCTTGCACTTCCACAGCACCATCCTAATGCTACACACCGAACACGATGGCGGAGGTCTTTAACAGAAACTATAACACCTGAATGTCAGGATGACCTCACGCTATGGAGCAAATCAGAAGTGCTTTTTACCTCCCTTTTTGTTCCTGGTGCAGCTGCGGCACGAGCCCATCGTCACTTAGAAAAACTGGCATGTTGGGTAGTTAAACAGGCAAACGGTACCAGCCGAGTGTTGTCTGAACTTGCAGAAGATCTGAGTTCAGTCCAACACGCCCTGCTTCAGAATAGAGCAGCTATAGATTTTCTACTCTTAGCCCACGGCCATGGCTGTGAAGACTTTGAAGGAATGTGCTGTATGGATCTTGAGGATCATTCTAAGTCCATCCACGCCGAAATTAAGAATTTGATTGAACACTCCCAAAAAATAAAGAAAGACTCCGGATTTTTCGGATTAGAAGGACTTACAGAGTGGATGGGCTTAGAAGGATGGATGAAAAGTGTGATTAAATTTTTAATGCTGTTGCTAATAATTGTTTTGCTTGGTTTACTTATGCTTAGCTGTATAATGTCATGTGTAAAAAATTTAATTTCGAAGTCAGTCAATATGACTATGATCATGCAAAAAGAAAACAGGGGAAGTGTTGAGAGTCTTTCTGAAGAATGGCTAAAAAGCAAAGGTCATGATAACACAGCAGGCTTAGTAAAGATGCAGACACTGAGTCCTTGAGCAAGAGGTTGCATAGATAACAGAATGTGCATTCAGATAAGTAAGCAGACAGAAACCATATGGAAGAGGAAGATAAGACCACCGTGTTTGCAGATCCCACGGAATAGCTCCCACCAATGAGGAGCTCGACTTTTGCAATATGTATGAGCTAATTAAAGGTACTATAAGTAAGTGTAGTTTTGAAAAATAAATCGAGACTTGCTGAACATCATGCCTTGAGTGCTTGTCTCCCGCGACTCCACCCAACAGTTATGTGTTAAGATACTCTGCAAAGAAAAGTATCTAATGCTTTGTAACTTGAACAGAAAGTGGCTTCAGATATGCCCACAGCTGGAGCGGGCAGCTGTAGGGCTGGCTCTGGATACCCACTCCCTGAAATGCTGTAATTTCACCTATGCAATAAACAGCTTTCAAGAGAGCTGCCTGAAGTGCAGACAGCCTTCGTGAAACTTTCTCCTATAGCCAATTAGCCAATGAGCATTAATCCCTTTGTTTGCAAAAATGTATAAATAATGAAAAGTTTTGAACAACCTCAAGACCCCCACCACTGAGAAGCCCAGGGTGAGGAAGGACCAACAGGACACTGCCGGATACATGGGTGGTGACTATATTCTGCTTGATCTGTCTGTTTCTCCCTTATCTTTTCTGTTTCTTTCTCGCTACCTCACATTTTACTGTTAAATAAAATCCATACTATTGACTTCAGCATATGGTCTGGTTTGCACCTTAATTTGGGTAGAGGCATCTCTCAATCAGATCTTAACAGTTTCCCTCTCAGTTGTCTCTTCTCAAGGCTGATCAGGCCCAACTCCCTCAGCCTTTCTAGTTTTCTTTCACTACAGCCTCTCAGTTATAACCCTTTGGTCATAGCTCCCCAGAGATTTTACTCTGAAGATCCAGAGGATGGCAGGGATGGTACTAACAAATATTAAAATGATCCTTTGCCTCAAGAATAGAAAAATGTTATCCCTGAATGTTTCCCTCAAAAACAGGGATTAAGAAAGAACTCTGACCTCCTGCCTTTAGTCAGTCCTTAATGATTTACTAAAATAAATTCAACTCTCCAAATTGCCCTAGTGGCCTTTTATAAGGCAGGTAGAGATGACATACTACAGGAAATTGCAATCAACAAGAGAGCAGCAAACAATATTGCCATAAAAACATTCCATGCACTAATCTATAAAGTAGCATTTTAAGAACACCTAAAGGTCAAGTCACAAAATTTGTTGGGGAAGGGGGATGTTCTTTGGAGAAAAGCAGGAAGATTTGTTTGTCTGACAAAACCTTAAACCTATAAACCAAGTGCCTGATATTCAAACAGACACATTCAAACGCATCCTCTTAAAAAAACCCCAAAAACACAGTAAAGGCCTCGAGGATGAGGCAGTCTGCAGTCTACTATAGTCTCTTCTCTTCTAAAAATATCTAGAGTTCTCCCCAAATGGGCCATGAATTATTATTAGATGTATGTTGAACATTTATAGATGTTCCAAGCTAACCAATTCATTTCACAAGCACTCCAGTTAACAAATAAGATGGGCACATCAAAAGACATTGCTTCAGTCTTTTTTTAAACTACTGATACCTATTCTTTTGCATGATAAAAGTACAGTCCTATAGTTGGCCTGAAACCAAATTGCTTTTCCCTCCATATTTCCTGTATTACTTCTGGCAAACGACTCAGGTGCATATATAATTCCAAAGGTATTTAGGTACCCAATCCCAGATGTAGTCTTTCAATACTTATGCATATCTAGATAAGCAATTACAGTGCCTTGGAAAATGCAGATCACAGCTCCAGCTCAAGCCTGGAGGAGATAAATGAAGAGCCACCTCTGCTGTTTACACTGGGGGTTTGGTTTAGCCACCTATATAGCTACACCCTTTGAGAGACCTTGGAATGAGGACTGAAAACAAGTGAGGATGCTAAACAAGAAAACATGTAAATGTAAAAAAGTTTTTTTAAAAATATAAATGTTTAGTTTAGGATTAAGAAGGGTTGACTTATTTTTTTCTTTTTAAGATTGATTGAACGCTGTTGTCCTCAAATAAAGAAACTCAATTCTTTCCATGAGATTTTTATAACTGAGCTCCTCAGCTACACTACAGCCCCTTCAACCCAAGCAGTGTTAGTGCTGGAAGAAGCCTTAGCATAGGAAACTCTCTGGCAATCTAAGCACTTTAACCATCAGACCTTTCTCAACACTAAAGCCTAACTCAGAGTGATTCCTATTTAACTGACTTTTATTCCTTCTGTAGGACTGTCTAGGTTGGGGGGGATTCAGTGAGTATGTAGTATTCCCTCGGCAGCACTTCTACAGGTGTGGATGCTGTAAGAAGGACAATGTTCTCCTTACAAACAAAGATCGAGATAGTGAATGTGTTAGGGGAAAGTCCATAAGTGCAATATAAAAGATATTCAGCTGAAGATAAAATAGGTCTGAAAAGAAATACTGGGTTTCACGCTTCACGGGCACAGTTTTCCCAGTTAGAAAGTGGTTAATGAATTTTCAAAGGTTCAATAATAATTAGCATTTATAAAAGCCCAGTAGTTATTCATCATTCTCCCTTCAGCTTGCAGTAAGGGCACCATAACGCTAGGCTCTCCTGAGACCGCCGAGCCTTGCCAGGCGCCATGCGAGCACCGAGCCCAGCTTCCCGCACGCAAGGACCGAAATTGAAGGGGGGGGGGGGGGCGGACAGGGGAGGAGGGGGTGTGTGGTATCCCACCAACAGCACAACCCACACGGCAGAGATGGAAAGAAGGCTTGCTGAGCCGCGCCACTCCGCCCCACTCCCCCGCCCCGGCCACACACTCTCACACACACGCACACTCCGGAAAGTGACAGGGAAAGATAGCAGCACCACGGGGCACGCCACCGGCTCCAGCCGCCCTCCGACCGCATTTCAGGGCCGCCCAGATTCCTCTCTAGGGAAGGAGCAGGCAGCATCAGGGCCCGGTGGTCAGCCTAGCGCGTCAGCGCAATGCGCTGACTGCTTCCACCCCCCCCCCCCCAGCAAGCACCAAAGGGTGCGGCAGGGACTCCCCGTGAGGAAAGGCCGTAGGACAGGGGTGGGCGAGGGGCCCCCCGCCTCGAAAGCGGTCAGTCAGCATCATGGCCCGCGTCTTTCCCGCAGCCGCCTCTCTCCCTCCTCACCCGCAGCTCTTCGAAATCCGCCATTTTCTACCCGCTGATGGTGGTGCTGCTGCCGCCGCCGAGCCCCACCGCCACCATCGTGCACCCTGTGCGCGCCCCCGGCACGTGACGGAGGAGGGTAGCTCCGGCGACGAGGGGGAGGGCGCTCCGCTCCTCCTGCATGACGGTCTGCCTCTCCCGCCCTGAGGGAAATCGTGAGAAGAAACCTGTCATATTTAGTACGGACACACCCGCCGGTACCGGGCCAGGCCCATCACGGTTCCTAGCAGGCCCCAACCGGCGAGGTGGTAGGGAAGAGGTAGCTCCTCGGGCCCCGCCGAGCTCCGGCAGCAGCTCCAGACCTGTCAGGAAAGCTGAGCACTCCGGGGACATGATCCCGGTGGGATCACCCCCCTTGGGGCTGCCGCGTTCCCTCTCTCCAGGATCAACACCACAGAAAACATATTCGGCTGTTAAAAAAAAAAAAAAAGAGAGGAAAAACAAATAACCCAGGCTTGCGCTTTAAGTGGATTAAATGGAAAGGTTGGCCTTGCACCATTTTACAGCCTTCTTAGTTTTATCCATCTAATCAAGAGCATTTGTGTTATAATGATGATGTATGTGAAAAAGGAGGTTCACTCTCAGTAAAATTTAAAAAAAGTTTCATAAAAGGGACAATTAAGAGACAACAGCAAAAAGGGTTTTACGGCCGGGTGCTTCAGCAGAGAGCCAAAGGCACATCTCTACATCCAAAAGATCGTCTTTAAAAGTACATCTCTTATTGCATATTCATCAGAATCATGAATGATTCATAAATTCTTTGGAGTTTCTGTGTATCATCCCATCAGCCTTATCTTCCTGCTTGGCTCCATTCCATCTCTGCTCCCTCCATCAATTCTTCTCTCTGGTTTCTGGTTTTCTTCTTCTCTGATAAGATACTCCAGGAATGTGAAGACTTTCTCTGCCTATCTTTTCTAAATTGACTACATAAACAATAGACATTCTATATCATGTATTACATTACAGAACTAGGTAAAGTTTTTCTAACATTATGTAAAATGCGAAAAGCCAACATCACAATATATTCATAACAATCCCTCACTTTTCCTTTTTTTTTACAAATCATTTGGTTTGAGCAGTATCCCTTGTTTTCTAGCCTTTATTATTTGCTCATTTTTTTCACAAATCAACCTTGCTTCTTCAAAGGGGTCTTTGATATCATTTTTCTTCTTCAACACCATGATCTTTTGTGCCGTTCCAGATGTAGCCAATTTTGGTTCCACAGGCATTGGTACTATTTGCATGCCTTGGACCACAGTAGATATTAATCGTATAAAACAGGGGACCAAGCAAGGGAGAAATATCAAGCCTGCGGTGGCACATAAAAGGAAGAAGCCTAGCTTCTTCCACTATTCTATTCCCAATACATTATCTCACCAGCTAAGTTTTAGTGTGGATTCCCACTTTTGGACCAGTACATGGGCTATTTTTCTGATATTTTTGGCTATATCTAGGACAGCATCCCCATGGTCATCTATCTTCAAACAACAGTCTGATGTATTAAATTTTCCACAAACACCTCCCTCTTCAGCCAATAGATAGTCTAAAGCCAACCTATTCTGATACACCACAGCTCTTGTTTGGCTTTGTTGGCTAGCTAGTAATTCCAATGCCTGACCAGTTGGGTTTGTTATTATTTCTACAACTGCTTGGAGTCTTATAATCCCATTCAGCATGTAAATTGGGGTTCGATACCCCCAACTCCCATCTTGTGCCCAGGTGGCTGGCCCATACGTTTCAATTATGTGCTCAGCAGGCCATTCCTCGTCTCTCCATTTTTGAGATCCTCCAGTCAATTCTCTTTTATTCCTTTTCAGATCCTCATACACTGGTATTCCTAGTTGATCTCCGTCTGGCTCTGGTAAAAGAAAGAATCCTGGGTGTATGATTCCCAGGGTACAACTCCCTTTCCACTGAGAGGGGAGCTTTGCATATGCCCTTTTTCCACATATCCAAAATAGGCCATCTGGTGCCTTCCAGTAATCAAATTTTTGTTGATTTATATTTTCCCAAAAATTTGATATGTCTGGGATCCCAAAATAAGGATTTTTGTTTGTATCATTGCATTGAAAGAGTTTGACCTTATTATTGTACTTACAATTCTTTTCCTTTGTTTTTTCCTGAGTCCAATACAGAGCTGGTTTCTCGGGGACCCACCATGTAAAAGTTCCATTACTGACCTTCTGTCTCTTACAGGGAGTATTTCCTACTTCGTTAAGGAAATTGTTCCCGGTACGCCAGAGACACTTCTCTCCTATCACTGTTGAACTCAGTACCCACCCTTCTGGTCTGTTTTCTCCCCTTATCCTTGTCCGATTCCACTTAAGGAGTTCTATTGGGCTTAAGATACTGCCTTTCCATGGCCATTCCTCTGTCATCAGAGGCCCTCCACAGACCCAACAGTTGGTTACATTAAGCACTTTACTTATCCTTTCCCCCAATTCCACAAACAGATTTTTTCCAAATTTTGAGATTTCCTTTTCATTTTCTAATTGTTGTTTGAGTTTCACATACATGTCTTGAATTGGGGTCGATACAGAGTTAGATTGCTGTACTAGCTTTGCCTTCTTGTTTACCAGTTGTTCTTTTACTAAGGCTGAGACTTTACTCCCAACAATATATGTGAAACACATCCATCTTTCCCCTTTTGAACATTTACTTCTCAACCTGCTACCACTTGTTCCTAGGTTTTCTACAATCCAGTACTTTTTCCCATTTTGCATACAGTTTCCTAATGTGGATGGGTTATAACAGTGACTGTTGACATGGGTATGCGCAATGAAAAAGGAACCTCGCTGTTTTTCCATATACAGCTTTTGGTAGCACCTATGGCGTGGCTGTGTCGGTATCCCCAGAGGGAAGAGACAAAAAAGGAGTGACAGATAAAGGAATAACAGAGGTCCGATATGGTTTATACTTCCACCTCCCATGCCTATGGGGTTGCTACCCACAGCAGGGGTATATGATCTTGGTGGCAAGTACAGTGGTCAATTCAGTCTTGCCCTCTATTTCTTCATCACTTCCTTTTCACTAATTTCCAGGAAAATTGCTTTTGACACTTCTTAATTGTAGCTTCCCACCATTCCTCAGGTATCTCCCATTCAACAGGCACTAGTAATTCCCATCCACAAAGCAGGGTTACTGTTTCAGCTGTTCTTTGCTCTGCCTGGATTGGGGAATAGATTTGGCGTTCGACACTTCGTGAAGTGAGAGTGTTGTTTCTGTGAACTACAATAATGTTGGGGTTTTAGGAGCTTTCCTGGATTTTTTTTTTCCTCTTAAAGGAATTTTCCCCATATGTATTGCTAGGGGGACAAATTGCTGAGTACTTCAGAAAAACAAAGACCTACCCATCGAGGGTGGGGTGCATCTGGCTACTCTTTTCTTTCAACCTGGGTGTGTGGACAGTCAGTTCCCGGCGTTCAGACAGAGAGGGAGGCTGCTTTCTTCGGCTGCTTTTCCTTCTGCTGGAGAAGCCCCGGGATCCCAAGCCCGCATTTCCCTGCCATGCTGGGAGCAGGGCTGTGGCAGCCCTTCCCCCACCGTTGCTTCGAGCCTTCGCTGTGTTGTAGCCGTGCTCGCCCTGCCTGCCCAGACCTCCGGGGGGTTCCCCTCTTGGATACATCGGCTCTGCCACCCGGGATTTGTGCTCATCCCTGCTGTTCCAGCCTGCCGTTCCAGAAGGTCCAGGCAGACACCAGGATCGGGTCCCCAGGGGTTTGTGAAGCTTTTGTTCCATCCTTTCCCGGGATCCCAGGGCACGGGTGCCTCGTGCTCCCCGAGCTCGCTCCGGAGCGCCCCCTGCAGCCGCGGGGGAACCATCACACCTGCCCTGCTCACCGGGAGCCGCCAGCGCCCCTGCCGGCTGCGAGCGGAACTGCACCCGAGGGGAAAGGGCCTGACAGCCGAGAAGGCTGGGACTGGGTTTGTGTTTGCTGTTACTGCCAGAGTTGTTGTTGTTTTGTTTGACTGGTTATATACATATATATATATATATAGTAAAGAACTGTTATTCCTATTTTCCCACATCTTTGCCTAAAACCCCTTGGTTTCAAAATTATAATAACCCGGAGGGAAAGGGATTACATCTGCCATTCCAAGGGAGGCTTATGCCTTCCTTAGCAGACACCTGTCTTTCAAACCTAGACAGATCTTGGCGCCCAACTGTGGGGCCTGAGGGCATTAAGAGAGAGAGGTGAAAAAGGAATAACAGTTCCTGGATAACTTTATTTTGTGTGCTGGATATAGGAACCTTGCTAGGCAGCACTATGTGGTCTACTTTACCCTGGTTCGGGTGGCAGGTGGCCGTGGCTTTATTCTTCCCCTTTGCAGCTCCTTACCTAAACATGGGTCCTCTGACTAAGACTACCATTGCTGTTATCCAGTTTGCCCTATGGGTCGAGAAGGTGAGGAATTCACGGGCTTTTAACTTCCTCCGGAATGTGGGCACGTGGATAAAGGGCTAATGTCGAGGGATTCCTTGTGGAACAGGGGCATAGGATACCCCAGGAAAGTCTGGTCAACCCAGGGTTGCTGAGGAAGAACCCCTGAACTGGCCTCAGGCTGCAGGCAGGCCTGGAAGACACCTGGCAGCAGGCAGCCTTGAAAATCCTTGGCAAAGTTACACACTAGTCGGCTCCCCCGCTGCTTAGAGGCTGTCTCGTGGGAATAGGGCATGAATCTTTGCAAAGTAGATATAAGTTAGTGAAAGTAAACAATACAGTGGAGAACGATGCTCAAATCGTATCGGTGTTCGTGTCGTTACTCTGGCCGGCTCCCCTGCACTCGGAACCCTCCACGCTGCTAAACCTGGTGCCCAAACAGGGACCCATGTGAGTTTTGCTACATGCAGGTTCACTTAAATGTGGCAAGACTCCGAATCATTGCATTGGTGTTGGAGCCTGGGGAAGCCGGAGCGCGAAGGGTCTCAAAGCCGAGTGAAGCCGGAGACCGGAGCTTGCGCAGCCAAGTGAGTCCCCACAGGTAAGAAGCTATGGAGTACGAGGCAGGAACTCGCCTCCTAGCCAGTATCCTCTCTAAAAGAGGCAAGACTATGAAAGATCGAGATCTTTATGCCCTTATTACATGGGCCCGAGAACAAGGATGTTTAAAATGCACTTTGCTTTTGTTTTCGACCAAAGTGTGGTGGGAAGTTGGGAACAAACTGTGGCTGTCCATGATAGAGGGTGGAAAGGAAGGTAAAGAAGCTAAAGCTCTCGGATTAACATGGAGAGCTGTGACTAATACCCTCGCAGAAATGAAAGCAGAGAGGAAGGTGGCCACGGAGGCCATGGAAGCCCTGGGGGGTGGCGGCCCCGGACAGGAAAGAGATGGGGGTCATACGGAGCAGCGGCTGGAGACCAGGGCAGAGTCCAGGGTTGCACGATTCTTTGGGCTGACCACGGGTTGACCGATGAGGGGAGCAGCAGCACCTGTCTTCTCACTGCAGGAACTGCTGGACGCGACGGGGAAGGAAGTTACCCCACAGATGCCTGAGGGAGAAATGGCTGCAACGGCGGAAGCGCAGGCTCCCGACTCTGGGGGTGGGGCGCAGGCGAGCAGAGGAGAAACGAGCGGTCCTAGCACCTGGCTGAAAATGGCAGTGCACCACCCCCCTCTGCCGGACAGCTGATCATTGTCCGACTGCGAAGCAGCCTCTACGGCTTTGTTGCCTGCAAAGCCAGAGCCAGCCAGGGCTGCCGAAGGTCAGCCCCAAGAGGAGGAGAAGCACCGAGAGATGATGCATGAAGTAATGAAGAAGTTTGCTGAATTGCCTACGTCAGGACGCGTTGGAGTCTAAGGCTTGTGAAACCACACCATCAGCACCGAGGCGTCCTGTGGACCCACTGGTCAAGATAGCCACCAGAACTCCTACGTTCCTGTTGGGAGAACGGGGCACAGTGCCTATGGCCCCTCCCTTCCCGCAAGAGGAGGTGCAGCCATCACCTCTGTCAGCCCCGACGGTGAGGACAGGTCCATTGCGAAGGAGATGGAATGGAGTTATCCATGACGCAATTATTAAAGGTGACTGGCATGCCGTAGATGCCCTAGCCTGCCCTGTACTGATACAAGGGGACACTGCAAAGTGGGAACCCCATGACTGGAAGATCTTGCAGCAAGCGAAGCAAACAGTCACCACGCACGGCTTACGGTCCGAAGCTGCACAAACCATCCTGCAGTTTATCTTTACAGCAGATGTCCTGTGTCCTAATGATTGCATCAGCATCACACAATTGTCGTTAACCCCTCCACAGTTCCTGCTCTGTGAGCGAACGTGGAAGCAGCTAGCACAAGAAGAAGCTAGCAAACACCAAGGTGATACACAAGACCCACTGTATGTGATCCAAGCCAACATGCTAACTTGGAGCAGGGCTTATGGAGCGACGGTGACACAGCTGACCATGCCCACAATCATTCATCAGTTGTCCCAGACTCTTCCCCACAAAGCCTTGTTGTCAGTACCCGAAAAGAAGTCTCCTCCGTATGCAGCAGTCCGACAGGGACTGTCAGAGCCATATGGTCAGTTCATTGACCATCTGTCAGCAGCCTTGAAGGACGCAACTGAGCTCTCTGAAGAGCTCCAAGAGCAAATGTTCCGAACACTTGCCTTTGAAAATGCTAATACGCAAACTAAGACAATTCTGGCCACGCTGCCCCAGGGAGCAGGAGTAGACAAGATGCTCGTGCGTGCTACCCATGCAGAACAGTGTCTCAGTTTTGAAAGACAGGTGTCTGCTAAGGAAGGCAGAAGCCCCCCTTGAAGTGGCAGATATAACCCCTTTTCCCTCCAAGTTATTATATTTTGAAATCAAGGGCCTTTAGGCAAAGATGTGGGAAATAGGAATAACAGTTCTTTACTATATATATATATATATATGCATATGTATATAACCAGTCAAACAAAACAACAACACCTATGACAGTAACAGCACACACAAACCCAGTCCCAGCCTTCTCGGCTGTCAGGCCATTTCCCCTCGGGTGCAGTTCCGCTCGCAGCCGGCAGGGGCGCTGGCGGCTCCCGGTGAGCAGAGCAGGTGCGATGGTTCCCCCGCGGCTGCAGGGGGCGCTCCGGAGCGAGCTCGGGGAGCACGAGGCACCCGTGCCCTGGGATCCCGGGAAGGGAAGGAACAAAGGCTTCACAAACCCCTGGGCAGCCGATCCCGGACTCTCAGGAACAGCAGGCTGGAACGGCAGGCTAGAGCAGCAGGCTGGAACGGCAGGATAGAACGGCAGGCTAGAGCGGCAGGCTGGAGCGGCAGGGACGAACACAAATCCCGGGTGGCAGGCGAGATGTATCCAGATGGGAGAACCCCACGGATGCCCAGGCAGGCAGGGCGAGCAGGGCTACAGCGTAGCGAAAGCTCGAAGCAGCAGCAGTGGGGCAGGGCAGCCACAGCTCGGCCTCCAGCAGGGCAGGGAAAGCGGCTTTTGGGGTCCCGGCGTTGTTTCCAGCAGGAAGAGAAGAACGGCCAAAAAGAAAGAAGCAGCAGCTCCTTTCTCTGCAGCTTCTCTCTCCGGACGCTCAGAGCGAACTGACCCCACACACAGGTGTAGACAAAAGGAGCAGCCAGGCCCGCCCCACCCCCCTTTTTGTCTTTCTTAAGTACAGCTATTTGTCCCCTAGCAACATGCATATGGGAGAAAATTCTTTTAACAGGAAAAAAAGCTAAGACTAAACTAAAATCCCAACATTATCCACCCCAAATTTTTTCCCATACTAACATGTTACATGAAACTTAACTTTTTTAACCATATAAATCTATGCATCACCCAAATTATATACAAATATACATGCTGATACAGATACAAGTACAGAGCCATGGGTAGTTCACCCTAAAACAAGGTCCCCTTGAGGTAAGCATCGGGTCTCTCCATCCCTTTGCATCACCCACCAGGTGCAACCTGGTCCCAGAGCAAAAACGACCCCACGGATGGGTTTGTCTTTGCTCAAGGCAGACTTAACCCAAACAGTTTTTCCAAGCATACCTCTCATGTGCACCACTGGAACCTTATCCCCGTCTGTTGTCTGTAGGGGTTCGGATTGGGCAGGGCCTGCTCGGCTGGTGGAGCCTCGGGTGTTAACTAACCAGGTGGCTCTTGCTAAATGCACCTCCCAGTTTTTGAAAGTCCCCCCACCCAGTGCCTTCAAGGTGGTTTTAAGCAGTCCATTACACCGCTCAACCTTCCCAGCTGCTGGTGCATGGTAAGGGATGTGGTACACCCACTCAATGCCATGTTCTCTAGCCCAGGTGTTTATAAGGCTGTTCTTGAAATGAGTCCCATTGTCAGACTCGATTCTCTCAGGGGTGCCATGCCTCCAAAGGACTTGCTTTTCCAGGCCCAGGATGGTGTTCCGGGCAGTAGCGTGAGGCACAGGGTAGGTCTCCAGCCATCCTGTGGTGGCTTCTACCATTGTGAGCACATAGCGCTTGCCTTGGCGGGTTTGAGGCAGTGTGATGTAATCAATCTGCCAGGCCTCCCCATACTTGTATTTGGACCACCGCCCACCATACCACAGAGGCTTCACCCGCTTGGCCTGCTTGATCGCAGCGCATGTCTCACAGTCATGGATCACCTGGGAGATACTGTCCATGGTTAGATCCACCCCTCGGTCTCGTGCCCACTTATAGGTGGCATCTCTGCCCTGATGGCCTGAGGCATCATGGGCCCATTGAGCTAGGAACAACTCTCCTTTATGTTTCCAATCCAAGTCTATCTGGGACACCTCTATTTTCGCAGCCTGATCTACCTGTTTGTTGTTACGATGTTCTTCATTAGCCCGGCTCTTGGGGATGTGAGCATCTACATGACGGACCTTCACGGGTAGCTTCTCTACCCGAGTGACAATGTCTTTCCACTCCTCATCAGTCCAGATTGGTTTTCCTCTGCGCTGCCAGTTTGCCTTATTCCACCTTTCCAGCCAACCCCACAGAGCATTGGCTACCATCCATGAATCAGTGTAGAGGCAGAGCTTTGGCCACTTCTCTCTTTCAGCTATGTCCAGAGCTAATTGGACAGCTTTGAGCTCAGCAAATTGGCTCGATCCACCTTCTCCTTCAGTAGCCTGTGCAACCCATCGTGTGGGGCTCCATACAGCGGCTTTCCATTTCCGGCTAGCGCCTACAATTCGGCAGGAACCATCAGTGAAGAGGGCGTATTGTCTTTCACTCTCTGGTAGCTCGTTATATGGTGGGGCTTCTTCGGCACGTGTCACCTGCTCCTCTTCTTCTTCAGAAGATAACCCAAAAGTCTCACCTTCCGTCCAGTTCGTAATTATTTCCAAGATCCCAGGACGACTTGGGTTTCCAATTTGGGCGCGCTGCGTGATGAGGGCAATCCATTTGCTCCAAGTAGCGTCGGTGGCGTGATGCGTGGAAGGAACCTTTCCTTTGAACATCCACACCAGCACCGGTAGTCGGGGTGCCAGGAGGAGTTGTGCCTCTGTGCCGATTACTTCTGAGGCAGCCTGGACTCCTTCATAAGCTGCCAGGATTTCCTTCTCTGTGGGAGTGTAGTTGGCTTCAGACCCTCTGTAGCTTGGGCTCCAGAATCCCAGTGGTCGGCCCCGAGTCTCACCAGGCACCTTCTGCCAGAGGCTCCAGGACAGACCATTGTTCCCGGCTGCAGAGTAGAGCACGTTCTTCACCTCTGGTCCTGTTCTGACTGGGCCAAGGGCTACGGCGTGAGCAATTTCCTGTTTGATCTGGGCGAAGGCTTGCTGCTGTTCAGGGCCCCAGTGGAAATCGTTCTTCTTGCGGGTAACCAGGTAGAGAGGACTCACGATCTGGCTGTACTCGGGAATGTGCATCCTCCAGAAACCTATAGCGCCTAGGAAAGCTTGTGCTTCCTTCTTGTTGGTCGGTGGAGACATTGCAGTGATCTTATTGATGACCTCGGTGGGAATCTGACGTCGTCCATCTTGCCACTTTACTCCCAGGAACTGGATCTCTAGGGCAGGTCCCTTGACCTTGGTCTTCTTGATGGCAAAACCAGCTTGCAGGAGAATTTGAATTATTCTCTCTCCTTTCTCAAACACTTCTGTTGCGGTGTTCCCCCACACAATGATGTCATCAATGTACTGCAGATGTTCTGGGGCCTCACCCTTTTCTAGTGCAGTCTGGATCAGTCCATGGCAAATGGTGGGACTGTGCTTCCACCCCTGGGGCAGTCGGTTCCAGGTGTACTGCACACCCCTCCAGGTGAAGGCAAACTGAGGCCTGCACTCTGCTGCCAGAGGAATGGAGAAAAATGCATTAACAATGTCAATAGTGGCGTAGCACTTCGCTGCTTTGGACTCCAGCTCGTACTGGATCTCCAACATGTCCGGCACGGCAGCGCTCAGCGGTGGAGTCACTTCATTCAAGGCACGATAGTCCACAGTCAATCTCCATTCCCTGTCCGACTTGCGCACAGGCCAGATGGGGCTGTTGAAGGGTGAGTGGGTCTTGCTGACCACCCCTTGGCTCTCCAGCTCGCGGATCATCTTGTGGATGGGGATCACAGCATCTCGAGTTGTCCGATACTGCCGGCGGTGCTCTGTCGAGGTGGCAATTGGCACTCGTTGCTCTTCCACTTCCAGGAGCCCAACTGCAGAAGGATTCTCTGATAGTCCAGGCAGGGTGTTCAATTGCCTAATGCCCTCTGCCTCCATATCAGCAGCAATCCCAAATGCCTACCTGAGTCCTTTCGGGTCTTTGTAATAGCCGTTCCGGAGGAAGTCTATGCCCAGAATACACAGGGCCTCTGGGCCAGTCACAATCGGATGCTTTTGCCACTCCTTCCCAGTCAGGCTCACCTCAGCTTCCAAAAGGGTCAACTGCTGTGATCCCCCGGTCACCCCAGCGATGGATACAGGTTCTGCCCCCACATGTCCCGATGGCATTAAAGTACACTGTGCCCCAGTATCAACCAATGCATCATATTTTTGTGGCTCTGATGTTCCAGGCCATCGGATCCACACCGTCCAGAAAACTCGGTTCTCCCGTGCCTCTCCCTGGCTAGAGGCAGGGCCCCTCTAGCCCTGGTTATCATTCTTTCCCTGGGTGTACATGCTCGAGGTGCCTTCAAGGGGATCCGACATATCATCTTCCCTTCTGTAATACCTGGCAGCTCGGTCATGGGAGGCTGAGGCTACTTTCACCTTGGTGGAACCACCTTGGTTAGTGCCTCCCTCCTTGAGTTCACACACCCGCGCTGCCAGGACAGAGGTGGGTTTCCCATCCCACCTTCTCATGTCTTCCCCATGCTCACACAGAAAAAACCACAGCTCAGCTCGTGGGGTGTACCCTCTCTCTCTAGCAGGGGGACGACGGGCTCTGACTTGGGGGCCTGTGACTCGCACTGGTGCCACACTGACCTTCCTCATCTCCTCCCTCATCTCCTCCCTCATCTCCTCCCTCATTTCCTTCCTCATCTCCTTCATCTCCTCTTTGAGGTCCTGGACCACAGCAGAGACATGAGCTTTCAGCGGGCCATTGACCATACTGTCATAATTCCTGAGCTTGCTGGCAACAGAGCCCATGGTTTCTCGCTTATTGTCAGCATCAATCGTTGCAATGAAGGTGGTGTATTGCGGTGGCCCTAGCTTTGCCAGGTTCCACATCATCTGTCCTGTGCACCTGACCTTATCGGGGTCATTATCATGCTGTCCATCCCTCCCAAAGAGTACCTCTAATACTGCCACCTCTCTTAGCTGTTGGATCCCTTCCTCGAGTGTCTTCCACTGCATTCTATGATGGTACTCCTGCATTCCCTCTTTGTGAATGAACCTTTCTCTCACACTCATTAAGGGCCGCTCCCAAAGAGAAAGGGGCCCTGGCTCCCTCACAAATATCCGGTCCTCACCTGGGTCCTGGGTCAACGATCCCAGATACCTTGCCTCGCCACTATCCAGTTGCACACTTGTGCCCATAAGGTCCCAAACCCCAAGCAGCCAGGTTGTATAAGGCTCACGCCCCCTTCGCACAATGTCTTTTCGCATAGCGCGGAGACTGTCGTACGACAGGGACTCAGTGATGATTTCTGGCTCTGGCTCTCCTGCTGGTTGTGAGGGCCCTGGTTGCCCATCATCATTAACTGGTCGTACTGATTTGGTCTTATACTTCCTCCTTTGCACAGGGGTCACTGCTGCTGGCTGTGGTTGTCCTTGTGGTTCAGCTGAAGCCTGGACGGTTGTAACATCCGTGGGTTCCATTGCTGCACCATCGGACTCACCCTCTTTGGGGCAGGCAGAGGGTTTTTCACTAGCTGAGGAGGTGTATTCCCTTAGCAATTGGCACATCTCCTGGCGCACCTGGCCCATCTCCTGGCATCTCCCCTGGCGCACCTGGCTCATCTCCTGGCATATCCCCTGGCGCACCTGACCCATCTCTTGGCACATCTCCTGCATTCCTTTTGCCAGTACCCCCACCCAGTTTGGGTAGTCCATTTCTGAGCTGGGCTGTTGGGCAGTATCAGTCTGTGGGGCGGGGTCTCTAGTGTCTGGGGCTGCGTCAGGCTCTGGGGTAGGATCAGGCTCTGGGGTAGGATCTCTAGTGTCTGGGGCCATGTCAGGTTCTGGGGTAGGATCTCTAGTCTCTGGGGCTGGTGTCTGGGTAGATATCCAAGCCAATCTCAACTTATCCTTGAGTGCTAAATAGAGTAGGCCTACCAGCACCAGTTGGTTAATACTCAGAGGGAATCTAAACCCTTCGAAAATTGGTGGGGTGGGCCCAAAGAACTGGTTGAGGGGTTGGGGGAAAACTTCCCCTGGTGTCATTTCCTCACAGAAGGTACCATTTTTAACATAACCCCAAAAACATGTGCTCAGTGTGTGATAGCCGTTTATCCATGTACCCACATTCCGGAGGAAGTTAAAAACCCATGAATTCCTCACCTTCTCGACCCATAGTGCAAGCTGGATAACAACAATGGTAGCCTTAGTCAGAGGACCCATATTCAAGTAAGGAGCTCCAAAGGGAAAGAATATAGCTACGGCCACATGCCACCCGAACCAGGGTAAACTAGACCACATAGTGCAGCCTAACAAGGTTCCTATATCTGGCACACAAAATAAAGTTATCCAGGAACTGTAATTCCTTTTTTCATCTCTCTCTCTTAATGCCCTCAGGCCCCATGGTTGGGCGCCAAGATCTGACTTGGTTTGAAAGACAGGTGTCTGCTAAGGAAGGCAGAAGCCCCCCTTGAAGTGGCAGATATAACCCCTTTTCCCTCCAAGTTATTATATTTTGAAATCAAGGGCTTTTAGGCAAAGATGTGCGAAATAGGAATAACAGTCCTTTACTATATATATATATATATATGTATATGTATATAACCAGTCAAACAAAACAACAACACCTATGGCAGTAACAGCACACACAAACCCAGTCCCAGCCTTCTCGGCTGTCAGGCCATTTCCCCTCGGGTGCAGTTCCGCTCGCAGCCGGCAGGGGCGCTGGCGGCTCCCGGTGAGCAGGGCAGGTGTGATGGTTCCCCCGCGGCTGCAGGGGGCGCTCCGGAGCGAGCTCGGGGAGCACGAGGCACCCGTGCCCTGGGATCCCGGGAAGGGAAGGAACAAAGGCTTCACAAACCCCTGGGCAGCCGATCCCGGACTCTCAGGAACAGCAGGCTGGAACGGCAGGCTAGAGCGGCAGGCTAGAGCGGCAGGGACAAACGCAAATCCCGGGTGGCAGGCGAGATGTATCCAGATGGGAGAACCCCACGGATGCCCAGGCAGGCAGGGCGAGCAGGGCTACAGCGTAGCGAAAACTCGAAGCAGCAGCAGTGGGGCAGGGCAGCCACAGCTCGGCCTCCAGCAGGGCAGGGAAAGCGGCTTTTGGGGTCCCGGCGTTGTTTCCAGCAGGAAGAGAAGAACGGCCAAAAAGAAAGAAACAGCAGCTCCTTTCTCTGCAGCTTCTCTCTCCGGACGCTCAGAGCGAACTGCCCCCACACACAGGTGTAGACAAAAGGAGTAGCCAGGCCCGCCCCACCCCCCTTTTTGTCTTTCTTAAGTACAGCTATTTGTCCCCTAGCAACATGCATATGGGAGAAAATTCCTTTAACTGGAAAAAAAGCTAAGACTAAACTAAAGCCCCAACAAGCAGTCATCTCAAACAGCTGCATTCACTGCAACGCTGCAGAATGTCCTGCAAAAACAGGGACAAGTCATCGCCGCAGCACTGACCAGAGAGGTGCCCAGCAAGTGGTGCCATGCCACGCATACAGGACCCCTGTCTTGGGGTGACCTTATGATGTGTATCCCATATCGCTGCCTATGCCCAGAAATTAATTTTTGGGCCTTTCTATGCCTCTAAACTGAGCCTGAGCGGGAAGAAAAAAAAAACCTGAGCAAAAACTTTCTCAAAGCAGTTTGCAGCTTGTTCAAGGTCACATAAAGATAGCAGGTTTTCTTTTCCCCAGCTGGGGCAGGGGAGCAAGGAAGCACCGGGCTTGCTGCTTTCCAGTCAGCTTTTGGCCAGTGTTTTGCAGCTTCTTGTTCTCTGGAGAGAGGCTGAGAGTTGAACTTTTCCTTCTCTGGAATTTCAGATTTTCTCCCATTTTCTACTGGACTGCTTGATTGCTGTAACATCAGAGCACATCGGGAGGACTTTCCACCGGGCACAGAGGGCCTGGCCCTGGGCCAAGCCCCAGCTCCGAGGAGACCAAAGGGAGGACTCGAACACTTTCCCAGGTTTTTCCTCTACAGCGAAAGATTTTACCATTTTACATTATTTTCCTTTCCTGTGTGTTTGGTAAATAAATAGTTTTATCTTCTTCACTTTCCTTCGAGGAAAATTTATTTTTTCCCGAACCTGGTAGGGGGAGGGGTGGTTGTGCCTTCTCTCAGAGGATATATTTCTAAATTTGGCCAAACCGGAACAAATTTAGTGGCACCCAACTGCGTGGCTCGAAGGAAAGTGAAAAAAAACTTGTGCTAATTACATTTTGGTTTGAATTTACTTTTTCTGAGTTGGGGTAAAGTAGTCACCATGCTGGTTGAGTTCATAATGTCTCTCTGGCTCGATGTACTCATGTCTTCCTGGTCCTTAGGCTTCATTGAGGTACTAGTGCTTTTTTGGTCCCTAGGGTTGTTTGCCTATCCACAACTTGCTCCAATCTTGTCCTTGATATGTAAATTTTACAGAGAAGGGAGACGAATCAGGATTTCTATTTTGCTGTGCTCGGTGATAATGATTTATAAGAAGTTGACAGAGGTACAGGCAGCTGTTCGAGGTGTGTATGATAAATGGTTTCTCCATCCTAACCCCAGTCCTAGCTTCGGTAGCCTGTTTTGGGAATTTATTAGTAATTGCACCCAGATTGTTAGAGGAGGAGGAGACGGGGTTTCCCTTCCCTTTAAATTTGATAGGTTATCTTTTGACAATGTTCAGTATCCCCTGGATGTTAAAGAGACCACCCTCCTGGTATTTAATCTGGTAATCTTCCTCTATATGATTCACAGCTTCTCTAGAATAAGAGCTCAGATTTCCAGGGTGACTGCTGAGACACCTGACCCAGAGGTGGAAAATCCTGAGTGGTGTGGGGAATGGGAGGACATTGGCCAAACCCTAAAGAAATTCTCTGACCCGATAGTTTGGGATTTCCCATCCGAACAAATTCAGAAACCAGCTGAGGTGGCCAAATATCTGAAAGAGAAATACAATGACAATTCTAATGAGAACAAGCTCCTTGCAATATGTTGGGCTCCGGCATATGCCTATCGCACACTGCAGCAGGTAAAGGTAGAGAGGCAGGAAGATCAATCAGCAAAGCCTGCAGATACCCCAGTCACTCAGGCTGCAGATAAACCAGACAGCCAGCCCAAAACAGATGGAGAGTCTAAGCCACTGACAGTGGCTCCTGTCACAAGGAAAAAGCACACAACCAAAACTGATCGCCCAGTGAAAGATGATGATGATGCAGGGGAAGGGACCTCAAAAGATGCAGGGGAAGGAACCTCAAAACCACCAATGGACTCAGGCACAGAAACCATTACTGAGTCCATGTCCATAAAGGACCTTCACAGCCTAAGAAAGGATTACACCCGACGGTCCGATGAATCCATAATCAGTTGGATGGTCCGTATTTGGTATGCAGCAGGTGATGATGTGATGCTGGACGGGGCTGAAGCGAGGCATTTGGGATCCCTGGCATATGATCCAGTGATCGACCAAGAGATGAAAAGGGAGGCTGGCTCTGCCAGTCTCAGGAGATGGGTTTTGACAGGCGTGGCTGAAAGATATATGTGCGGAGATGATCTCTACATGCAGCAAACCCAGTGGAAGACCATAGAACAAGGGATCCAATGCCAGAGAGAACTAGGGGTGGTAGAGGTTGTCTTCACAAATGACCCAGGATTGAGGAGCCCAGACCGGGCCAGAGATATTCCATACATGTGGCGAAAACTCATACATCTTGGGCCACAAGAATACGCTTCTGCTTTAGCAACAATGAAACCAGACTACGGTGCGAATGAGACCGTGCAGGATATGGCAGTGAAGCTCCGAGCATATGCAGACTCTGTGCATGGCCCAACACATGCAAGAATCGCAGCTGTGGAAACACATGTGCAGAGAATGGAAGATAAGATAGAGAAGAATCTCCAGGAGATTAAAGAGTGCCTTCTCCGCCGACGTTCCCCAGAGAGAAGGTACATCCCACGAAGTGAGCTGTGGAATTTCCTGTGTGACAGTGGGGGAAACATGAGGAAGTGGGGTGGACAACCCACTTCTGCTCTGGCAGCACGAGTGAGTGAATTGAAGGAGCGCAAGTCTCAGAAAGGAGGATCTACCAAAAAGGAAGTAGCTCCAGTTGCATGTAGCCAAACTGCTGGAAATGATGGAAAAGACGATGGTATGTCCAATTCCCATGAGGGAACCTCTAAGATGCAGGCCCAGGGAAAGAAGGATAACCAGGACTAGAGGGGCCCTGCCTCTAGCCAGGTAGAGGTCAGGGAAAACCATGTTTTTTGGACTGTGTGGATTCGTTGGCCTGGTACATCAGAACCACAAAAATATGATGCCTTGGTTGACACTGGTGCGCAGTGTACAATAATTCCATCACAGCATGTGGGGGTAGAATCTGTTTCTATTGCTGGTGTAACAGGTGGATCACAAAATTTGACCTTGGTGGAAGCTGAGGTGAGCCTGACTGGAAATGAGTGGAAGAGACATCTCATTGTGACTGGCCCAGAGGCCCCGTGCATTTTGGGCATAGACTTTCTCCGGAACGGGTATTTTAGAGACCCAAAGGGACTCAGGTGGGCTTTTGGAATAGCTGCTGTGGAGACAGAGGGCATTAAGCAACTGAACACTTTGCCTGGGCTATCAGAGAACCCGTCTGCAGTCGGCCTTCTGAAGGTGGAAGAACAAAGAGTACCAATTGCCACCTCGACAGTGCATCGCCGACAGTACCGGACAACTCGAGATGCTGTGATTCCCATCCACAAGATGATCCGTGAGCTGGAGAGCCAAGGGGTGGTCAGCAAGACCCACTCACCCTTCAACAGCCCCATCTGGCCTGTGTGCAAATCGGAAGGAGAATGGAGATTGACTGTGGACTATCGTGCCTTGAATGAAGTGACTCCACCATTGAGCGCTGCCGTGCCGGACATGTTGGAGCTCCAGTATGAGCTGGAGTCCAAAGCAGCGAAGTGGTACACAACTATTGACATTGCCAATGCATTTTTCTCCATTCCTCTGGCAGCAGAGTGCAGGCCTCAGTTTGCCTTCACCTGGAGGGGTGTGCAGTACTCCTGGAACCGACTGCCCCAGGGGTGGAAGCACAGTCCCACCATTTGCCATGGACTGATCCAGGCTGCACTGGAAAAGGGTGAGGCTCCAGAACATTTGCAGTACATTGATGACATCGTTGTGTGGGGGAACACCGCGACCGAAGTGTTTGAGAAAGGAGAGAAAGTTACCCGGATTCTCCTGGAAGCCAGATTTGCCATCAAGAAGAGCAAGGTCAAGGGACCTGCCTGAGAGATCCAGTTCCTGGGAGTGAAATGGCATGATGGACGGCGTCAGATTCCCGCTGAGGTCATCAATAAGATCACTGCAATGTCTCCACCAACCAACAAGAAGGAAACACAAGCTTTCCTAGGTGCCATAGGCTTTTGGAGGATGCATATTCCTGAGTACAGCCAGATTGTGAGTCGTCTCTACCTGGTTACCCGCAAGAAGAATGATTTCCACTGGGGCCCTGAACAGCAGCAAGCCTTCGCCCAGATCAAACAGGAAATTGCTCACGCCGTAGCCCTTGGCCCAGTCAGGACAGGACCAGAGTTGAAGAACGTGCTCTACTCTGCAGCCGGGAACAATGGTCTGTCCTGGAGCCTCTGGCAGAAGGTGCCTGGTGAGACTCGGGGCCGACCACTGGGATTCTGGAGCCGAAGCTACAGAGGGTCTGAAACCAACTACACTCCCACAGAGAAAGACATATTGGCAGCTTATGAAGGAGTCCAGGCTGCCTCAGAGGTAATTGGCGCTGAGGCACAACTCCTCCTGGCACCCCGACTACCGGTGCTGGGATGGATGTTTAAAGCTGAGGTTCCCTCTACCCACCATGCCACCAATGCCACATGGAGCAAATGGATTGCTCTCATCACACAGCGCGCCCGAATCGGAAAACTGAATCGCCCTGGGATTTTGGAAATAATTACCAACTGGCCTGAAGGTGAAAACTTTGGTCTCGCTGATGAAGAAGAACAAGTGACACGCACTGAAGAAGCTCCACCGTACAACCAACTGCCATCAGACGACACACACTACGCTCTCTTCACTGACGGTTCTTGTCGCATCGTAAGGATGAAACGAAAGTGGAAAGCAGCCGTATGGAGTCCCACACGGCGGGTTGCAGAAGCTACTGAAGGAGAAGGTGGATCAAGCCAACTCGCTGAACTCAAAGCTGTTCAACTAGCCCTGGACATTGCTGAAAGGGAGAAGTGGCCAAAGCTCTACCTCTACACTGATTCATGGATGGTAGCCAATGCTCTGTGGGGATGGCTGGAAAGGTGGGAAAAAGCTGATTGGCAGCGTAGGGGAAAACCAATCTGGGCTGCTGAAGAGTGGAAAAACATCGCTGCCCGAGTAAGAAAGCTGGTTGTGAAAGTCCGCCATGTAGATGCCCATGGCCCCAAGAGTAGGGCTAATGAGGAACACCAAAACAACAAGCAGGTAGATCAGGCTGCAAAGATAGAAGTGTCACAGGTAGACTTGGACTGGAAACACAAGGGAGAGTTGTTTCTAGTTCGATGGGCCCATGATGCCTCAGGCCATCAGGGCAGAGATGCCACCTATAAGTGGGCACGAGACCGAGGGGTGGATCTAACCATGGACAGTATCTCCCAGGTGATCCATGACTGTGAGACATGCGCTGCGATCAAGCAGGCCAAGCGGGTGAAGCCTCTGTGGTATGGTGGGCAGTGGTCCAAATACAAGTATGGGGAGGCCTGGCAGATTGATTACATCACACTGCCTCAAACCCGCCAAGGCAAGCGCTATGTGCTCACAATGGTAGAAGCCACCACTGGATGGCTGGAGACCTACCCTGTGCCTCACGCTACTGCCCGGAACACCATCCTGGGCCTGGAAAAGCAAGTCCTTTGGAGGCATGGCACCCCTGAGAGAATTGAATCTGACAATGGGACTCATTTTAAGAACAGCCTTATAAACACCTGGGCTAGAGAACATGGCATTGAGTGGGTGCACCATATCCCTTACCATGCACCAGCTGCAGGCAAAGTGGAACGGTGCAATGGATTGTTGAAAACCACCCTAAAGGCACTGGGTGGGAGAACTTTCAAAAATTGGGAACAGAATCTAGCAAAGGCTACCTGGTTAGTTAACACCCAAGGTTCCACCAATAGAGCTGGTCCAGCCCAATCTGAATCCCTGCATACAACAGATGGAGATAAGGTCCCAGCAGTGCATCTCAGAGGTCTGTTAGGAAAACCTGTGTGGATCAATTCTGCCTCAAGTACAGACAAACCCATCCGTGGGGTTGTCTTTGCTCAGGGACCTGGTTGCACATGGTGGGTAATGCAGAAAGATGGCACAACACGTTGTGTACCACAGGGAGATCTGATTGTTGTGTGAAAACCACCTATAATGTGGAATGCCTGTGTACCCCTGCTTGCTGATTGTCACTGTCACTGTTCGTACATAGCTGTGTGTATATATATATATTTACATATGTATTAATGTGTGTGTGTAGAATTAGAATATCTTCGTTTGGGCATTGAGCCAACAATATGGGATAAGGGGTGGAATGTCTTGGGGTTACCTTATGATGTGTATCCCATATCACTGCCTATGCCCAGAAATTAATTATTGGCCTTTCTATGCCTCTGAACTGAGCCTGAGAGGGGGAAGAAAAAACTGAGCAAAGCTTTCTCAAAGCAGTTTGAAACTTGTTCAAGGTCACATAAAGATAACAGGGTTTTTTTCCCAGCTGGGGGCAGGGGGGGGCGAGGAAGCACCCGGCTTGCAGCTTTTCCAGTCAGCTTTTGGCCAGTTTTTTCCAGTTTCTTGTTCTCTGGAGAGAGGCTGAGAGTTGAACTTTTCCTTCTCTGGAATTTCAGATTTTCTCCCATTTTCTACTGGACTGCTTGATTGCTGTAACATCAGAGCACATCGGGAGGACTTTCCATCGGGCACAGAGGGCCTGGCCCTGGGCCAAGCCCCAGCTCCGAGGAGACCAAAGGGAGGACTCGAACACTTTCCCAGGTTTTTCCTCTACAGCGAAAGATTTTACCATTTTACATTATTTTCCTTTCCTGTGTGTTTGGTAAATAAATAGTTTTATCTTCTTCACTTTCCTTCGAGGAAAATTTATTTTTTCCCGAACCTGGTAGGGGGAGGGGTGGTTGTGCCTTCTCTCAGAGGATATATTTCTAAATTTGGCCAAACTGGAACAACCCCGAAGCGAGAAGGCGCAGTCAGCATCAGCTCCTGAGGAAAGTGACGCCACTACTGCAACAGCTGGAACTCTGGGACCCCCGTCCCAAGAAGCCTTGTAGAGGCTGCAGACGTTGCTGAGTGAGGGGGCTGAGAACTTGCCAGGTCCACCACTCTCCGTAGCGGGGAAAATAGCGAGACCCTGTGGTGAATGTAATGGCTGCCCTGGGTGGTTGCTAGGGACTTGCGGTGGTTGTTGGGGAACCCTCTGCGAAGGCGGAACCAAGAAGGGGAGTTGCGTAAATTCTTGGGTATAGCACCAGACACAGAGGTAGAGGGGGAATTGTTTTTTGACTGTCTTGATACAAGGGCATTGGCGGACATCTTTGATTGGCTGTCCGCCCATTTAGATCGAGTGAAGGCAGTCAATTTGGCTAGCATCTATGTTTTTATCTGGTGCTTCAGCAGCCAGGGCTCACGCTATATTACATAAACTTGGTTGCTGGGCGAGGGATGAGCTAAACATAACTTCGCAGATGCTTGACGAGCTAAGCGCAGATGTTACTAGTGTTAGACATGCAGTATTACAAAATAGGGCAGCCATTGATTTTCTACTATTAGCCCATGGCCACGGCTGTGAAGATTTCCAAGGTATGTGCTGTATGAATCTTTCTGACCACTCTGTCTCAATTCACAAGCACCTCTCTGACCTCCAGAGGGGCCTGCACAACCTTTGGGAGACAGATGACCCTATTGGAGATTGGCTTAAGGGTCTGGGTATCACCGGATGGCTGCGTACCTTGATAGTAGAAGGCTGTCGATTGCTATTTGTAGTTATATTAGGCTTAATAGTATTTGGGTGCATTTTTTCTTGCATTAAAGCGGGGCTGTGAAAGATTATTGACCAGGCCTGGGTTGCCCAAAAAGAAAATGGGGGATGTGGAGAGGGATTCCTTGTGGAACAGGGGCATATGATACCCCAGGAAAGTCTGGTCAACCCAGGGTTGCTGAGGAAGAACCCCTGAACTGGCCTCAGGCTGCAGGCAGGCCTGGAAGACACCTGGCAGCAGGCAGCCTTGAAAGTCTTTGGCAAAGTTACACACTGCTTAGAGGCTGTCTCGTGAGAATAGGGCATGAATCTTTGCAAAGTAGATATAAGTTAGTGAAAGTAAACAATACAGTGGAGAACGATGCTCAAATCGTATCAGTATTTGTGTCGTTACTCTGGCCGGCTCCCCTGCACTCGGAACCCACCCCCTGCTAAAACCTATCACACACTGAGCACATGTTTTTGGGATTAAGTTAAAAATGGTACCTTCTGTGAGGAAATGACACTGGGGAAGTTTTCCCCCAACCTCTCAACCAGTTCTTTGGGCCCACCCCACCAATTTTTGAAGGGTTTAGATTCCCTCTGAATACTAACCACTTGCTGCTGGTAGGCCGACTCTATTTAGCACTAAAGGATAAGTTGAGATTGGCTTAGATAACTACCCAGACACCAGCCCCAGAGACTAGAGATCCTACCCCAGAGCCTGATCCTGCCCCAGAACCTGACATGGCCCCAGACACTAGTGATCCTACCTTAGAGCCTGCTTCAGCCCCAGACACTAGAGATCCTACCCCACAGACTGATGCCGCCCAACAGCCCACCTCAGAAATGGACTACCCGAACTGGGTGGGGGTACTGGTGAAAGGGATGCAGGAGACATGCCAGGAGATGGGCCAGGTGTTCCAGGGTGTTGCAGTGGGGATCCTGCAACATGCATATATCAAACCAGGAGTCCCGTGGAAAGGAAATATATATGGACAGACAGATTCTTGATAGATGTTTCAGAGATGTTTATTTCCCCAGCCGCATGGCCGGGGCTCTGCCCAGGAACTGTTCCAGTCACCGGACCAAGGGTCCTTCTGCCCACGCAGGGAACACAAACCAACCAATGGGAACGAGGCTGAGCAGGGGCAGGGAAACCCCGTTTCTGTGCCCTCAGGGCCCCTCTCCCAGGGCTACACGGCGGGGAGAGGAGACCCCAACACCTCACCGGTTTTATTTTAATAAAAGGAGAATGAAAACAACTGGATAAACATAACAAGGACAGTTTCAAAACAAAACAAGCCACCCTCCTGAGTCTTTAAATGTCCAAACAGATTCTGTGGAACATCTTAGGGCTGACAGAAGGGAGACAGGACTCTCCGGGCATGCTTTGTGGGGAAACTGAGGCAAGAGAGGGTTTAATTTCTTCCCTCCCCCTTTTCATCCCCCACTCGGCATTGGAAAGGGATTTTTGGGGAAACAATTCGCAAAAGCATGGTTTTGTGAGGGAAACCATGGATGAAAAAACGGATTGGGAATACACTGGGGGTAATAGGACATAGGGTAAAAGGGAAAGGTGGGATTAGGAAAGGGAGACTGTAGGGGGGGCTTACAATGGAGATATTGTCTAACATGACTAAGATTTTTTGCATATATACTGCCTTTTACAGGAACACCATCAGGCCCAGTGACCTGCGATGCTTGTAACCCTTTTCTACCTTGTATAATTTTGAATTCCACCACCTCTCCATCTCCCAAGCTTGGGATGCATTTTTCAGGGTTATTCTTTTTAATAGTAGTTCTATGCACGAATATGTCTTGCTGGTTGTCACACCTTGTTATAAAACCATAATTTTGCTTAACATTATACCATTTTACTATCCCTAAGATCTTAGCTACTATGATTTTTTCCTTTTTCCGAGTGGCTGCTGTTTTCTGTCTCGCTGTGTCTTTGCTCTCTCCTTCGGTCGCTCCCGTGTTGGAATTGTCGGAGCTGCTGGTGCCTGCGCGCTCTTCCCGGGGTCGCGTTCGGGCCGGGCCGGGCCGCGCCGCTCAGTTCTCGGTGCGTTGCCTCCTCTGGTCGCAGCTTCGCTGCCGCTGCCAGGCGCTGTACCCACGTCTCGTCCGGGCCTCCGAGCGACGACTCCCCCGTGCCCTGCTCCAGCACGTGTTTCGGCTGGGCGCGGCTCCGTTTTACCGCCACTGCCGCCAGCCACTGCCCGCGCGCCGCCCCTCTCGGCCGGGCATTCACGGGGCTCACTCCACCACGCGCTGTGCGGGGCCAGGCTGGCACCGCCGGGTCCCGCTGCTCCCGCTGCCCCACCCACACTGCGGCTCGCTTGGCTCCGCACACACGCGGGAACTGCCTCGCTGCTGCTCGCAGAGCGCTCGGTGCACGTGGCCTGGGCCGCACGGTCCCTGCGCCAGGCTTCCCTTCCCCAAGACACAGCTGACATTGCTCAACAGTCTCGGTAATTAAATAATATTCACGAAAATATTCTTCCATCGGCATATATTTTGACTCCAATATTAACTGTGTCCAAACGGTTTTCCAAAAGCCCTTGGTAAGAATTAAATCCCAAGAAACATAGAAAAAGTTCTTAAACCACCATGCCAGGAAGTGTTTCAGTTCTTTTTGAGCTTGAATCAAGCTAAAATTTACAAATCGTTGTTCAAGAATCATTTTAAGTTTAAGATAAATGTCCATATGCGGCTCTGAGAGCCAAGAGTCTTCCCACGGTTCCTCCATAGTTTAGATATGGAATAGCAAAGCAAAACCAAGAAGAGGAATCCAAAGTTTCCAGGGTTTACTCACACAAATCAGTCGCTTAGGGATCGGGGATCGTTCTGCCCTCATTCACCACCATGATGTTGCAGTGGGGATCCTGCAACATACATATACCAAACCAGGAGTCCCGTGGAAAGGAAATATATATGGACAGACAGATTCTTGATAGCTGTTTCAGAGATGTTTATTTCTCCAGCCGCATGGCCGGGGCTCTTCAGAGGAACTGTTACAGTCATGGGACCAAGGGTCCTTCTACCCGCGCAGGGGAACACAAACCAAGCAATGGGAACGAGGCTGAGCAGGGCCAGGGAAACCCCGTGTCTGTCCCCTCAGGGCCCCTCTCCCAGGGCTACACGGCGGGGAGAGGAGACCCCAACACCAGGAGATGTGCCAATTGCTAAGGGAATACACCTCCTCAGCTAGTGAAAAACCCTCTCCCTGCCCCAAAGAGGGTGAGTCCGATGGTGCAGCAGTGGAACCCACGGATGTTACAACCGTCCAGGTTTCAGCTGAACCACAAGGACAACCACAGCCAGCAGCAGTCGCCCCTGTGCAAAGGAGGAAGTGTAAGACCAAATCAGTACGACCAGTTAATGATGATGGGCAACCAGGGCCCTCACAACCAGCAGGAGAGCCAGAGCCAGAAATCATCACTGAGTCCCTGTCGCACAACAGTCTCCGTGCTATGCGAAACGACATTGTGCGAAGGGGGCGTGAGCCTTATACAACCTGGCTGCTTCGGGTTTGGGACCTTATGGGCACAGGTGTGCAACTGGATATCAGCGAGGCAAGGTATCTGGGATCATTGACCCAGGACCCAGGTGTGGACCAGGTATTTGTGAGGGAGCCAGGACCCCTTTCTCTCTGGGAGCGGCCCTTAATGAGTGTGAGAGAAAGGTTCATTCAGAAAGAAAGAATGCAGGAGTATCATCATAGAATGCAGTGGAAGACACTCGAGGAAGGGATCCAACAGCTAAGAGAGGTGGCAATATTAGAGGTACTCTTTGGGAAGGATGGACAGCATGATAATGACCCCGATAAGGTCAGGTGCACAGGACAGATGATGTGGAACCTGGCAAAGCTAGGGCCACCGCAATACACCACCTTCATTGCAACGATTGATGCTGACAATAACCGAGAAACAGTGGGCTCTGTTGCCAGCAAGCTCAGGCATTATGACAGCATGATCAATGGCCCGCTGAAAGCTCATGTCTCTGCTGTGGTCCAGGACCTCAAAGAGGAGATGAAGGAGATGAGGAAGGAAATGAGGGAGGAGATGAGGGAGGAGATGAGGGAGGAGATGAGGAAGGTCAGTGTGGCACCAGTGCGAGTCACAGGCCCCCAAGTCAGAGCCCGTCGTCCCCCAGCTAGAGAGAGAGGGTACACCCCACGAGCTGAGCTGTGGTTTTTTCTGTGCGAGCATGGGGAAGACATGAGAAGGTGGGATGGGAAACCCACCTCTGTCCTGGCAGCGCGGGTGTGTGAACTCAAGGAGGGAGGCACTAACCGAGGGGGTTCCTCTAAGGTGAAGGTAGCCTCAGCCTCCCGCGATCGAGCTGCCAGGTATTTCAGAAGGGAGGATGATATGTCGGATCCCCTTGAAGGTACCTCGAGCATGTATGCCCAGGGAAAGAATGATAACCAGGGCTAGAGGGGCCCTGCCTCTAGCCAGGAAGAGGCACGGGAGAACCGAGTTTCCTGGATGGTGTGGATCCGATGGCCTGGCACATCAGAGCCACAAAAATATGATGCATTGGTTGATACTGGGGCACAGTGTACTTTAATGCCATCGGGACATGTGGGGGCAGAACCTGTATCCATCGCTGGGGTGACCGGGGGATCACAGCAGTTGACCCTTTTGGAAGCTGAGGTGAGCCTGACTGGGAAGGAGTGGCAAAAGCATCCGATTGTGACCGGCCCAGAGGCCCCGTGTATTCTGGGCATAGACTTCCTCCGGAATGGCTATTACAAAGACCCAAAAGGACTCAGGTGGGCATTTGGTATTGCTGCTGTGGAGGCAGAGGGCATTAGGCAATTGAACACCCTGCCTGGACTATCTGAGAATCCTTCTGCAGTTGGGCTCCTGAAAGTGGAAGAGCAACGAGTGCCAGTCGCCACCTCGACAGTGCACCGCCGGCAGTATTGGACAAATCGAGATGCTGTGATCCCCATCCACAAGATGATCCGCGAGCTGGAGAGCCAAGGGGTGGTCAGCAAGACCCACTCACCCTTCAACAGCCCCATCTGGCCTGTGCACAAGTCTGATGGGGAATGGAGATTGACTGTGGACTATCGTGCCGTGAATGAAGTGACTCCACCGCTGAGCGCTGCCGTGCTGGACATGTTGGAGGTCCAGTACGAGCTGGAGTCCAAAGCAGCAAAGTGGTACGCCACTATTGACATTGCCAATGCATTTTTCTCCATTCCTCTGGCAGCAGAGTGCAGGCCTCAGTTTGCTTTCACCTGGAGGGGCGTGCAGTACACCTGGAACCGACTGCCCCAGGGGTGGAAGCACAGTCCCACCATCTGTCATGGACTGATCCAGGCTGCACTAGAAAAGGGTGGGGCTCCAGAACATCTGCAGTACATTGATGACATCATTGTGTGGGGAAACACAGCAACAGAAGTGTTGGAGAAAGGAGAGAGAATAATTCAAATTCTCCTGCAAGCTGGTTTTGCCATCAAGAAGAGCAAAGTCAAGGGACCTGCCCGAGAGATCCAGTTCCTGGGAGTAAAGTGGCAAGATGGACGACATCAGATTCCCACTGAGGTCATCAGTAAGATCACTGCAATGTCTCCACCGACCAACAAGAAGGAAACACAAGCTTTCCTAGGCGCTATAGGTTTCTGGAGGATGCACATTCCCAAGTACAGCCAGATCGTGAGTCCTCTCTACCTGGTTACCCGCAAGAAGAATGATTTCCACTGGGGCCCTGAACAGCAGCAAGCCTTCGCCCAGATCAAACAGGAAATTGCTCACGCCGTAGCCCTTGGCCCAGTCAGGACAGGACCAGAGGTGAAGAACGTGCTCTACTCTGCAGCCGGGAACAATGGTCTGTCCTGGAGCCTCTGGCAGAAGGTGCCTGGTGAGACTCGGGGCCGACCACTGGGATTCTGGAGCCGAAGCTACAGAGGGTCTGAAGCCAACTACACTCCCACAGAGAAGGAAATCCTGGCAGCTTATGAAGGAGTCCAGGCTGCCTCAGAAGTAATCGGCACAGAGGCACAACTCCTCCTGGCACCCTGACTACCGGTGCTGGGGTGGATGTTCAAAGGAAAGGTTCCTTCCACGCATCACGCCACCGACGCTACTTGGAGCAAATGGATCGCCCTCATCACGCAGCGCGCCCATATTGGAAACCCAAGTCGCCCTGGGATCTTGGAAATAATTACGAACTGGACGGAAGGTGAGACTTTTGGGTTATCTTCTGAAGAAGAAGAGGAGCAGGTGACACGTGCTGAAGAAGCCCCACCATATAACGAGCTACCAGAGAGTGAAAGACAATACGCCCTCTTCACTGATGGTTCCTGCCGAATTGTAGGCGCTAGCCGGAAATGGAAAGCCGCTGTATGGAGCCCCACACGATGGGTTGCACAGGCTACTGAAGGAGAAGGTGGATCGAGCCAATTTGCTGAGCTCAAAGCTGTCCAATTAGCTCTGGACATAGCTGAAAGAGAGAAGTGGCCAAAGCTCTGCCTCTACACTGATTCATGGATGGTAGCCAATGCTCTGTGGGGTTGGCTGGAAAGGTGGAATAAGGCAAACTGGCAGCACAGAGGAAAACCAATCTGGGCTGATGAGGAGTGGAAAGACATTGCTGCTCGGGTAGAGAAGCTATCCGTGAAGGTCCGTCATGTAGATGCTCACATCCCCAAGAGCCGGGCTAATGAAGAACATCGTAACAACAAACAGGTAGATCAGGCTGCGAAAATAGAGGTGTCCCAGATAGACTTGGATTGGCAACATAAAGGAGAGTTGTTCCTAGCTCAATGGGCCCATGATGCCTCAGGTCATCAGGGCAGAGATGCCACCTATAAGTGGGCACGAGACCGAGGGGTGGATCTAACCATGGACAGTATCTCCCAGGTGATCCATGATTGTGAGACATGTGCTGCGATCAAGCAGGCCAAGCGGGTGAAGCCTCTGTGGTATGGTGGGCAGTGGTCCAAATACAAGTATGGGGAGGCCTGGCAGATTGATTACATCACACTGCCTCAAACCCGCCAAGGCAAGCGCTATGTGCTCACAATGGTAGAGGCCACCACTGGATGGCTGGAGACCTACCCTGTGCTGTTGCAGCGGGGATTACTGCAACAAGTGTATTTCAAACCAGGAGTCCCGTGGAAAGCGAAGTATATATGGACAGATTAGTGGTAGATGTTTCAGAGATGTTTATTTCTCCAGCCGCATGGCCGGGGCTCAGCTCAGGAGCTCCCCGGTCACGGGACCCGAGGGTCCTTGGCCACCCTGGGGAACACAAACCAACCAATGGGGAATGAGACTGACCAGGGGCAGGGAAACCCCGTGTCTCCCCCCCAGGACCCCTCTCCCAGGGCTCCATGGCAGGGGAGGGACGCCAACACTGTGCCTCAAGCTACTGCCCAGAACACCATCCTGGGCCTGGAAAAGCAAGTCCTTTGGAGGCATGGCACCCCTGAGAGAATTGAATCTGACAATGGGACTCATTTCAAGAACAGCCTTATAAACACCTGGGCTAGAGAACATGGCATTGAGTGGGTGTACCACATCCCTTACCATGCACCAGCAGCTGGGAAGGTTGAGGGGTGTAATGGACTGCTTAAAACCACCTTGAAGGCACTGGGTGGGGGGACTTTCAAAAACTGGGAGGTGCATTTAGCAAGAGCCACCTGGTTAGTTAACACCCGAGGCTCCACCAGCCGAGCAGGCCCTGCCCAATCCGAACCCCTACAAACAACAGACGGGGGGATAAGGTTCCAGTGGTGCACATGAGAGGTATGCTTGGAAAAACTGTTTGGGTAAAGTCTGCCTTGAGCAAAACAAACCCATCCATGGGGTCGTTTTTGCTCTGGGACCAGGTTGCACCTGGTGGGTGATGCAAAGGGATGGAGAGACCTGATGCTTACCTCAAGGGGACCTTGTTTTAGGGTGAACTACCCATGGCTCTGTACTTGTATCAGTATCAGCATGTATATTTGTATATAATTCCGGTGACGCGTGTATTTATATGGTTAAAAAGGTTAAGTTTCATGTAACATGTTAGTATGGGAAAAAATTCAGGGTGGATAATGTTGGGGTTTTAGTTTAGTCCTAGTTTTTTTCCTGTTAAAGGAATTTTTTACCATATGCATGTTTCTAGGGGACAAATGGCTGTACTTAAGAAAGACAAAAAGAGCTGCCCATTGGGGGTGGGGTGGGCCTGGCTACTCCTTTGTTTCACCTGGGCGTGGGGTCAGTTCGCTCTCGGTGTTCGGAGAGAGAAGCTGCAGAGAAAGGAGCTGCTGGTTCTTTTTCTTTGGCCGTTTTTCTTTTCAGCTGGAAACAACGCCGGGATCCCAAAGCTGTTTTTCCCTGCCCTGCTGGAGGCTGGGCTGTGGCCGCCCTGCCCCGCTGCTGCTTCGAGCTTTCGCTACGCTGTAGCCGTGCTTGCCCTGCCTGCCCGACCTCCGGGGGGTTCCCTGTTTGGATACATCTCGTCTGTCCTCTGGGATCTGTGCTCGCCCCTGCCGCTCCAGCCTGCCGCTCCAGCCCACCGTTCCAGCCTGCTGTTCCCGAGAGTCCAGCCGGACACCGGGATTGGCTCCCCAGGGGTTTGTGAAGCCTTTGTTCCATCCTTCCCCGGGATTTATTTAGGATTTTTTTTTCCAGGATTTTTTTGGGAATTCCCCAGGATTTGGGGGATTTTCCTAAGGATTTTTAGATTTTTTTCTGAGGATTTTTTCCCAAGGATTTTGTGAGCTTTTCCAGGATATTTTCCCCTGAAATGTCCAGGATTTTTCCAGGGATGTTTTTGAGACTTTTTTCCAGGATTTTCCATCACTTTTCCAGGATTTTGGTGATTTTTCCCAAGGATTTTTGGGGATTTTCCCCAAGGATTTATTTGGAATATTTTGCCAAGGTTTTTTGGGATTTTTCCCAAGGATTTCTGGGATTTTTCCCAAGAATTTTTGGGGGATTTTTTCCAGGATTTTCCTGCATTATTCCCAAGGCTTTTTCCCAACATTTTTGGGGATTTTTTCCCACGATTTTCAAGATTTTCCCAAGACTTTTTGGGATTTTTTTTCCAAGGATTTTTCGGGATTTTTCCCAAGAATTTTTGGGATTTTTCCAGGATTTTTTGGGATTTTTTTCCCTGAAATTCCACAGATGTTTCCAAGGTATTTTTTTTTTTATTTTCCCATGATTTTTCCCATGGATTTTTTTCCGGATTTTCCAGGATTTTCTGGAAATTTTTCCAGGATTTTCCAGGATTTTTCCCAAGGATTTATTTGGGATTCTTCCAAAGAATTTTTGGGATATTTACCAGAATTTTCCAGGATTTTTCCCAAGGATTTTTTGGGATTCTCCCAAAGGATTTATTTGGGATTTTTCCCAATGATTTTTAGGATTTCCCCAGGGATTTATTTGGGATGTTTTTCTCAGGAATTTTCCAGGATTTTTCCCGAATTTTTTTGGGATTTTTCCCCAGGATTTTGGGGATTTTTCCCAAGAATTTTTGGAATTTTTCCCAAGGATTTTTTTGGCCTCTTCCCCAAGGATTGATTTGGGATTTTTCCCAAGAATTTTTTGGGATTTTTCCCAAGGATTTTTTGGAATTTTCCCAGGATTTTTTTTGATTTTTCCCAAGAATTTTGAGGATTTTTTTGGGATCTTCCCCAAGGTTTTTTTAGGATTTGCCCCAGGATTTGGGGGATTTTTTTCAGGATTTTTGGGACTTTTCCCAAGGATTTTTGGGAATTTTTCCAGAATTATTGGGATTTTTTTCCCAGGATTTTTTGGGGATTTTTTGAGGATTTTTTGGATTTTTTCCCAGAATTTCCCAGGATTTTTCCCAAGGAATTTTCGGGATTTTGCCCAGGATTTTTCGGGGGATTTTTCCCAAGAATTTTTTGGGATTTTTCCCAAGGATTTCTTAGGATTTTTTCCAGAATTATTGGGACTTTTCCCAAGAATTTTTGGGATTTTTTCCCAGGATTTTTTGGGATTTTTCCCAAGGATTTTTGGGAATTTTCCCCCAGAATTTCCCAGGATTTTTCCCAAGGAATTTTTGGGGTTTTTCCCAAGAATTTTTGGGATATTTTCTCAAGGATTTTTTGGGATTTCCCCCAGGATTTTTTGGGGATTTTTCCCAGGGATTTTTGGGGATTTTTTGAGGATTTTTTGGGGATCTTTCCCCAAGATTTTTTGGGGATTTCCCCAAGGATTTTTTGGGATTTTTTCCAGGATTTTTCGGGGGATTTTCCCAAGGATTTTTCGGGATTTTTCCCAAGGATATTTTAGGATTTTTTCCAGAATTATTGGGATTTTCCCAAAGGATTTTTTAGGATTTTTTCCAGAATTATTGGGATTTTTCCCAAGAATTTTTGGGATTTTTTCTCAAGGATTTTTTGGGGATTTTTCCGAGGATTTTTTGGGAATATTCCCCAGAATTTCCCAAGATTTTCCCAGGATTTTTTGGGATTTTTTCCCAGGATTTCTTGGGATTTTTTCTCAAGGATTTTTTGGGATTTTCCCAAGAATTTTTGGGATTTTTTCTCAAGGATTTTTTGGGGATTTTTTCCCAGGATTTTTGGGAATATTCCCCAGAATTTCCCAAGATTTTTCCCCCAGGATTTTTTGGGATTTTTTTTCCCAGGATTTTTTGGGATTTTTTCTCAAGGATTTTTTGGGATTTTCCCCAAGAATTTTTGGGATTTTTTCTCAAGGATTTTTTGGGGATTTTTCCCAGGATTTTTTGGGAATATTCCCCAGAATTTCCCAAGATTTTTCCAGGATTTTTTGGGATTTTTTCCCAGGATTTTTTGGGATTTTTTCCCAGGATTTTTGGGGATTTTTCCCAAGAATTTTTGGGATTTTTTCCCAGGATTTTTTGGGATTTTTCCCAAGGATTTTTGGGAATTTCCCCCAGAATTTCCCAAGATTTTTCCCAGGATTTTTTGGGATTTTTTCCCAAGATTTTTTAGCATTTTTTTCCCAGGATTTTTTGGGAATTTTCCCCAGAATTTCCCAGGATTTTTCTCAAGGATTTTTTGGGATTTCCCCCAGGATTTTTTGAAGATTTTTCCCAGGGATTTTTGGGGATTTTTTGAGGATTTTTTTGGGATCTTTCCCCAAGATTTTTTGGGGATTTCCCCAAGGATTTTTTGGGATTTTTTCCAGGATTTTTCGGGGGATTTTCCCAAGGATTTTTCGGGATTTTTCCCAAGGATTTTTTAGGATTTTTTCCAGAATTATTGGGATTTTTCCCAAGAATTTTTGGGATGTTTTTCCAGGATTTTTTGGGATTTTTCCCAAGAATTTTTAGGATTTTTTTCCCAGGATTTTTTGGGAATTTTCCCCAGAATTTCCCAGGATTTTTTCTCAAGGATTTTTTGGGATTTTTCCCAAGAATTTTTGGGATTTTTTCTCAAGGATTTTTTGGGGATTTTTTCCCAGGATTTTTTGGGAATATTCCCCAGAATTTCCCAAGATTTTTCCAGGATTTTTTGGGATTTTTTCCCAGGATTTTTTGGGATTTTTTCTCAAGGATTTTTTGGGATTTTTCCCAAGAATTTTTGGGATTTTTTCTCAAGGGTTTTTTGGGATTTTTCCCAAGGATTTTTGGGAATTTTCCCCCAGAATTTCCCAAGATTTTTCCAGGATTTTTTGGGATTTTTTCCCAGGATTTTTTTGGGATTTTTTCTCAAGGATTTTTTGGGATTTTTCCCAAGAATTTTTGGGATTTTTTCTCAAGGATTTTTTGGGGATTTTTCCGAGGATTTTTTGGGAATATTCCCCAGAATTTCCCAAGATTTTCCCAGGATTTTTTGGGATTTTTTCCCAGGATTTTTTGGGATTTTTTCTCAAGGATTTTTTGGGATTTTTCCCAAGAATTTTTGGGATTTTTTTCTCAAGGATTTTTTGGGATTTTTCGGGATTTTTCCCAAGAATTTTTGGGATTTTTTCTCAAGGGTTTTTTGGGATTTTTCCCAAGAATTTTTGGGAATATTCCCCAGAATTTCCCAAGATTTTTCCCCCGGGATTTTTTGGGATTTTTTCCCAGGATTTCTTGGGATTTTTTCTCAAGGATTTTTTGGGATTTTCCCCAAGAATTTTTGGGATTTTTTCCCAGGATTTTTTGGGATTTTTTCTCAAGGATTTTTTGGGATTTTTCCCAAGAATTTTTGGGATTTTTTCTCAAGGATTTTTTGAGGATTTTTTTCCAAGGATTTTTTGGGAATATTCCCCAGAATTTCCCAAGATTTTTCCAGGATTTTTTGGGATTTTTTCCCAGGATTTTTTTGGGATTTTTTCTCAAGGATTTTTTGGGATTTTTCCCAAGAATTTTTGGGATTTTTTCTCAAGGGTTTTTTGGGATTTTTCCGAGGATTTTTTGGGAATATTCCCCAGAATTTCCCAAGATTTTCCCAGGATTTTTGGGGATTTTTTTCCCAGGATTTTTTGGGATTTTTTCTCAAGGATTTTTTGGGATTTTTCCCAAGAATTTTTGGGATTTTTTCCCAGGATTTTTTTGGGATTTTTTCTCAAGGATTTTTTGGGATTTTTCCCAAGAATTTTTGGGATTTTTTCTCAAGGATTTTTTGGGGATTTTTCCGAGGATTTTTTGGGAATATTCCCCAGAATTTCCCAAGATTTTCCCAGGATTTTTTGGGATTTTTTCCCAGGATTTCTTGGGATTTTTTCTCAAGGATTTTTTGGGATTTTCCCCAAGAATTTTTGGGATTTTTTCTCAAGGATTTTTTGGGATCTTTCCCCAAGAATTTTCGGATATTTCCCCAGGATTCTTGGGGGATTTTTTTGAGGATTTGGGGGATTTTTGAAGGATTTGGGGGGGGAGGACTTTTGGGGGGATTTTTCCCAGGGATTTTTTTACCCATTCCCCCCAGGATTTTTTTTTGCGGATTGTCCCTAGGAATTTTTGGGATTTTCCCCAGCCATTTCTTGGGATCTTTCCCTAAGAATTTTGGCCAATTCCCCCCAGCATTTTTCAGCATTTCTGCACCTTCTTTAACACCTTTCCCCCCCAAAACCCTCCAAAAAAACCCCAAAAAAACCCCAAAAAAAACCCCCAAACCCCCCCTTCCTCCCTCCTCCTTCCTCCAAACCCAACAATTCCCCCCAAAAAAAACCGGGAATACCCACCCCTCCCCCTGCCCATCCCCCAGAGCACAAAACCCTTCCCAAAAGAGGCCCCAACCGAGGCCGGAGCCGCTCCTTTTCTCATGCAAATGCAGCACCTGCTGCCATCCCAGCCCCAGCTTTTCCTGGGAATTCCGGGGCCCCGCAGCAGCTGCGCCCGCGGGCGAGCAGCCGCCAGCTGCCACTCGCCACCTTTGGCCGGCCTTTCCCCCAATTTCCCCCCCCCCCCCCCATGTTTTCCCCCCCATTGTTTTCTTTTTTTTTCCCCATTTTTCCCCGTTTTTTTCTTATTTTTCCCCATTTTTCCCCATTTTTTCACCATTGTTTTCTTTTTTTTCCCCATTTTTTCCCCCATTTTTTCCCATTTTCCCCCATTTTTTTCACCATTTTCCCCCATTTTTTCCCATTTTTCCCCATTTTTCCCCATTTTTTCCCTTTTTCCCGCTTTTTCCCCCATTATTTTCTTTTTTCCCCATTTTTCCCCATTTTCCCCCCATTTTTCCCACTTTTCCACCATTTTTCCCCATTTTCCCCCATTATTTTCTTATTTTTCCCTTTCCCCCCCATTTTTTTCCTTTTTTCCCCATTTTTCCCCATTTTTCCCATTTTTCCCTTTCCCCCCCATTTTTTTCCTTTTTTCCCCACTTTTCCCATTTTTTCCCATTTTCCCCCATTATTTTCTTATTTTTCCCCATTTTCCCCCATTTTTCCCACTTTTCCCCCATTTTTTCCCATTTTTCCCCATTATTTTCTTATTTTTCCCCATTTTTCCCCAGTTTTTTCACCATTTTTTCCCCGTTTTTTCACATTTTTCCCCATTTTTCCCACTTTCCCCCCATTTTTTCCCATTTCCCCCCATTATTTTCTTATTTTTCCCCAATTTTTCCCACTTTTCCCCATTTTTTCCCATTTTCCCCCATTTTTTCCCATTTTCCCCCATTTTTTCCCCAATTTTCCCCCATTTTTTCCCATTTTTCCCACTTTTCCCCCATTTTCCCCCATTTTTTCCCCCATTATTTTCTTATTTTTCCCCATTTTTCCCCATTTTTTTCCCCATTTTTCCCCCATTTTTTCCCCATTTTTTCCCCATTTTCCCATTTTTCCCCATTATTTTCTTATTTTTCCCCATTTTCCCCCATTTTTTTCCTTTTTTCCCCATTTTCCCCATTATTTTCTTTTTTCCCCAATTTTTCCCACTTTTGCCCATTTTTTCCTGGTCTTTCCCCATTATTCCCCATTTTCCCCCAATTTTTCCCAGTTTTCCCTTTTTTCCCCATTTTTCCCCCATTATTTTCTTTATTCCCCAATTTTTCCCACTTTTCCCCATTTTTTCCCATTTTCCCCCAGTTTTTCCCATTTTTCCCTTTTTTCCCCATTTTTTCCCATTTTTCCCCATTTTTCCCCATTTTTTCCCCATTTTTCCCCATTTTCCCCCATTATTTTCTTTTTTCCCATTTTTTCCCCATTTCCCCCCATTTTCCCCATTTTTTCCCCATTTTTTCCCATTTTTTTCCCATTTTCCCCATTTCCCCCCATTTTTCCCTATTTTTCCCCAATTTTTCCCATTTTTCCCTGTTTTTTCCCCCCATTTTTCGCCATTTTTTCCCCATTTTTCCCATTTCCCCCCCACTTTTCCCCATTTTTTCCCATTTTCCCCCATTTCCCCCCCTTTTTTCCCTTTTTTCCCCATTTATTCCCTTTTTTTTTCTCATTTTTTCTCACTTTTCCTCAATTTTCCCCCATTTTCCCTGGTTTTCCCCATTTTTCCCCCATTCTTTTCCAGGTTTTCCCACTTTTTCCCCCATTTTCCCCCCATTTTCCCCATTTTTCCCGTTTTTTTCCCATTTCTTTCCCCTTTTCCCCCATTTTTTCCAGGTTTTTCCCATTTTTCCCAGTTTCCCCCCACTTTTCCCTGTTTTTCCCCCAATTTTCCCCACTTTTCCCCATTTCTCCCCATTTTTCCCCAGGAAAACCCCGGGGAAAAAAGGGGGAAAAGGGGAAAAAGTGGGAAAAAGTGGGAAAAAAAGGGGGGAAAATGGGGAAAAAACAGGGAAAAGTGGGAAAAATAGGGGAAAATGGGGGAAACCCAGGAAAATTGGGAAAAACCTGGGAATAACTGGGAAAAATTGGGGAAAATGGGGAAAAAAGCAGGGAAAATTGGGAAAAATCCAGGAAAAAATGGGGAAAAAAGAGGGGAAAACTGGGAAAAATGGGGGGAAATGGGGAAAACTGGGGGAAAATGGGGGAAAATGGGGGAAAATAGGGAAAAATGGGGGGAAAATGGGGAAAAATGGGGAAAAACAAGGAAAAAATGGGGGGAAAATGGGGAAAACCAGGGAAAATTGGGAAAAAGCAGGGGAAAATGGGGAAAAGTGGGAAAAATGGGGGAAAAATCGGGAAAATGGGGAAAAATGGGGAAAATGGGAAAAAATTGGGGAAAAATGGGGAAAATGGGGGAGAATGGGGAAAAAACAGGAAAAGTTGTGAAAAACCTGGAAATAACTGGAAAAACTGGGGTAAAAATGGGGGGAAATGGGGAAAAATGGGGGGAAACGGGGAAAAAATGGGGAAAATGGGGAAAAAATGGGGGGAAACCTGGGGAAAATGGGGGGAAACGGGGAAAAACGGGAAAAACTGGGGGAAAATGGGGAAAAGTGGGAAAAATGGGGGGAAAATGGGGGAAAATGGGGAAAAATGGGAGGAAATTGGGGGAAAAATGGGAAAAACGGGGGAAAAATGGGAAAAAAAATGGGGAAAAATGGGGGAAAAACCAGGAAAAGTTGGGAAAACCCTGGAAATAACTGGAAAAACTGGGGTAAAAATGGGGGAAAATGGGGAAAAATGGGGAAATCCTGGGAAAAATGGGGGGAAACGGGGAAAAAATGGGGAAAAATGGGGGGAAAATGGGAAAAATGGGGGAAAAGCTGGGAAAAATGGGGGAAAACCTGGGAAAATCGGGGGAAAATCCCGGAAATGTTGGGGAAAATTGGGAAAAATTGGGGAAAATGGGGGAAAAATTGGGAAGAATGGGGGGAAATGGGGAAAAATGGGGGAAAAATTGGGGAAAAAATGGGAAAAAATGGGGAAAATGGGGGAAAAATGGGAAAAAATGGGGAAAAATGGGGGGAAAAATGGGGAAAAATTGGGGAAAATTTGGGGAAAATTGGGGAAAAATGGTGGAAAAATTGGGGAAAAATGGGGGAAAAATGGGGAAAAATGGGGAAAAATGGGGGAAAATTGGGGAAAAATGGTGGGAAAATTGGGGAAAAATTGGGGAAAATTGGGGAAAAACTGGGAAAAACTGGGGGAAAAATGGGCAAAGTTGGGCAAAAGCCCCTCGCCCCCTCCCCTCGTCGCCCGGGGCTCTTCCCAAGGAAAAGCAGGAGCCGGGAATTGGCTCCAGGAAGCGCAGGGGGCGCTCGGGAGCGGCCGGGCCGCCCCCGCCCCGCTGGAGCTGGGCTTTTTTCCAGCTTTTCCTTGGAATTTCGGCCGCCTCGGGCCGCTCGGAGCGCAGCATGGAGAGGCCATGAATCGCCGGCTTCGGAGAGGAGAGAATTCCAGGTTTTTTTTGGTCGGTTTTCCAGCCTTTTTCCATCATTTTTTTTTCTTTTTTTTTCATCTTTTTTTCCCCATCCTTTTCCCATCTTTTTTCCCATCTTTTTTCCCATCCTTTTCCCAACCTTTCCCCATCTTTTCCCCATCTTTTTCCATCTTTTTTCCCATCCTTTTCCCATCCTTTGCCCATCTTTTCCCCATCTTTTTCCATCTTTTTTCCCATCTTTTCCCCAGCCTTTTCCCATCTTTTCCCCATCCTTTTCCCAGCCCTCTCCTCCTTCCCAAGCCCCGCTCGGCTTTGCCGCAGCGAATTCCCGGCCCTTCCCAAACCCTCCCAAATCCCGGGATTTTTTCCCTCTCCAAACCCCCCAAATCTCGGGAATTTCAGCTTTTCCCAGAGCCCCCCAAATCCCAGGATTTGCTTCCTTTCCCAGGTTCCAAATCCCGGAATTTTTCCCCCTCCAAACACCCCAAAATCCCCGGGATTTTTCCCTCTCCAAGCCCCCCAAATTCCCGGGATTTCCCTCCTTTCCCAGGCCCCAAAATTCCCGGGATTTTTCCCTCTCTAAACCCCCCAAATCCCGGGATTTTCCTCCCTTCCCAAACCCCCCAAATCCCGGGATTTTTCCCTCTCCAAGCCCCCCAAATCCCGGGATTTTTCCCTCTCCAAGCCCCCCAAATCCCGGGAATTTTTCCTCTCCAAACCCCCCTAAATCCCAGGAATTTCAGCCTTTTCCAGACCCCCCAAAATTCCCGGGATTTTTCCCTCTCCAAGCCCCCAAATTCCCGGGATTTCCCTCCTTTCCCAGGCCCCAAATTCCCGGGATTTTTCACCTCTCCAAGGCCCCCAAAATCCTGGGAATTTCAGCCTTTCCCAGACCCCCCAAATCTCGGGAATTTTTCCTCTCCAAGCCCCAAAATTCCCGGGATCCATCCCCTCAAAATTCCCGGGTTTTCCTCCCTTCCCAAACCCCCAAAATCCCGGGATTTTGCCCCCTCCAAACCCCAAAATTCCCGGCATCCATCCCCTCAAAATTCCCGGGTTTTCCTCCCTTCCCAAGCCCCCAAAATCCCGGGATTTTTCCCTCTCCAAACCCCCCAAAATTCCCGGGATTTCCCTCCTTTCCCAGGCCCCAAATCCCGGGAATTTTCCCTCTCCAAACCCCCCCAAATCCCGGGAATTTCAGCCCTTCCAAGCCCCAAATCCCGGCATCCATCCCCCCAAAATTCCCGGGTTTTCCTCCCTTCCCAAGCCCCCAAAATCCCGGGATTTTTCCCTCTCCAAGCCCCCCAAAATCCCGGGAATTTCAGCCTTTCCCAGACCCCCCAAATCCCAGGATTTCCCTCCCTTTCCCAGGCCCCAAATCCCGGCATTTTCCCCTCTCCATCCCCCCAAAATTCCCGAGTTTTCCTCCCTTCCCAAACCCCCCAAATCCCGGCATTTTTCCCTCTCCAAACCCCCCAAAATTCCCGGGATTTCCCTCCTTTCCAAACCCCCCAAATCCCGGGATTTCCCCTCCTTTCCAAACCCCCCAAATCCCGGGATTTTTCCCTTCCCAACCCCCCCAAAATTCCCGGGATTTCCCCTCTCCATCCCCCCAAAATTCCCGAGTTTTCCTCCCTTCCCAAACCCCCCAAATCCCAGGATTTTTCCCTCTCCAAACCCCCCAAATCCCGGGATTTTTTCCCTCCTTTCCCAGCGCCCCAAATCCCAGGATTTCCTTCCCTTCCTCTCTTTGGATGCTCAACGGGGGAGCCGCGAATTCCAAGCGGGACAAAAAAAAAAAAAACAAAAACCGGGAATTATGGAGCAAAGATTTCCTTGGATTTGGCTCCTGCTCACATTCCCGCTCGCCAATTCCCATCCCAGAATTCCCGGTAAGTCCCAAAGTTTGGGAGCGCTTTTGGTTTTTCTTGGAATTGCCGTCGGGTTTTTGTTCCTCCCGAAAGAAAAAAAAACGGGAAAAAAACCCCAAAAAACCCCAAAAAAAAACCCCTCGGGAATTGCGGGAGGGAGGGAGGGAATTCCCGTTTTTTTTTTTTTTCCATGGAAAACGGAGCGGAGTTGTTGGGGTTTCCCGGTTTTTTTTGGGGGGGGGGGAAAGAGGGGAAATCCCATAAAATTCCCAGAAAAAACCCGTGGGAAAGGCGCCTTTGGAAAAGGCCGAATCCAAGGAACAATGGGAAGAATTCCCGGTTTTTTTTTTCCCATGGATGAGCCTTTTTTGGGAGTTGTTGGGGTTTTTTTCCAGCTTTTTATTCCCGTTTTTTGGGTTTTTTTGGGGGGGATTTTTCCCCCGGTTTTTTGGGGGTTTTTTGGGATTTTTTTCCCGGTTTTTTTGGGGGGGGAATTCCTTGGGAAAGGGGTGCGGTCCTTAACAAAGAACAATGGGAAAGGCTCCAAGGAAACTCCAAAAAACCGGGAATTCTCGAGGAATCCATTCCCGAAGGGTTTTTTTTTTTTGGGATGGAGGGTGGGATCGTGACGCTTTTCCAAAAAAAAAATCGGGATTGGGGAGGGGAGGAGGGGGTTGGAAAAGTGGGGAAAAGCAGGAAAAATGGGGGAAAAATCCAGAATTCCCAAAAAAACCCCCGGGGTTTTTTCCATGGAAAAACCCAGGGGGTTCATTGCTGCCAAAAATTCCGGCTGGGAGCCAGGAAATTCCAGGGAATTCCCAGAAAAAAAGTTGGGAATTCCCCCCCAAGCGGCCGCTTTGCCCAAGTTTTTCCTGGTTTGGAAAGTTGCCCGGGAATTTTGCCGTCCCAAAGTTCCCCATTCCTGGTTTTTCTCGGGAAAAAAGCCCCAAAAAGCGGGAAAAACTCCAAGAAAAGCTTGGAATTCCGCTGGGATCATTTTTTCCCGGTTTTGCCCCCATTTTCCGGATTTTTCCCCTCATTTTTCCCTATTTTTCCCCAATTTTTCCATAATTTCCCCCCTATTTTTTCCTGAATTTTTCCCAATTTTCCCCCAATTTTTTCCCAATTTTTTCCCAATTTTTCCCCAATTTTTCCCCTTTATTTTCCCAGTTTTCCCCATTCTTCCCATTTTCCCCCCATTTTTCCTTAATTTTTCCCCATTTTTTCGCCCATATTTTCCCAAATTTTCCCCCATTTCCCTCCCATTTTTCCCAATTTTTCCCCCATTTTCCCCCCTTTTTTCCCCAATTTTTCCCCAATTTTTTCCCCATTTTTCCATAATTTCCCCCTTTATTTTTCCCAATTTTCCCCCATTTTCCCCCTTTATTTTTGCCCATTTTTCCCCATTTTTTTCCCATTTTTTCCTTAATTTTTCACCCATTTTTTTCCCATTTTTGGCCCATATTTTCCCAATTTTTCCCCCATTTCCCTCCCATTTTCCCCAATTTTCCCCCAATTTTTCCCACTTTTTTCCCCAATTTTTTCCCCATTTTCCCCAATTTTCCCCCAATTTTTCCCAATTTTTTCCCCAATTATTTCCCCATTTTCCCCCAATTTTTCCCCTTTCTTTTTCCCAATTTTTCCCCCATTCTTCCCAACTTTTTCCCCATTTTTCCTTAATTTTTCCCCATTTTCCCCCCATTTTTTCGCCCGTATTTTCCCAATTTTTCCCCCATTTCCTTCCCATTTTCCCCAATTTTCCCCCAGTTTTTCCCAATTTTTCCCCAATTTTTTTCCCATTTTTTCTCCATTTTACCATAATTTTTCCCCTTTATTTTTCCCAATTTTCCCCCATTTTTCCCCAATTTTTTCCCCATTTCCCCCAACTTTTTCCCATTTCCCCCCAATTTTTCCCCAATTTTTCTCCAATTTTTCCCAATTTTTTCCCCATTTTTCCATAATTTTTTCCCTTTATTTTTCCCAATTTTCCCCCCATTTTTTCCCCAATTTTTCCCAATTTTTTTCCCCAATTTTTTCCCCATTTTCCCCACTTTTTCCCCAATTTTTTCCCAATTTTTTCCCAAATTCCCCCCATTTTTCCCCTTTCTTTTTCCCAATTTTCCCCCCATTCTTCCCAATTTTTCTCCCCTTTTTCCCAAATTTTTCCCCAATTTTTTCCCCAATTTTTCCCAATTTTTCTCCCAATTTTCCCCAAATTTTCCCCATTTTCCATGAATTTTTCCCCATTTTTTCCCCCATTTTTCCGTATTTTTTCTCCTTTATTTTTCCCAATTTTTCCCCAATTTTTCCCCATTTCCCCCCCATTTTCCCCAATTTTTTCCCCATTTTTCCCTATTTTTTTCCCAATTTCCCCCCCATTTTTTTCCCATCATTTTTCCCTCTTTTTCTCCCAAAATAGGGAAAAATTTGGGAAAGATTGGGGGGAAAAAGAGGAAAATTTCGGAAAAATTAGGGCAAAATATGGGGAAAAATAGAGGGGAAAAATGGGGGGAAATTGGGGGAAAATGGGGAAAAATGGGGAAAAATTTGGGGAAAAATTGGCAAAAAAAAAAGGGAAAAATGGGGGGAAAATGGGGGAAAAATTGGGGGAAAAATGGGGAAAAATGAGGGAAAAATGGCAAAAAAATGGAGAAAAAATATGGGGAAAAATGGGTAAAAAATTGGGAAAAAATGGGGGAAAATCGGGGAAAAATTGGAAAAAAATGGGGGAAAATTGGGAAAATTTGGGGAAAATGGAGAGAAAAATGGGGGAAAATTGGGGAAAAATGGGGGAAGAATGGGGAAAAATTCGGGAGAAAAAAAGGAAAAATAGGGGCAAAAATGAGGAAAATTTGGGAAAAAATGGTGAAAAAATTGGGAAAATTTTGGGAAAAAATTGGGGGAAATGGGGAAAAATTATGGGGGAAAATGGGGAAAACTAGGGAAAAATTGGGAAAATTTGGGGAAAAAATTGGGGAAAAATGGGGAAAAATGGGGAAAAAAGGCAAAAAAAAGGGAACAAATATGGGGAAAAATTGGGAAAAAATAGGCAAAAAATTGGGAAAAATTGGAAAAAATGGGGGAAAAATTCGGGAGAAATGGGGAAAAAATGGGGGAAAAATGGGGAAAGTTTTGGGAAAAAATTGTGGGAAAAATGGGAAAAAATTGTGGGAAAAATGGGGAAAAATTATGGGGAAAAAATGGGGAAAAATTGGCAAAAAAATAGGGAAAAATACGGGAAAAACTGGAGGAAAAAATTGGGAAAAATTTGGGAGAAATGGGG